>NC_091476.1:153444870-154084218 GCF_036971445.1 Narcine bancroftii
ATTGCGATCCACATCAGCCAGCAGGTCATAGTAGCACTGATTATCCAGGACTTCCATGTCATTCATGGGTTGTATGGTTTGAGAGCTCTGAACACAATATTGGGCCAAGTTCTCAAGTAAAAGAGAGGGTTCTGTCACATTACGGCTGTAAAATGTTGTATTGTGTAGAGGAGGCATTGGGTTCATTTGATAGGACTGGTTGCAGTACAGGCTAGCATCAGGTTGAGGAAATCCATAAACTGGATGAGATATTGGATGAGCTAGTCCTGGCAGACCACATGCTCTTTCTGTTGTGAATTCTGACTGAGTCGTTTGTGTGCTGGTGGTCTGAGGCTGGTTGTCCGAGGAGAGAATTTCCTGCTTGCTGAGCGGGTTTATCTCTGGAGGAAGGTATTGGGAAGCAGCCTCTTCTGTTGCCTGTTTGCTGATGGGGAAATTCTTTTCTTGGTGAACAGCTGATTCTTGTTGTTCAGTGCTCTCCACGTGAATGGAAATGGCGCTCCTGCATGGTCCACGGATTTGGCTTTTCCGTCGTGGCCTGTATTTATAGTTGGGGTACTCCAGCATGTGTTCCACTCGTAGCCTCTCGGCTTCCAAAATGTATGGTCGCTTCTGCACCACAGTCAGGGATTTCCAACAGCGCCCTGGAAAGTGAAGGGAGACACATGAGCCAGGCTGGAGATAGTGGAAGAAATGCACATTAAGAAAGACAGTGACCTTATTTAGACGACATTTGAATAGGTATATCGATAGGAAATGTTTAGAGAGATATGAGATGAGATTTGAGTTTATTGTCATATTGACACACATGAGAACAATGTACAGATGCATTGAAATTCTTGCTGCAGCCACACAGATATGTAAAATACGCCACAAATAATAAATATAAATCATGTTACCATGCAAGAGAGAGAAAAAAAAAGAGATTAAATATTTAAGGATAGATAACTATTCCCAGTTATAAATTCACCCAACTTGGTTTAGGAATCAATCTGAAAATAGTTGGTTTACATGAGGTGGTTCATGCTCTCCAATTCAATATGTGTTGAGATAACATGACTCACTAGTATGCTTTCCAGTTCCTGAGGTGTGACAACACCCCAAGAAGCATTCAAATTACAATACAATGAACTCCAGTGTGACAATAATAGGTAATGGGAGTGGTTTCAAGACTGTAATGTGATTCAGTGATCTGAAATGGCTGCAAAAAGTGATGGCAACCTTTTCCTCTAGTTTTGTAATTCCTTTGAGTTACTGGAATCAGTCCCACTTAGCTGAGTTTTTTTTTCTGTGTCTTTGTATCTACTCTGTGAAGCTATAGCATCCAAATGCTTTATTGGCATCATTGCCTTAACTTCATCCAGGTTGTCTCATTGATCAACACCCTTAAAACTCCTGACAAAGTAAAGCTTTGACAGATGTGGATACTATTCCCTCACAGCGTCTCTCCAAACCCTACCTTTATTCAGGCATTTTTTTTCTCTTTTGTCCTATCTACATCCATTTATATTTTCCCATGGCTGCTCTGTTAATCAAGGGATTTTCGGAGTGGGTAGCTGCAAAGTGATTTATGGAGGGGTAATGTCCACATCAGCTGCAGGCTCGTTTGTGGCTGACAAGTCCGATGTGGGACAGGCAGACACAGTTGCAGCAGTTGCAAGGGAAAATTGGTTGGTTGGGGTTGGGTGTTGGGTTTTTCCTCCTTTGTCTTTTGACAGTGAGGTTGGCTCTGCGGTCTTCTTCAAAGGAGGTTGCTGCCTGCCGAACTGTGAGGCACCAAGATGCACGGTTTGAGGCGATATCAGCCCACTGGCGATGGTGAATGTGGCAGGCACCAAGAGCTTTTTTTAGGCAGTCCTTGTACCTCTTCTTTGGTGCACCTCTGTCTCAGTGGCCAGTGGAGAGCTCGCCATATAACACGATCTTGAGAAGGCGAAGGTCCTCCATTCTGGAGACGTAACCTACCCAGCGCAGATGGATCTTCAGCAGCGTGGATTCGATGCTGTCGGCGCTGCCATCTCGAGTACTTTGATGTTGGAGATGAAGTCACTCCAATGAATGTTGAGGATGGAAGCGTTCTAGGAACGCCATAACTGGAAGAAGACCGCAGAGCCCACCTCACTGTCAAAAGACAAAGGAGGAAAAACCCAACACCCAACCCCAACCAACCATTTTTCCCTTGCAACCGCTGCAACCGTGTCTGCCTGTCCCGCATTGGACTTGTCAGGCACAAAACGAGCCTGCAGCTGACGTGGACATTACCCCTCCATAAATCTTCGTCCGCGAAGCCAAGCCAAAGAAAAAAAAAGCTGCAAAGGCTTGCAATAGAGACATGATTTTATTCCATGGAGAGTAGGGTTAATGGGAAATTCTGTTCCTCTTCTTTATCTTCACCTGTGTTACCCACTTCTCTTAGCTTAGGAGCGATGCTTGTCAAGGTTTCAGGCCTTTTTTTTCTGCAATTTTATGTTGGGAAAGAGACAACATTGTATTTATAATTTATAATTTGGACATACAGAATGGTAACAGGCTCTTTCGGCCCAAGCCCATGCCACTTATATACACCCAATTGACCTACAACACCCACCCCCTCAGTGTATTTTGAATGGTGGGCAGAAACCGGAGCACCCAGAGGAAACCCACGCAGACACGGGATTCGAAACCTGGTCTTGATTGCTGGCGCTGTTACAGCATTGCGCTAACCATTCCACCCCTGCTTTTTGACCACGGAAAAATAAATCCTTATACTGTATATTGTATACTCCTGTAATTGTCAAATATTTTTGGGCATCAATTTTTACACGGGTCAAACTTTTGATCTCGTAAGTACCTGCACCAATCAAGGCATTGGGAGCTCAGATGGACTGGCAGCCAGGGCAAGGATCTGCAGTCAGGAGCTCTGATGGGTGGGTGACTGAGGTGTCGGGAGAACTGATAGGTAGGGAGCCAGGGTGAAGGTTCACTGTCAGGGTGTCAGGAGCTCCAATGGGTGGGTGGCCAGGGCGAGGGTCCACTGGCATGTCATCGGGAGCACTGGTAGGCTGGTGGCTGGGGCGAAGTTCTGGTTTTGGGACATCGGGAGCTTGACTGGGTGGTCGGGGCCAAAAAATAGGGGTGTCGTCTTTTACACAGGTTATACAAAAGCTCCTGATTTTTGGGCCAAAAAATGGGGGGGTGGTCGACTATTACACGGTAATAATTCATTTTTAATAAATCTTTCCATCTTTTAGTGATTTGGAGATTTCTTCCAAGAAACAATAAAAGTGGCCTCCATTTTGCCACCAAAATGTTTCTTCACACTTGACCCAAGGGGCCAAATTTGTTATTTCTCTGATACATAATATTTGCATGGCTGCACGATGCTTTTCAAGGCACTTGAAGTTAGAAATTAAATAACTTAATGCAAATATATTATTGAACAATCAGCAATATTTTTCTGTTCTGCTCCATTTTATGTGTCTGCCTTCATCTGAATTTTGTCTTCAGTAAGTTATTCAAAATGAACTATCTCTACTTTTCAAAACAATTCCAGTTCCTTAATGCAGATCTGATAAAGTTCCAAAATACCCACTGCCATTCATTTTCTACATGGGTCTCATATGGGCAAAGTTTTATCAAATGTGCACCTTTCCAGAAATGTCAAAAATTTCATTTTCCACTTGGAATCTTTAATTTATTTCAGATATCATTTTAAACTTCATCAACAATATAATAAGGTCACCATCAGTTGAACATGATGTCATATTTATCTCCAATTAACCAATTTTATTGTCATGTTCAAAATTTTAAATATACTAATTGATCTGTTAATGCTGCATTGAAGGACTCACTCAAAGCCTTCAGCCTTCCTTGAAATCGAGAGCTGTCGATCACACAAAAGTTCAACCATGCTGGAAAACATAGACCAGAATAATCATACAGCACAGATGAATGCCCTCCAGTCCATCAAATCTAATCTATTAAGCATCCAATTGCACTAATCCTATACTAACCCCATTTTATTCTTCTTTAATTTCCATCAACTTCTTCCAGATTCTTCCACTCAACTACATACGCAGACCTATCATCAGAATTTAGACCTGAAATATCGACTGTTTCCCTCCCCACCTTCGACATGATCTATTTTTTTTTTAAATTTGAATTTAGACATAAAGCCTGGTAACAGGCCATTTCAGCCCATAAGCCCATGCCACCCAATTTCACCCAATTAACGTACAACCCCCAGTATGTTTCAAATGGTGGGAGAAACTGGAGTCCCCGGGGAAAACCCATGCAGGGACGGGTAGTAAGTGACAACTCCTTACAGACACCATGGGAGTTGAACCCCAGTCCCGGTCGCTGACTCTGTAATGGTGTTGCGCTAACCGCTATGCTAATTATGGCCCCTTCTGGGATCATTGTCTGAAGAGAGTGTACAAGATTGTTGAGCACCCTGCACACAGCATCTTTCAGCTGTTCCCATTGGGAAAGAGATGCAGGAGGATCAGAGCCAGCACCACCAGGCTGAGGAACAGCTTCTTCCCATGGGCAGTGAGAATGATGAGCGACCAAAGGAACTGCTCACACTAACCATCCAAGACTTTATTTATAAATTTATAATTGTATTTATTTATTTGTACAAATGAATGCCAGCCCTGCATATGTATTGTCTGTCTGTATATGTGTTAATTCTGGTTTTGTGCCTGTGTGTTTTGCGCCAAGGACGTTGTTTCGTACTTGTGTAATCAGATGTCAATAAACTTAACTTTACTTGATTTGTTTTTCTTCCTGACCTGTTAAGTTTTCCCAGCTTTTGTAGTTTGTTTTTTTTTTATTTGCAGACTGTTCACAGTTTTATTTGAGGGAGAGAATATTAACAAGCAGAATGAAATATGAAAAAATGGCAAATACATAACAAACTAGATTTATGTTAAGATTAACGTCTGAAAGTGAAAATTTGAGATGCGATAATTTTGAACTTTAGTAGTGTTGACAGACAATGGTTTCACTAGATCAAAATTTCTTCAGCAAGATCTGTGAAATTCCTCTAAGGAATAATATACAAACATTACCATGCCGATCTGACTCAGGCAGGCCAAATGTTAAGTGCAATTCATTGTTATCTGATGATATTACTTTTGGAAATTGTCTTATTTCTGTCTGTCACTTTTTTTTGACTATTTTATTCATATTTTCAAATCAGTGCGAATACATGAAATTCATCCATTACATAAAAAACATAATCACCATTTGATGTTGATTTTAAGTAAGGATAAACAAGAAAAAAGAGAAAAACAAGCCCTAATCCTCCCTCCTCCCATCCACCCATGGTTAAAAAGAAGAGGAGAAATAGTCAATAGAATTGAAGAGAGAAAAGAAATAGAGATGAAAAAAGAAAAAAGTTTCATTGGATTCATCAATCTCCTGCCAACGGACAAATGTCCCGACTTACCTGGAATCTCAGGTGGTTCCTGAATGCAGGGAGCTGAGGGCAGTGGTGAGTCGGTGGGTTGTGGGGAGGGGGAGGGGGGGGGGTGGATCATTAAGAATCTACACCTATATGTTGAAGATATGGACTCCAAATTTTTAGAAAATCATCGTCTTTTTCCTAAGGCTATAAGTAATTTTCTCCAGGGGAATACCAGCATATATTTCCACTTTCCAATGGGTCTTATCTAGATGGGAATCAGATTTCCAAGTAACTGCTATACACCTTGACCACTACCAATGCAATCTTTACAAATTTTAATTGGTGTTTTGACAGCCTCATTTTGGGTCCTGTCTGTCACTTAAGCATGTGTTCATGCAATTAAATGAGTTTTCAACTTTTATCATACTCCAACAATATTCTCCCCTCAGGCATTAATACAATTTTCTTTTAAAAGTTATTATTTAATTGATTTCTGATAGTCTTTAGATTCTTCAATCCAGATCATAATAATTCATCATGTAAAAAATATCTTTTAATTTCCCGTTTACCTTTTTTTGTTCTTTCTGGACCATTTAGTCTTTCTGCCACAGGGATACTCTCTCCAATTTAACGATTTAGATTTAATTTTTTTAAATTAATTTTTAAAAACCGATTCCTGCCATTGAAACCCATGTCTCCAAATTATACTCAATTAATCTAAAATGGTGGGAGGAAACCAGAGCACCTGGGGAAATCCAAACAGGTCACAAGGAGAATGTACAAACTCTTTACAGACAGTGCCAGATTCGAATCTGAGTCACTGGCTTTTGTAATAGTGTGGTGCTAAACACTATGTGTACCTTGCTGCCCTGGATTTAGAGGCCCTGGAATACAATATTGATGGAGATATACATCTCCTCTTCTCCAAGTCTACCCAGAATCAATTCACCCATCTGTTTCTGTGTGGATGTTAGTTAATGGGCTCACAAGACATTTGCTTTGTAATTCACTGCTACAAAGCACAATGTAATCCTTCCATTTTCCTTGTAATTGCAATAAAAAATTGTATTTGCATAGCAGCCAAGAACTTTATCAAAGCAAAATTAACTCAGATTTATGGATCATATGCCAGATAAAGAAAAATTTGGAAGCAGAAGGGAATCCAGAATTGATGTTCCAGGCATTTGAAGATAAGGCAGTGAATGGTGAATCAAAGAAAATCAGGAATCCACAAGAAGCTGGAATTCAAGAGGGCAGTGTTCTCAGAGGTCTATGAAGCCAGAGTAAGATTTAGAGTTAGGACATAGAAAGGCGTGGTCCAATGTGGATGAAAGAAGGGAAATTTTACAACCAAGACATTGACTAATATTTCAGGGGAATGAATGAATGCTTATCGTCATACACACAAGTACAAGGTTAGCGCCATGCCTTTACAGGGCCAGCGATCGGGACCTGGGTTCAAATCCCGCACTGTCTGTAAGGAGTTTGTATGTTATCCCTGTGTCTGCATGGGTTTCCCAGGAGCTCCGGTTTCCTCTCACCATTCCAAAAGTACTGGGGGTGTAGGTTAATTGGGTGTAATTGGGCAGCACGGACTCGAGGGTTGAAATGGCCTGTAACCATGCTATATGTCTAAATTTTAAAATTTATCGGTTACAGACACAATGAAGTACACAACGCACAAGAAGACACACAAAAAAAGGAAGAGAGAAAATATTATTGGATATTCACAGTTAGGTGTTGGCAAAATATATTTTGAGTCAGTAATGCAGACAGATCTTTGGTTGCCTTGGGGTAGTGTTACATTTCTTCAAGGCCACTGATACAATTCAACAATAATCCTAACTGTGTTGTACCAGAAGTAGGGAACAGGGGATAATGGGCAAGTAAGATGGTACTAGGGTAAAAACAAAAGCACAGTTTTTAATCTTTATACCAATGTTTTCTATCTGTACTGAGCTGAGACAGACAATGAGTGGGCAAGCTCTGACCAATTCTCTCAACTTTCAAAACCATTTTCCCAACTGGACTATGTCTTATTTATTGAGCTTGGGTTTAGGAAAGGAAATTAGCAGCTGAAATGAGTGACTTTTCACACATGCAACCTTGTAATGGTCCATCAGTCAATTATCAGGCATTCAGTTTAAGATGACAGAATAAGGACATAAGTAATGGATTCCTGTGAGCATTTACCTCCGAAGCACAAGGGTCAGCACCTCTGATAGCTCACGTCAGTATGATTGCCCATGTTTATCTTGTACCTAGTTTGTGAAAACCAGATCGATAACCAACCTGTTGGTCTGGAGAAGGTGACCATACAGGCGGCACAGTGAGTGCAGCGGTCAGTGCGACCTGGGTTCGAAACCGGCGCAGTTTGTTCTCCCCAAGACCTGTGTGGATTTCCTTTGGGTGCTCGGGTTTCCTCCCACCCTTCAAAATGTACAGGGTTGTAGATTAATTGGGTGGCATGAGTTTCAATGGCCAGAATTGGCTTCCACCTTGTTGTGAATTTTAAAAATGTCTGATTTTTAAAACATAGACCAACAGCTCATAGTTGATTGTTTTATTATTGTTATTTATTATTATGTGAATTGGTATCCACTACAAAGTGGGGAGGTGGTATTGGGGGCAGATGGCTGCACTGGTGTTGGGGCAAGTCATTGTTGACCTCACTGAAAACTTGCCTATCACAACAATTGGGAATCATCCAATTCAATGAGTCTGAATTAAATGACCCACTGCCTTAACTGACTGAGATAGCGGTTGGCTTCTTCGTTGAGGAAATTATCTGAAGCGTAAATTACGGTGGCATCAAATGGATGACGTAACCCCAATGAGGAATCAGAATTTTCAAGGATGCCAGCCATTAGATTTGTTAGGTCTGCTTTGTTCATGAATGAGTGAGACAAACACCAGGCTGAGTCGAAATCAGGGTTCTTTGTTCTTTATTACCGGATTGTAACACTTGCGACTAACAAAGTTAGTCGGAGAATGCATTCTGCCGTTATCAGCAAAATGGTGATTTTTTATACCCTTGGATACATGCTTAGAACATCATCATATCATTACTTGTCCAATGACTAAAACTGTTGCTATCCTTTCCCTGCTAGCTTCCTGCCTCTCAATCCATCAATGTCTCTCTTATCTTGTAAGTACAAGGATGCATTTACATCTTGTTACAGCCCTGTACATTCCCATCTCATGATGTTTTACCTAACAGGAGTACAAGGACACCTCCCCTTCTTGTTACTGCCCTGTACAGGTAACTCCCTACACATTCCCATCTCATGATGTTTTACCTTACAGATTCCATACTTGTCCTGGGATCAGAGATTCATGAATCCAAACCCCATGCTGGAAATCTGAGCATGTACTTCAATCTGAGTGAGGCTGCCTTGTCTGAGCTGCTATATTTCAATGAGACATTAAACCAAAGTTCCGCATGCTCTCTCAGTTGGGTATGACAGTCTGTATTCGACTATTTTGAAGTATTCTTCCCAATGCTTTGGCCAATATTTATCCTTCAATTAATATTATTGAAACAAATTATCTGACTTTAATCCTGTTGTTCTTTGAGGAATCTTTGCTGAATGTAAATTAACTGCGATCTCAAAAATATACATTTCAATAGTAATTACATCATATATAATTTGAGACATCAAGATTAATTTCTAATCAATTAATATGTTCAGAGGTTCTAGAAGGTGCATTGGATATGCATGTCTTTTATTGACTTTTAATATTGACGTTTATTACACATTAACTCACATATGCTGGTGGAAGCGTTCTAGGAGCCGTAGGTGATGCCGGTAGAGGACCCATGATTCGGAGCCGAACAGGAGTGTGGGTATGACAACGGCTCTGTATACGCTTATCTTTGTGAGGTTTTTCAGTTGGTTGTTTTTCCAGACTCTTTTGTGTAGTCTTCCAAAGGCGCTATTTGCCTTGGCGAGTCTGTTGTCTATCTCATTGTCGATCCTTGCATCTGATGATATGCTGCAGCCGAGATAGGTAAACTGGTTGACCGTTTTGAGTTTTGTGTGCCCGATGGAGATGTGGGGGGGCTGGTAGTCATGGTGGGGAGCTGGCTGATGGAGGACCTCAGTTTTCTTCAGGCTGACCTCCAGGCCAAACACTTTGGCAGTTTCCGCAAAGCAGGACGTCAAGCGCTGAAGAGCTGGCTCTGAATGGGCAACTAAAGCGGCATCGTCTGCAAAGAGTAGTTCACGGACAAGTTTCTCTTGTGTCTTGGTGTGAGCTTGCAGGCGCCTCAGATTGAAGAGACTGCCATCCGTGCGGTACCGGATGTAAACAGCGTCTTCATTGTTGGGGTCTTTCATGGCTTGGTTCAGCATCATGCTGAAGAAGATTGTCTCCGCTCCATCCTCAACATCCATTGGAGCGCTTTCATCCCTAACGTCGAAGTACTCGAGATGGCAGAGGTCGACAGCATCGAGTCCACGCTGCTGAAGATCCAGCAGCGCTGGGTGGGTCACGTCTCCAGAATGGAGGACCATCGCCTTCCCAAGATCGTGTTCTATGGTGAGCTCTCCACTGGCCACCGTGACAGAGGTGCACCAAAGAAAAGGTACAAGGACTGCCTAAAGAAATCTCTTGGTGCCTGCCACATTGACCACCGCCAGTGGGCTGATATCGCCTCAAACCGTGCATCTTGGCGCCTCACAGTTTGGCGGGCAGCAACCTCCTTTGAAGAAGACCACAGAGCCCACCTCACTGACAAAAGGCAAAGGAGGAAAAACCCAACACCCAACCCCAACCAACCAATTTTCCCCTGCAGCCGCTGCAACCGTGTCTGCCTGTCCCGCATCGGACTTGTCAGCCACAAACGAGCCTGCAGCTGACGTGGACTTTTTAACCCCCTCCATAAATCTTCGTCCGCGAAGCCATGCCAAAGAACTCACATATCCATGTGTAGGTTTATATTGAATTTTAAGATCTATGCATACCTGCACAGGCATTTACACATAAACATTTAAACATTCAGGTATGTCAAATATATATATTTTTATCATGACTGTTACCACTTGTGTAATATGTTGCAATGGAGAGCAACGTGATTCCCTGCCAAGCCAAAGAAGAATATGTTGCAGCACCTAGATACCGAAAAAATTTTAAAAATCTCAAAATTACTTAAATTAACATTGAAAAGTACAGCTAGAATTCTACAAACTTACAAACTGCACATTCTAATGACTTACATTGCAGAAAATATCAAACGTCTGTTTTTTTTTGAGGAATGGTTTTAATGCAACTACACACAAGATATAGAATTCAAAGAATCAGATCATAGAATGGTTACATCCAAGAGTCCATTCAGCCATCAAGTCATACCAGCTCCCAGTCGAACAATTTATTTGCTCCATTTCCCCCATTCAATTCCCACAGCCATACAAATGATTCTCTCTCAGGTATTTTCATTATTGTTGAATGTCATCGGAGGGCATTTGGCCTGCAGAATCAATGCTAGCTCAAACTACTCATTGATCCCATTCCCCTTGTAAACATATTCTCTCTCACGGATCAATTCACACAGCAGCAGTTCACCCACACCACCTACACCAGGGATGATTTTCAACATCTGATTACTCTAACAGTGAACTTGCCCTTGTCATTTAACAATTTTGCCTCAAACTAATTGACTCTCTTACAGACTATGAGTTTTAAGTCTTTGTATATAAATATTCATGGCAGCCTTCCTGTCCCTTTGGATAAAGTGTTAATTTTATCCCGTGGTCCTTGAATTATCTTGTAATACAAACTATTTTTTATTATCTGTTCGAGCTACATCAATCTTCCCGCACAGTACCATAGGTTGCTCGCCCCTCTTCCGATCCTTACCTAACAGTTTGCTGAGCTCTGTATTTTGAAGATTAGGATTCTGCAGAGATAACCTCTTCCTCTCGTCTTTTGCCCACACCATGAAGGCATTCATTGGTCGTGGAATTCGGCTGATGGCTATATGGGTCCTACAATCTCTCGGTTGGTCAACTGGCTTGGGGCCTTTCATATAGAAAGCACCAGGACTGACATAGTCTGTACCAGCAGCCCTCATCTTTATTGAAGATAACTTCTCATGCAAGTGGAGAAATTATACTGTGAGGACAGGATTTGAGTTTATATCAGGTTCTCAATTAGGTTGACTCCTCCTACAAGTTACAAGGAGACCAAACCACCTATTGGAAGCAAGCATAAACAAAAAAGATTTTTTAAGAACCTAATTGAAGAGTTTTTAGTTAGCCCATTATGTCAATACGCTGATGCAAATTTCAAGGAGTTCCAAATGCTCATCAAACAAATTCAGGGTTAGTTAAGAAAGAAATATGAAAAGAAAGTGCTCTCAGTGGTTGAATTTCTAGCTGGAATATGCAAAATGTAACAAATTTGCATGTCAAATTAGAACACTTTTCTCATGGCTCTGCTCACATTTTATCCAGAATAAGAATAAGTGCCTCAGCCAACGGTTAATGTTGCAGCTCGGCAGATCATGGATATTTTAAAGTTTGATAATTGTAGCAGGGTTACCTAAAGAGGAGGGATAAACCATCAGACATCATTTTTCACATTCATGACAACATGGAGAAAGAAAGATGTGGTCCTGTAACATGAGAAGAAGCTAGGCCACAAATTAAAGAGCATAACTCTCATAGTTTTAATCTCTAGCAAGTTTCCTGTGGCATGTGCCTATGAATTTTCATTTTTGAGTATTGATTAGATGAATATGAGGAAATAGGATGGTGAAGGTGGGGGGTGGGCTCAGCTTTAGATACTTAGGTGGGATTATGCAGATGGGAGGAATGCAGGACTTAACAATCTACTTTAATGCAAGGTCTAGAAAGGCAGATGAACTTAGAGCATTGGTTAGGATATGGGAATTGAACATTGTGGACTGATATTTCATTACATTACAGTGACATGATAAAAAAAAGGGCAAAATCAGCTACTCAACATTCCTGGATGTAGAATCTTCAGGAATGACAGGGAGGTGAATACAAAAGAACAGGTGGCAATGCAATATTGATTAATGAGTCCACTACTGCAGTAATGAATGGAGGAAGAGGGGAGCATGTGGATGGCGTTTACTTGAATTTCCTGAAGGCATTCGATAAAATACCACATAAAATACTTATACAGAAGATAAGGATGCATGGAATTAGGGATGGTGTATTAGCACGGATAGAGGATTGATTAATCAATATAAAGCAGAGAATTGGGGTGCAGGAGTGTTTTTCTAATTGGTAATTGGTTGTAAGCAGCATACCTCAGGGGTCGGCGCTAGGCCCGTAACTGTCCACAAAACGCATAAACGATTTGGAAGAGGGGACAGAGATGCTGATAACTCTAAATTGAGTAGAAAAGCAAATTGTGCAGAGGATATGGAGATTCTGCAGAGAAATATAGATAGGTTAAGTGAGTGGGCAAAGGTCTTGCAGGTGGAGTACAATGTTGGTAAGTGTGAGCTTATCCTTTTTGGAAGGAAGAATAGAAAATCAGAATATTATTAAAATGACAAGCGATTGCACCATGGTGACATGCAGAAGGACTTGGGAGTGCTTGTGCATGAATCGCAGAAGGTTGGTTTACAGGTGCAGTAGGCTATCAAGAAGGCCTTCATTGCTCGAGGGATTGAATTTAAGAGCTGGGAGGTTATGCTCCAACTGTACAAAGTACTGGTGAGACCACATCTAGAGTACTGCATGCAGTTCTGGTCTCCTTACTTGAGGAAGGATGTACTGGCTTTGGAGGTGGGTGCAGAGGAGGTTCACCAGGTTGTTTACAGAGATGAGGGGGTTAGCCTATGAGGAGAGTGTCTGGGACTATACTCACTGGAATTTAGAAGACTGAGAAGGGATCTTAGAGAAACATATAAAATTATGAAAGGCATAGGTAAGTTATTTCCATTGGTAGGGGAGACTAGAACTAGAGGACATAGCCTCAAGATTCAGGGTAGTAAATTTAGGAGCGAGATGAGGAGGAACTGCTTTTCCCAGTCAGTGGTGAATCTGTGGAATTCGCAGGCCATTGAAGCAGTAGATTCTAGTATGTTTGTTCTTTCAAGAAGAATGGCTTTATGTGGGTTTCACACGTAATTGACTTTACTTTCCTTGAGGTGTTTCAACCAACTTCAGTTAGAATTCTGGGATGCAAACTCGCTGAACTAACTGTAGAGATCCAGCTTGTTGCAGCAGCTCACCAATAATAAGGATATTGGATGTGGTTCTGTCACCAGTCATGTCATCCTGAACCGTAGCCACTTTAGCTACTAGAGAGGCAGTTGGATGCTCTATTTCTTGTAACAGCATGTTACCATCTTTGATATCTCCATCATCAGATACCAACATTTTCCTGATTCCTTTATGGAGTGATACCTTTTGAATAGTATGCTGTACCTCTATGATAGTCAGTTTACCCTGAAGATCTTTCAACTCAGCATGGAGTTTCCGTAGAATTATTTGGGCATGCGACTTGTCTCGTTGCAAGTTGTGTATCTGTTATTTGTAGTTTCTATACCATCTGCTGGAGTTTTCTGTGTGATGGTGACATGTATTCTAGAGTTGCTGCCATTTGACTGTTACTTTGCTTAGGGTCTATTAAATGTTTTTGAAAATTTGCAATCTTCTGCTTTTCTTTTTCTTCCATAATTTCTATATATTCTTTCATCATTTGTTTTTCACAAAGTGCTTCATCACGTGATATTATGGTCAAGGCAACGTCTTTCTCCTTTTATTCCAATACCAACTGTATCTGAGAAAATGTAGGCTCAAACAGTGCGATAGCCTTCTGTAATTGAACATTTTCAAACATGGCATCTTATCTACCACTGTAGTTCATCCTGTAATTGCTCCATCCTGGACTGCAGATGTTCTAGGGTTGCAAGACACTCAATGAGATGCCCATTTTCTTTCTCTTGTTTCTTCAATGTAGCGGTCAATGCATCTACTTCAAACTGATTCTCAGTCATTTATACCTCAAGTCTGTTATTCTCCCTTGTTAAATTTTCAATGTTGATATGTGCTGATCCATTTGGGTTTCCATTTTTTTGTTTAATGTGTTCATATTCATTTACAGAAGACTTTAATTTCTCTTTCTGATGGACAATTTCAGATTCAAGAGGGGACTTTTGTGTCATTATCTTTTTCTCCATTGTTTCAAATTTCTGCTGGACCTCCATAAATAAAATTTGAAGGTTCAAATTCTTTTTTTAATTGTTGCTTTTCATTCACAGTCACTGGAACAATCCATTCTGTTTCACCAGCAGGAGTAAATCCATGAAGAATTCCTCTATTTCTTCATCTACTGTGTGTACTTTTCTCTTAGTGGCCCCTGCTTTACAGCACTTTACAAGATTATTTTTCTTCCTGCATTTATAGCAGGACTTTCCTTGGGCAGGACACATCTCTGGAACATATCTATGTCTGCACTTGCTGCATTTGCTGTTTGAGCTTACTACTTTGCTTTGTTATTACTTTGGGAAACTCCTGGTGCTCTGGTTCTCTCTTTTCATCACATGCACCATTGTGTCTATCTTGTGCAGCTCCTTAGCTTGTGCTCGTGTGGTCTCTGTTGCCCTAAACAAATTCACAGCCTTTTATAGACTCAAATCTTTTTATCACACAACAGTCTTTCTTCAAGTCCATTATCTGTGATTCTGCAGACTATTCTGTCTTTAATAAGTAAACTTTTCACTTCTCCAAATCACATAATGTCCTCAATGTGTGAAGCTCGGCTTAGTATTGGTCAATGCTCATGGCTTGTTTCTGGTCACAGGAGAAAAACTTGCATCTCTCAGATGTGATATTTTTACTTGGAAGAAAATACTCCTCAAATTTGTTTTCATCATAGTGTCCAATGTGAAAGTTGTCTTATCATTTTGTAGACTGTTGTAGATGGCCAAGGCACCTTCATCCATCATATGCAAAAACATACCGTTTTCTATTGGCCTCTCCCATTCCACTTTCTTTCTTTGTTTCTTTGGCTTGGCTTCGCGGACGAAGATTTATGGAGGGGGTAAAAGTCCACGTCGGCTGCAGGCTCGATTGTGGCTGACAAGTCCGATGCGGGACAGGCAGACACGGTTGCAGCGGTTGCAGGAGAAAATTGGTTGGTTGGGGTTGGGTGTTGGGTTTTTCCTCCTTTGTCTTTTGTCAGTGAGGTGGGCTCTGCGGTCTTCTTCAAAGGAGGTTGCTGCCCGGTCTTCTTCAAAGGAGGTTGCTGTGAGGCGCCAAGATGCACGGTTTGAGGCGATATCAGCCCACTGGCGGTGGTCAATGTGGCAGGCACCAAGAGATTTCTTTAGGCAGTCCATTCCACTAGCTTCTAAATAAATGTTGAATCACTGTTTGAAGTGTTCCAATTATCAGCTTGATTGCCAGTAAACTGCATCAGTGTGAGAGGGTTTAACTTATCCATGTTTACAAACTATTGTCTTTTCTTACTCACTCAGACATTTCTGCCATCATGTTATGTTTGTTTTTTCATGAAGAACAACTTTATGTGGGTTTAATACTTAACTGACTTTACTTCCTTGAGCTGCTTCAACTGACTTCAGTTTGAATTCTAGGATGCAAACCCTCTGAACTTGCTTCGGCAGCTCACCAATAATAAGGATATTGGTTGTGGTTCGGTCACCAGTCATGTCATCCTGAGCCGTAGCCACTTTAGCTACTAGAGAGGCAGTTGGATGATCTATTTGCATTTCTTGTAACAGCATGAGCAACAGAGACAATCTCAGTAAGTATATTTAAGACAATATTGGATAGATTTCTACATGGTAAGGGAATTAAGGGATATGGGGAAGAGGCAGGTAGATGGTGAAGAGGCTTGACAGGCCGGATAGCCTACATCCACTCCTACTTCTTTTGTTCTTTTGCTCTTATGCGTGACAAAGCTTTATAAATGAGGCCTAATAGTAAACCATGAAAAAAAATGGGACTACCAGTTTGTGAGGTGCTGTATGTCAACAACTAAATATAAAGAGATGTCAAAGAACTGTTGTTGGCCACTGCATAATAGGGTAAGCAGTGTGAATAATTTGAGAAGTTGCCAAGACAATACAGAAATAAAGACATGATTTAGTGCTTTATAAAAAGCTGATATGGTGTAATGGAGTTTAATAAATGTTATGAATAAAGTCTATTCTTAAAGCATAAATAGTAATATCTAATTTACAAGGGTTAATTCTTTTCACTCCGCCAACATTATGCATGTAAACTTATATGCAGATATGCCGGCAACACTAAATTCACAAACTAGATCAATATCCTAAGGAGCTGCAGGAAATTGCAAATAAGTCACTGGTTTGTCCAGTGTCTGGGAGTTTGGCAGAAGAGCCACATTAGATTCAAGTCAGAGGGCTCTTGTATTCTTAAGACTTCTGCTGTAGGAGAGAATCCTCCCTACTGTGGCATAAAAAAGACCAATATTCATTTTTATTACCAAAAAATTCAAAACATTGAAGTAGCTGCTAACTTTCAATATCTATATGTAAGGTTTCAATGCATTTGTAGCTTTATATGCCGCACATCCTTAAAACTGTGCAGAACTTTTTTTCTTGAACCCAAAATGAATGATCTTGCACTTCATCATTTTGTATTTTATCTTCCACTAATCCTTTCAACCACTGGTTTATTTATAATTATGTCACACAATATGACCGAGTTTGTATGACCTTTGGGATCAGTTGAAGACTACCATACTGCAATCCACTGAAGAGGTACTGGGCTTCTCCTCCAGGAAAAACAAGGACTGGTTTGACGAAAACAGCCAGGAAATCCAGGAGCTGCTGGCAAAGAAGCGAGCTGCCCACCAGGCTCACCTTACAAAGCCGTCCTGTCCAGAGAAGAAACAAGCCTTCCGTCGCGCATGCAGCCATCTTCAGCGCAAACTCCGGGAGATCCAAAATGAGTGGTGGACTAGCCTCGCCAAACGAACACAGCTCAGCGCGGACATTGGCGACTTCAGGGGTTTCTACGAGGCTCTAAAGGCTGTGTACGGCCCCTCACCCCAAGTCCAAAGCCCGCTGCGCAGCTCAGACGACAAAGTCCTCCTCAGCGACAAGATCTCCATCCTCAACCGATGGTCAGAACACTTCCAATCTCTTTTCAGTACCAACCGCTCAGTCCAAGATTCCGCCCTGCTCCAGCTCCCTCAACAGCCCCTAAGGCTAGAGCTGGATGAGGTTCCCACCCTGGATGAGACATATAAGGCAATCGAACAACTGAAAAGTGGCAAAGCAGCAGGTATGGATGGAATCCCCCCAGAAGTCTGGAAGGCTGGCGGCAAAACTCTGCATGCCAAACTGCATGAGTTTTTCAAGCTTTGTTGGGACCAAGGTAAACTGCCTCAGGATCTTCGTGATGCCACCATCATCACCCTGTACAAAAACAAAGGCGAGAAATCAGACTGCTCAAACTACAGGGGAATCACGTTGCTCTCCATTGCAGGCAAAATCTTCGCTAGGATTCTACTAAATAGAATAATACCTAGTGTCGCTGAGAATATTCTCCCAGAATCACAGTGCGGCTTTCGCGCAAACAGAGGAACCACTGACATGGTCTTTGCCCTCAGACAGCTCCAAGAAAAGTGCAGAGAACAAAACAAAGGACTCTACATCACCTTTGTTGACCTCACCAAAGCCTTCGACACCGTGAGCAGGAAAGGGCTTTGGCAAATACTAGAGCGCATCGGATGTCCCCCAAAGTTCTTCAACATGATTATCCAACTGCACGAAAACCAACAAGGTCGGGTCAGATACAGCAATGAGCTCTCTGAACCCTTCTCCATTAACAATGGCGTGAAGCAAGGCTGTGTTCTCGCACCAACCCTCTTTTCAATCTTCTTCAGCATGATGCTGAACCAAGCCATGAAAGATCCCAACAATGAAGACGCTGTTTACATCCGGTACCGCACGGATGGCAGTCTCTTCAATCTGAGGCGCCTGCAAGCTCACACCAAGACACAAGAGAAACTTGTCCGTGAACTACTCTTTGCAGATGATGCCGCTTTAGTTGCCCATTCAGAGCCAGCTCTTCAGCGCTTGACGTCCTGCTTTGCGGAAACTGCCAAAATGTTTGGCCTGGAAGTCAGCCTGAAGAAAACTGAGGTCCTCCATCAGCCAGCTCCCCACCATGACTACCAGCCCCCCCACATCTCCATCGGGCACACAAAACTCAAAACGGTCAACCAGTTTACCTATCTCGGCTGCACCATTTCATCAGATGCAAGGATCGACAATGAGATAGACAACAGACTCGCCAAGGCAAATAGCGCCTTTGGAAGACTACACAAAAGAGTCTGGAAAAACAACCAACTGAAAAACCTCACAAAGATAAGCGTATACAGAGCCGTTGTCATACCCACACTCCTGTTCGGCTCCGAATCATGGGTCCTCTACCGGCACCACCTACGGCTCCTAGAACGCTTCCACCAGCGTTGTCTCCGCTCCATCCTCAACATCCATTGGAGCGCTCACACCCCTAACGTCGAGGTACTCGAGATGGCAGAGGTCGACAGCATCGAGTCCACGCTGCTGAAGATCCAGCTGCGCTGGATGGGTCACGTCTCCAGAATGGAGGACCATCGCCTTCCCAAGATCGTATTATATGGCGAGCTCTCCACTGGCCACCGTGACAGAGGTGCACCAAAGAAAAGGTACAAGGACTGCCTAAAGAAATCTCTTGGTGCCTGCCACATTGACCACCGCCAGTGGTCTGATAACGCCTCAAACCGTGCATCTTGGCGCCTCACAGTTTGGCGGGCAGCAGCCTCCTTTGAAGAAGACCGCAGAGCCTACCTCACTGACAAAAGGCAAAGGAGGAAAAACCCAACACCCAACCCCAACCAACCAATTTTCCCTTGCAACCGCTGCAATCGTGTCTGCCTGTCCCGCATCGGACTGGTCAGCCACAAACGAGCCTGCAGCTGACGTGGACTTTTTACCCCCTCCATAAATCTTCGTCCGCGAAGCCAAGCCAAAGAAAAAGAAAAACACCTGATGATTAAAGATCACCGAAGGACTCGATGAGTCACATCTGTCAATTGGAGAAGATACTCATGGAATACATAGAAATAATGGCCTTTTATATTCCTGTATAATTAGATAAGAATTACTCTGGTTTCAGGGAGAGAAACTAGAGAGGAATTGGGGAACTGGCACAGAAGAAGAGTTGAGGCCAGCATTGATCAGCTGTGATCATATTGAATGCTGGGTCAGTGGAGCTGTTTTCCCATTCTTGCTCCTATTTTCTTGTGTTCTTGAGTTCATGTGAAGTTTGGAACAAGGCAGGAAAGTTGCTTAGTGTCGACTTACAGAGAGAGGGAAATTTATTTGGTGGGTTTGAATTGTTGGAAAAGGATGAAATCTTTGAGAAGGGTAAGGTGGAAGAACAACAAACCAAGCCGTGTCTTTATACTAAATATCACACACTGGTGGTGTAAGTGGCAATATATTTCTGTAAAGGGGAAGGTATGAGCCATCTAGAAAAATGGAACATTGCAGCATCGAAAACAGGACCTTCAGCCCTTCTAATCTGCACCAAACTATTATTCTGCCTTGTCCCAATGATCTACACCCTTTCCATAGCCCTCCATACACCCTCCATCCAAGAACCTATTCAAAAATTTCTTGTGTTAAATTGAATCTGCATTCCTCACTTCAATTGGTAGCTTATTTCATATTCTCACCGCTCTCTATGTGAATAAGTTCCCCCAAAACTTCTCCCCTTTCACCCTTAACCCATGACATCAGGTTTGTATCTCACCTAACCACAGTGGAAAAAGCCTATTTGCATTTGTCATAATTTTCTATACCTTTATTAAATCTCCCCTCATTCTTCTATGCTCCAGAGAATAAAGTCCTAACCTGTTTAACCTTTCCCTGTAACTCAGTTCCTTAGGTCCCAGCAACATCCTAGCAAATCTTCTCTACAATCTTTCAATTTTATTGATATCTTTCATTTAGTTAGATGACCAAAACTGCACACAATGCTCCAAATTTGGCCTCACTCATATCTTATACAACTTTACTATAACATCCCAACTCCAATACTTAATACTTTGTTATGAAGCCCCGATACTGGCCAACATGTCAATTGTTTTGACCATTGAGATTGTGAATGGTAAGACCTTCTTATACGGGGAAGGACAGCATGGATGGTGAATGGGATAATGAGAGAGTATAAGGGTCGATTCTGAGGATGTAACAGACCAGAGATTGTTGATAGAATCATAGAATCTGGAGCTTATGGTTTTGAGAGACCAGTGATGGATCTTCTAAATGCTCAAACTGTTCTACAGAGTCAAAAGGAGTAAATAGCCAAAAAGCATGAAGAAAGCCTGTAATGGTCAAAGGAAGGGCTGCAGGTTTGCAAGGTGCTAAACACAAGAGGTGGCAGTTTACTCTTTGCTCAATTTCCTACAATGTTCTCAGAATGTTCCTCGCAACAAATCTGAGCTTTGAACAATGGCACATTAAAAAGGCTTGGTAACAATAAGAAACAAAATACTATGGATAAAAATCAGAATTATTGGATCTACCCTGCAGGTCAGGCACCATCTGTATAGTGAGAAACAGAATGAACTTATCAGGTCAGTTACTTTTCAATTAGTAATAGAAAAAGTGAGAAATCAATTGTGGTTTAAGTTGCAAAGAAGAGCAAGGGTTGGAGAAATGTTTGTGATTGGATGAAGTTCATGAGAGACTGGGATAGAAATGGCAAGATGTAGACTGAGGCAGGGTGCTGAAGGCTTATTAATTATGAATGACCTGTTTGGCCAGATTTGATGAAAGTATAAGGTGCTGGACACAAAACGAGAGACAGTTTACTGTTCAATGAAGTGAAATTTCTCTTCAAAAGGTGCTACCTGACTAGTTCATCACCAGCAATTTTGCTTTTCAGGAAATAGTGTTAGGTGTGGAGAAAGTGCTGGAGAGCATAAACCCAAACACAATGCTGGAGAAACTCAGCAGGTCAAACAGAGTACTTATATCACATAGATACATAACAAATGTTTCAGGCTTGAGCCCTTCATCAAGGTATGAGCAAAATGTTGGCAGGTCCAGGTGTCTGGGAGATCACTTAGTTGAGCACCTTGGTCTGTCTACCGCAATAACATAGATCTCCCAATGACCATCCATTTCAATTCACATCCCATTCCCTTGCTGACATACCTGTCCATGATCTCATGCACTGCCGGATTGAGACCACGTGCAAATTGGAGGAACTACACCTCATCGTCCGACTGGGGACCTTCCAACTGAGTGGCATTAATAGCAACTTCTCTGGCTTTCATTAACCCCTCTCCCCCACTTCTTACCCTATTGCCTTCCCCAGCTCCATCTCTTTCTTCCCTGTCTCCTTTTGCACAGACATGATACATTCTTCCCTTTGCCCTTATCATATCTAATTAGCACCTGTTGTTGGTCTAGATTCATCTCCCAGCCAGCATTATCTGAATTCTGAGATTTTCCTGAGATTTCCTGGGCTCATTCTGTTTATTCATTAAAGAAGAGCTTTAATATATCTTTGCTTTTTACGGATGCTAAAAAGACTGAGTTAAGACTGAGTTCCTCGAACATTTCCGTGTGTTTTTACCATAATCACAGCATATGCAGATTTTTGTGTCTTACAAAGTGCACTGTTTCACCCACTGAGTTTCTCCAGCATTGTGTTTTTACTTCAATCACAGGGTCTGCAGACTTTGAGTTTTACTTTTAAAATGTTGTTGATTTGATGATTTTCTGCAATTCTGTTCTGTGAGAACCCTGCAACCCACCTCTCAGTCCCTGTAGCTCCAAACATGGGACACTTTCCACTCCTCCTCCCCCTCACCCCCACCCCACCACATTTCTAACCCCAAGACTTCCACTACCTGGAGATGCCAGACCACTCAGCATTGGCTAAAATTTGAGCAATGTTTCCTGGAAATCCCTATTAGCAGCTCGATAAGAAAATGTCTCACATCACCTTTCAGCCAGTGACCTCTAGATTCCAATCAATTGCTATTCATCAGATATCCCTTGAACATCTTCGGTCTAAGGAGAAGACTTCCACTCTTCAAAAAACTGCCTTTCTAATAAAATGTTACTCCCTCTCCAATGCCGTGACATCTCTACTGAAGTGTGGTGCCTAAATTTAACATGATAGTCCATTTATGATCAAATAGTGATCTTCTATGAATGACTGTAACTTCCATGCTTTTGTACTTTGTGTTCTTGATAACATAAAGGATCATTGTATTGCTTTCCAACGCACTGGCAACTTCAAAAATTATTGGATGCAATATCCCGTTTTTAAAATCCTGAACTCCTTTCAAAATAAAACATTTATTCTTCTTTGGCTTGGCTTCGCGGACGAAGATTTATGGAGGGGTATGTCCACGTCTGCTGCAGGCTCGTTGGTGACTGACAAGTCTGATGCGGGACAGGCAGGCACGGTTGCAGCGGTTCCAAGGGAAAATTGGTGGGTTGGGGTTGGGTGTTGGGTTTTTCCTCCTTTGTCTTTTGTCAGTGAGGTGGGCTCTGCGGTATTCTTCAAAGGAGGTTGCTGCCCGCCGAACTGTGAGGCGCCAAGATGCACGGTTGGCGGCAACATCAGCCCACTGGCGGTGGTCAATGTGGCAGGCACCAAGAGATTTCTTTAAGCAGTCCTTGTACCTCTTCTTTGGTGCACCTCTGTCTCAGTGGCCAGTGGGAGAGCTCGCCATAGAACACGATCTTGGGAAGGTGATGGTCCTCCATTCTGGAGATGTGACCCACCCAGCGCAGTTGGGTCAAACAGAGTACTTATATCACATAGATATAAGCATGGATTCGATGCTTGCAGACTCTGCCAGCTCGAGTACTTCGATGTTGGTGATGAAGTCATTCCAATGAATGTTGAGGATGGAGCGGAGACAGCGCTGATGGAAGTGTTCTAGGAGCCGTAGGTGATGCCGGTAGAGGACCCATGATTCGGAGCCGAACAGGAGCGTGGGTATGACAACGGCTCTGTACACGCTGATCTTTGTGTGTTTCTTCAGGTGGCTGTTTTTCCAGACTCTTTTGTGTAGTCTTTCAAAGGCGCTATTTGCCTTGGCGAGTCTGTTGTCTATCTCTTTGTCGATCCTTGCATCAGATGAAATGGTGCAGCCGAGGTAGGTAAACTGGTTGACCGTTTTGAGTTCAGTGTGCCCGATGGAGATGTGGGGGGGCTGGTGGTCATGGTGGGGAGCTGGCTGATGGAGGACCTCAGTTTTCTTCAGACTGACTTCCAGGCCAAACATTTTGGCAGTTTCCTCAAAACAGGTCGTCATGCGCTGGAGAGCTGGCTCTGAATGGGCAACTAGTGTGGCATCGTCTGCAAAGAGTAGTTCACGGACAAGTTACTCTTGTGTCTTGGTGTGAGTTTGCAGGCGCCTCAGATTGAAGAGACTGCCATCCGTGCGGTACCGGATGTAATTCATTGTTGAGGTCTTTCATGGCTTGTTTCAGCATCATGCTGAAGAAGATAGTAAAGAGGGTTGGTTCGAGGACACAGCCTTGCTTCACGCCGTTGTCAATGGAGAAGGGTTCGGAGAGCTCATTGCTGTATCTGACAAATATACTTCCTTCCAAAATCTATCAATACATACTAACTTGCTTAATTTTTATCTACCACATCTCCAACTAATTCATTGTCAGTATCTGTACATGGCATCGTTCCATGCTGACTTAGTAAACATGGGTATTTCTTTTCTCTAACTGATTTGGTTAAGGCATTGTGCTGTTCTTGCTACGGTTCTAATGAGAAAAATTTTGCCACTTTCACACATTTTCTATTGGGATCAACAAAACCATTCAGGAAATAAACAAATATGCAAAGAGTTATTATTCAAATTGAGTTCAAAATCAGTTCAAAGTGAGCCAGGGACATAAATTGTTAAGAAAAAACAACCAGGTAAAGGGAAGCAGAATGTGATTTGCCTGTATCTTCATAGTAAAAGATGTACCCAGCCATACATATCTATTCAACCAGCAACTATATGACATAGAGATAAAAATTAATTGAAAAAAGCAGAGAGAAGAAATCATCTCTTGATTTAAGAAAGACCACCAGTAATTATGAAGAGGAAGAGAAAATAAGATGGGATCAATTATTGTGCATTTAGAAAATTGAAATGGATTGGGGAATGACTTATCAATATTAATTGGAAGCAGTAAGATCAGTAAGAACAGGCAAAATGGAAAGAGGATGGTCAGTAATAACTGGGAAGAGAATGATGTCAGCATCAAATGTGCAGAGGCAAGTGTCATTATTAAATGGGTAAAGGATGCTGATGGTAAGGGTGATAGAGAAGACAGTAAGACCTCTAGCAGTAACAGATGAAATGAGTCTGTCTCAGGACATTGCTTTATAATTAAATTTGGACATACAGCATGGTAAGAGGGCCATTTCGGGCCATGAGCCCGTGCCACCCAATTACACTCAATTAACCTACACCTCCCAGTATGTTTTGAACTGTATGAGAAACTGGAGCCCCTGGGGAAAGCCCACAGGAGAACGTACCAACTCCTTACAGACAACATGGGATTCAAACCCCGGTCCTCATCACTGGCCCTGTAACAGCATTGTGCTAACCGCTTTGCTAACCATTTCGCCCCAAATTTACAAGTAACCCACTCCTTTAAAAGTTATAATACAGGAAGAAAAATGGCAGATGGAATTCAATCAAGATCAGTATTAGGTGCTGCATTTTCTTAAATGCATTGATGTGCAGAGGAATCTGGGGGTCCAGGTCTATAGATCTTTGAAAGTGATCATGCAAGTAGATTGAGTGGTAAAGAAGGTATAGGGTATGCTTGCCAACATGGTATATAAAAACAGAAGAGGCATTGATTGGATGAACTGTCAGAATCTTTTCCCATGGTCACACACTAGAGGCAAAGTTTTTACACAAACAATGTCGGAGCATGGTATTGGCTATCAGGAGTAGAGGTGGAAGAAGATGCAATAATAGCATTTAAATGATATTTTTACTTAGAACAAAATACTCCTGGACACCTGAGAATGAAAGAGATAGAGGGATACCAGTCAGCAGAGCTTTAGTTTGATTTAAGCCTCACATTCAGCCTAAATGTGAGCCAAAGTGCCTTTCCCTGTGCTGTTCTATGTCTGTATAATTCTTTAGAAACATAGAAACATAGAAACATAGAAGATAGGAGCAGCAGTAGGTCATTCGACCCTTCGAGCCTGCTCCGCCATTCAACGAGATCATGGCTGATCTTAAAGTTCAGTACCCCGTCCCCGCCTTCTCTCCGTAACCTTTAATACCCTTATACTGAAGAAATAGATCTAATTCCCTCTTAAATATATTTAATGAACCTGCCTCTACTGCCCTCTGTGGCAATGAATTCCACAGATTCACCACCCTCTGGGTAAAGAAATTCCTCCTCATCTCGGTCCTAAATGGTTTGCCTATTATCCTCAAACCATGGCCCCGGGTTCTGGATTTTCCCATCATTGGAAACATCCCATCTGCATCCATTCTGTCCAGTCCTGCCAGAATTTTATATGTCTCTATGAGATCCCCTCTCAATCTTCTAAACTCCAGCGAGTACAATCCCAATTTGCGCAATCTTTCCTCATAAGTCATTCCTGCCATTCCAGGTATCAGCCTGGTGAATCGCCTCTGCACTCCCTTCATTGCAAGAACATCCTTCCTTAGATAAGGTGACCAAAACTGCACACAATACTCCAGGTGTGGTCTTTCCAAGGCCCTGTACAGTTGCAGTAAGGTATCCTTGTTCCTATACTCAAACCCTCTTGATATGAAGGCCAACATACCATTTGCCTTTTTAACTGCCTGCTGTACCTGCATGCTCGCCTTCAGAGACTGATGTACAATTACCCCTAGGTCTCTCTGCACTTCCCCATCTCTTAATCTATTGCCATTCAAATAGTAATCTGCCCTCCGATTTGTATTACCAAAGTGGATAACCTCACATTTATCCACATTGTAGTGCATTTGCCATGTATCTGCCCAGTCCCTCAATTTATCCAAATCACACTGGAGCTTCCTGACCCCCTCTTCTGTGAACACAACCCCTCCTAGCTTAGTGTCATCTGCAAATTTGGAGATATTACATCCAATCCCCTCATCCAGATCATTAATGTAAATTGTGAACAGCTGGAGTCCTAGTACAGATCCCTGTGGCACCCCACTGGTCACCGCCTGCCACTCAGAAAATGAGCCATTTATCCCAACTCTCTGTCTTCTACCTGCCAGCCAGTTCTCAATCCACATCAATTCTTTGCCCCCAATCCCATGAGCCTTGATTTTGGAAGCCAGTCGTTTATGCAGGACCTTATCGAAGGCCTTTTGGAAGTCCAGGTACACCACATCCACTGGCTCTCCCCCATCTATTAGCCACCCATCTCAGGAAAGTAAATGAAACAGCAAGATTTGCAGACACTTACACAATGCAAAACTATTGAGAATTATTACCAGAGTATCATCTAGCTATGGAGCCTTGATTATGTTATATTGAACTAGACCAAATGATAGATGACTGGTTTTGACATGAAAAGGAGCTCTTGTGCATCCTCTTGGGTTGATGGACAAAGATTCCATGTTATTATTTTTGAGACCAAAGGAGTTTTTGCAATATTTTTCTCACAACCTAAACTACAACAACACATTCTCTAGGTCTAGGACCTAGTCATCGTCATAATGCTTTTTTATGGGATCTTGTTTGCAAATAAGACTCATGATTGACTCTGAAGTATTTTTGGATAACACAAGGTCTTCAAAGACATTATATATTTAAAGTCTTCCTTATCAGAATCAGAAATTGGTTGCTTTGTGGCAGCATTAAAGTACAAATATCGCTATAAAATTTCATTTATAAATAAATGAATTAGTACAAAAATAAGAGAAAGAGAGGTAGTGTCTGTGGTTCATTGTCTGATGGCAGACAAGCTAACCTTGTGCCATTGGATAGTCATCTTCAGGCTCCTGTACCTCCTTCCCAATAGTAGCAGTGTGGAGGGGATTGTCTGGTGGTGAGAGTCCTTGAGGATAGAGGATGCTTTCTTGAGACACCACCTCTTGTTAATGTCCTCGATGGAGTGGTGTCTTCTGCCTGTGATGGCCAAGTTCACAACTCTGTCATTTTTTTCTTGTCCTCTGCATTGGCACCTCTATACCAGATAGTGAAGCAACCAGCCAGGATGCTCTCCATGGAATGCCAGGAGAAATTTAGAAGTCTTTGGTTACATACCAATTCTCCTCAAACTCTTCATAAAGTACAGCCAATGGAGAGCCTTCTTCACAATTGCATCAACTTGGAAGCCTCAGGATAGATTCTCAGAGATGTTGACACCCATGAACTTAAAGCTCTTAACCTTTTCCACTGCTGACCCCTTGATGAGGACTGATTTGTCATCTTCTGATTTCCCTTTCCGAAAGTCCACAATCAGTTCCTTGATTTTGCTGATGTTGAGTGCAAGATTGTACTTGATTTCTCTTCTGCATGTTACCTCATTGCCATTTGTGATTCTGCTGTGGGCAGTAAGGTATCCTTGTTCCTATACTCAAACCCTGCATAGTGAGAAGAGCTATGGGCTAAACATGCATCCTTGAGGTGCACCTGTGTTAATTGTCACAGAGAAGGAATCATTGTTTCTGATTCATATTGACTGTGGTCTTCTGGTGAGGAAGTCAACAATCAGAGAGGGTTGCAGAGGCCCAGATTTTGGAGCTTATTGACCAGCATTGAGGGTATAATGGCGTTGAAAACTGAACTGTAGCCCATGAAGTGTAGTGTGATATTTGTGTTACTGTAGTTCAGGTGATCCAGAGCTGAATGGAGAGCCAGTGATTTTGCATCTGTTGTGGAGTGATTGTGACTACGCAAATTGCAGTGGGTCCAGATCTGTTCCTTATTATATGCACTTTCTTGGAGTGGAAATAGTGGCCCAGTCACCCAAAACCAAAGCCTTTCTCAATAAATTAGAAACACTCTGATTTGATTTACTTCCATGAATAAAATGATACAAATGAGAACATGGGAATTTGTGGGAGAAATTATATCTATGCAAATTTGATCAACCTGTATTCAGAATCATCCCAAGTAACAAATGGTTTCTTAGGCTGATTTTGCCACGTTAAAAATTACACAGAAGCCACCCAATATGGATATCATACCTTCACCATATTTTGGCCAGCATCAAAATCACATGACTAATAAGAAAGAACCATTATTATTTAATGTGGAGAGAGAGTGAAAAGTAGCTCTGCTGTTCATAGGAACAAGTATATGCATATACGTCTGAGTATTTTAAATTTAGCCACTAAAGTTCCCCAATGAACCTACAACCCCCATACATTTTAAAGGGTGGGTGGAAACTGGAGCACCAAGAGGAACCCCATGCAGACACGAGGAGAAAAGTACAAACTCCTTACAGACAGTGCCAGATTCAAACCCTTATCGCTGGCACTGCAAAAACGTTGCGCTAATGGCTATGCTATCCATGAATTTAATAATATTATGAGAACTTATTCATATGTATTGATATGCATAAGCTAGGCATTTATACTTGGGGGCAGCCTCACAGAATAACTACAGGACGTTCATTCTTAAACTCTTCCCTTTAGGTATTATCGAGCTCCCTTTTTAATGCTACATTTTTATCCGCCTCCACTATAACTGCTGGTGGTACATTCCAGAACCTATTAAATTGTCACATTACAGGTTCTCTTGTCAATCATGTTTATTTTCTGTCCTGTCATTCTTCACACTTCAATAACTCTGTAGTGCAGAGAGTTGAGAGCTCCAAATTCCTAGGAGTCCACTTAAGTTGTGACCTATCTTGGACACACAACATCTCACTTGGCGGGAAGGCACAACTGCAACTACAGTTCCTGAGAAAACTGAGGCAGGCAAGGCTACTGGCCACTGTCTCGTTGATTTTCTATAGGAGCTCTATTGAGAGCATCATGGCTGGATGCATCACAGTGTGGTACAGTAGCTATAGAGCATTAAATTAGAGGTCAATCTACAGGACTATAAGAGTGGCAGAGAGGATCATGTGGTTTCCCTGCCTCCATTGACGTAATCTACTGGGATCTTTGTTGGAAGAAGGCGTTCAAAATCATTGTTGATCCCTCCCACCCTACACACACCACCTTCCTGCTATTGCTGTCGTGAAAAAGATACAGAAATATCAGAGCCAGAATCACCAGGCTGAGAAACAGCTTCTTCCTTGAATAAATGTGTAGTCCAGTGGGATCCAGAAACCTAGCCCTCTCGCAAGTTCAAGTTCGAGTTTATAGAGATTGTTTTGTGAGCAGATCATACCTAGTACAACAAGTCAGACCCAGTACCAAAGTTGGTTAATGCAGAAGTCTGCAGGTGCCAGAGAACTGGAACAAAACCCAGATGTACTGGAGGAACTGAGCAGGTCATGTAGAAACTGTTGAAAGCAATAGGCAGTCGACATTTTGGGCCTAAACCCTTCATCAGGGATACCAATGATCAGTCAAATATCTGAAAAAGAAAGATGATGGGAGAAGCCCAGGTGATAGGTGAATTCCAGTGGGAAGGTGGAGAAAAGAAGGGAGTTGAGGTGTCGGGGGATGGAGCAGAGTGCTGAGAAAGATATTCTCAACATCTTCCTTCTACAGGTCCTTACCTCCTTCCCTTCCCTGCACCTATCAGAGAGAATCTTTCTCAGTATGGTGCAACAGGTCCAGAAGGCAACAGAAAGCAATAAAATAGACCTAACAAAACAAGGAGTCTCTTTCCTGTTGAAAAAGTAATGGATTATATTTTAAACTTGCATAGAATTTTCTCCTGATTTCTTAGTGGCAACTTTGTGTTCTGTAAGGCACTGATTTGCAGCTTAGTGGTCAACTCTATGTTGAACATTTTTAAATTTTTAATTTAATTTGTAAAAAATAGACATACAGCCTGGTAACAGGCCATTTTGGCCCATGGGTTCGTCTTGCCCAATTTACACCCTATTAACTGACATCCCCGGTATATATCGAATGGTGGGGTACAGGGAGAATGTACAAAGCCCTTACAGACAGCGTGGAATTCAAACCCCGGTCCCGATCACTGGCGCTGTAACAGCGTTGCACTAATCTCTACGCCAACCATGTCTGGTGTGATTCAGATCTTTCCCTCAGCACTCACTGCACATGCTTCAGCTGAAGGTAATGAGCAGAAAAAGTACATATTTTGCTTGCTTTCTCTTGGTTTTATCTCACCCCTGTGAATTTTCTGTTTTCCCTCTGTTGTTGTTTCAATGTATCATTGGAAAGACCATTTCCAGAGGTTCTGACCATCAGCAGAGATCTCTCGGTTGTCTGTCAGTTCCTGATATCTTCATATCTTGTATGTCAGCAACTTGTGAGCCAGTAGCCAACTCGCAATATGAAAAATTCTTGGAAATACCTAGAACTAAAGAACATTGCATCAGGCCTTTTGGCCCTTCTAGTCCATCCAAACTATTATTCTACCAAGTCCCTCTGACCCGCACCCTAACCATAGCCCTCCATGCCCCTCCAATCCATGTACCTGTCCAAATTCTTCTTATAAATTAAAATTGAGCTTGCATTCATCACCTCAGCTGGCTGCTCATTCAGGGCCAGATTAACATAGTAGCGAGAGTAGCAAATACTTGGAGCCCAGTAATTTCAAGGGCCCCCGCATTTATGTACTATGAATTATGAGAAACATTTTTGTTTTCAACTTTGTGCAGTGGTTATCACATTCCACTGATAGACTGTGTTAATAACCCTGTTTAAAGGTGATAGTTGGCTAAAATTGCTAACCTTAAATTTAAGATCTTAGCCAATTATCACTTTTAATCAAGGTTATTAACACAGTCTATGGGTGTATTGTAATTTGTGCAGCGCCAGTGGCTATGAGAACCACACTGATAGACTGTGTTAATAACACCGATTAAAGGTGATAATTGGCTAAAATTGCTAACCTTAAATTTAATCGGGGTTGTGGTGGGAAACCACTCTATCTGCAGATAGACAACCTGGGAGGCGGGCCCCACCTGCTGACTGTCAATCATCGACTCGTATAAAAACTCGAGCTGGCCCCTTTGGGGGACAGTCAGACACATGTGGAGCCAGCAAAGATACCAAGACTGGTGTACAAGATTAAGCTAATTAAAGCCTGTTGTACAGTCTGTGGACTTTGCCTCAGAATCATTCACACAGCATCGCTCACGTTTTAATTAGCCTGCAGCCACACTAGCCTGAAAATGCCCGATCTCATCTGATCTTGGAAGCTAAGCAGGCTCAGGCCTGGTCAATACTTGGATAGGAGATTTCCTAGGAATACAGTCAGTAGACTTGGTGCCAGAATCATTCGCACAGCTGTGCTTACAGAGGTTATCAGCACAGACTATCCCTGGCAACTCGTGATGACGGCTCAATGCAGGAGCAATGGCTGTCTTGGTTACCTATAATTACCCACTCTGCTGGAAAAGCTCTGCCAGTGTCAGCGCCAGGGAAACACAGAGCAGTTCTAGCTGCGTGGGGGATGATGAGTAATGAAGATGGCCATTGTCACTGCCGTAAGTTTTGTTTTTACAAAATGTGTAAGGTCTAACAGGGGCGGTGAGGGGAGAGGAGGGGTGTAATTTTAGTGTGAGTGTAATTTCAGTATAAGTGCTTCCCCCTCACCGCACATGAGCCAGCTGGCACTATTTAGGGCCCCTTTAAAATATTTGCTACAGGCCCTACAATACCTTAATCTGGCACTGAGCTTGTTCCATACTCCCACCACTCTCTATGTGAAGAACTTCCCCCAAATGTTCCCTCTAAATATTTCCCCTTTCATCCTTACCCCATGTCCTCACTTTGTATCTCACCTAGCCTCAGTGGAGAAAGCATACCTATATTTACTCTGTCTAGACCCCTCATAATTATAAGTAGCTCTATATAATTTCCCCTCATCTTCTACACTCCAGGGAATAAAGTTCTAAGCTGTTTAACCTTTCCCTCTGTGATAATGTAATGGGGGTGGGGGGTGGTGTATTATGCTGACTGCTTGCTATTGGTTATGGCTGTCGAGATACTCCACCCTACTGGTATAACAAATGGAGATGTTTTCCCACTGGCCAGTTTAGAGGTGGTTATAGTCTGTTAATAAAAGCCCTATATTAGTATAATACTTGTTTGGTCCATGTCTATGGCATATAAATTTTATTAACAGACTCAATCATGGATACTTCCCTGAAACCTGGAAGACTTGAGATAGATCAAGATGCCACCTGAGCTGGAGAAATTTTTCACCACTGGCCAGTGGAAAGCATCTCCATCTGTTATAGCAGTAGGGTGGAGTATCTCAACAGCCATAGTCAATAGCAAGCAGTCAGTGTAATATGCCCCCCTCCCCCATTACATCACCCTCTAACTCAGTTCCTGAAGTCTGGGCAACATCCTTGTAAAATTTCTCTGCAGGCTTTCCTGTATTTAGGTGACCAAAACTGCACACAATACTCCAAATTTCGTCTCACCAATATCTTGTACAACTTTACCATAACATCCCAACTCAATACTTTGATTTATGAAGGCCAATATGCCAAAAGCTCTCTTGACAAACCTACGAACCTGTGATGTCCTTTTAGGGAATTATGTATCTGTATTCCCAGATGCATCTGATGAATCTCAATGGCTTGGCAATGAATGAATGTGAGTTCACTTAAGGTGTTCCAGGTCTTTAATTTGTTGAAGTTGTCCTACTAGGGAATGTCCAGGGAGTGAAGGAAGAAATGATTAAGTCTTACGTCATGCCTTACATATGTGGTCTAAGCCTCAGGGTTGTAGAGGTGTAATAAGGACACAGGCTTGAATTTTGCTGTTGGCTAACACTTCTGTTCTTTGCTTTGACATGGTCACTGCAGTTTTATTGTGTGTGAACATGGATTTCAGCATCAAGTGACAGATGGTTATAGATTGCACAGCCTCTGTGTGCAAAGCTGTCAGCATCTCCAGAAACACACATTCATTGCCAATTGATGATGCTCTGTTTGTGTCCTGATATTTGCCTTTGTGATGCTGATGGCCAATCCAAACTCTATCGATTCACAGAATCTGTCCGTTCCTGCTAGAGCAAGTCCCAGATATGGAATGCTAGTACAGCAGTGTTAGCACGGAACATTGAGGATTGAAGCACTTTTGTCTCGGATCTCAGGTGGGGCGGCTGAACAGCTTTCTGTCACTTATGGTGTTTAAATAGACACCCTCTGTGGATGAGCTGAAGGCAAATGACTGCAGCAGTGTCAATATGCTGAGGAGCTACAATGCCAGAATGTAACCCAGTTTGACTCTGTTGAAGATCTCAAAGTAACCCCATCATAGTTGATCTTGTCCCCTGTGTTGAAAATCAGCTTTGGCTGGCAGCTAATACCCTCCAACTGACAGTCACACAACTGAAAGACTTTAGGATGCCCATTATTGCAACACACAGTCTTGTTCCTCTTGCAGTTGATGAACTGTGAACTCCCATTTTTACCACCACTTTGCACTTCTTGAGAAGACTGAAACAGGCAAGGATACCGGCCACCATCATGTCAACCTTCTACAGCAGCTCTACCGAGAGCCTCCTGGCCAGCTGCATCTCAGTGTGTTTTGGTTGCTGTAGAGGTCAATCCACAGGACCATGAATGGCAGAGAGGATCACTGGAATCTCCCTCTCCCCCCCCCCCCCCTTCCACCCCTCACCATCGACATGATTTACTGAGAAAGTTATCTGGCTGGCATGCAAAATTTTTGAGGGCCCCCTCCACCTTGCACACAGAAACTTGCAGCTACTCCCATCAGGAAAGAGATACAGGAATATCAGAGCCAGAACCACCAGGCTGAGGAACTTTATCCCATGGGTGGTGAGAATCCCGAACGATCAAAGGAACAGCTCATTTGAGACTTTCATATTCATGAAATATTATTTATTTATTTGTACATATGAAAACTTGTCTTGAAAATGTATTGTTTGTTTGTGTATGTGTTATGCCTGGTGCTATGTCTATGTGTTTTGCACCAAGGACCAGAGAACGCTGCTTCGTCAGATTATACTTGTTAAATCACATGATAATAAACTCGATTTGAAAGTGAGCAAATACTTTCAGCCACATTCTCCTTTGGCTCCAGCAACATAACCATTATGGGAAAATGGATTGTTAATTAACACCATCATTGTCCCCATCCTCTGGTACAAGATCATGACCTTTGCCTCTACATATTGTGACCTTGTACAAAGAAGGGCAAACAAAGTGATTGTAACAACAACTGAGACATTTCCTGCCAAGTATCCACTCTGTCCACATTTATAAAGTATAGCTGTGTGTTAGATGAAGATACACTGTGACTGTTGTGAGTGTGGCAGTAGGCCAATTGGAGCTAATGTTCTGCCCTGCCATTTCCCGATGGGTGTTCCTCTATGATACTCTAACCTCTGGCTTGGTCACCTCTAATCATTCGAGGAGCTGGAATGACTTGGACACAACCCGCTGTCATAGAGGTTGGGGCTGAGGCACACAGCAAGTGAGAGGAGCCACATAGGTATAGTGTCTCAACACACAAGGGAAGCTCACATTACAATCCAGGGCAATAAATAGGAGCATAATTCTTTTCGAACAAGTACACTCAGTTAAAGATGGAGATCATATGGGATATGTGACCAAAATCTTAGTCAATGAGATACATCTTAAAGTATGTTTTAAAAGAGGAAAGATAGATGCAGATAGATTTAGGAAAGGAAAAAGAGTGCTTCAGGTTGAGACAGCAGAGAGCAATGTTCAAGTTTATTATTATCATACAATTGTATAAGTACAACTGGATGAAACAGTGTTCTTCGGTCCTCAGTATAAAAACATGTAAACACACATGTTTGTGTGTATGTATACGTAGTCCTCGACTTCCAACTTACTCGAGTTATGTCCACCTGCACATATGACCAAATTTTTAAAAAAAAATCTTTATTAAAACTGCTAAACAAGTTCATTTTTGTATTAAAAGTACTGTACACAGTGGTCCCTACTCCCAACAGGAGCCCAAAGTCCCCGGTCCCCGTTCTCCGCGACAGTCCGAGGTCCTTGTTTCCCATGGCAGGCCGAGGTCCCTGTTCTCCCCAGCAGCCCGAGCTGAAGTCGTGTACATGTACACGTGTGTTTGTGTGTGTGTGTGTGTGTGTGTGTGTGTGTGTGTGTGTGTGTGTGTGTGCTTGCATGTGCATGTGTTTGCGTGCGTTAGTGTGTGTTTGTGCGTGAAATGAAGGAACCCAGAAAATCAAATGTATGGATGTCTTTTTATCACTGCTAAATATATGGGAATCCATTTCTCCTCAGTGCAACAGAAATTGAACAGGCCAGTAACAAATTAGGTTCACTCAAATGCATATCAAATTATATCATGAACTTGGAGATTTTTCCATCTTGTTCTGGGAGATGTATTATTTGCCATTCCATAGAAACCATGTTCTAATTTGAAATGGGTCCCTGCCATTTAAGTCTCATTAGTTACCTCCTCTCCCTCTGACCCTTGACCCTCATTATACCATCTGATGTCAACTAAAGTTCCTTGAAAATGATGACATAAGTTGGCAAGATGGTGAAGAAGTGCTGAGCAAACTTGGCCTCATGTGCGAGGGCAATAAGTACTGGAGCAGGGGCATCATGTTACAACTGAATGAGATGTTGGTGAGACTACACTTGGAGTATTGTGTGAAGATCTGTTCACCCAGCCGTACAAAAGATGTCACTGATCTGAAAAGATTTATGAGGATGTCCTTCGAAGTTTGCAGGGCTGGAGAAGATCGTGGCAATTAGGAGGGGATGAACCTTGAAGGGATTTTATTTCTCAGGGCTTTAAGAAGGATTGGAAGATAGTGATGGATATAGTTACAGTCCATTGGATTAAATGCTGTGCATTTTAAAAATTTTCCCCTGAGTAACTGTGTAAATTAATTAAGAAACGGGAAACAGAGTAATACTCAAACAGTGGTTAATATACAGGAGGGGAGGATACTCTGGAGTTGCCCAGGGATTGGTTGTAGGAGCATTACATTCCTTAATGATTCAGACTCAGATGTACAGGATGCAATTTCCAAATTTGCAGACGACTAAAGGTGAAAAGAACTGTGATAAAAATAGTAAGGAAAAAGGTGATGGATGTGTGGATGGGTATCTAATGCGGTGTGTTACATTCTGGGAGGGAAAGCGAGAAGATAAATATAAATTAGATGGTAAATTTCTGAAAGGGGTACAGGAACAGAGAGATGGGACCAGGGTGTAGGTACCTTGTTAATCACATGTAACCGGGTAGATGGAGGAGATGGGTAAGATTCCACAAGGGACCCTGGGCCTTATGATAGAGGAACAAGTTGCAAGTGCAAGAAAGTCATAACTCAAAGTGAAGATAATTCATAATTTAAAAAAAATAGTGGCACTGTCAGAGCTGTAATGGCAGCACTAAGGCTAGTGTTGACCTGGGGAGAGCAGCAGTCGTTCCCCCCCCCAGAGGGTTGTACCAATCCGTCCAACTGCTAATCACTCTGTACAGGCTTTAAATGGGCCTTTTAAAGGAGCCAAATGTTGGTTTATTTTAAAATCATGTGACCGCGGGACCTGGGCCCAAGATGGTGGTGCTGTAATCCTAGCGGCCTAGAGGGGTTGCAGACTCTGGGGAAACAGAGGACTGACTCAGAGTCCTGTAAAACATAAGAGAGCATTCCCTTTTGAGAGGGAGAAGCAGAGGAGAAGAGCCCATGGGACGGTGACCTCGGCGGCGGACCAGTGACGGACTCTGCGGCTGAAGAACACACAGGCTTCAGACTGTTGGTGACTGTGGTCAAAGGACTCACACCAGGCTGTGTATTGCTGGAGATAAGTTTGAGATTGGCTGAAGGGGTACCAGGTCTGGTATGAAAGGAGATCTTTATGGGTGGGGGGGGGGGGGCACTGTCACACCATGATTTACCGCACTAGGTGACACCAACCCTAGTGATGCCACTGTTTTTGGCTAGATATCTTGTTGAAATAATTAGCAGGACAATGGATGAATGGGCATTGTTGGATATTTTGTGATGCAACCATTTCATGATTTTATGATTGGGAAGATGCTGGCATGAAATGATACTCCTGGCAACACTGTGCAAAGTGTAAGCAGGCTGAGGAGTGGATGAAGGAAAGGCAGAAGATTAGGATCACCTCTACATTGGAGAGACTGGACTCAGTCTGGAAGATTGCTTCATTGGGCACCTCAGCCTCATCTGCCGCAACAGCATGGATCTCCCTGTGGCCACCCATTACAATTCTCCCTTTCCCTTGCTGACGTGTCTGTCCATGGTCTCATGCACTGCCAGGCTGAGACCACCCACAAATTGGAGGAACAACACCTCATAATCCGTCTGGGCACCCTCCAACTGGAGGACATTACATTGACATTACATTACATTCAATTGTAAATCTCCATTTTCCATTAGCCAATCCCCTTCCCATACTCCCCCACCCCAAGTCTCCTTTCATATAGCGCTCTCTCTCTCCCTTTCTCTCTCTCTCCCTTTCTCTCTCTCTCTCTCCCTCTCTCACTCTTCCTTTTTCCCTCTGACTCTTATATCTCAGCTTTGCATTCACAGAGCCACCCACCCCTCCCCTATCAATTCTTACCTTTTCCTTCTCCTGGCCTCTTCAGTCTGTTGGTCTGCACTCCTCCCCCTACCATTTCTTTTATTGAGATGCTGCCTTCTTTTTCCAAACCTTGACGAAGGGCCCAGGCCTGAAATGTTAGTAATATATCTTTACCTCCTATGGATGCTGCAAGACATGCTGAGTTCCTCCAGCATTTCTGTGTTTTTTATTTACATTCTGCAAATGTATTGAAAACTGATTTTAAAACAACACTGTTCATGTGGCAGACTAACCCTTGGAACCATGACAAATGAATTCTTGTTGATTCACTGCGGCACACTGGTATGCATTATTTTCCCTCCCATATTTGAACAGTTTAAACTGTGAAATTTGTTTTGGCTGTTATTTCTGAGAATCAGAGAGTACATGCACCATTGGAGTCATTCAAAACTTGTTTGCTGTACCATTCTTTTTAGCTGGATGGGAGTTGCAGGGGACAGACAGTGAAAAATTTGTAATACACTCATAGTGTTCTGTTTCTGTGGTTACATTTCATTTTCAGGGAGACTTGGAGCATTGCAACTGTGAAATAACATGAGGGGGCACAATGCCCAGAACTGAGTTAAATAATATCGAATTACATGGAAATAAGCCATTCAGTCTAATCTACCTGCATCAATCTTTATTTTCTAAATAGCACCATTTTCCCACTTAAAGTTAAACTGAAAATTCTCAGCATCTTTGGAGAGGGAAATAGAGTGCCACACAGTTCCAGCCATACAGGTTCATTCCTGATCCTTGGGGCTGTCTGTATGGAATCTGCAAGCTCTCCCTGTCACTATGTGAATTTCACCAGGGTCCCTGATTTCCTCCCATGCCCTCAAGAAATGCAGGTTGATGGGTTAATTGGTGTCTCTTCATTACCCCTTGTGAAGGAGAATGAGAGTGGAGTCAAGGGACATGTAAGGAAAACAGAATAATGAGGGAAAGCGATAAATTGGATCATTCTGAGAGCTGGGGAAAGTTGATGGTCTTATCAAAAGAAAATATATAAAACTATGACATTCATGGTAGAGACCCCTCCTTCTGCTCCTATTTGACCATCCTGTTCTTCTAACAGATTCAAGATGGATCTGAAGGGCAATTTTTTCACTCAGAAGGTATTCTGTATCTGGATTGAGCATCCAAAGGAAGCTGTAGAACCATAGAACACTACAGCACAGAAAGAGGCCCCTTCAGCACTTCTAGTCTGTGCCAAATGATTTTTTTTCCCTAGCCCATTTACCCTCCATACCTCTACCATCCTTGTATCTGTCCAAATTCTTCTTCAGTGTTAAAATTGAGCCCACATTCACCACCTCATTTGGCAGCTTGTTCCAGACTCCCACCCCTCTCTGTGTGAAGAAGTTCCCCCTCATGCTCCTCTTAAAATTTCTCCCTTTCATTTTCCACCCATGTTCTCAGGTTTGTATCTCATCTACCTTCAGTGGAAAAAGACTACCTACAATTACTCTGTCTATACCCCTCATAATTTTAAATATCTCTATCAAATCTCCCTTCATTCTTCTATGCTCCAAGGAGTAAAGTCCTAACGTGTTTAACCTTTCCCTGTAGTTCAGTTGTGAAGTCTGGGCACTCTTTCTTACTTTTTTTGAATATTTATTTATAAATTTTTAACCACAATATAATTACATTACATTCAATTGTAAATTATTTCAAAAAAATTATACATGTGGTAATATCCTCCCATTTCCCTCAACCCACTCTCCCATCCTCCCAACCCCCACCCCTAAAAAATAAAAAAAAGAAAAGAAAAAGAAAGAAAAAACTGGACAATGCCAAGAAAATAAAACATTTAAACAGAAAAATCTATTGGAGGTTACTAAGAAGTGAGGTCTTCAGAGACTCAATCATACATGCAAACCAAAATTTTGTAAATATGGACTGCATATTTTCCAAAAAACATGATATTTATCTTGCAGATTATGTAATAGCTAATTTTTTCTAATGGTCTCTAATTTTCTCTAATGGTTCTACAAAGATCTGCATGGCATCTTTCCATGCTTAAATCTATTTATGACTTCCATGATTGCTGCTATACATTTTTCAGAAATTGCTAAATCAATTAACATAAATTCAATTTGATATATGTTTTAATTTAATTTTGGCCTTATAACATTAATATTACTTAGTAAAGATAACATCGGGTCCTGTGGGATCTTTCTATCTTGTTATCTTTCCTGTAGTTAAGTGACCAAAACTACACACAATACTCCAAATATGGCCTCACCAATATCTTACACAACTTTGCCAAAACATCCCAGGTCTTATACTCAATACTTTGATTTATGAAGGCCAATATGCCCAAAGCTCTCATTATAACCCAATCCACCTGTGACACACCTTCAGGAATTTATGTATATGTAGTCCCAGGTCCCTGTGCTCTACTGCATTTCTCAGTGCCCTACCATTCACCATGTACGTCCTTTTTTGGTTTGTCCTTCCAAAATACAACACCTCACACTTGTCTGCATTAAATTCCATCTGCCATTTTTCAGCCTATTTTTCAGCTGGTCCAGATCCATCTGCAGGCTTTGAAAACATTTTTCACTGTCAACAACGCCTCCAATCTTAGTGTCATCTGCAAACTTGCTGATCCATTTTCCCACATTATCATCCAGATCATTGATATAGATGACAAACAACAATGGTCCCAGCATCAATCCTTGAGGCACACCACTAGTCAGAGGCCTTCAGTCTGAGAAGAAATCATCCACCACTACTCTCTGGCTTCTCCCATCTGGCAATTGTCAAATCCAGTTCACTACTTCCCCATGAATACCTAGTGTCTGAACCTTCCTGACTAACCTCCCATGCAGGACCTTGTCAAAGGCCTTACTAAAGTCCATGTAGACAACATCCACAGCTTCTCCTTCGTCATCTTCCTGGTAACCTTCTAGATAAAACTTAAGATTGGTTAAACATGACCGACCATGCACAAAGCCATGTTGACCATCCCTATTCAGTTTCTAGCTATCCAAATAATTGTATATCCAATCCTTCCAATAATTTACCTACTACTGACATCAGGCTCACTGGCCTATAATTTCCAGGGTTACTTCTGGAGTCTTTTTTAAACAACGGAACAACATGAGCTACCCTCCAATCCTCTGGCACCACACCCATGGCTAAGGACATTTTAAATATTTTTACAGTGCCCCTGCAATTTCTACACTACCCTCCCTCAAGGTCCGAGGGAATATCTTGTCAAACCCTGGGGATTTATCTATCTTTATTTGATAAAGCAAGCACTTTCTCCTCTTTAATCTGTATAGGTTCCATGACCTCACTGCTTGTTTTCTATTTTCCCATAATTCTGTGCCTGTTTCCTGAGTGAATACTGATGTTTAAAAAAAATTAAGATCTACCCCATCTCTTTTAGATGACCACTCTGACTTTCAAGGGGACCAATTTTGTCCCTTACTATTCTTTTGCCCTTAATATACCTGTAGAAGTCCTTAGGATTTTCCTTCACATTGTCTGCCAAAGCAACCTATGTCTTTTTCTTGCCTTGTGGACTTCTTTCTTGAGGGTTTTCTTGCATTTTCTATACTCCTCAAATACCTAATTTGCTCTATGTTGTCATTTCCTGCCATACACCTCTCTCTTTTTCCAAACCAGATCCCTAGTATCCCTATTCCCTATTCCTGCCAACCTTGCCTTTAATCCTGACTGGAACATACAAACATTGTACTCTCAAAATTTCACCTTTGAGGAACCTCCACTTACCTCGCACATCCTTGCCCGAAAACAATTTATCCCATTCCATACATTCCTGATCTGTTCTCATTTCCTCAAAATTGGCCTTTCTCCTATTTAGAATCTCAACACGAGGTCCAGAATTATTGTTCTCCATAATTAACTTGAAACTAATGGCATTGTGATCACTGGACATGCTTCTGTCACCTGCCCTGTCTCTTTCCCTTATATGAGATCCATTATTGCATTATCTCTAGTTGGTATTTCTTTTTATTGATTTAGAAAACTTTCCTGAACACATTTGACAAACACCAAGCCATCCAGCCCTTTTACAGTATGGGAGTCCTAGTCAATATGTAGTAAATTAAAATCCCCTACTATCACAACTTTATGTTTCCTGCAGTTGTCTGCTATCTCTCTAAAGATTTGCTCCTCCAATTCTTGTTTACTATTGAGGAGTTTATAATATAATCCCATGAGTGTGGTCATATCTTTCCCGTTCCTCGCACCACACCTATAGCCTCTGTAGATGAGCCCTCTGGGACAATTTCAATGTTCAAAGATATTTGGACAGATATATGGATAGGAAGGACTTAGAGACCAAATCCAAACAAATGGAACTAACCCAGAATGTCAACTTGGTTGGTGTGGATGGGATGGGCTGAAGGGCCTGCCCAAGCTCTATAACCCTATACTTTACCCATTATCCCAACTTGCCAACTGTGAAGAAGGCTTTTACATTCTAAGGAGTCTGAAGAGATCTCACATACTGTTGGAGAGTCAACATTTCAGGTTGATACTCAAAAAGTGCCCCTGATCTGAAACATGGGTGGTCCATTTCTCTCCATGGATGCTGTCTGACCCGTTAAGTCCTTCCAGTTCCAATTTCAGCATCTGTAGTTCTTGTGTTTCTCCAGTTTTTTAATATTGTTCTCTCGACTTGAGTGGAGATCTGACAGAATAGAGCTGAATGAAGTAATCTGTTCCTCTTGCTGGGTGGGACTAGGAACCAAAGGAGAAAGATTGAAAGTAAGTGACAACTAAATCCAAAATGCAGGAGAAACATTGTTTTACTTGAGTGGTTTAGATCTGGAATGCATTGTCTTTGGGAGTAGTGGAGACAGATTTGATCATGGAATTGAGTAGTACAGGAAGAAAACAGGCCAGTTGGCCCAACATGACCATGCCGAGCAATTTGTCTACCCGAGCTCAGCCTATTTGCCTGTGTTTGTCCCATATTCCTCTAAACCTTTCTATCCATGTACCTGTCAGTAGAGTCATAGATTTCAAAAAAGAAACTGGATAAGTACATGACGTGAAGAAAAATTGGGGCGGCACAGTTAGAGTAGCAGAAAATGCAATGCTATTACAACGCCAGTGACCCAGATTCGAATCTGACACTGTCTGTAAGGAGTTTGTACATTCTCCCTGTGACCTGCATGGGTTTTCCCAGCATGCTCCGGTTTCCTCTCACCCTCCAAAAATGTATGGGGTTGTAAGTTCATTGGGTTTTACTGGTCAAAATCAGCTTCTACTGTGTTGTAAATATTTTTTTTAAAATGTGCACAAATTTGGATAGAGGACATGCTAATTTCTAGCTGCATTTCTCTTGGATAGAGCCAACTTAAACTGAATGGGCTTCTTCCTCAATGTGACCTTCATGTAATTCTGTTTGAAGGCTAATCCAGAAGATTGCTTTAAATTACGAGTTCATTTAAGTTCAAAGCTGAGTTGTCGTTTGCTTTGGATTTCAGAAAATCCTTCACCTGAAAATCAGTCAACCTGCGAATGATTGATCGGTTTCCCTCCAGCCATAGGCATTTGAACAGTCCTCATCTGGCAGCCAGTTGACAATCTTATTCAGTCCTAGATTTATAGAGCATGGAATTGGACCCTTTGGCCCACCCGCTCCACTGCTGACAAAGCTGCCTACTTGAGCTAGTCTCATTCGCTTGTATTTGCCCTATATTCTTCTCAATCACCCATTCTTATTCATCTATTCATCTCCCCCCATAACCCCATCCCCCTGGGGCCACAGCACATTTAAGTTAAAGCCTTGTTTTCTTTGTACCTCATCACATACATTTTTTAAATGATTTTTACGTAGTTCGTAGGAGAGAAGTACAGAAGAAACCATTGGGAATAGAGCCCTTAAACTTTGAGCAGAATGCTCGTGGGGGCCTTAGGAGATAAAAGCTGGAGAATGGCTGTTCTGAATGATTCCTATCCATATATCTATCCACATACCTTTTTCCAAATACTTTTTACAGATACATTAGGATTAGCTATGCAGCAATTAAAATAAGATATATATTGGGGACTGCTGCCGATTTCAGGCTGCAGACATCTAACTGTTGTGACACAGTGTGACATCCTGGTCACCTCACTATTTGAAGGATGTGGAAGCTATGGAGAGGGTGCAGAAGAAATTTACCAGGATGTTGCCTGGATCGGTAAATTAGTCTCATGAAACAAGATTAGCAGAGCTTCGACTTTAGAGCGAAGAAGGATGAAAGGTGACTTAATTGAGGTCTACAAGATTCTGAGAGGCATAAATAAGGTAGACAGCCAACACCTTTTTCCCAGGATGGAAGTAGCAAACATGAGAGAACACCTATGCAAAGTAAAGGGAGGAAGGTTTAGGGGAAACATCAGGGCAAATTATTTTACACAGTGGGCTGTGGGTGTCTGGAATGCTTTCCCAAGGGTGGTGGTGGAGGATGGAACATGACAGACATTTAAACAGGCACATGGATGAATAAAAAATAGAGGGTTATGAGGTAGGAATTTTTTTTGGTACAAATATATAGGTCAGCACAACAGTGAGGGCTGAAGGGCCTGTACTGTGTTGTGGTGTTCTGTGTTCTATCCTGTTCCCTCACTCCTGTCAGTGGACCTTGATATCACCCTGATATCAGCCCTTCTCTTAACTAATCAGAAAACAAAATGATTTCTTTCTCCAATGGTGCCTCTCGACGGCCAAGTAGTTTATTTGGAAGATTTTTTAAAAGTTGATTTTTTAAAATTCTGATCAGGCTGCTCTCCCAGTTTGATTACTATTGGGACTATTGACAATGGGGGGTTCTTTTTTTTAATTTTTAATTTTTGCACTGAGTCCTATCAATAACAACATCCACAAATGATCATCAACAATATCTACATGGTGACATTTTTTTCTTTTCCCCCACTTCCGCATCCTCATCAAAAATCAATAAATGATAAAACACTTAAAACAAAGAAATAACCAAAAAAAGAAAAAAGTTTTATCGTCTACTTTCACCTATTTAAATCTCATTCTGCTCATAATTATGTTGTTTTACAAGATGGAGGTTTGTGGTCGGAATTCTCCGACATATTTTATGTATGGTTTCCAAATTTGTTCAAGTAATGTACACTTGTCTTTCAGATTGTATGTCATTTTTTTCTAATGGAATACACTTGTTTATTTCTGTATACCACTGTTGTATTTTAAGGTTTGTTTCCAATTTCCAGGTTGTCATAATACATTTTTTGGCTACTGCTAACAGTATCATAATAAATTTTATTTGGGCTTTGTCTAATTTTAGTTCTAATTTTTTGTCTTTTATATTATTTAGCAGAATTTTTTTTGGATATTTTGGTATATTATTGTTTTTGATTTTGTTTAATATTAGGTTTAGATCTTCCCAGAAAGTTTTTACTTTTGAGCATGTCCAAATTGCATTTAAAGTTATCCCAAACTCTTGTTTGCAACAAAAACATCTCTCCGATGCTGTTGGGTTCCATTCTTTTAATTTCTGAAGAGTTATATATAATCTGTGTAGCCAGTTATATTGAATCATAAATAATCTACTATTTATCGTGTTCCTCATTGTTCCTGTACATAACTTCTCCCATCTTTCGTTCTTTATTTCTGTGTTTAAATCTTTTTCCCAACTTTGTTTCGGTTTATATTTTATTTCATCTTCTTCTTTATATTATAATTTGATGTACATGCTTGTAATGAATTTTTAAATTATCATTCTGTCTGTGACGCACACAGACAATGGTTTTTTTTAATTGAAGGTGTTCCACTCCCCTGCACAGATGGTGTGGATGAGAAAATCATCACTGGATGATGTCCTCTTCCTTGGAATAGTCGTCAGGATGAATGGCATAGTGAACCATCTTCATTTATATTGACATTTTCAGGTCTTTGTAGAACAGATCGTTAGGAGCAATAGAGATAAATGCGGGGTGCAGGAAATTAAATGAATTGCAGCGCAACCGAACAGATAGAGATTTAAAAGGTGATTTGGTGCCATCTGGTGTTGTGCTAAAGACAATCCAAGTGGACTTTCTCAAAGCACCACTGTCCTCTTGTGGTTGATTAATGTAATAAGAGCTGGGGTGTATCTGGAGCAATACAAAAAATGCTGGAGAAACTCAGCAGGCCACCCAGCATCTATAGGGTATAAAGGGTAATCAGTGATTCAGACCTGGGTTCTTTATCGTGGTATGAGCAGCAAGGAGGCCGGCACCTGAATAAAAAGGTAGAGAAGAGAGCAAGGGGCTGGCTAATGGGTAAGAAGTCATGGGTGGGAAGGTAGAAAAAAAACAGAGCAGTGATGGGGGAGGGGTAGCTCTGTGAATGGAGAGAGAAGGTACAAAGGTAAAAGTTCCATTATTGTCACAGAATACTACATTTAGAAAGGCACATACATGAAATTCTTTAACATTTGTCTACCGTCAGGCAGACAGGGAAGTGGGTGGGGAGCTGGACTAGCTTGCCCTGTAAGGTAGATACCTTTCCCCTCAGAAATGCTCTCACCTTTCACAGGTTGAGGCTGAGGAATGTTTTGCAAACAGAGCAATGGTAAATCTGGGACCTCTGCAGTCACTAAGACCAACAGTCCCTAACAGGGTGGAAGGATGGTCATAAAGATTCAAGATTCCTTTATTGTCATGTCCTAATATCCAAAGTGCAATAATACACAAAATTCATCATTTTTAATTAAAAAAAAATATTTAGACATACAGCACAGTAACAAGCCATTTCGGCCCATGAGTCCATGCTGATTACACCCAATTAACCTACACCCCTGGGGTACGTTTCTAACTCATGCCTGCTGCAAAGACACACAAAGAGGTGCCACTAGTATTTCCTGGCACCCGCACCAATGAGAGAAAGAGAGCGCCTGAGGGTCCGTGGATTCACCTCCAGCGCTCCCACAGCCCTCACAGCCAACCAGAATTAGGTCCAAACCACTGGCAACCTAAGCTTCAGATTCGAACCTCCAACATCAACACCTTTGACACTCTCTTGCATTTTGGTTCCAATACCCGGTAGCCCCTTCGACCAGTTTTGAGCCAATCTCCAGCATTCCACCACCTGGTGTGAGCCCCTTGACCGCAATGTCCAGCACCCTGCAGCCTCTGTGCGCTCCTTGCCTTGAGTCGCCAGCAGCCTGCTGCCTGTGGTCCTTCAACCACAGAACCTTTCACTGGTCTGCTGCCATGGTCACCATCCCGTGAGTTGTCTCCTCTGCTGCTCCTTCTCAGATGGCGTGGTCTCCCCGTTTTCTGGAGCCCTGCGGCAGTCCTCTGCTTCCCTGGAGTCTGTAACCCATCGTGTCTGCTGCCAATCATCGGCACCATCATCTTGGGCCCAGACCCCATGGTCACATATTTTAAACAAAGCTACCTTCGACTCCTTCAAACCCTGTACGAAGCTCGCCGCTCTCCGTGGGTCCACATCAGCAGCAGAGCTCCTTTTTTTAAAGAAATTATATTGCAGTTTTATAAAATGTTGGACTTCCAGTATTGAGTGAAATTCTGGCTTCCCCACGATAGGAAGGATATGGAGGCCTTGGGAAGGAGCCTTATCAGGATGCTTCTTGGATAAGAAGGTATGAGCTATGAGTAAAGTTTAGACAAACTTGGGTTGTTTTATCTGGAGCATTGAAGGCTGAGGAGAGAATTGATAGCAGTTTAGAAATTATGAGAAGCTTGGATGAGGTAGACCAGTGGTTCTCAACCTTCTTCTTTCCACTCACACCACTTTAAATATTCCCTACACCATAGGTGCTCTGCGATCAGTAAGGGATTGCATGGGTGGAAAGAAAAAGTATGAAAACCACTGTTTTGTTCATACCTAATTGGACCAATGACAATTTTTCTCAATTTCAGTAACAATTGGGTCTAGAGCAGTGATTCTCATCCTTCCCTTCCCACTCACATACCACCTTAAGCTTACTAATCGCAGAGCACTGATGGCATAGGGGTTACTTAAAGTGGTATGTGAGTGGAAAGAAAAAAGGTTGGTAAACACTGGGATAGAGAGTGAGAATCTTTCTCCCAGGTTAAAAAAAAATGTTAAATGTCAGAGGACATACATAAGGTGAGGTGAGGAAAGGCTAGGGATGATGTGCAGAGAAAGTTTTACTTACACAGAGGTACCCAGAACTAATTGCCGAGGCTGGGGGTGGGGGTGGTGGTGGGATAACGGATACAATAGCAGCATTTAAGAGGCCTCTTGGTAGGCACATAAATTTGCAGGGAGTAGAGGGATATGTATCATGTGCAAGCAGCAGTTTTAGCATAATTCAGCATTATGTTCAGCCCAGACTTCATGGGGGTGCGGGACCTGTTCCTTTGCTGTACTGTTCCAGGTTCTGTGTAACATGAGGGTGGTCTCTCGAAGAGTGACCCCCTACAGTTAGTGGTAAAACACGAAAGTCTGCAGACTCCATGGTTGAAGTAAAAATACAATGCTGGAGAAACTCAGCAGGTCAAAGAGTGGACATTTTGTAGCAAAGCTCAAGCCTGAAACATTGATTATGTATCTCTATCTGTGTGACATAAAGTATGCTGTTTGTCCTGCTCAATTTCTCCATCATTGCGTTTTTACTTTCTTACAGTTAGTGTTCTCTCCAGGAATTAAAATACTCTTCTCATGCAGCCATTATATCTCAATATGCTCACCTCTTTTCCATGCAGTGCAGTGCATTAGCAAGGGTGTAACAGAAATTAGTGTGCGAGCACCAGTGGGAATGGAGAATTCCTCCATACCACGATGCCGAGGATGGTCTCATCAAACAGCACCTGAAAAATATTGTCATTGATAATATTAAATAAAACATTTTATAATCATTTTACGCCTTTCTCAAAGGTGTACCTTCAACCAATAGTTCCATGCTCATTCCACCCTTACTATGTTGCCATCTTAGTGTCTGTTTGGGGCAAATTGAGCTATGGTTGGAGAGAGGCTACAAAGAGAACCTGGAATTTCACAATGGTCTCTAAAAATATACAGATAGGGCTATATCATTTTTTTCTTCTTAAAATATTTTTATTGATATTAATAAACTTATACAAACTAAAAAGGTACATTTCAATAAGATCATATGGACTGTTACACAAACTAAATAAGATATTCTGTATATCACTAACATATATAAATTGTAAATCATATCCATAATTCATATTCTAAATAGTATATACCTTTTTAAGAATAAAAACTAATTATACAAAAAAAAGGAGGGAAGAAGAAAATAGTAGATGAGAAAAAAAAATAAGGGTCATGGAAAAGATACAAGTTGGACAATTTAATTGCATTGGAGTAAAATTATAAAGTAAGATAGTGAGCCATAAATGACCCCCATAACTTCTGGAATTTTATATTTGAATTACTAATTGAATAATGAATCTTTTCCAAGTTCAAACAGGATACGATGTCACACAACCACTGATCATGAGTAGGTGGGGCAGCATCCTTCCATTTAAGTAAAATGGCACGCCTCACCAAAAGAGAGGGAAAAGAAATGGCGTGACTCTGAACCAGAGATAAAGAAGAATCGTTCCCTCCCATTATCTTTTTTATAGGATTACAAGGAGGACTTTCAGCCCCTCAAACCTGTCCCATAGTAAAAGATACCATGGCTGATCAGTGTCTTCACTCCAATAATTAATTCTATTTTCTCTTCAAGGATGATGCCTGACATGCTACAATCAGCACCTTCTCTCAGGCTCCACGTACCAGTGGACATCGACCACCTAACAACCTCTCTGACCCGGAGAAGCTAATTTTTAGGTATTTAAAAAATTTTAGAAATTCCATGGGAGATTAAAATAATTAAAAAGTAAACTTTAATTTACATGTTTATGTTTATGATGTTCAGACTTCCATCTTAATCTTATGCATTAATGTTTAATTCTCTGCATAATTGTACATCATCTATCAGTTTTGTAAGTTTCTTTGATACATTTGGATGTTCATCAAGTGGATGATGTCACTATTGCTGGATATGTGGGGATCCAACATTTGCAATCTCTATCCCTAGTGAACTGATGTTTGATGACAAGCCGAGCCATGGAGATGGACAGATGACTATGGACAGTTTACTTCAAGACAGATACAGAGCACTGGAGTTTTGTAAAGCCTTCATGTCTTGGTGCCTTGTTCTGGGAGGTCATTCCTCTACATCTTCTCTATCAACAACTTTGATCTTATTGAACACCTGACACAGAACCTAGCTTGATTTACTGTACTCAGGGAACTATGGGTATGGGCTTTGCAAAGTCTCCTCCTTAATTTAATAGTTATAGTTCTGGTGTCATATCAACTGCAAAAATATCTGTAAAATCAGTTCAGGAATTTCATTGCTGCATATTTTTTTCTGACTAAACATTATTAGACAGCTGTTTAAATAGCCAAATCTTTCCAGAAAAAACATAACATGGAACGTATCCGGCCAACTGAATTAAAAATTGAGGAACTTACTTTTCATGCCATAGAATGTTAAAAATTCACACTCATCCAGGCTCTTTTTTATTAGTTCAGCTCTCAGTGAAAGTTATGCCAAGATTCAAGATTCCTTTACTGTCATGTAATAAAGCAGGTGTAATATGACACAGAATCTACTTGAGTCTGCTGTAAGGCAAACATTCGCCATCAGCAGAAATTGCTGGGCACGAGAAATTGAGAGAAGAGGCTACTGTAAAAATTCGTTCTACCACCTCTTGTGCTCACTTGCGACTTATTCAGTTCAAGGTGCTGATCAGGGTCCACTTTTCTAAATCCAAACTGGAAGCCATTTATCTCGGAATAGAGGACAAATGTATGGCCGCCCTTGCCACCTAAGTCAAATGATTAATCAGTGCCCTCAAGTACAAAGATTCTGAAGTCTTTACACTATCTAAAATATTTACATTTAATTTGCAACCCTGCCTGTTTACTGCAATATTTGGAATCTCTGACATTTCCCCATATTTCTGCAGAAAGATGAGAGCATTTACATCTCCATTAGCCAAGCATCTAATCTTGTTACACTGCAAGTCTGATAGGGGTCCTTCTATTACACAATGGATTAAAGACATCATTTTCTTTATTAAACTGGAGAAAATCAAATATACCATTAGGAAAGTCCATTGGAAAAATTGTCCAAAAATGGCAACACTTTATGCATTACGTTTTGAATTCTGAGTGCTTTAGGAGTAAAGGACTAACTGTGAGATGGTTGAATCAATACAATCGGTAATATTCTAATGATACTATCAGCAAAGGTGCAAACTGGTCAGGGAATTAAGGGGGCGGGGGGGGGGGGTCCCTATCATGCATCTGAGGGTGTATGTGAACATTATTGTGTGTTAGATTTTCCCTCAAAAAAAAGAAAACAAGAGCACAATGTACATCTGCATAATGTGTACATAATGTGTACATAATGTGTACATCTGCATAATGTGTACATAATGTGTACATAATGTGTACATCTGCATAACGTGTACATAATGTGTACATAATGTGTACATAATGTGTACATCTGGATAATGTGTACATAATGTGTACATAATGTGTACATCTGCATAATGTGTACATAATGTGTACATAATGTGTACATCTGGATAATCTGTACATAATGTGTACATAATGTGTACATCTGGATAATGTGTACATAATGTGTACATCTGGATAATGTGTACATAATGTGTACATAATGTGTACATCTGGATAATGTGTACATAATGTGTACATCTGCATAATGTGTACATAATGTGTACATAATGTGTATATCTGCATAATGTGTACATAATGTGTACATCTGCATAATGTGTACTTAATGTGTACATAATGTGTACATCTGCATAATGTGTACATAATGTGTACATCTGCATAATGTGTACATAATGTGTACATCTGGATAATGTGTACATAATGTGTACATCTGCATAATGTGTACATAATGTGTACATAATGTGTACATCTGGATAATGTGTACATAATGTGTACATCTGCATAATGTGTACATAATGTGTACATAATGTGTACATCTGGATAATGTGTACATAATGTGTACATCTGCATAATGTGTACATAATGTGTACATAATGTGTACATCTGGATAATGTGTACATAATGTGTACATCTGCATAATGTGTACATAATGTGTACATAATGTGTACATCTGCATAATGTGTACATAATGTGTACATAATGTGTACATCTGCATAATGTGTACATAATGTGTACATCTGCATAATGTGTACATAATGTGTACATAATGTGTACATCTGCATAATGTGTACATAATGTGTACATCTGCATAATGTGTACATAATGTGTACATAATGTGTACATAATGTGTACATCTGGATAATGTGTACATAATGTGTACATAATGTGTACATCTGCATAATGTGTACATAATGTGTACATCTGCATAATGTGTACATAATGTGTACATAATGTGTACATCTGCATAATGTGTACATAATGTGTACATCTGCATAATGTGTACATAATGTGTACATAATGTGTACATAATGTGTACATCTGGATAATGTGTACATAATGTGTACATAATGTGTACATCTGGATAATGTGTACATAATGTGTACATAATGTGTACATCTGCATAATGTGTACATAATGTGTACATAATGTGTACATCTGGATAATGTGTAAATAATGTGTACATAATGTGTACATCTGGATAATGTGTAAATAATGTGTACATAATGTGTACATCTGCATAATGTGTACAAAGTTGTTTTTGATGTTCAATAAATATATTTTGGAAAAAAAAACAAATTGTCGGGCACCTCTTGCAGACAGAGAAAGAGAAGCAAATGAAAGTCCCCCCAGTGTCACTGAGTGTCCTTGGATTCACCTCCAGTGCTCTCGCAACCTCCGCAGCCACACAGATTTCAGTCCAAACCATCCACAACCTGAGCTCCAGATCTGAGCCTCTGACATGATCAGGAAGTCTTCAGCGCTCTCAGCGCACACTTCACACCACCGTTCTGATTCCTGGTATCTCTTCTTCCAGCCTTGAGCCAGTCTCCAGCAATCCGCAACTACAATCCTCTGCAGCCTGCAGCCTTTGTGGGTTCCTCGCCTCAATTTGCCAATAGCCTGCTGCCTGTATGTTCTTCAGCCATAGAGCCCCTCTTTGGTCTGCTTCTGTCTCATAGGGTCATCTCCTCCTTCTCAAATGGGGTGTGGTCTCCCCATTTTAAGGTGCCCTGTGCCAGTCCTCTGATTCCCCGGATTCTGCAGTCCCATGAGGCTACTGCTAAACATAGGCACCTCCATCTTGCGCCCAGTTCCCGCGGACACAGGATTTTAAAAGAAACCCCTCCCCCCTTGGCTCCTTTAACAGGCCATTTAAAGCCTGTACAGAGCCTTCAGTAGTTGAACTGGGTGGTAGAACCCTGCAGAGGAGAGCTGTATCTCTGCTTCCTGCTCTCTGCTGGTCCACATCCGCAGTGGCGCTGCCATCGAAGAAGCTCCAGTAGTGCCACCTTTTTTTTGCCAGACTATGTTAGAGAACGTCCCACCTTTTCTCAGCATCTTCTGGTCATCAAGTCATTGTCTCTGCTTTTTTTCCCAGTGTCGCACAAGGATTGTGCGGAGATCCAGCACACTTAGTTTTTGTCTTGGAGCACAAAACGTACTTAATCAGCTGTAGGGAGCTACAATAGTCCAGATTCTGACTGCATAATGGGCTGAATTTGTACCACACGGTCACATTTATGAGCATTGTGGGATTCCTTACACATCAATGACCAAGTGGCACCTCTCTATATTGTCATGTCAAGTTTATTATCATCCTATTGGACAAGTACAACCCCATCAAATAGTGTTCTCCAGTCCTTGATGCAAAACATAGAGACACACAACCCGACATAACACACATACAGACAAATAAATCATACACAGGACAAGCATTCATGTATACAAATAATAAATAGATATTGTTTCATAAATATGAGAGCCTCGGATGGTTAGTGTGAGCAGTCCTTTGATTGTTCAGCGTTCTCGCTCCCAGTGGGAATATTTTCAGCCTGGTGGTGCTGGTTCTGATACTCCTGTATCTCTTTCCCGAAAGGAATAGCTGAAAAATGCTGTGTGCGGGGTGAGAGGGGTCCTCAATGATTTTGCACGCCCTCTTAAGACAATGATCCTAATAGATCACATTGATGGGGTGGTTGGAGACTCCCGTGATCCTCTCTGCCCCTCTTATGGTCCTGTGGATTGACTGCTGATCCATTTCTCTGCAGCAACTGTACCACACTGTGATGCAGTTGGTCAGGGTGCTCTCAATAGAGATCCTGTAGAAGGTTGACATGATGACGGCCAGTAGCCTTGCCTACTTCAGTCTTATCAGGAAGTGCAATCACTGTTGCACCTTCTTAACAAGTGAGGAGATGTTATATATCCATGATAGATTACTAGTTAAGTGAACTTGGTGTTCTCTTCTCTCTCCATTACAGAATTATTGATGTGCTGTGAGGGTGGTCCTCCTGAATCCACGATCATCTTCTTCGTCTTGTCCACTTTGAAACTCAGGTTGTTATTCTTGTAACATTTCATGAGATTTTCCATCTTTTCTCTGTAGTGTTATTGCTGATGAGGCCGACGACTGTTGTGTCATCTGCAAATTTGATTACCCTGTTGGAGCTGGAACTGGTAATAAAGCTGTGGGTAAGAAACTTTAGCAGGAGTGCCCTTAGGTGCACCAGTACTTAGCATGACTGTGCTTGACGTTCCTGCTAACAACCTGGACAGGCTTCAGTCTTTCCATTAGGAAGTCCAGAATCCAGTTACAGATGGGTGTTGAGTCCATGCAAAGACTCCCAAAGCACAGGTTAGAATCAAAACAAATATCATTTTACACTGTTCACCGGATACTCCCAGGATGTTTATTGTACAGTTCAGATGGTAAGTAAGCGTTTTCTATGCTGCCCCTACTAACACTTCTGGGCCACAGAAACTCCTTCTCTCCTTTCGCTATATGTCTGGTCTGACCTCAGATAATCCCTACTCCTGGGCAAACACTGCATTTCCCCTTTTCTAAGTCTGGATCAGCTCGACTATGAATAGCAACTTGGTGTTGTGCGACAGATGCAGAGAAACTAAGCGCCACTTGTTTCGTACAGACGCTACGGACTTGAAGCATCCACAAAAAAAATCCTTGTTGGCCATATCCTGTCCATGAACACAGTGCCCAATTTATTGGAGCAAAATAATTAATAAGGCTGGTGATTTGAACTCTGCATGGAAAAATGGACAGAAATGTGGTTTGCAATCCCTGGAAAACTGTAGAACTCCCAGAAACCCATGTATTATAACTGGAATGTGACCAGGAATAACACATTTATTTTAAATAGTGTTTAAAATAAATCAATTTCAAGTACACTCTCTCAGCACTCAAGGTTTTAGAGTGACCCTGATATTTAAGCCAATAATAAATATATCAAATACTCCCAGGGCTAGGCCTGTAGGTTGCAATAACAGTCATTTGATAAAATGCCTTGATGTCTAAATATGAGAACAAGGAGTTACCCTTATGCACTTCTCTGCAAAACTTCTTCATTCTATTCCTCAACGGTAGAATTAGATGGGATCAGAAATAAGCTCGAGGGGTGCAGTGTCAGTGCAAGACCCTGAGTTTTATTTCTTTTAATATTCATTTGAGATTTTCTCCCTCTTGCATATTGACAGGAGTCTAATTTCTAATCCCATGCACTGGGCTGTAATTAAAAAAATGAATGGTATGAAATCTGGTTATATTTCACACAAGTAGGCCTCAGCTGACAGCTGCACTCTATAGCTGTGCGCTCTTTCCTTGCACCCAATTCAAGCTTGTACAGAAACAATGCAGTGGGTCATTAAATGATTCTGTCTCTGAGGGAGGGAACAAGAATGGGGTCATTTTTGACTGCAAATCTTCCACACTTGCTGTGGAGTGTGCTCACCAGGGTTGAGATGATCGAGGTAGGGAATATCTGATATATTTTAGATTTAGTAAAAATTATGCTGAAAGGTTCAGTTTAATAAATATCATATCCAACTTTTGAGGCCCTCATTCCCATATTTTTCAATTTGCTGACTGTAATGTGTGTAAATAAGTGTGACGTTACTTATGACTCATTTGATCACAAGCACATCATTGTGTGTATGTTTGATGCTTAAGATCTACAAATACATCATTACTCCTTTCAGTGTGTATGGTGTCTCTCACAAACACTTCAAAATTCAAGCTTCTTTTATTGTCCTGTGGCTGCCTGATAGAATCACGTCGGGGTCATCAATCGTGACCACTGGAATTGCAGTGGAATTCCACACAAGGTGTTTTTAGATTGAATCAAACGGATTTACTCTTCATCACTCATGCAATCTTTTAAAAGCCTGAACCATACACTTGACCCGCGCTGACGTCATTTCGCACTGATGTCACATGGCCGGTTCAATGCCTTCTGGGAGTTGTAATGCCACCATAGCGCCGCTACAGTCCTGTAACAAAATGTAATTTTTGCCCAAAATCTTTGCAGACAAAGATTCGCCATCAGCAGAAATGGCTGACGCCCCATATGGTCAAAGAAAGAGAAGCAAAAGAGAGTCTCTTCAAAATCACAAAGTGTCCGTGGATTCAGCTCCAGCATTCCCGCAGCTTCTACAGCCACATAGACTTCAGTCCCAAACCATCCGCAACCCAAGCTCCAGATCCAAACCTCTAACATGACCAGGAAGCCCTCAAAGTTCTCAGCACCCTCTTGCATCCTGATTCCGATACCTGGTACCCTTTCAGGCAGTCTCCAACCAGTCTCCAGCAGTCTGCAACTTGGTGTGAGTCATTTGACTGCAAATCTTCCACCAGCCCACTGCCTGCCGTGGTTCCTCATCTTGAATCACCACAAGCTTGTCACCTGTGCATTCTTCAACTACAGAGACCCTCACTGGTCCACCACCATGGTCACCACCCCATAGGGTTGTCTCCTCTGCTTATCCTTCCCAAAAGGTGAGGGGGGGTTAATGTGCACAATTAAACACAGATAAAGTCCATGCCATCTAATAGTGAATATTTTAGACATATTCTAAATTATATAATAGCATTAAGTCAAATCGCAATATAACTCAGGGCCTCATGGGCCAGACATTAAAGGGAGTTTGACACAGTGTAGTCAACCCAGACGACGTCATGATACCAACTGCTGCAGAGGAGGAAATCTTTGTAAACCCGAAAAGATATTCAGGAGGATTTTGGGCATAATGTTCAGTTTCAGAGAAGCACATGCACCTTTGTTGCAGAAAGAAGTGGCTTGAGGGTGGTGGAAAAAGCCTGAAAGTGGCTGTAATCATGAAAATGAAAAAATCTGAGGACATCCCCAAACTTTAGTCTTTCTTAAACAAGATGATATTTTATCAGGTTGCTCCCGGACTTTGCATTTGGTATTGTCCTGTTATGTCATCTTTTGAAGGACATATGACAGAGAGGAATAACAGAAGCAGACAACCCAGGCAACAGAACCTTTAGGTGTAGGCCCCTCCTAATGCACTATGACATTTGCATAAAATTACAGCAACCTACTAATCTGTCAGCATGTCAAGTTCGCGTTCCTGTTTATTGTCACATGTTTCAAAAATGCAGTAATAGAACATAGAACGCTAGAGCACAGTACAGGGCTTTCAGCCCTCAGTGTTGTGATAACCCATATATTCCTTTAAAAAAATGTACTAATCCCTCCCTACCCCATAACCCTCTATTTTTCTTCCATCCATCTGCCTGTCCAGGAGTCTCTTAAATGCCCCTAATGTTTCAGCCTCCACCACCATCCCTGGCAAGGCATTCCAAGCACCCATAACTCTCCTACCTAAAAGAAAACTACCCCTGATGTCTCCCCTAAACTTCTCTTTGTACTCATGACTTCTAATAACGGGTTTTGGTGGGCTAGTTGGAAGGTGGAAAGAAATCAGAGCATCCTGATTGAGACCCATGCAGAAATGGGCCAAACTGGCACTGGAAGTGAGCATCAACCTTGACCGTGAGAGCTCCGAGGCAGCAGCACTAACTGCTCCAGGCTCAGCCTAAGCAACATGGAAGCACCAACAAATATTAAAGAAATTTACAATCCCAGTTCATCCGTTGAAATTGGAAAATTTGTTAATGTTGTCAAATGGTTTCACTCTTTGAAAGAATGCAGTGTATGTGAATAAATGATGTCACTTCCAAAGCATTTGATTGTGTGTGCGTAATTGTGCACGTGTGCAATAGATGAGGCTGAAAGCAAACAAATATGTCTTTTAGAGCTATCTCCATCCCACATATTACTCTGCAGGCTCTGTACAGAAATTCACAAAGACTCATACCCTTACAATCAGGTATTTGTTAGAGGAAACCAAGGGTATGGCCTGATCAATTTATATTTTGAACACTGTGCCTTTTTAACAACCTTCCCCTTACCCTGACCTGAACTGCTCCAAGAGTTCAAACGTAAACTTAAGATGTGCAGACAGCGCATGAATAAGGCTTATTTGTGGACTTACAGTAAATAATTAGAAATATTTCAAAATCATTATGTCAAACTGATCACAGAAAGGGGAAGAAGGGTAACATTAACCCCACCTTCCATGTTGTACTGCCAGCCATCTTTTCCTTTGCAGGTTTTGGTCCATTTCCTTTCTCTTAAGCCACTTTTAGGTGCTTGGATGCAGCTGATGTGCCGGCAGACGCGGCTGGGGGAGTGCAGCTGGGACGTTCGGGTGACCACAGAGAAGACACCTTTCTGTCACCTGAACGCAATGGCTGAAGGAGAGCCGTGTCCAAGCGAACACCGGGCTCCTGTGGAGTGTGGCCATAGTTCCATTGCTGCTTTCAGGTGCAACAGTGGATTCTCTGAGCCGGATAATACACCTACAGGAGGAGGGTTAGGTAAGTGTTCCTCCTGGGCAGGTTCTCCACTTTAAGGTGGCCACCCGACAGCTGCATTGGGGTAGAATAGGTGGCTTTACAGTTGGGTATTTTGGCCACCTGAAAGTGGCTTTAGTTAGTGTTGAATTTCCACTGCCAGAGAAACTGTTCTCTCCTGTTCTTTAATTTGCAGTGTTCTATCCCATCAGGAACTCACTCCTCAGACCCACTTGATGGGGTTATATTCAGGTCATTCCTAGTACCAGATCTCCTACCCAGACCACTTAGGCACTGTGCTTGATAGAGGAAGTGTGGAAGAGCAAGTAGAAAAGCAAAGCAATATAAATTTCAAGTACAGTGTAGGCCTGCTTATGCACAATAACATCCTTGTATTTAAATGCCATCTTTCCTGGCCTTAAATGTCCCAAAGAACTAATTCAGTACATCTAATAATCTTTGCAATGTAGGAAACTAAGCCACCACTTTTCACAGAGTAAACTGCCACAAAATACAGGCAGTTTGTTTATTGAGAAGTTGGTGGAACAATAAACATTGGCCCAGAGCATTGTACTTCAAGATAATGCTGTGGGATATTTTATATCCACTATGTGCTCCATTATTTGTGTGAAAGAATGATCAGTTACTGCTTTAGAAATCTTCAAGCAAGCCAAAGGGTTAATCATATATTTTGGAGTCACACAGTCTTACTCTTTTAGAATATTTTGGAATATTTAAGGATCAAGGTTCAAGATTGAAGACTCACATACTCCTGTTCAAACCATCAGCAATTGGAGCACCAGATCCAAACCTCTGATGCAATCGGTAAGCCTTCAACACCTGAGACTCTTCAGTTGCCCTTCTTGCCCTCAGCACCCTATCAAATTTATGACCATTTGCTGTGAAGTATGATGTGATGTTACTATTAATAACACTGGACAAAAAAATTTCATAAAGTTTTCTTCCTGAAAAAAAATTGGGAATTATGATAGACAACTTCAAGCTGAATGCAAAGGTAATTTCAAATTTGTTGTATCCTGTAGGAAGATGTAGATACATTAAATTAACTTTTATTGTATTTAGCATGTTTAATCGCATAGATGCTGACACGTTGTGTTAGTTCCACTGACCTAAAATGTTTTGCCGCTGAATTTTGTTTGCACTCAGCATCTGATGCCTCTTATGTCAGCGTCCTTCAATAGTCAGTCAGAATTGATGATTCCAGTCTTGATACCTGTCCTTCAATAGTCAGTCAGAATTGATGATTCCAGTTGTCTTGATACCCCTTTTCCGTGGTCACCATGTCCTGGTGAAACCTTGTACCATGTTCGTCACTGGCTACACTAAGATCAGCAGCGAAGAAGGTCCAAGTGCGAATACAGAAAATGAATTTTCAATGACATGTTGCTCTCTGTGGATTTGTATGGTTGAAGTAGACCACCTACGGCTCCTAGAACGCTTCCACCAGCGTTGTCTCCGCTCCATCCTCAACATCCATTGGAGCGCTCACACCCCTAACGTCGAAGTACTCGAGATGGCAGAGGTCGACAGCATCGAGTCCACGCTACTGAAGATCCAGCTGCGCTGGATGGGTCACGTCTCCAGAATGGAGGACCATCGCCTTCCCAAGATCGTGTTATATGGCGAGCTCTCCACTGGCCACCGTGACAGAGGTGCACCAAAGAAAAGGTACAAGGACTGCCTAAAGAAATCTCTTGGTGCCTGCCACATTGACCACCGCCAGTGGGCTGATAACGCCTCAAACCGTGCATCTTGGCGCCTCACAGTTTGGCGGGCAGCAACCTCCTTTGAAGAAGACCGCAGAGCCCACCTCACTGACAAAAGGCAAAGGAGGAAAAACCCAACACCCAACCCCAACCAACCAATTTTCCCTTGCAACCGCTGCAATCGTGTCTGCCTGTCCCGCATCGGACTTGTCAGCCACAAACGAGCCTGCAGCTGACGTGGACTTTTTACCCCCTCCATAAATCTTCGTCCGCGAAGCCAAGCCAAAAAAAAGAAAATATGACAGGAAATCACAAAAATAGGTTATCTAAATAAAACGGTAGATGATAAGGAAAATGCAACAGTGATTTTCTTGATGAGCAACCTAAAATCCATAAAATACACCCACAAGTGTACAGGCAGTAAAATCTTCATTGTCCAGTGTAATCAGTCAATAAATTGCAGAGACATGGTGAATTCCAGCACAGGAAGACAAAAAGGATGTCCATCCAGAGCAGGAACCCCACATCCACTGCTGCCATTCAAATCTTGATAATAAATGGGGCTGTTTAACCAAGAACAAAGAAGCAGCAAACTCCCTTGCTCTCATCACCCAAAATTGCAAATGCATAAGGATCCAAACGTATCGACAGAGATAATCATATCATTCACTTGGACTAAGGTATCTTGGCTTCAAATCCAACAAGGCTCCACTATGGAAACCTATCCAAAAACTCTTGAGTATTCCTCAGGACAAAGATTAATTACAACATTTTTAGAGGTGATTTTGCTGTCAGTAGATGCCAGAGTAAATCACCTCTGATCAACAAAAGCAGAGTTGAAATGCAACTCTTAACGCCGAATCTGCTGGACTTTACAATACTGACAGGATTTCCAAGCAGGCCAATGAGCCGAGAGAGGGAATGCTGGAGTAACTCACAAAAGCCTGGAGGGGCTCAGCGGGTCAGGCAGTTGACTATCTATTGTTTTCTGTGGATGCTGCCTGACCTGTTAAGTTTCTCCAGCACTTTGCATGTTGCTCTGGAGAACCTGGAGAATTTGGATTCACTTTGCATGTTGCTCTGGAGAACCTGGAGAATTTGGATTCAGGGAAACATCACAATGGTTGCTAAAGGTCCCAGTAACTGATCTGATATGGACAAGAATCTAAGGAGATATAAACCAGGAACTATTGTGCCTACATTAAGCAGGACTGTTCACAGATCCATTAAAAATAAGCTTTGCACACATACACAAAATGCTGCACACAACACTCTTTATTGTTAAATGGTAGTTTTCTTGGAAGTGCGCCTGAACCCTTCTAACTGCAGCATCCTATCAGTTGCAACCTAACTTGTGATAAGGCCAAATTCAAGCGATCTCACCGCTGGTATCACTTGTGTATAATCTGGTCACTTCTCTCTATCCCTACCTGGGTCGATCCTTCATCTAGTTCGACCCATCACATGACCACTACCTTGGGAACTGGAGGCTCAGGATGTCAGAGATAGCACCTCAGTTACCTTGCACCCAGGTCCTCTGTCTCCTGCACACAAACATTTGTTCCCGGCAATTGTTCCTTGCATTCTCTGGCTGACATTTTGGGATTCTTACTACAGGAGCTCATTTGTTCTAACAGGTGAAGCTAGAATAGAACTAGAACTAATGCAGCACCGATGACCTGGGTTCGAATCTCGTGCTGTCTATAAGGAGCTTGTGCGTTCTCCTGGTGTCTACGTGGGTTTTTCTCCGGGTACTCCAGTTTCCTCCCACATTCCAAGGACATGCAAGGTTTATAGGTTAATTAGTCGCATGGGTGTATTTGGGCAGCATGACTCGTGGACTTTACCTGCTGCGTCTCCAAATTATTATTTTTTAATTCAAAATATTTTGAAGAAGGGGATGGAGTGTCCTGCATCAATGCTCATTGTTTACCTTCATTTAAAATTATCCAGCTATTATTATTTTTAATCAATTTGCTTTTTTCATCTCCTGTGAGATACATGATTTTGAATTATGGAAATTAATCCTGAAAATCTATGAAGAACCATTTGCTTGTCAGTCTGGTGTAGAGTATTCGATTTCTGAGTAAATTTTTTTCCAAATTACTTTTAAAAGTCTTCAGAATATATCCATTGATATCCTTGAGAACAGAATACAGCAGACTTGATTTATGGTACATTTGAAGGCTTAAGATCTTGCAATTGACAGTATCTTGACTTAGGGATTACTGTCTCCTGGTGATACTTGCCAGTTTTCTATAAGTGGCAATTTTCTAGTTTAGTGCTTTTAGAAACAACGCAGAGAATTATGTAAATTCAATATGTTGAATTTAATTGTGTTTTTGGGATGCTTGTATGGATAGCAAACGAACATAAATTCTGTCGCTTTTCTCTGATCTCCAAAAACATAAGATCTTTTATTCAGACAGGGCTTTGATTAGATCAGTGAGAAAGTGCTGATATGTTCACGCAGTGGCTAGAACCCATGTCCTAGGTGCAGCCACTGAATGATCGAGGGGCAACGGGGTATGAAAATTAAAGCAGGGAAGAATTCATCAGCTTTCCCTTTCCAGGTCATTGTCCGAGGATGCCTGTAAAATGCATGATTGAGGGAATCAGGTAAAAGAAAGATGAAATTCTTGCATCTGGCGAATATTGGGCCATTTTCCAATCCATGAAGTGCTTTTAAAGTTTAATGATTGCTGCAAAATAGGAAATCTGGCAATTAGTTTGCTCACAGTAACCTCCCTCTCAACTAATCTACTTTGAATGGTGGAGTTTGAGGGACAAATACTTGTCTTTGCTTGATATTATGGATAACCTTTGGATCTTCAGGGTAGTGTGGAGTGATGTTATATAGCTAAATGAGGGAATAGGTGGGCAACAGATTGACACCTCTTCCCCAGCACAGCACTTCCAGTAAATCCTGCATCTGGACCAGAATGTGAGCTGAGATCTTCCTGCTCAGGTCACTGTTAGTATGACTTGAACTCAGGACCTTCTGACTCAGAAGCAAGAGTGCTACCCATTGAACCGCATAACAGAAGCAAGTCTGAGGTGTCTGCAAGGCCATAGAGGAAAATTAATATATTCTCCTAACCTTCCAAAAATGTTAATGACACTCCCAAGGATCCATAAAAATACTGACACATTCCTGCATCTCCCTATAAAGACATCAGCCTAGGTCCTCAAGCAAGGCAGTCATGAGGCGATTAGCTTTCAACCTGCCCATTGTTTTTTATTAGCTTGTAGAGGCACTGACGTGCTTTCTTCATGATGCCATTGGTGTGTTGGGTCCAGGAAAGAACCTCCAAGATAGTGACTCCCAATAAATTAAATTTGCTCACTCTCTCCACCTCTGATCTCCCAATGATCACTGGATTGTGCACCTCTGGCTTTCCTTTCCTGAAGTCAACAATCAGTTCCTTAGTTTAGGTGACATTGAGTGCAAGGTTGTTGTTGTTGCATCACTCAGCCGAGTTTTCAATCTCCCTCCTGTATTCTGACTCATCCCCTTCCTTTATACAATCCACCGGTATCGTTGGCAAATTTGTTGATAGTATTATTGTTGTACCGAGCCACATGATCATGGACATAATGTGAGTAGAGCAGAGGGCTAAGAACACAGTCCTATGGTGCTCCCGTACTGATAGAGATTGTGGAGGAGAAGTTCTTACCAATCTTCTCTTGAATTGAAAGATATGCAAGATTCATTGAAGCATTTGGTTTTGCATGCTATCCAGGCTAGTCAACTCATACTTAAGTACAACAGTTAGTGCAATGAGAGTGGAAGATGTACTGTTACAAAGTTAATTGTTAAAACACTGCAAGGGTGCAATCTTTTACCATTGAGAACTCCATTTAAAAGTCTGATAACTGGAGGAAATAAACTATCCTTTAAATATGGGGGATGGTTTTTGCAAGGTTATGTATGTTCTGCCTGGTGGAAGGGGCAAATGGTCTCATGATACAATCTGTAAAGGGGAAGCAATGTTAACAGAATAATTATTGTCATTGACCCAGTATTACATATATGATGAAATCATTGGGAAGTGTGTCAGTATTTACAGGAAGGAATTAGGCATGCATCAGTATTTTCATGGAATCCTTGGGAATGAGCCAGTAATCATTGGGAGTTCCCAGGTGCATGTCAGCATTTAGAGGGATTCCCTGGAAATATATCATTAATGACAGTACGTTCCTGGGAAGGTGCTGGTATTTAAACAGAGTGATAATCGTAGGGCGATCCAAAGAAATAACAGGGAGTCTTTGTGACATTATCAGTTTTACAGGGAATCCTTGGGAGTGCATCAATGTGTCCCTGAGAACTTGTCAGTATTGGCAGGATGTCCATGTCTGTGTGTCAATGTTCACAAGGAGTTCCCATGAGAGTGTCAGTAGTGACAGGGAATTCCAAGGGTGTAAATGGAAAATTGTTAGGCATTTACAAAAATGCACCTAGTCCTAGACTAGTGATTCTCAACCTTTTTTCAACCTCAAATTCCCTTCAGTATTCCTTTACGATCACAGACCACCTACAACAAATCCATTGTGGCAGGTGACAACGGGACTAGTAAGTTCAAGCTCCTTCCCAGACCATCGAAGCGATTTTTGTTTTGTTTTGGTGAGAAAAACTCTTGAGCATTTTCATTTATTTTGTCATCAGACCAAACCTTGTTTTACATATTTCTACTTGTGTATTATATCAGTGATATTTGTCTTCACCACATTACCACAAGACCACCTCTAACAAACCCAGATCAGAGGTTGAGAAGCACTGAATTAGAATAAACAGCAGCTGAGGATCTGATAGCTCAGTGGTTTGAGCACTGGCCTTTTAAACTAGGGGTCATACGTTTGTCCCTTGCTCTCTGTCTTCCTTACAGTAGACATTGTTAAAGAATTTCATTCATGTTACATATTATAAACATCAGTATAAACTTAAAAAAACACCTTGGAACTGTGGAGAATGACAAATTCCTCTGGAACTGTCGTTGACTTGAATCTACCCCATTGATGAGGTGTAACAAATAAACACAAAAGAATGTTTCATTTAAAAAAAAAGGAATTTACAAGAGAGTTAATTAATGCAGTTGGATGCTACAGGGCCCATATAATGTACTCTGCTGCGCCTGTGGCACAAGTGTTCCAACTTCTGGTATATTCATTAATTTTAATTTAATTTAAACATACAACACAGTAACAGTCCATTTCGACATGAGCCTGTGGTGCCCAGTTATACCCAATTAATCTTTGAATGGTGGGAGGAAACTAAAGCCCCTGGGGAAAACCCACACAGTCACGGGGAGAATGTACAAACTCCTTACAGACAGTGTGGGATTCAAAATCCGGTCCCAATTGCTGGTTCTGCAACAGCGTTGCGCTAACCGCTACGCCAACTATGCCACCCCAACATAGCTACATTTTGTTCATTCCTTGTTGAAGGCCTCAAGCCCAAAACATTGGCTATGTATTTTTATCTTTGCTACATAAAGTACACTGTTTGACCATCTTTCTCCTGCATTGTGTTTTTACTTCAACCATGGTGTTTGCAGACTTTTGTGTTTTACTTAGGAACCAACAGTATTCTAATTAGAGAAGAGATATTACTGCAATGAAAGGAGAGGTGCAGTGTGGAAAGTGGAGAGTCATGTGGCCTCTCCATCTGGCACCGAGTTGGAAGACACCTCACATGCTGATCAAGGTTGGACTCTTCCCACCCATTAGTGCACACCTGACCACTGGCCCCTTTAAATCATTTAGTGATTACCTGGGCTGGACTCTCCAGCTTACTGCACTTTAAAAACCTATCATGTGCAGCAGCTGATTCTCATTACTCCTCGGTCCGGACTATGAGCAGGTCGACACCAGGTGGAAAATTGTGGACATCACTGGAGGGTTGTTAGTAAGGTGTCCACTTCACTGAGAGTGGGACTATGGTATTGTGTGGAAATACTTAGCATTGAGCTGTACTTCATTGAAGACCTCCTCGTCCACAATTTGCCACCTGGTGTCGACCTGCTCATAGTCCGGACCGAGGAGTAATGAGAATCAGCTGCTGAACATGATAGGTTATTTTGAAGCATGAAATGTAAAAGGTTGGCCACCCTGACATAGGCACTATTTCCCGGAGATACATCCCTGTCTACAAGATTTTGAGAGGCATAGATAAGGTAGACAGCCAGTGCCTTTTTCCCATGGCAGGAGTAGCAAACACCAGAAGATATCTCTACAAAGTGAAGGGACAGAAGTTTAAGGGAGACATCATGGAACATTTTTTTTTACACATGGGTGCCTGGATTGCCTTGCTGGGGGTGGGGTGGAGGCTGAAACATTGGAGACATTTGAGAGACATGAATGAAAGACAAATAGAGGGTTACAAAGTAGGAAGGGTTTTGTTTATTTTTGGTAGGAATATATAGGTCGGCACAACATCTCAGGTAAAGGGCCTGTACTGTGCTATAATGTTCTATGTTCTTTAATAGTCCATCTCACCAAATAATTCCCAAAGCAGCATTTCAGTGACAGAGGGGAATGGTCACAGGGATACCTGTACTACCTACTGCCTTCAACCCCACCTGATGATGACCCATTTCCTGCCACCCTTCTCAGATCAATTAGTGATGCTGACATGCTTTCATCGCCAAGATGCTGAAAAATAAATATGTTAAAATCCTGAAAAATGATCAGTGACAGTATTTACACCATGTTCCTTGAGAGGGTGTTGAGGGTTCAATTTGTGTGCAAGCTTGCTGATGAACACATTCAGGCAAAACTCTTCAAAGTTTCACAGGATCTCATCTTTCACATGGCATGTAAAATTGCTGTTTCCATGGAAATGGCACTGAAAAATGTGAGAGTGCTTTGTTCAGCACAGAAGGCAAATGTGCAAACAATATGTAAGCGGAGTCTTCTTCATCTGACCCAATGCACATGGGCTCCAAAAGTAGTAATTTCAGGAGTTTCGGCAAGCAACAGTGACCCTGTTGTTGGAGCAACCATTCAATTTAGCTGTATCCTGTCCAAGATCGCTTCTTGCTTTAAACTACTAAACAGAGCATATTGTGTCAGCCTGTAAAGTCAAACAAAACTTAATGACAGTCCAGCAAAGTCTTGACAGCAAGCTAGTAATTTTAAAAGTAATTACAGAAGAATATACTGCACATGATTAATTTGAACGAGAACCATGTGAATGTGCTCTAAGTAGATATGCTACAGGCAATGTCAAGATTAATAATCTCATGACAACCATGATGGCTGACTTTCCAAAACCTTGAAATAAATAGACATTGGTTCATCTTGTTCTATTATTGGAAGTTCAGCAAGAATCCATCAGGAGAAGTACAGGAAACACTGAGCAGATTGTGTTCAGAGTTCTCTACGATGGCCAAATGCTTAAACCATCAATAATCATGTCTGATCACACGTGTGAAGAATAAAATTGGTTAAACCCACTTAAACTTGGCTGGAAATAACAAGATCACTCAAGTCTGAGCAAACTCTTGATAGAGCATGTAGGAATTCAATTTTTCTTATTCTTATATAATCAAATTCCACAGGATGCTACACCTAAATATGGATAGCCTGCATCTCTTCCCTAGTCTCTCAAGATGTGGATGGAAGTAGATTTGCAAAAACTGGAATATTGTAGAATGCTGTACCATGTGAAGAGTGACTGCATGTGTTGGTCTCCAAGTACAACAAGGCTGTCTCTCACTGTAGGAACTGCAAAGGTAATATTAGAGAAATCTAATGCACAATACCTCTTGAACGAGGAGTTGGCAGTTGTGTAAAGCTTCAGTGTGGCACTGTTTAGGGAAACCTCTATTAAGTCTCATCCTTCTTCAGAGAAAAGTCCCAGCTAACAAAACTTTAGGATGTTTAATTGTCTCCCTTGCTTCAGTTAAGAATGTATCAGAGTCTGGAGTGGCTGAACAACCATTTGAAAAGGATGAGGTCCTACAAATTGAACACAGAGTTAGAAATAAATTGAAACATCGGTCCTTAAAGGTAGTAATTTCAAGATTTCTAACAGTGTCACATGTTAGACAGAGTAGAATTGTGGGAAAAAGAGAGATGAATATGTGATGAGAGGATTGGCGTAAAGGTGAGGAAGTGAAGTTCTTCAGACATTGGAACTGGTTCTTAGCAAGGTAGGGCAAGTGTGTGTTGGGCAGACTGCACTTGGGTACAATCACAACCAATGTTCTAGGCAGTGTTCGTGTTGTTCAGCAAGGTTTCAACTAAGATGGAAAGGGATGGAATCCTATTCAGGGAATCAGAAGAAATGGAAATAAGGAAATGGACAAACAGAAGTAGGAAAGAAAATTCCAGAGAAAAACAAACGGGGCTTTAATACAAAATAATGCTGAGAAGATGAATGTTACTTATGGCGTTGTTGGTTCATGACAATGGCAATATTTAAGAAGGTTGTGAATGGACTATAACAATTGTGCATTTATTTCTGGGACAAAAAACAAATCAGGGAGTGTGGTACATCTGAATTGACCAATGGAAATTGGTGAAGGTGTTACATCCAGGCAAGAGACATTTAGGTCCAAAAAAGCAGCAAAACTGATGACTGGTAATGGTTTCAAACTCAGCAAAGGAGAGCTAATGGATTATTTAAGGAGTTACAACCTAAGAATTCAGGGTAAGTGACTTGGAAAAACGATGAGGAGAAATGTCTTCAGATAAGGAGCGATGAATTTGAAGAATTATCTACCACAAAAAAAAACAGCTGAGGGAAAATTGTTAAATACATTCAAGAAGGAATTAGTTATAGTATTAATGCCTTAAAAGACCAGGAGATATGAGGACAAAGCAAGAACAGAATACTCAATGTGGACGATCAAACATAATCATAGTGATTGGTGGAATAGACTTGAAGGGCTGAATGGCATTGCAGCTATTATTTTCTATATTACTGGCATAGAGGAAATGAAAGGCAATTCTATTCAAACACAAAATTCTGAAGGAGATTGACTGGGTGAGGATGTATCTTCTGGAGGGATGTCTAGAACTAGGGGAGGGTGGTACTTTCAAAATAAAGGGTAACCCATTTCAGATAGATATTAACAGAAATATCTTCTCTTGAAATTCTTTATTGAAAACTGGTACATAGGAACGTAGGAACATAGGAAGTAGGAACAAGAGTAGGCCAAAAATGGCCCATCGAGCCTGCTCCGCCAGTCAATACGATCATGGCTGATCTAATTTATGACCTAACTCCACCCACCTGCCTTCTCCCCATATCCCCTAAAAGATGGTGCCATCTTTCAATATTTTAAAAGTATGAGGAAAGAATAAAAAATGTGTTGTGTCCAAAACTGGATTAGCTACAACCTTTCTGAAAGGTTGAGAAGGCTTGAAAAACTGCCTAATATACGCTTGGTCTTTTTCCTTATGTTCCTTTATTCTTAACGTGTAGAGTAAATCAAATTGTTTGGTGATTGGCTTTTTTGATGAAGGCGATCACACAGTAGGAAGCCAAAATGGATCGACTATTTGCTTTATTAACTTCCAAAAAATTGCGATGGTGCTAACTTAAAATGGCAACAATATCATTAAATGGGATATTAATTGTATTGCATGGTGCTAGCTGTTTAATGTAAGTTGAGAAGATTTATGCCCCTCTCTTTACCTTTTCCTATTCACCAGCATTGTGTGCACTTCCACTTATTTTCAATGCTTCTACAGCATCATTAGTTCAGAAGGACATTTCCATTGCACCAGATAAGAATTGAATGCCTTAGTTGTTTAAATCATCTAATTTTGTTGATATACAAAGCCTGAGCTGGCTTGCCATTTATCTTACATTCTATATGCTCTATATTCCAATGTTCTGAACTCTGCTCCTCATTTTGAAATTGCTGTGTTTTCCTTTTGTGAAATTTCCAACTCACACAACTCATCCACTCACCATCAGAAGATTTTTTATTTCATTCAGTCTTAACTCTGCAGATCTTTTCTGGTTCCTGGAGAAACCATACTAAAATGGCTTCTAAAAAATAACTAAGAGTTTCAACAAGATATCCTCCAATTCCTCGTTTGCAGTTGCTAATAGCCATGTAATTATCAATCAAAGCATCAATATACTTATACAACAGCAATTGAATGGCACAGGTTAATTAGCCAATAATATCAGAGCTGATAGTATGCTTGTGCAAAGTTGGTCTTATGAAACAAAATGGTACCTGACATCGCACATGCATGGATCAATCAGCGGGAAGATTCAAATGCCAAGTGTTTCAGTGCCATTTGGAAGAGGCATTATGAACTGACACATAAGTTGTCCCCTAATTTCTTTTCAAAAGAGAAAAGGTTCATACTGTTCGTATTTTGCTGATGGATTTATCCTCATAATCCTGACACTATCCTTGAGAATCTATTAATCTATTAATGTGTGGACCCCTGTAAGCAGCTCAACCCATTTGACCCCCTCAGTTACATCACTTAAACTGATTATCTGCTCATTATTAAACCTCTGCTTATGGGGCCTTATTATGCCCAAATTGGCTGCCACCAATATAAGTGGCTGCATTTCATTGGCTGAAAAACTAACTAGGATAGTTTGAAAAGGGAAATCTGAGACTGGACACAGACTAAGAGATCGCTTTGTTGACCACCTCGCCTCTCTGCCTGCTGCAATAGTGTGGATCTTCCATTCCCTTAGTGACGTGTCTATCCTTGATCTGAGATCATACGCAAATTTGAGGAACCACACCTCATCTTCCAAATGGGCATCCTCCAATCAGATGGCATTAATATTGACTTCTCTGGCTTTCTGCCCTTCACATCTTCCCCCCTCGCCTTCCCCCAGCTCTCTCTCCTCTCTGTCTCCTTTCGCACAAACATGATTAATTCTGACCTTGTCCCTTATCATACACTTTTTGTTGGTCTGGATTCCTTCCCCCCAGCCAGCATTGTCTGAATTCTGAGACTTTCTGAGATTTCCTGCTTCTTGTTCATTCTGCTTATTCCTTGAGGCTCAGGCCTGAAATGTAGGCAATATATCTTTACTTTTTATGGACGCTGAAAAAACTGGATGAGTTCCTCCAGCATTTCAGTGCGTTTTCTCTACAATCGTAGTGTCTGCAGATTTTTGTATTTCAAACTGTGATTGAAACCTTTGACGATATTTCCAAACAGAAGTGGAGAGCATAACTCATTGGACACTGGACTTCATGGAGTTTCTCACGTCACATTTGGCCCAGTTCATCGGAATGTCATGCATTAGTTATTGGTGTGTGTACTCCCTCTAATTTTCCACTATAATTTCACTAATCTCCATTTAATTTTTTTATATCCCTCTCACATGATCTGATGCCTGGATGTATTACGATGCAGCCCTCTTCCCTCAATGTAGATTTAAATGCTTGCTCTCATTCTCATGACTAATCCTTCTCCTCACTTCCTATTTTCATCTTGTCCAACTTCTCTTCTGATTAATATGCTGTAAATACTGAGAACAAATATCTCTTGCTTCCTCCTGTCCACCACCTCACCACAGCCCCTGGTTCAGCTTCTACCATCTGAGTAATCCGTGACACAATCATTACAGTCGCTGCATTTCCACCTTACTGCTTTTGTTACTCTTCAAAAGAACTGCTTTGAGATGTCTTCAAATTATAAAAGGTACAGTCTAAAAGCAAATTGTTTTTCTTGTCAAATTTCATTGACTTATTCACAGCAACCATTCTCCCATTGGCCAGCCTCTATCAATTGAGGAAAGCCCCACTAGCAGAAAGCCAGTCCATGAACTTACCTAACCTTTCAAAATGCCACCTCTCAAATTATTCTGATTCTATTACCGAATAAACAAATATTGTAGCAATTGACGTTTGAGTGAATCAATATTATCTCCTTTTATTGTCACCTGTAAGCAACTTGTTCCACAGTCTGATGAGTCACTCAAGGAATTATTCTTTTCTCACTCACTCAAATATTGTCTCTGTTTGAATTTATCCTTGGTTCCAGGCCATGTATAATGGTTCTAGCTGTTATGATCTCAGTGTTTACAATCTGGAAAGAATCCTGAAAGTGGCACTACTCAGTTTTCTCATTTCCAATGAGAAGCTTTTCCCATTGACCAATGCCCCAGTAAGATACGTGGCTGCCTTCAGTCTCCTCCAATTACAGCCATATCCTTGCTGGGTCAGTGCTGGGTGAGTGTGATTACTCTCTGGTTCCTCTTTCTTTACCATTTTGTGCGACGCCACGATCAAACTGCTCACATCTGACTTCCCTTCAAGGAATACATCCATTCACATGGGTCTATTTTAAACATTACCACTAATTTTATTTTCAAAACCAGAAGTCAAGGTAGCTGTTTAAAAATTGCACACCTACTCATGTAATTGCGTCTTGGAGAAAGGAATTTTTGAAAATTGATTTATGTGACTTGCAAGACCATGTTTTATTGTCCACCCCTCACAACCTTTGAAATGAATGGTATGTTAGTCCGCACAAGAGTCCACCAGAGAGCTACAGGTCCAGACACACATGAAGCTAACGCTGGATTCCTTAAGGACCTCAGCAAACCAGCTGCATATTTGCAACAGTGGCCACTTGCATTTTAAATCCAAATTAATTTGATTAATTAGCTGAATTTGAATTCCCAGTTGCTGGAGCAAGATTTGAACTCATGGCTTCAAATCATTAGTCTAGACATCTGGCTTAGTGATTCAGTAATATAACACAAAATGTTAATTTCTTAATAAGGAGAAAATCCTTTTCAACACTTTGGAGTAGGAACATGTAATAACACCTGCACCTTTCCATGTTTCAGGCTGTAACCTATTAGTCATATGGAAAGATAGCAGTATGATTAGCATCGCAGTTAGTGCAATGCTGTTACAGCACCAGTGAACGGGACCAGGGTTCAAATCCTGCCTTGTCTGTAAGGTGTTTGTAAGTTCTCCTCATGTCTGCAAGGGTTTCTTCTGAGTGTTCCGGTTTCCTCCCACCGTTCAAAAATGTACAGTGGTTGTAGGTCAATTGGGTGTAAATGGGCGGCATGGACTCGTGTGCCGAAAGAAATCTGGATCAGAATCAGGAATCCAGATTTATTTATTGTCCTAATTTTGAAAACATTTAAAAAGACCTTTCTTCCTCATTACTGATTTCTGCCCTTTAAAGAAATTTAATCCTATCTTTTTGACCATGTGTATAAAAATGTAAGATGTACTTTCTTAGATGTTTTCAAAAACACTTTTAAACCTGTGATAAATTAGATTCAGATTTCTTGTCAGAGACATGACATCACATACAACTCTGAGATTCTCTTACTTGCAGGCCAGGCAGAATTACCACTTATTGGTAGTGCAAAAAAAAACTGTACACAGTGGCGTATACACATAAACAAATGTAAACAACTGACTGCAAAACAGAGAGAAAAAAAACCAATAAAGGGCAAAAATGAGCCTCTGATTGAATTTGTTGTTGAGGAGTCTGATTGTGGCAGCTTTTCCTGAACCTGATGGTGTGAGTCTTGTGGCACCTTGTATGCTGTCAGTCAGAAGCAAACACACAAAACCAAAAAACTGTTCAACAGATTTATATCCCGGAGGGTGATTGACACCCGACCAGGTGGGGCTTGGTCCATTCAGGTCGGCTGATTGACAGACGGCCAGGTGTTGTCTTGTCCCCATGATCTTCTGCAGTAGGCCAGTGGTGTACCACCACACACCTATACCTCTTTCCTGATGGTAACAGTGAAAACAGGTGGTGTGCTGGTTGGTGTGGAGCCTTGATGATTGCTGTTGCTCGACGAAGGCACCATTCCCCTGTAGATATACTTGATGGTGGGAAGGGTTTTGCCTGTGATGTCCTAGGCTGTGTCCATTACCTTTTGCAGGGTTTTACACTCAGGGGCATTGGTGTCCCCATACCAGACTGTGATGCAGCTGGTCAGCACACTCTCCACCACACCTCTGTAGAAACTTGCCAGGGTTTTTGATGTAATACTAAACCTCTGCAAACTCTTGAGGAAGTAGAAACATTTATGTGCTTTCTTCATGATATCATTTGTCTGTTAGCACCAGGAAAGATCCTCCAAGATAGTGACTCCCAAAACTTAAATTTGTTCACCCTCTAATCCCCCAATGATCATTGGATCATACACATCTGTTTTGCCCTTCCTGAAGTCAACAATCAGCTCATTGGTTTTGGTGGCGTTGGGTGCAAGGTTACTGTTGGTGCACCATCTGGCCAAGTTTTTAATCTCCCTCCTCTATGCTGACTCATCACCTTTCTATGTGGTATCATCAGTAAATTTGTAGATGGTGTTATTGTCGTACTGAGCCACACAGTTATAGGTGTAAAGCGAGTAGAGCAGATGCTAAAAACACAGCCCTGTGCTCTCAATACTGATGGAGATTATGGAGGAGATGTTCTTTCCAATGGAGGAGATGTTCTGCATCCGCACCTGCCTACATTTTGCTCATTCCATGATGAAGAGCTCAAGCCCGAAAAGTTAGTTATGTATCTTTATCTTTGCTATATAAAGTACATAGTTTGACCTGCTGAATTTCTCTCATGCAAGGTATTGTATTTTTACCAATAAAAGGGAAACAGCACCTACTAAAAGGAAAGGACGTTATGGCTTAGAAGTGCTAAAATAGTGGGGAATTGTTGCTCGTGAAATGATCAGTAATGACTGATCATAAATGAAAGTCGGCATGCTGGTAAAGGGGTGGCCACATACAGAAAAATATAAAGAGTCACGGCCAAACAATAATAAGCCCAGCAGTTTTCAACCAGTTAAAACCTGTACAGAGCCGACAGCAGACAGACTGGGCAGTTGGATCCCACGGGGGAGCACTGAGACTCTGCTCCCCACTCTCTGAGGGTCCGCGCCAGTGGTAGCAGCTCTTGATGAGGGAGACGAAGAAGATGCAATGTTTTCACAGTCAGTGCCAAGGGTTTAACAGTGTTAGAAGGTACAGCAGTGGCAGAAGTAAATTTGTTGTCCCTCATGAGCCATCAAGGTTAGTGGGAACATCTTTATGTGCCATTTCCACCAACTAGACTACTAGCCTCACTGCCACCCACTGAACTTCACTCTTGCTGAATGGCCAGCAAACTACCAAGTAGACCTCACGCCGTACTTACACACTGTTCATCGTCATGCTTACATCTGTTCTGTGGTAGAGACTGATGCTGCTAAAGATGCAAAGGCTTTTTATTCTACATGACTAACAGGCCTTCTGTCTGAAGAGTTCCCCAAACTTAAAATACATCAAGCTTTTATATCTTTTAAGATCAAAGATAACAGAAGGTGATTTAATATAATTTCGATAACTGCAAGGACATAGTTTGCTTCAATATTTTAGTTTGACATATATTTCTTTGAAGTACATTTATGAAATAGAAGAACGTTGTAACGAACAAGACATCTCTGAATGTCCCAAGTCTTTTGTTTGAGTAAACATTTCATGTGGTTGGTCTAAAATTCATAGAGAATCCAGACCTATTGTGACAGTTGAGTCTGGATATTTCAATTATTGACAGTCAGAGCAAATGTCTCTCTGAACTTGTTTGATGTACCATGTGACAAAATTAAATTTGGTCTGGACTTTTTCTTTACCTCAGCAACAATGCTGAAAAATAACGGCTGAAGTTGTCAGTGGTCGGGTTTGATGCAAGCCCATCAACACAGCCCCATTGCCTATGTTTTTTGCTGTAAGAAGGAAATGGGAACAACAGTACATGCAATTTGGGCATGTGAGAAAGTGGAAAAGTTTTGGGAAGATCTAAATCAGGTATTAAATAAAATCACAAAAAGCAACATACCAAAAAATCCAGAGATCTTTCTTCTAAGTAATATAAGAAGTAAAGAATTAGGCCTCAAACTGGATGAAGCGCAAAAAAGATTTATTATGATAGCCTTAGCTGTAGCAAAATAATGTATAATATTAACTTAGAAATCAGAAGAGAGCCTGAGAGTACAGCAATGGTACATAGAAATGAATAAATGTATTCCACTGGAAAAAATAACATATAATTTAAAAAATAAAGTCACATTATTTGAACAAATTTGGGAACCGTACATGGAACACAACAGGGAGGACCTACCGTGGACCTCAACCCCCTAAAATGATAGAATGAGAAGAAGACAAAATGAACTGACCCAGTGTGTAAAGTAGATGACACAATATTCTTGTTTAATTTCATTGTGTGATGACATTGTTTAATGGGTTTATTGTGTTGTATATGTTGAACGTTTAATGGGTTTGGAGGGGGGTGGGAAGGGAGGGGGGAAAAAGGGGAGAAAATGACACTGTGTATATTCAAGAGGGAAATGTTTGTGTGTATTTTGGTTAATGTGGTTCATAGTGTGAAAAATATTGTATTTATTTTAAAAACAGCCCCATTGCCTTATGTTAAGTGCTTCACAACCTGCTGCCAGCAAATCCCCTGCCCTTTCTTTGGGCTAGCAGCTTGTGCTCCATTAATACATTCTTGTTACATGGATAAGAACACGTTTTCTGTAGACTGCTTCAGATTGTACTAATGCATCATATCCACAGAATTCCATAACCCTAACATGATCCACGCTGCCTACTCACACAGGGAGTTTATGTGTAATGGTAGGTTATTCAACTGAGATACCATATCAACCAAGCACAGAATTTTCCTCTCACTCCAAGGAAATGATTTGGATAAGGGGAGATGGCAGATGTCGCAGTCCCAAAGGAAGATATGTGGCTGGCTATTATCACAAGGACCTATTGAAGATATCATGAATCACACACTAACTCTGCTCCTCACTTCCTATTTCCATCCCATTCCAATTATGATTGGTAAGATGCAAATGCTCTGAGCAAGCACCCCCTGCTTCCCCCACTCTGCTACCCCCCCACCCCCTCACCTTTGTGCTTTTTATATTTTCTATTGCTCAAGACATGCAAACCAAGCAGTACTGACACAGTGTCACTTGTAACTCATGCAACCACTAACTCAGGGATTGCTACTGGGCTTACTTTGAAGCAAGGTATAGAAATGGCATTACTGCTGTGCCAACTGAAGACTGTAGAAGGGGCAAGGATGAAATGGTGTAGGTTTGCTGGATGAAGGAAAGGCTTTGGAGAATCAGGAGCTGCATCATTCACTACACAATACCCAACTTGAAAATCACTGTGGTAATTGCAGTGTTAACATGGCTAGGTAAACAAGAAAATCTGCAGAAGCTGGGGAATAGTATAATACACAAAGTGCTGGAGAAACTTAGCAGGTCATACAGCATCCAGAGCTGTAAAGGGTAATCCAAGCCTGATGTTTCTGTTCATTTGTGATGGTTAAGATGTTATGGCAGAGGGATCTCTTTGTATTTCATAGGGGTAGACTCTCTCACACTGGAAATGATCATTTCCAGAACTTGCGTGCCATTCAGGATCAGAAAGTTGTCCAGATCTCGCTAGAAGGATGACATGGACGTGAAACTCCAAAGAGAACTTCTGCTGAATATTTTCAAGACTAAGAAATTAAGTATTTGGGTAGATGAGGACTTTGCATGGTGATCATTTTTCCTGCTCAACGTCACGTTCAGTGGTGTGAGGTAAAAATGGACATTGGATGAAATATGGAAAAACACAATAGCAGAGCTGATTGTTGACTTGCTCTGCATACTTAAAAGGACATTGAGTTATAATGTTATAACATTTACTAATGTTAGGTAGATGCCAGAAAATCTATACACAAAGTCTGGGTGCCAAAGCAAAAGTAACGAGTCCAGCTATCTTCAGGAAAGGAGATGAGAACTTTGGATGGCAAGTGTGTGGGTGGGGCAAGAGGTGGGGTGGGGGCAAGAAGGAATGGGGGGTTGTGGACTGGGTATTTGGGACATGAAAAAAATTATATCAGTTAGAATCTGATCATTTATCTGCGATCAAAATAACTCCAAAAAATGGGTTACCAAATTTGGAAAGTACAGAAAGTGAAAATGAGAAAGTTAAATGCTCGGAACGAAACATTTGAAAATCATCATCTAAGCTGCTTGTGACAGCTGGTACTGAGAGACAGGGCAGCTCTCCCACATACTAATGCTGTCTGCCCAGGAGCAGATGGTGCTCAACTCTGCAGCAGATTTGGGCAAGCATCTGCAACTTGTCTTTGATGCAATTCCCAAACTGAGTTTTTTTTTAAAAAACAACTTTGAGAACATTGAAAATCAGAAGCATATCTCAACCTACTTTGACGAGAGTAAAAGCCACAGGGAGCCAGTAGGGTCTGAACAAAGTTCAAATTCAAAGTTCAGATTTATTATCAGGGCACATTCATGATATCATATACAACCCTGAGATTCTTTTTCCTGTGGGCGAGGGAGAATTTCTACTTATCAGTAGTGCAAAGAACTGAACTCAAGAAAGAATACATATACAAAAGAGAGAAATGTAAACAAAGAAATACAAACAAACTGAGTGCAAATATTGAAAAAAATATTCATAATTAATAACGTGCAAAAGAAGAGTCCTTAAATGAGTCTCTGAGTTTGTAGTTCAGGAATCTGGAGAGGTCGCAACTGTTGCTGAATTTGGTGGTACGAGTCTTGTGCCACCTAAATCTCTTTCTTGATGGCAACAGTAAAAATAGAGTATGTCCTGACTGGTGTGGATCCTTGATGATTGCTGCTGCTCTCCAATGGCAGAGTTCCATGCAGATTTTCTCGACAGTGGAGAGAGTTTCGCCTATGATGTACTGGGCTGTGTCTATTACCTTTTGCAGGGCTTTCATACCAGGATTCAGCCAATCAGCACACTTTCCACTGCACATCTGTAAAAGTTTGCCAAGGTTTTTGATGTCATACCAAACATTTGCAAACTCCTGGTTTCTTCACAATGACACCCTCTTCACCTTTGATCTCCTATAGATCACTGGATCATACACCTGGTTTTCCCTGCGTAAAATCCATAATTAGCTCCTTGGTTTTTGTGACATTGATTGTAAGGTTGTTGTTATTACACCATTCAGCCACGATTTCAATCTTCCTCCTTTATGCTGACTCATTGCCCCTTTTTACACAATACTGTGGTGTATCAATAAATTTATAGATGGTGCTTTTGCATATCGAGTCACACAGTCAAAGGTGCAAAGACAGTAGAGCAGGGGGCTAAGAACGCAGCTCTGTGGTGCTCCAGTATTGATGGAGATTGTGGAGGAGATATTCTTACTGATCCTCACTGATTGTGGTTTGGAGGAGACGAAACCCAGGATCCAATTACACAGTGGGGCATTGAGGGCCAGGGTTTGGAGCCAGCAAGGAATGAATGAAAACAATGGTTATTTAGAGGCATTTGGAAGTAGGAAGGAGAGAGATTGGACAGTCTGAGAAGAAAGTTGGCAGTCATGGAGAAAGGCAATGTTGGGATTAGGGACTCTAGGCACAAACTGTTGGGAATTTAGGAAGCAATCTGGATCAGACTTTCATTTGCTTCTTGGGTCTGTTGAAGATAGAAGAACTAAACAGGAGAATGATAGTGTCCGAAATGAGACTTCATTTGGAGTGTTGTGAGCAGTTTTGGACTCCTCATTTAAGAAAGGTTGAGAGGAGGTTCAAAAGGATGATTCCAAAATGAATGGATTATCCTATGAGGAAAGATTCATCAGAATTTCGAGAATAAGGGGGGGATCTCATTGAAACATTTTGAATGTTCAAAAAGCATGGACAGAGTAGATGTAAAATGGTTGTTTCCCATGGTGGGAGAGTGTAGGACAAGAGCACACAACTTCAGGATTGAAGGGTCCACTTAGAACAGAAAGGCAGCAAAATTTAATTAGCCAGAGGGTGGTTAATCTGTTGAATTTGTTGCCACAGAATGTTGCAGAGGCAAGATCATTGGGTGTATTTAAGGCAGAGATTGATAGGTTCTTGATTAGTCAAGGTGTGAAAGGTTGTGGGATTAAGGATAGACAAGGTGAAGTCTGATTACTTGTTCCCAATGATGGGGGAGACGAGGACTAGAGGGCATAGTTTAAGAATACAGGGTAGGCCCTTTAGGACGGAGATGAGAAAGCATTTTTTTACCCAGAGAAGTGTGAATCTGTGGAATGCTCTGCCACAGAGGGTGGTAGAGGCGGATTCGCTGACTATGTTCAAAAGAGAGTTAGATAAGACTCTTGTGGGTAATGGAGTTAAGGGTTATGGGGATAAGGCTGGAAAGGGTACTGATGGTAATGATCAGCCATGATCTAAAATGGCGGTGCTGGCCCGACGGGCCAAATGGCCTACTCCAGCTCCTATTGTCTATTGTCTATTGAAGGCTGGGACTTGGGACTGAGTGGGAGAATGGATCAGATCATGATTGAATGGTGGGGAAGACTCGAGTGGCTGAATAGCCTATTACTGCTCCTATGTCTTATGTTCTTAAGTGGACCAATGAGCTTGAACCTTAGTAACTCATTTACTAAGGTTTTACGGCTCATGTCTACTGCATAAGTCAAGGGAAACCAGTTAGGTATGGCGGCCGAGTGTTGAGGGAGGAGAAAAATCAGCTTCCAAACATACACCATCTGTGCAGGAATTAGAATCAGGAACTCGAGCATTAAGTAGCTACTAATTCATCGATGAGGAAATGCAGGCAATATTTATCAATAGTGACGGGAGAGAGGAACTTGTTACTAGTGAGACAAATAGCACATAAATATATTGATCAGATGATAAATAGAGATGGGAAGAGACATGTAAAGGTCATGATGACCAGTTTAGACCATTTGGAACCATTGACATACATTGCATTTTGTAATGTGGGTAAGGATCCACTGTCTCATGTCTGTGACAGGGGCAAAGCTTGTGGACATAAACCAGTATTAGAAAGCTGATTAAGAATAACAGGAAGTGCTGCATTTTATTAGACAGGGTGCCTTCTGGGTGCAGCAGCTGCAGGGAGGAAAATATCTGATTTCTGTGGCATCCTGTAGCCTGTTGCTCACCGCCCACTCACCTGCCGCTGGACGCCGTTCAGTCCCCACCCTCTCACAGCTGCGATTCTTATCGGCAAAACCACGCTTGATATGCTCTTCCAGCTGTTGAGTGTCTCACACCAACTTCATGCAACAGTTCAGCTCCCCTAACACCCACCAGCTTCCTGTCAGCCTGAGCGAGGCAGGTTTAAGAGCTGTACACTTCCATCATGTTGCTGTGTTTCCCACATCCTTCGAGTGTACCTGGGCTCCATTTGGCTCAGATACATAAACATAAATGTTCATTTTGTTTTTCCTTTTTATTGTTTTATTTCAAGTCTCTAGGTCACAATGTCTCATTGGCACATTTATGAAGAATGCAATATCTCTTGAGGTTTTGCGAGGTCCTTGAATTATGTTAGGGTGATATCCTAGCTGCTTGCTTAGAGGTGCATTAAAGGAACCTGGGTCTTGACAAAAGGGTCCCGACACAAAACGGTGACTGTTTATTTCTCTTGTGGATGGTGCCTGACCTACAAAGTCCCTGTAACTTCTCAATGCTTGCTCAAAATTTCTACATCTGCAGTTTTGGTGTTTTACACAAGAATAGCTGTCCTTATCCAGTCTTATCAGCTCTTACTGAACCAGATCTCAGCATCATATCAATATAAACTTCCACCTTCATTTCTATACCATCACCAAAACAGTCTATTTCCATCTCAGCAACATTGTCTAACTCTGGCCCTGTCTCAGTTTATCCATTGCCATAGCAAATTTGCACTCAACATTCGCAAAGCTAAAGAACTGATTGTGGGCTTCAGGGGAGGAAATTAGGAGAACACAAACCAGTCCTTATCAAGGGGTCAGCAGGGAAAAAGGATAAGAACTTCAAATTTCTGGGTGTTAACATCTCTGAAGGTCTATCCTGGACTTACTAATTTGGCTGGTCCAATCTATATGTAAATTCGAGCTGGGAGTCGAAGGAGGAGAAGCTCGGAGAGAGTGACGTGGAGGTAAGCAGTTAAATACAAGGGCTTACTGGGGCTTGGGCCTACTCAAATCAGGCTGGGAGTCTGAGGAGGCAACAGCTGGAGTTTGAGCTGTGAGTCAGAGGAGCAGGAGCTTGGAGAGAGTGTCTGGGTTAATTGGTCAAGGTTAATTGGTCAAGGGACAAGTAAAAGGAGTAAAAAGGGGAGGGAGCGGCCAGCGAGGAGCGGCGCACTGAGTGAGTGGGGCACTGAAGGAGTGGGACTTCCAACCTTTGGCTCAACAGGCTTAGGCAAAAGCAGGCAAGGAGAAAGGTAAGTGGCATTATTTTAGCTCAGTCATGCCTATGGGGTTAGTGCTTTGTACTGGTTGTCAGATGTGGGAACCATGGGTGAGTCCCACCCTCCCAAATAGCCACATCTGCGCCAGATGCACCGAGATGCAGTTCCTTAAGGACCGAGTTGGGGAACTGGAGCTGCAACTTGAGGACCTACGGCTGGTAAGGGAGAGTGAGGAGTTGATAGATTCAACTTTCAGGGACATAGTTACCCCAAGACCAGATGTGTCAGGTAAGTGGGTAACTGTCAGGGGAGGGAAGAAAAATACCAGGAAAATGGAGAGCACACCTGTGAATATCTCTCTCACTAACAGGTATATTTTGTTGGATGCTGTTGAGGGAGATGACCTGACACAAGCTGGCAGCAGTGAACAAGTAGCTGGCACTGAACCTGGCATGGTGGACCAAAAGGTAAAGAGGAATGCAGTGGTCATTGGGGACTCCATTGTCAGAAATGCAGACAGGAGATTCTGTGAGCCAGATAGGTATGCCCGCATGGTGTGCTGCCTCCCTGGTGCAAGGGTGCGGGATATCTCAAATCGGGTCCAGGGTATTCTAAAAGGGGAAGGCGAACAGCCTGATGTCTTGGTACATGTGGGTACCAATGACATAGATAAAAAGGAGGAAGTACTGAAAAAGGATTACAGAGAGCTAGGACAAAAATTAAGAAATAGGACAGCCAGGGTGGTGATCTCTGGTTTGCTACCTGTGCCAAGTGCAACTGAGGACAAAAATGAAAGGTTAAGAAAAATGAATGTGTGGCTGAGGGGCTGGTGTAAAGGACAGGGTTTTGGCTTCTTGGATCATTGGGATCTCTTTTGGGGAAGGCATGACCTCTACAAGAAGGATGTGTTACTCCTAAACCCAAAAGGGGTCAATATATTGGCAGCTAGGTTTGGTACAGCTGTCGGGTGCAGTTTAAATTAATTTGGCAGGGGGGTGGGAACCTGTATGATAGGCAAAGGACAGAAAAGATAGAACAGGAAAAGTTAGGTTAGGCAGCGAAAGTAAAAAATCAGAAAGAACAAGGAGGGTGAAAAAAGCAAATCTGAAGGCTTTATATCTTAATGCAAGAAGCATTTGGAACAAGGTAGATGAATTAGCTGTGGAAATTGAGATAAACAAATATGATTTGATTGGGATTACAGAAACATGACTACAGGGTGGGCAAGCCTGGGAACTTAACATCCCGGGGTGTACAATATTTAGGAGGGATCGGCAAGAAAGAAAAGGGGGTGGGGTAGTATTGATGGTGAGAGAAGGGACCGACACAATTGACAGAAAGGATATCAACTCGGAAGATGTGGAATCCATATGGGTAGAACTGAGGAATAGCAAGGGGCGGAAAACGTTAGTGGGGGTGGTATATAGGCCTCCAAATAGTAGTGTAGAAGTGAGGGAAGGCATTAAAAGAGAAATTAGAAAAGCGTGCAATAAGGGAACAGCTGTCATCATGGGAGACTTTAATTTGCATATAGATTGAACTAGCCAAATTAGTAAAAATACCGAGGAGGAGGAATTCCTTGAATGTTTACGGGACGGTTATCTAGACCAATATGTCGAGGAACCAACTCGGGAGCAGGCCATTTTAGATTGGGTAGTATGCAATGATAAGGGTCTAATCATCAATCTTCTTGGTCGAGGCCCTTTGGCTAGGAACGATCACAATATGATTGAATTTTCACTCGACATGGAGAGTGATGAAATTAAAACCGACACTAAGGTCCTGAATTTAAATAAAGGGAATTATGATGGTATGAGACGGGAGTTGAGTAAGATTGATTGGGTGGTGTTTATGGGGGAGTTGACTGTGGATAGACAATGAAAAGCATTCACAGATCTAATGGAGAAATTTCAAAAAATCGTTTATACCGGTTTGGCATAAAAATAAACCCAAAAAGATGACTCAACCATGGATAACAAGGGAAATTAGAGACAGCATTAGGTCCAAAGAGAGAGCATATCAATTGGCCAAAAATAGTACCACAACCGAAGACTAGGAACAGTTCAAGATGCACCACAGGAGGACAAAGGGATTAATCAAGAGAGCAAAAATAAATTATGAAAGTAAGTTTACGGCAAATATAAAAACCGACTGCAAAAGCTTTTATAAATATGTCAAGATGAAAAGATTGATGAAATCCAGAGTAGGTCCTTTGCAGTCAGAATCAGGGGAATATATAATGGGGAATAAGGAAATGGCAGACCAATTAAATTCTTATTTTAGTTCTGTTTTTACAAGAGAGGATACAAATAACCTCCCAAGGATGTTGGGAAACATAGAGACTAATGCAAGGGAGGAACTGAAAAAATCGGTATCTCTAAGGACATGGTCTTGGGGAAATTGGTGGGATTGAAGGCAGATAAATCCCAAGGGCCTGATAATCTACATCCTAGGGTACTTAAGGAAGTGGCCATTCAGATAGCAGATGCTTTAAGAATTATTTTCCAGAACTCGATAGACTCAGGATCAGTACCCATGGATTGGAGGGTAGCTAATGTTACCCCACTATTTAAAAAGGGGGGTAGAGAAAAAGCGGGGAATTATAGGCCGGTGAGCCTTACATTAGTAGTGGGCAAAATGATGGAATCCATTATTAAGGATGTAATAGCGGAGCATATGACTAGCAGAGAAGGGATCGGACAGAGTCAACATGGATTTACAAAAGGTAAATCGTGCTTGACAAATCTATTGGAATTCTTTGAGATGGTGACAGGTAAAATAGATGGGGAAGAGCCAGTGGATGTGGTGTACCTGGACTTCCAAAAGGCCTTCGATAAGGTCCCGCATAAACGACTGGCTTCCAAAATCAAGGCTCATGGGATTGGGGGCAAAGTATTGATGTGGATTGAGAACTGGCTGGCAGGTAGAAGACAGAGAGTTGGGATAAATGGCTCATTTTCTGAGTGGCAGGCGGTGACCAGTGGGGTGCCATAGGGATCTGTACTGGGACCCCAGCTGTTCACAATTTACATTAATGATCTGGATGAGGGGAATGGATGTAATATCTCCAAATTTGCAGATGACACTAAGCTAGGAGGGGTTGTGTGCACGGAAGAGGGGGTCAGGAAGCTCCAGTGTGATTTGGATAAATTGAGGGACCGGGCAGATACATGGCAAATGCACTACAATGTGGATAAATGTGAGGTTATCCACTTTGGTAATACAAACCGGAGGGCAGATTACTATTTGAATGGCAATAGATTAAGAGATGGGGAAGTGCTGAGAGACCTAGGGGTACTTGTACACCAGTCTCTGAAGGCGAGCATGCAGGTACAGCAGGCGGTTAAAAAGGCAAATGGTATGTTGGCCTTCATATCAAGAGGGTTTGAGTGTAGGAACAAGGATACCTTACTACAACTGTACAGGGCCTTGGTGAGACCCCACCTGGAGTATTGTGTGCAGTTTTGGACACCTTATCTAAGGAAGGATGTTCTTGCAATGGAGGGAGTGCAGAGGCGATTCACCAGGCTGATACCTGGAATGGCAGGAATGACTTATGAGGAAATATTGCGCAAATTGGGATTGTACTCGCTGGAGTTTAGAAGATTGAGAGGTGATCTCATAGAGACATATAAAATTCCGGCAGGACTGGACAGAGTGGATGCAGATGGGATGTTTCCAATGATGGGAAAATCCAGAACCCGGGGCCATGGTTTGAGGATAATAGGCAAACCATTTAGGACCGAGATGAGGAGGAATTTCTTTACCCAGAGGGTGGTGAATCTGTGGAATTCATTGCCACAGAGGGCAGTAGAGGCAGGTTCATTAAATATATTTAAGAGGGAATTAGATCTATTTCTTCAGTATAAGGGTATTAAAGGTTACGGAGAGAAGGTGGGGACGGGGTACTGAACTTTAAGATTAGCCATGATCTCGTTGAATGGCGGAGCAGGCTCGAAGGGTCGAATGCTACTCCTGCTCCTATCTTCTATGTTTCTATGTTTCTATGACACAATCATGAAGAAATCTTGCCAGCAGCTATATTTCATGAGGAGTTTGAGGAGATTTGGTATGTCACCAACGACTTGTAAATTTCTACAGGAGTACTGTGGAGAACATTCTGACTGGTTGAATCACTGTCTGGTCTGGAGGTGTGGTGATATGTAATTACACCACTAGGTCACCAGGGGTCATCCCGGTGACCTTGTATAAGCAGTCCAGAGCTACGGTCTAGCCTTCCAGATTTGTCTTGACCCTCTTCTGTCTTATATTCACACTGGTGTTGTGGTTATTGTCGTACAAGGTGCCAATACACAAGACAGGAAAAGACTATGGAGAGTTTTAAACTTGGCCAGTGCCACCATGGGCACCAGCCTTCACTCCATCGAGGATGTCCACAAGAGGGGGTGCCTAAAAGAAAACAGACTCTATCTTCAAGGACCCTCACCACCAGCCAGGCCATGCCCTCTTCTCGCTGTTACCATCAGGAAGTTCTGGTCCTCTACACATTCAAAATATATAAGAAGTCATTTCAATCACATCTTAAAGACTATCCCATGAGAGGAAAGAACAAATTTTCTGTCACCATTGGCAATGCAGGTGCCATTGATAGTAAAGTGGGAGCTCACCTTCCCACCATTGTAAACTTTGTATACACAGACATTTGTATACACAGAATTGGCAGACGTTCCCTGTTGTACCTTGAATAAAGCAGGTTAGTTTCCATTTGTATTACTGAGTTATATAACAGCAAAGCGACCAAAAGTTTCTTGCTTCCCATTGTGACTTTCTCACCCTTCTACTCCCTCCCCTTCAATCTTCAAATGGATACCTGTGACTAGACCTTTGTGGTTTAGAAGAGTAAGAGAAGCTATTTAAACATAAAAGGAGAAAGGAGGACATGCTGAAAGGATTAGAATGTAGAGTGGGAGGATGCTGGAACAGGACAATTGGTCAGTTCCCATTGATTTCATATAATTTTATGTTCCTGTCTTATCAATGTTATGTAACCACATCGCTAGGGCAATTTCACTTTCTAACAATAAGAAGGAAAGAAAATATATAATGCACTACTTTGAAGTATCTGTGGTCAGAGTTTCTGTATGAAAAACAATTCTTATTATGTAGATCATTTTGGTGTTAAATTGTAAATAGTAATTGGTTGAGAAAGCAGTGAACCAAATATTTACATCAGCAATAAAGTACAAGAGCAAAGATGTGGGTGAGGTGAGGATTTCCTTGGTGTCTGTTTCAAACATACCCTGGAGAAATGGGTATAAAATTTCAATAATCACTTAAAAATCTTTACCATTCCATTGATATTTGAAAGGTCAATAGATAACAGCTCAGGCTACAACAGGCAGGAGGAACCCAACGACATTACCTGGATCAGCAAATAAAGTCAGGAAAGAATTTGTATTCCCCATCATATGTACCAAGTTGTATCAAGCCATTAAACAGGCTTACTGTTGAAAGCTACCAAAGAGATTGTACCTTTGGATGTCCCATGGAGGAAATAATAAGCAGGATTAACCTTTCAACAAACAAATCCTCCAAACTACAGTAAAACCTCTGGTATCTGGCACCTACAGGGATTGTTAGATGCTGGATAAATGAGATTTCTGGTTGCTTGAGACTAACTAATACATCTGCTTTAAGAATAAATAGTTTAATACACAAAATTACTAGTCTGTACTTACACTGAACAAAGATCACTTGCATGAATATACAGTAGAAACCTTAAAACACTACTTTATTTCTAGTCACATTCTTGGAAAATTTAACCATCACTGTATCTACAGTTTTCTCCCCCTCCATGGAGCTGCCCGAAAGACAAACAGTAACATAATAAATAACCCCACCTCCCTCAAGTTTTCAGATGAAGTCTTACTTACTAATAAAGATAAATATTCTTACTAAGCAGGGATAAGGAGACACTTTAAGAGAGTCACCCCAATGGCAAGTGGCATCAGCCAGCTCTTTTTCCTGGGTGACACCATTTTATTCAAACACAACTTTATTCAAACTTTATTCAAGCAAACAGGACTAAGGCATTCCACTGGCTGAATATTTTCTCCCTTCACCAAAGATTTATGTGTTATTGAGAACATTTGCTTTAACAATTTTAAACTCTTATTAAATGTTATTTATTCTTATTCATATAAATTAAAAAAAATATTTTCCTTGATTATTTTGCTAGTTGTTTGAGGTTGCCTGTTGCTTGAATTCCAAACACCAGTGGTTTTACTGTGTAACACTACCTTGGCCTTTATTCTTCCATGTAAGGAATCAGCCATCATTTACATCAATTTCTTTGAACTGTGTCTTCATTGTTGATAAAGAAAGGATATTGCAAATTTCATGCCCCTCTCACTTTGTTACATCAGCACCACCCCTACCCTAACTCCTCTTGCAGTTAAAGAGCCAGGAGTTTGACCAATTACAATCTTAAGATCTGCCATCTGGAGAGGTGGATGGGAAATAGCGTTCTCAGGATTTGTAAAGGCAATGTGATTAAAGAGACAAAACAATTGGAATGTAAGCATCTTTTTCCTCATTCTTTTAGAAAATAGCAAAGGTGTGGAGAGTTCCAAGCCAGATTTTCAGAAATAATAAGGCTTCAGTATATCCACTACCCATTTACTTATGAATTCTCCGTTCACCTTCCTACTGAGATACATGGGAACATGGAAACATATTAGGACCAATAGCACACAAAGGTACAGGCCAGACTTAACATCTGTATGTAGAATCAACTCCTGACTATACTTCATTTGTGTACTGCAATGAACCCAGTGGGTCTGAATCAAAAGAAACGAAGACGATTCATCCCCTCTACTCACCATCATAGAAATAGATTTAAATCTCTTACCCAAGAAAATCTACCAAACTCAATCTTGAAAGTTCCAATTGTTAAAGAATTGTAAATATTTACCTAATCCTAACCCTAATCTTAACTCTCAATGTATGTATCTCAGTGTCTCTGGACCAATCAGTAATTGCCTGATAGAGTCATGTGGCAGGAGGCTGCTTTGCCTTTAGGTCATCAGTCAGGGCTAATTGAAGCTGTGCTATTGAGCTTTTGATTGGATACTCATGCAACAAATTTAAAGGTTTGAATTTATGAAGTCCAGGAGCAATCCAATTCCAATGGATTTCCAATAGTTTGTCTTCTTTTCCGAAGACATTCTGGTTATTTTTTCTGTGAAACTGGATTAATGAATGGGGAAACATTAAAATAAATCCTTGGGAACCAACAAAAATGATCTCCTGAACCCAGGTCCAACTTTGATGTTGAGGGATACTGAAGCATTATCTTATTTCAATTTTATCTTTCCTCTAGTGTGATGTCCAGAATTGCATGCAATAATCCATGTGGTCTAACCAGAATTTTGTAAAGTTGCACCATTAAATTCCAGCTTTTATATTCTATGCCCGACTTATGCATGTGAAATGGGCTCTCACCACTCTCTCTATATGTTGCCATTTCAGAGATCTATTGATTTGAACCCAAAGTTTCCTCTGTCCATCAACATTCCTTAGTTTCCTAACACTTAGTGTAAAAGTCCTACTGAAGCCTGACTTCCAAAAACGCATCACTGCATATTTGTCGGGATTAAATTTCACCTGCCAATGCTCCATCCAACGTTCATCTGATTTCTTTCTTGCTGTATCCTTTGCTAACTATCCACAATACCATCCACTTTGGATCATTTGTAAACTAACAAATCATATGAATTTGAAAAGGGAATATTTGTTGGCCATGTGTAAAAGCAGGACAGTGAAGTTAATTGAAAATAGTTTCATAAGGTTGTAACAGATATGATATACTGAATGGTCTTTTCTGTATTGTGTGGTTTTGTGATTCAGTCAGAGAATCAAACTTGGTAAACTCCTTTCTAAGGCAAGATTATTGACCCTCTTTCTCTCCTCTCACCTTCATGGGGACATAAGAAAGCCAAAACTTTTTGTTGCAATAAACAAAATGATGCAGGAACACATCAGGCCAGACAACATCTGTGGAGGCAAAGGGATGGTCGATATTTCAGTTCGAGACTCTGCATCAGAACTGAGAGTGTGTAAGGAAATCGCCCATCTAAAGAGATGTGGGAGGGGTAAAGTTGGTGCTGGCAAATGATATGTGAATCCAGGGCTGAAGAGGTTGATGGGCAGATGAACCAGGTGAAGGAGGGAAGAGTGGAAACAATGACAGAGATTGCGAGGTGATGTGTGGAGACAGAAAAGGATTGCAGATTATGGAATCTGATATGGAAGGAAGGCGTTGAACCAGATAAGGGAAAGGTGGAGGGCAGATATAAGTGGCTGTGTCCACAAAAGCATATTTTGCTTTTCACTTCTTGGTTCAGCAAAGCACAAAAATGCAGAACAGCTCAGCAGGTCATGCAGCGTCCATAGGCAGTAAAGATATATTACCGATATTTCGAGCCTGAACTTAGGCTCAGGCCTGAAATGTTGATTATACATCTTTATCTCCTATGGAAGCTGCATGACCTGCTGAGCTGTTCTGCATTTTTGTGCTTTTTCTAAAAAGCACAGCATCTGCAGACTTTTGTGTTTCACACAATGTTTGTCAGATGTTTTTACATTGCAAGGACTTGAATGCCTTGACATTATCCAATCAGCTGGGTTTGTTTGATAAAACTTTAACCTGCCACTCAGATGGTCGTGGGGTTCAAGCCCAATTGGTTTGTGGATTAGTAATTAACGTCACAAGTCCCATAACTGCATAAAACTTGTCAACATCTGGAAGATAAAAGCAGGTTAATGTTTCAGTGAAATCTTGCAGGATATTAGCACATTCACAAACCATACTTTTATCGTATATACTTGTGTAATTGTCAATCTTTTTGGACCACATTTTCAAGCCAAAAAGGGGGGAGGGTTGACTTTTACACAGGTCAAACTTTTTACCTCATGGAGTACCTGCATTATCAAAGGCATCAGAAGTTCTGGTGGCAGGGACCAGGTGGTAACTCCATGTCAGGACCTCAGAAGGGCTGGTGGCTGGGACAAGGGGCCACGGTTGGGAGCTTGGATGAATAGGTGGCCGGGACATTGGGGGCTTTGGTGGGAGGACAGCCTTTGGGCTGGGAGCTGCGGTGGGCAGTTGGCTGGAGTGTCGAGAGCTTCAGTGGGGAGGCACCCATTGCATTGGAAGCTCTGGTGGGCGGGTGACCTGGGCATCGGGAACTCTGGTGGGTGGGCGGCCACAATGTCAGGAGCTCCAGTGGGTGGGCAGCCATGGCGTCAGGAAATCTGGTGGGCAAGGTGTTGGGATGAGGGTCCAATGTTGGGGCGCCAGGAGCTTGGATGGGCACCAAAAATAGCGGGGTGGACTTTTACACAGGTCAAACAAAAGCACCAGATTTTTGGGTCAAAAAAAAGGAGGGTTTCAACTATTACACGGTATCAATGATTACAATCATATATGGTATATGATTTTTACATTTGCCAAATGTAACCGCGAAGTGCTGACTTTGTATTGTCTTAACTCTGCCAATTAAAAGTATGAACTTGCATTCATTTATCCCTTTCCACATCCTTAGGATGCCCCAAGAGACATCATAACTAATGATGTTCCTCTTCAAAAGGAAGTCAAGGCTTCTATGCCTGAGGCATGGCTGCCAATTTTACCTGGCAATCTCCCACAAATAGCAATGACGAAATAAGCTCTCAATGATGTTTGTTGAAGGAAGAAACACTGACCGAGGCATGGAGAGAAATCCCTAATGCTTTTGCATAACACTGCACTGAGATCTTTTATGGGCATCCAAGAGGGTAGGCAGGGCATTGATTAATGCCTGAGTTTATTCTTTGGATGCATGATGGGTGTAGCAGAAAATAACTTGCCAGATTATTGCTCTTGGCGCAGGCAAAAATAGTAACATGTTATTGGAACAGATGGGAACTCTTTCACCTCTGATCAGAGAGCCCAGCATGTGGCAGCCGATAAGTGCTTCTCTAATTAAAGCAGGGCAAAATCAGCGATGGGCTCCTTCTGTGCTGTTTCTGTGATCTAATGGAACGCCTCAAAAGTGCTGAGGCATAAGGATTGAGGACAGTTCAAAGTCAAGATGTGCAAAATAGGGTAGAAATCTGTTTGTGTTGCATTTTTTGTTGGATGACAGTATCAGGCAAAGCCAATCAATCAGTTAGGAAATAGGTCACACTATTAAATTCATGGTGCTAGTTCAGTAGATGTGACCAGAACTTCATGACCCACAGGACACTGGAAAATACTCTGCAGAGTGCGCACATCGGAGGAAAGAGAGCCAGTCATCGTTATGGTGTTTGGATTGTCAACATCTTGTATTGGCCTCCTCCTTTTGTAAAGCAATGCATAAATAAAACAGTACAACGTTTACTTCTACAGCTTGAGTCTTCTATCCACCTTCCTGAGATGATTGTTATTGTGGTTTCAGAGTCTTGGGTCTTTGGATGGCCGACAGTTGCAGCGTAAACCACAAGTGTATGGTTCATTTCAGTTAGTTTCTCTACATTGGTCAAGTGACCATTCACTACTGATATCATATCTCTTGGCAAGTGAGAGAGCAGGCTACCCACAATAAGAGGATATATAGACAGAAGAAGCCACATCTTCACGCTTTATACAGTGTACCATATATTATTTTTTAACACAACCTTTTCAATAGCTGCAGACCGCAGGGAATACTTATAGCTATAAATGCAAATAATCACCAGGTTGATTCCAGAGATGAGGGGGTTAGTCTCTGAGGAGATTGAGTCATCTGTGATTTTACCTGCTGGAATTTAGAGGGGATCTTGTAGAAATTTATGAAATAGTGAAAAGCATAGATAAAATAGAGGTGGGTACATTGTTTTTTGGTGGGGGAGACTAGTACTAGGGGACATAGCCTCAAGATTCAGGGTAGTAGATTTAGGATGGAGATGAGGAGGAACTGCTTTTCCCAGAGGGTGGTGAATTGATGGAATTTGCTACCCACTGAAGCAAACATATCTAAGACAAGATCAGATAGATTTTTTTATAGTAGGGAAAAGTCAGGTAGGTGAAGATGAGCCTATCTTCAGATCAGCAATGACCTCACTGAAAGGCAGAACATGTTCGACAGGCCAGATGGTCTACTTCTGCTCCTGTTTCTTATGTGCTTAATTGAGGGATATATGTGAAAGTAGTAGGAGGTAGGGAATTTAATTAAATACAGCATCTCATGCTGTATTGGGTCTAGTATTGAGTATCAGATCACAAATACTTGGAATTCATAGTAAGGTGTAAAATTTCTCTGTTGGCTTTGCTGAGAGAACCAGGTAGACTTTGAGCACTGCCGATCCTTTTATCCAGTTCAATTGGAAAGGCAGCCAAGATACTGAGGGACCCATCATATCCCATACATACTACCTTCTCCCTCATACATCAGGGTGTGAAAGTGCACAAGCTTAAATACTATTTTATTACTGCAGCTATCAGGTTCCTGATAGAACCCCACATCAGTGCTCTCATCCTGCTCTTTCTTGGCACATATTCATCTTTTGTTTCATTGGAACGCTATACAATTATGCTCTTGTTCTTCTGTTTTATACAGCTATAGGGACATGATTCAATCCAGAAATGGTCATTATCAAGCTTCATGGTGAAGTAATTTTAATGATATAATTCTGTATAAAGCACATTTCAGATTTCAGATATATTGGAGTACATACGTGACATACAGCCTTGAGATTCTTTTACCTGAGGGCAAGACGGAATTACCACTTATTGGAGTTTTTAAAAAAAACACTGACTCAATGTCCACATGTAAACAAATAAAGAGAGGGGGAAAAAAATAAAGGGCAGAAGTAAGAGTCCTTAAAGAAGTCCATGATTGAATTTGTTGTTGAGGAGACTGATGGTGGAGGGGTAGCAGCTGTTCCTGAACTTGGTGGTATGAGTCTTGTGGCTCCTATACCTGTTTCCTAATGGTAGCTGCAAGAAGAGAGCATGGGCTGAGTGCTATGCATCACTGACGATTACTGCTGCTCTCTGATGGCAGCATTCCCTGCAGACGTTTTTGATGGTTGGGAAGGTTTTACCCATGATGTCCTGGGCTGTGTCTACTACCTTTTGTAGGGCTTTACACTCAGGGGTATTGGTGTCCCCATACCGGACCGTGAGGCAGCACACTTTCCACCACACATCTGTAGAAATTTGCCAGGGTTTCCGATATTGTACCAAACCTTCACAAACTCTTGAGGGGGTAGAGACACTAACGTGCTTTCTTCACGATGCCATTTGTGTGTTGGGTCCAGGAAAGATCCTCTGACACAGTGGCTCCCAGGAACTTAAATTTGCTCACTTTCTTCACCTCTGATTATGTAGCCATTATGTAAGCTACAGTTAGCGTTGCAGTTAGTATGATGTTATTACACCGCCAACAGCCCAGGTTTGAATCTGGCACTGTCTGTCAGGAGTTTGCATGCTCTCACCGTGTCTGCATGGATTTTCCTCCTGGTGCTCCAGTTTACTCGCATCATCCAAATGTACAGGGTTGTAGGTTAATTGGGGTATTTGAGTGGCACGGGCTCATGGGTCAGAAGGGCCTGTTATTGTGCTGTATGCTCAAATTAAAATAAATGTAATTAAAAAATGATCATGTTACTTATTTAAGAGCTTACTATGCACAACTTGCCCGCCATATTTACAGCATTACAAATGGTACATTTTATTGCTTTTGCACTACACAAAAGTCATGAAAGCTGCTGTAGTAATGTTTGTTGTTCATTGAGAAATGCCTTGTATTTTTCCAACAATGACATGTTGAGATTTGCTAGTTCGGTATCATAGCCTGGATCCATTGTAGGGAGCTCGTAGAACAGAAACCTTAGCATATCAACAGGAGGTGGGTATCTAGAGATGCTGCTTCAGCAGAGGGGCAGGTTAGGAATCATCTCTGCAAGGTGCATTGGGTCATATCACGAGCTCGTATATGAACTGGTGAGAACCACTCATGAACAAGGAGACAATATCCAGGGAGCCCAACCACAGCAGATCAACTTTGTCAGTGGAGGAAAACAAAAGCTGAGGAGGCAGAATAAAAGGTATTTTTTTTTAAAAAACATACAAAAAGTAACCAGAATCCCAAATCACAGACAGAAAAGATCAGTTTTCTTCAGAGAACATAAATTGGCAATCTGGATGATATACAGGTTACTACACAGACTGGAGTATATTATAGGCAATGGCACTGAAAGGTCCATGAAAGGAACATTTGAACAATTATCAGTCCAGCTCCCTCTGATCCCCTGATGTGTTACATCCTGAAAGTCTGCTCAAGCCTACAGACCCCTTTTTAACAAAGGTTAAGTTCACAGTGAGGGGGCGCTTGAATTTCTCTTCAAACTTTTGTTTTATTATTAACAGTGGGTAGTGTGGTGTATAGCCACTGGCACAGGCTCATTTTACTGAATCACAAGACTTACACTGAAGTGATTGTGAGTCCAGGAATTTCATTCTAGTTCATAAGGCAGGAATAAAATGCTTTTCTTATGCAAATCACTAACTCTCTTTGCATACATAGAACCACCAACGGCCTATGTGTACAGACCCAGCAACTCTCTCCACATTTACATTTCCACCAATTCTCTCTATTACATACAGATCCACTCATCCTTATAGAATATAAAATCTAGAACAGTACAGCACAGGGACAGGCTTTTGGGCCATCAATATCTGTGCTAAATATGATGTCCAAATTAAACTAAAACTTTTCAGCTTATTCGTGATACATATTCCTCTACTCCTGCATATTCATGTGTCTATCTTTTCTTTTTTTTCTTTGGCTTGGCTTCGCGGATGAAGATTTATGGAGGGGGTAAAAGTCCACGTCAGCTGCAGGCTCGTTTGTGGCTGACAAGTCCGATGCGGGACAGGCAGACACGGTTGCAGCGGCTGCAGGGGAAAATTGGTTGGTTGGGGTTGGGTGTTGGGTTTTTCCTCCTTTGCCTTTTGTCAGTGAGGTGGGCTCTGCGGTCTTCTTCAAAGGAAGTTGCTGCCCGCCAAACTGTGAGGCGCCAAGATGCACGGTTTGAGGCGATATCAGCCCACTGACGGTGGTCAATGTGGCAGGCACCAAGAGATTTCTTTAGGCAGTCCTTGTACCTTTTCTTTGGTGCACCTCTGTCACGGTGGCCAGTGGAGAGCTCGCCATATAACACGATCTTGGGAAGGCGATGGTCCTCCATTCTGGAGACGTGACCCATCCAGTGCAGCTGGATCTTCAGCAGCGTGGACTCGATGCTGTCGACCTCTGCCATCTCGAGTACTTCGACGTTAGGGATGAAAGCGCTCCAATGGATGTTGAGGATGGAGCGGAGACAACGCTGGTGGAAGCGTTCTAGGAGCCGTAGGTGATGCCGGTAGAGGACCCATGATTCGGAGCCGAACAGGAGTGTGGGTATGACAACGGCTCTGTATACGCTTATCTTTGTGAGGTTTTTCAGTTGGTTGTTTTTCCAGACTCTTTTGTGTAGTCTTCCAAAGGCGCTATTTGCCTTGGCGAGTCTGTTGTCTATCTCATTGTCGATCCTTGCATCTGATGAAATGGTGCAGCCGAGATAGGTAAACTGGTTGACCGTTTTGAGTTTTGTGTGCCCGATGGAGATGTGGGGGGGCTGGTAGTCATGGTGGGGAGCTGGCTGATGGAGGACCTCAGTTTTCTTCAGGCTGACTTCCAGGCCAAACATTTTGTCTATCTAGAACACCCTTAAATGCCTACTTCCACCAGTACTTCTGGTAGCTCATTCCATGCACCCAGCACTCTGTGTAAAATCTTGCCCCATACATTTTATTTATACTTTTCATTTTCACCTTAAATGTCTATCAGGATGTACAGTACTCACAGTTATCCTATCTCTACATACCTCTTCGTCAATGCAGTAGGAGTGCGATGGGAGGTTGTGAAGAAGGTAGTAATATACAGAATAGGTGGGATTGAGTCAGTTAGAATGTGAACATCTTAAACAATCTAAAACACCTCTCCATCAGCCAACATACACAGTGAACATTTCTTCCACTTAGGGCAAGGTTTTATCATAATATGATAATAAAACTGTGTGCCTCAGAATTAATCACCGGTTTAAATTTAATGTTGGCTGGCAAGGTTCTTGGGCCATTGGTTGTTCACCTGGTACCTAGGAACACCAGTGAGGGGCACTGGAAAAGTGACAACTCTCTGTCTGCCTTACGGTAGGCAAAAGTTAAAGAATTTCATGTCTGTAACATTCTAAATGTAGTATTATGTGACAATAATGGAACCTTTATCTTTACATGCAACTGCATGTAACCAGCAGCATTTGATGGTACAATCTTCCATTATTTCTTCTGATGTCCTCAAACCTTTCTGTGACCTTTCTGACCAGCCTGTCTCCTTCACTGAACCTATAGAGGAAATCCCTGGCTTTGACCTCCCCTGAGGACATGGATAATGAGGCCACCTGCTCCTCAGATGGAAAGTAGAAGATAGCCCAAGCAAATTCCTACCATTCAATCATATTAACTTACATTAAAATCAGTCGTGAGATCCAAATAATTTCACCAGTTGATCTCGAGAAGCTTTTGAGTGGATTGATGAACAGGGGACCAAGTGTAGGTCCTCTCATGATTCATGACTAATTCTTCCAATCTCCTACTCAATCTCCTGACGCTTCTGCGCTTCCCTCCATGTTTCCTCCAATTGTTGCCTAACCTTCTCATAAACCACCATTTATGAATTTTCCTTGCACATTTTTTCCAATCTACCTGCTGATTCTAATGATGTTCTTCCATCAATGTACACACCCATCCACTGATCTCCCTCAGGGACATAATCTGATTTTCTCATTCCCAAGGTCCATTCTTCCCTTTCTTATGGACCCTGATTTTCCTCTGACTCATACCAATCCCCATTGGTGGTCTTCATCATTCACAGGACAGTTTCTAAGCTTCCTTCATCATCCCCACCCTTAGTCTTTCCAAACCTCTCATTACTTCCTCATTTCCAGGTGTTGAAGACTTTCTGACTCTCAAGTTGGCTCCAGCAGCAAGGAAGAGGAGACAAAGAAAGCCTTTCACACGCCAGACCCTGAGAATAAAACAATTTGTCCTGTTTCTCAACTGATTTTTCACACCCATCCCTGCTGCCACTCCTTTCTTTCTCTGGGCAAGGATGGGACAAGCATTTTGGATGCACCAGGGCAATATTAGCAGAAAAACAGAACAAGGCTAGGCATTCACAGCCCCTCAAACTAGGGGCACCTGGGAAACCCCTTGGACTCTAATGTTCAACAGAAATAATCTTCCTTCATGTCCTGAATGAGATCCACATTCAGCACCAAAGAAAATGGTGGCGGTTATTCAGCCCTACCAGTCCTCATGGTTGGTCAGCTAAATCCTGTCAACTTTTAACTTGATTTACATCTGGTTCCAAATTCCTTTAAATCTCTGCCTAGCAAAACGCTTTTCATTCTCAATTTAGAAATTTGCAGTTGACCGACAGGCTCAGGTAATTCCTTCAAGAAGGGAGCTCCCATGTTCACTGAAGTGACTCCGCTCTTTATTCAGAGTCCATTTGGAATGAGGTGGAGAAAGAAGACATCTGGAGGATTTTTCTTTTAAGTTATGGAGTAATGGCTATAGAGTCATAGGACAGCACCATGTGACTACACCGCCAGTGACCTGGGTTCGTATCCGTCGCTGCCTGTAAGGAATTTACACCTACTCCCCGTATCTGCGTGGGTTTCCTCTGGGTGCTCTAGGTTCATCTCACCCTTCAAAATGTATGAAGGGTTCTAGGTTAATTGGTGTATATGGAGAGCATAGGCTAGTGGGCTGGAAGGGCCTGATACCATGCTGAACATCTAAATTAAAAATTTAAAAATGTAAATGTTGATGGAAGAAGATTCTTCTTTTCATTGAGAGTGTTGGAAAACCCTGGACAGAAAGAATCTAACCCTTATCTAAACTAGGGAACCTTTCGTGGCCCTGTGGAGGAGGAAGGATGCTCATCACGGAAATTTTGCTCCCCTGACTAATCTCTAATCTGACCTGCATGCACAGAAATTAAAAAGGCAAAGATGCAGGAGCTGATTGCCTGAGATCTGCTTGCTTTGTGTTGGTCCTTTCAGCCCTGCGACCTGGAGACGATGCACAAAGTTAAGGAATCTCTCAATCTAAAATGCCAGGACAAACAATTAGCGCCATGGTGTTGTTCTCATTCAAGGATGCAGACTGAATCTCTGCTTGGAGAATTTAGGTGAAAGGATGTGGTCAACTTTGAAGCTACAAACACATATTCAAAAATAGTAACAGAAGCATTATCGCACTAGGAACTGTTTGTAGTTCAACAAAATTTGGGTTGTTAATAATCTTTGTACCCTTTGGCCTGCAAATAAGTTTTTATCTGTGTGCCGAAACACATTAATCTCACCTCATTATTGATGACAGTCTATTTAAATGATACCCTTTATGTTTGCAAGGGAGACCCAGAGGTTCATTATCCTGGAAAGGAGTAATTTAAAGAATATGTTTTTATTCCCCTCACCTTTTTATTTAGACACCTGTCTGTGATTGTTCATACCTGAAGAAGGGCTGAAATTTTAGTTATCCTTTACTTCCTATGGATGCAGTGTAACCTGCTGAGTTTCTCCAGCATGTTTGTGTACTGCACTTGACTCCATCCGTTGCAGACTTTCGTGTTTAACTATATTTATCTTCATTGTTTGTTCTGTTCTCTCAGAGCTGTCTCCAATGTTCTTTTTCCTTTTCTGGCCTTTGGCTCGTTTATCTCCTTTCCTTCGTTACTTGCAGTGCTATGACTGCACAGTCGTCAAGTGCATTCAAGGACAAGGTTGATAAGATTTTTGAATAATATTATAATCAGGGGATGGGGCATAGAATTACTGCTGAGGCATGATGTGGAGGAATATCTTCCAAGCTCCAAAATCACTGACTGACCCTGGGTCAATCAGTTCTTTGGGGATTCAGTGCAGTTTCCACTGAGATCCCAATCACTTAATGTGGATGGGGAGGACACCCATCCTGGCCCTCCCCACTTTAAAACATCCAGGTTCACTGGCTGTAAGCAATGCCGCAGTTATCAGGGCCCTAGTCCTGTCCTTGATTTCATAAACATTAAATAATGTCAAGCATGTTTTAAAATATTCTTAAAAGATGTATGTATTATAAAAGATAAAGTATTTTTAAAAGATTACAGCATTTTACATTAAAACTGTAAAATACACCCACTGACTAGAAGTTATTAAAAACATTCATTAGAATGTTAAATATAATCCTACTTACCATTCCCCAAGTTGCCATTGTCTCCAATTAATTTGAATGGGATTGAGTTGCATGCATATCCCAATTTCCACCACAAAACATAGATTTGCTGGTGTGAATTTGGAAGTTCTGGGCCATTATCAAATTTACTTAATCCTGTTTCTATGTTTGAAGTGTGTGGTGTAACATTTATAGACTCATGGAAAAACAAAGCACAGAAGCAGACCATTCAGTCCATCCAGCTCTTCGAAAGCATTATCCAATCTTTTCTTGCTCTACCCTATATCTGTAGACATTATCCCATTAAAACGGTTACCCAATTCCCTTTTGAAATTTACCATTGGATCTTCTTCCACTGCCCGTAAAAAATGCATTATTGAACTACATTCTGTCACTGTTTGAAAAAAAAAATCAAGCAATTAGAGATTCTGGAATTAAACTTTAATCTACATTTTTTATTCACAAGCTAAGAATGTAGAAGAAAATGAGCCCACGGTGAACAGATGGATTTCTGATACAGATTATCAAGGATCTCATTGAAGGAAAAGACAGGTTCAAATATTCCATAAGATTCTAGTTAATTTGAGAATGAACTAAATTTATACACTATTGGTCCATATTGTTTAATACCATTGATCATTAAAAGTCTATCACTTTCAGGTTTGGAATGAACAACTGACCTGGAAATTTGTGCAAATGTTTCCTAAGCTCATTCTGAAAGTCCTGGGTCTAACTTTAACTCTGTTACTTACAAACTCCAACCAATGAAAGTAATTTCTCTCTCTCTCTCTCTCTCTCTATCAGTCCTCACTTCTTAAGCACTTTGATAAAACCATTCACCAATCATCATAATTTTAACCCAACATGTGTTTAATTTCACCCTCAGAAAAAAATGAAATGCTAAGAGCCCACAGCAGCATCAGTGTGAAGCGGGCTGATTTGGTTCCGCTTATAGCTGAGCAAAATTGTCAAGTAATATGAGTCATCAGGAAGTTTAGTTTGGTCTTTCAATTAATGGCGTGTGCAACTCAGTCTCCAGGCACTTGCATGTCCCCACAAACAATATAAATACATCAAGTGCAATCTGATGGAAGAATTCTGGAGATTAGGTGAAAGAGAGATGAGATGGCCTGGTGGGATAATTTTCATGATCAATATCATGTCACGGTTGGTGGGAGCTGGTCAGTGCAAAAATTGGCTGCTGCATTTGCCATCTGAATAAACCTCAGAAATCTTTCCTTGGACTGGAAGCACTTTCAGATATTTTGAGGTCATGAGAAGCACCATATCTAAGTTTCACTTTCTTTATGGAGAGCAACCACAAATGGAATAATGTGAACAAGGGCAATTCCTAAAAAATGTGAACCCCATTAATTTTTCATTAATACTGACTGTTGGAGACATGTCGACCTCCTGCTCTACTGCCTTAGAACAAATCTCGATTAAATGCATACCCTTCTTTCTACCCCGAGAATTCTTATCTGTGATTCTCACCGGAGTTCCTGATGTCAATTATAAGCAGGCATGATGTGCTCAGTAAACAAGAGACAGCCCAGCCCGATACACTACAAATCTTAGTTGGCGACTTTAACCAGGCCTGTGTCAAGAAATCCCTGCCTAACTACCACCAGCGTGTAACCTGCTGTACCAGACATTTAAATCCGCAGAACTAAGTCGGTACAGCAGGAGCAGGTATGACCTGCGGAAAGCTATCTCCTGGGTGAAGTGGAGATTCTGGATGAAAATTGCAACAACAAGGGACGCCTGACAGCTAAATGCCATAACCTGCTACAAAACCAAATACGGTAAAGTAGTGAAAGCAAAGCTTCTCTCCCAAAGGAACACAATGCTTTCTATGCCCGATTTGACAACAGTAACAGCAAAGAACCATCCCTCCGCTCCCCCACGTCCCCTGACTGTATCTGAGGATTACATGCTTGCTGCCTTCAGGAGAGTGAATTAGAGGAAAGCATCTGGCCTGGATGGAGTATCTGATCGAGTATTAAAGATCTGAGCTGATCAACGTACCAAGGTATTCACAGTAAATATCTCACTCTGGCAGGGCGTGGGACCCACCTGTTTCAAACAGGCATCAATCATACTGGTGCCCAAGAAGAGTGTAGTAACCTGCCTTAATGACGATTAACCTGCAGCACTTACAACAACAGTGATGAAGTGTTTTGAGAGGCTGGTGATGAAGCATATCAACTCCTGTCTGAGCAGTGACATGGATCCAGTCCAGTTCGCCTATCATAGTAACAGGTCTACAGTGGATGTCATCTCATTGGTTCTACGCTAAGCCCTGGAACACTTGGACTGCAAAGATGCATACATCAGGATGCTCTTTATCAAATAACACCATCATCCCCTCAAAACTGATCAGCAAACTCCAACACCAGGCAGTTAACACCCCCCTGTGTAATTGGATTTCCTCACCTCCAGACCACAATCAATGAAGATTGGTAAGAAATTCTCCTCCACAATCTCCACCAGTTCCGGAGCACCACAGGGATGTGTTCTTAGCCCCCTGCTCTACTCACTTTACACCTACTGTGCAGCTCAGTATGACAATACCATCATCTACAAATTTGCAGACAATACCACAGTTGTGAGTTGTATAAAGGAAAGGGGATGAGTCAGAACACAGGATGGAGATTGAAAATTTGGTTGAATGGTGCAACAACAACCTTGCACTCAATTTCACCAAAACTAAGGAGCTGATTGTTGACTTTAGGAAAGGAAAGCCAGAGGAATATAATCCAGTGATCATTGGGGGATCAGAGGTGGAGAGGGTGAGCAAACTTAGGTTCATGGGAGTCACTATCTTGAAGGCTCTTTCCTGGAGCCAACACACCAATGGCATTGTGAAGAAAGCATGTTAGTGCCTCCATTTCCTCAAGTATTTGTGGAGGTTTGGCATGACACCATAAACCCTGGCAAATTTCTACAGAGGTGTGGTTGAAAGTGTGCTGACCAGCTGAGAATGGGAACACCAATACGCCTGAGTGTAAAGCCCTCCTAAAGGTAGTGGACTCAGCCCAGGACATCACAGGCAAAACCCTTCCCACTACTGAGTACATATACAGGGAGCACTGCTGTCGGAGAGCAGCAGCGATCATCAAATGCCCACATCATCCAGCACATGCTCTGTTCTTGCTGCTGTTATCAGCAAAGAGGTATAGGTGCCACAAGACTTACACCATTAGGTTCAGTTACAACTATTACCCCTCCACCATCAGTCTCCTCAACGACAAAGTCAGTCAGAGACTCGTTAGTCACTTTTCCACTGGCACCTTGTCTGAGGAATTAACCGGTAAAAGGTCCAGTGAAAAAGGAAAACCATCAGCAGGCCGGTGTCATATGACATTAAATCATGCCTGGGATTGATGGCCTCTACCCCTACTCATATCCCCGGCATCAGATGGCACCAGCAGTGGAAAAAGGAAATTTTCCCTCCATTTCATTCCATTCGCAGGTCGAATCTCTGATTCTTGGGGATGAGCTGTGTTCAGTGAAAAAAGTAGTCAGTATCCCAGCTAAATGTGGCCCAGTGGAAACAGCACAAACGGCTTCCTATCCCAGGACACTGCATGACCAATTAACTGGGATGCCAGTGGAAAAAGGGTTATTTAAGGACTCTTATTTGTGCACTTTATTGATTTTCTTTGTTCTCTCTGTGTTGCACAGTCAGTTTGTTTACACTTTTTATCTGCTTACAGTTCTTTTATTTGTTTACATGTTTACGCTGTGTACAGTTATTTATTTTTTGCAGCTACCAATTAGTGGTAATTCTGCCACACCAGCAGAAAAAAAGGGATCTCAGGGTTGTATGTGATGTCATGTATGTACTCTGACAACAAACCTGAAATCCGATCTGACCCATCGTGTGGAAGTGCCAAGAAGCGTAGTTGGAATAATCTTAGTGATTGAAGCCTTTCATTCCTGTTACCAATGCATTTTGAAAAATGTCAGTCCTTGTGCCCACTTGACAAACTCGAACTCTTTCTGAGTGGAAGATGAGTTTGATCAATTCCTCATTGTATGAAGAACGATGCAAAGAGTTTTTTGAAGAGAGCAAACCTCAATGAATTGAATAGCCTCCTTTTGTTCAGTTATTTTCTGATAAAACTGCTTGCATTATGAATAGGGTGCCTTCCTGACAAATGTGAGTTGTTGATCTTACACAGTTTCTGCAGTTGTGTCCTTTCAAGGTTGCCACAGCTGTTGTCACCTGGGTGGATGTTTCATTCACAATCTTTCCCAGACATCAAGAATTCAAAAAACACCAGATTATTGTAGGGGAAAAAAGATTATTGCCTTAAGCCATGAAGACAAATTGAATGATATATAAAAAGACGATCACATGTATGCAAGCTGTGTTTCACATAAATACTGAAAGGGATGAACTTGATTTAGAAGTAATCAAGAGCTGGTGGTGTTGGAATTGCATTCAGTAACGGTTAAAGAGGGATAAGATGAATCCCGTGATTCTCTCGTGACAAGTCAGCTGAGAGACAGACATGAATAGGGAAAGAGAGAGAGAGAGAGAGAGAGAGAGAGAGAGAGAGGAGACCAATAGGTGGACTGAGGAACAGAGAGAGAGATAAAGAAAGAGAGAGAGAAAAAGAGAGAGGAAAAGACAGAAAAAAGAGTGAGAGACAAAAATGAGAGAGAGTCAGAGACAATGGGAGAGACAGGCAGATGGAAAGAGAGTAACAGAGAGAGTGAAAGAGACAGCAAGAGAGAGAAACGGACACAGTCAGAGACACAGTGAGTGTGAGAGAGAGAGAGAGACAGACAGGCAGAGACAGAGACTTGAGAGGGAACAACACAGGAATGGGGCTATATTCACTTTTGCACCTCACATCCTTGAAGTGGATCTGTAAACAGGCTATTTGGAATAATGGTGGAGGGAGCACAGAGAACTGTTCAGCCCCAGGATATTGAATTTTGGCCTTTATTAGCACAAAAGATCCTTAGCCAGAAAGTGCTGTGAACATGATCATAGCTTCACATGGAAAGTGGCAAATCCATCCAAGGGAAAGCCTATAAAGTTCAAGAGAGTTAGAGAAGAAGAGAGAAAGAGAGAGAGAAAAATAAAGGAAAGGACAGGATTAGACAAAGTAACATAGAAACTTGTATTGAAACATTGGCATATACATTTTAGGCACAACTGCTCACTCCTTTGGCTTGGCTTCGTGGACGAAGATTTATGGAGGGGTAATATCCATGTCAGCTGCAGGCTCGTTTGTGGCTGACAAGTCCGATGCGGGACAGGCAGAAACGGTTGCAGCGGTTGCAAGGGAGAATTGGTGGATTGGGGTTGGGTGTTGGGTTTTCCTCCTTTGTCTTTTGTCAGTGAGGTGGGCTCTGCGGTCTTCTACAAAGGAGGTTGCTGCCCGCCGAACTGTGAGGTGCCAAGATGCATGGTTTGAGGCGATATCAGCCCACTGGCGGTGGTCAATGTGGCAGGCACCAAGAGATTTCTTTAGGCAGTCCTTGTACCTCTTCTCTGGTGCACCTCTGTCTCGGTGGCCAGTGGAGAGCTCGCCATATAACACGATCTTGGGAAGGCGATGGTCCTCCATTCTGGAGATGTGACCTACCCAGCGCAGATGGATCTTCAGCAGCGTGGATTCAATGCTGTCGGCCTCTGCCATCTCGAGTACTTCGATGTTGGTGATGAAGTCGCTCCAATGAATATTGAGGATGGAGCGGAGACAATGCTTGTGGAAGCGTTCTAGGAGCTGTAGGTGATGCCGGTAGAGGACCCATGATTCGGAGCCGAACAGGAATGTGGGTATGACAACGGCTCTGTATACGCTAATCTTTGTGAGGTTTTTCAGTTGGTTGTTTTTCCAGATTCTTGTGTAGTCTTCCAAAGGCGCTATTTGCCTTGGCGAGTCTGTTGTCTATCTCGTTGTCGATCCTTGTATCCGATGAAATGGTGCAGCGAGATAGGTACACTGGTTGACCGTTTTGAGTTTTGTGTGCCCGATGGAGATGTGGGGGGGCTGGTAGTCATGGTGGGGAGCTGGCTGATGGAGGACCTCAGTTTTCTTCAGGCTGACTTCCAGGCCAAATATTTTGGCAGTTTCCGCAAAACAGGTCATCAAGCGCTGAAAAGCTGGCTCAGAATGGGCAACTAAAGCTGCATCGTCTGCAAAGAGTAGTTCACGGACAAGTTTCTCTTGTGTCTTGGTGTGAGCTTGCAGGCGCCTCAGATTGAAGAGACTGCCATCCGTGCGGTACCGGATGTAAACAGCATCTTCATTGTTGAGGTCTTTCATGGCTTGTTTCAGCATCATGCTGAAGAAGATTGAAAAGAGGGTTGGTGCGAGAACGCAGCCTTGCTTCACACCATGGTTAATGGAGAAGGGATCAGTGAGCTCATTGCTGTATCTTACCCGACCTTGTTGATTTTCGTGCAGTTGGATAACCATGTTGAAGAACTTTGGGGGGCATCCGAGGCGCTCTAGTATTTGCCAAAGCCCTTTCCTACTCACGGTGTCGAAGGCTTTGGTGAGGTCAACAAAGGTGATGTAGAGTCCTTTGTTTTGTTGTCTGCACTTTTCTTGGAGCTGTCTGAGGGCAAAGACCATGTCAGTAGTTCCTCTGTTTGCGCAAAAGCCGCACTGTGATTCTGGGAGAACATTTTCGGTGACACTAGGTATTATTCTATTTAGGAGAATCATGGTGAAGATTTTGCCTGCAATGGAGAGCAGCGTGATTCCCCTGTAGTTTGAGCAGTCTGATTTCTCGCCTTTGTTTTTGTACAGGGTGATGATGATGGCATCACGAAGGTCCTGAGGCTGGTTTCCTTGGTCCCAGCAGAGCTTGAAAAACTCATGCAGTTTGGCATGCAGAGTTTTGCTGCCAGCCTTCCAGACCTCTGGGGGGATTCCATCCATACCTGCTGCTTTTCCACTTTTCAGTTGTTCAATTGCTGTTAAATCTTATGAAGAATAACCTTGTTCTGCAACTTATGTCGGGACAGCATGAATGACATGATTAATGTAGGGTTTCGGCTGGTGCAATGTAACTTCTTGCATCAGCTATACCTTACTCCACAAAAGTTACATGAATTGAAATCGGAACTATCAGACCAATGTTTTTGATGTGATCAAGAAATAGGTATTTTCTTGCATCCAATCTGGTCATGCCCTAAAGTGAGGCCTTTCTGGGAAGATTTGGGTAATCTCCTGGAAATAAAATTACTGGAACTTGATACCTTCAGGCATCTGAATTATTTTTATTGGGGAATTTAGAAAACCTAAGACCTAAAATGAGGCTGTCAAAATATCAATTAAAATTTGTTAAGCTTGCTTTAGCAGTGGCCAGGAAATGCATAGCAGTTACTTGGAAATCTGATTCCCAACTAGGTTTAGATAGAAATGCATCACTGTGTTCCCCAGGAGAAGATCACCTATAACCTCAGAAACAGGTATGATGTATTTTTAAGAATATGGAATTCATACCTAAGATACATTGGGGAAAATCTTTAATGATTTCCCCCTCCTGTCTCTTCTCCCTAGTGCTGAGGACCTTAGATTAGTCAGGTTATTTGTCCCTTGATGGGAGTGGGGTTTATTTTAGGTGAAGCCAATCTTTTCTTATTCTTTCTCCTTTTTTGCTTCTTCTTGTTGCTTGCGGGGTGGGAGGAGTCCCCTTATTTTATTTTTCTTTCTCTCTATTATATTTTTCTCCCTGTGGTTTAATGTCGACATTAAATTTGCATTTTTGAAGTATTATTGTAATATTTTTCTTTATAATTGAATTACATGTTGACTCTTTTTTCTCACTTTAGTATCAGCATGCGGATCGAAATTTGAATTATTTTGCTAATATTATTGATATTGATGTTTTTGATTACTCTTCATTTTGACTGCAAGTTGGTTGAAAATTCTCAAAATAATATATTTTAAAAAATAATAACCTTGTTCTTACACCCTGGGTCGTATCTCTACCAGATGTGGTTTTTTTTATCAAACCAGAACTTGATCTATTTTGTTTCTCCAAATGTATTTATATTGAAGAGGACAAAGGACATGGCCGTTTCATTAGCCGGTACCAGATGGGGCATGGTGACTCCCCTTGTACAAGCACTAAAGAGAAAACATACAGATTTAGAAACCAGCATCACCCTCATTACAAACACTGTATTTACAATTTCCTGTTCTTTCTGGCAGAGCCACCTGGGGCTCACAGCTGCAGTCATTGCTATTGGGGGAGAAGAAATAAAAGACAAATTAGGTGTTTGTCATCAACAATTGTCAATGGAGTGATATTTGGAAATTGCAGAGATAAAATGTGTCTGGGCATACAAAGGGATTGCAGCTGATATCAGGGATGGATCATTCCAGACACAAAAAGGAAATGGGATATTACAAGTTAATATATCCTGTTTGGGGATGGTTTGTTTTAACAGAACAGTCTTGTGCGGTCTGATGGCTTCTCTCCATCTCTTCTAGTCTCACTGCCTCTGGGCTCAGCCTTTGCTTCATCAGTTGTCTCATTACTATCTGACTGCTGTCTTGTACTTTTTACACTTCTGATGCTTCATCTCTGCCACCCTCATGACAAAACTGTTCTTTACCAGACACTTCATGGAAAACTGCCCCTTTCTAATGTCATCCACTTGCAAAGAAAAACCATCAAGCTGAAACGTTGGCTTAGATCTCACAACCAGCAGCAAGCAGTGTGCATTCACCATTAACATTTCCCCATGTGCTGATACGACCTCTCATAGGTAGGTACAAGAGTACAGCTTATCCATGAAGTATCTGACAAACATCTGGTAGCAGGCTTAGCCACGTCTCTTTCTTTAGTCGGCTGCCAAAACTGTCAAAAATGTTGAAGGTACCAGGCACTCAAGTATATTCAAGACCAAACAATTAAAAATATTAACAAACTAAAAACCAAAAACTGAAACACTCAAAATATTTTCAAGTTCAAGTAGGCAGGGGGCGTGGCAAGATGGCGTAGAGTCCAGACGTGCAATCTTGACCTCTCTGGCTAGACTTTTAAATACCCATTTTTTAACCCTTTGTTTCCAAGTTTAAACTTTTTAAATTTTAGTTTAAAGTATTAAGGAATTATTATAACCACTAATGGTAAAAAGACTAAATCTCAAGTTCAAAAGAAAATACATTTTCAAAGTTTTGAAGATTTGGGGCCTAGACGACTTGAAGCAGCCCCAGACTGAATTTCTTCATTGCCTAAATCCCAAGGATCGCCTGTGGAGGCTGAAAAGGAAATGCATCAGGCAGCATTACAATCTGAAGAAGTTGTTTTTCTTCGTGAATGGATGAGAAGACAATAAGATGCGGGGGGAGACCAGCGGCGACTCCCTGAAGAAGTCGGGATGCCGTCGCTGGGAGTCCAGACCCGCAGTAAATCTTTTAAAATGCCTTTTGTTGAATTGGAGCAGGAGCTGCAGTTACCTTGTTCTGCCACCATGTCAGAGAGAGCAGAGCTGAGATTTACGGATTCACAATGTATGCAATTAAATGCAGTTATTCAACCTATGTTGACATCTCCAATGAATGAGATGGTTCAAATGAATGCTGGTATAAGTTCTGAATTAAATATGGTTAAGACACGTGTGGATGCATCTTTTGAAGAATTAAAAAAATTTCAGGTTGCTTTTTTGGACTGTAAATAACAAGTGACTTCTAACACAGAAAAAGTGTTGAAGGTGGAAAAAATCAGTCATAGAATTAGGAGATCGTGAGAAGGAGCTAGAAAGAAAAATAGATTATTTGGAAAATCAAAGCAGAAGGAATAATGTGAAAATTGTTGGTTTGCCAGAAGGTATAGAAGGACAAGACCCTCTTTATTTCTTTAAAGACTGGATTCCGCAAATATTAGGGCAAGAATTTTTCTCTGGGGATTGGCACTGGAAAGAGCCCATAGAGCTTTAAGAAGAATACCCTCAGCTGGTCAACCCCCAAGACCGGTAATAATTCGATGTCTGAATTATTTGGATAGAGAAGCAATATGTCGACTTGCAATACAAAATGCGAGACAATGACAAACCCCATTATTTATTCAGAATAGTAGAGTCTTTTTTTTAATCCTGATCTGAGTCAAGATGTCATTCAACATCAACGTCGATTTAATCCAGTTAAAGAAGTTTTGTGGCATAAAGATTATAAGTCTACTTTTCGTTACCCTGCAGTGTTGAAGGTCTTTTACGGAGACTATCAATTTCGGATTTTTGAAATTGATTGTGAAGCAATGATTTTTGCTGACTCATTGCCGGATATAAGAGGACAAAGACGTAGCTCACCATTATCTTCTAAAGAAAAATTTGGTAGTTTTGGAAACGGAAGAAATGATAGAAATGGGAAAAATGGGAATGGAAGGAGTCCACCTCCTTCCGAAATGGGATTTTCGAGACTGGAGTCTTTTGGATGAAAAGAAGAATTTTTAAAATTTTTTCTTTAGTTATTATGATACTTGGATGTTACTGATAGTTTGGCTGGGGAGGGGGAGATTTACACTAAGTTCTTTACTAGTCATCAGCCACTGGTGGGTGATCCACACCCAATTTTTGTTTAGGGGATTACTACATTTTGGTAGTTTTTTTTTGGGGGGGTGGGTTTTAATTGTTTTTTTTTTATTTTTACTTTTTTCTTAGTTTTTAATTTGTGATTTTTTTTTATTGGAGGCCCTACATATGTTGATTTGCATTTTTATATAAAGATATCATTGGTATTTAGTAATAATAGTAGATATGCCAAAGTTGAGGTTTGCTACTTTTAATGTTTGAGGATTAAATAGTACGATTAAACGTAAGCGAGTCTTGGCATATATTAAGAAAATGAAAATTGATATTGCATTTTTACAAGAAACACATTTGAATGTGAAGGAAAGTTATTGGCTTTGACTCCATTGTATAATAATCAACTTATTTCTTTTTGAATACATAATCAAAATTTATTGCATTGAAGATTTAAAGGTGTCGAAAATTTGGGAGATTGTTTTAAAGAGGGTAAGTTTTTATCTTTTAATCAGATGAAGGAAGATTTTGGTATTGATAAGAATTCTTTATTTCTTTATTATCAAATGCGATCTTTGGTAAAATGTATGTTTGGTAGAGATATGATTTTTACCTAAAATGACTAAATTTGAGATTTCCCTTATGAAGGTACTAGAGAAGGGTTATATTTCATTTATGTATCAAATATTACAGGATGGTATGGATAAAAAAGGTTGGGATAGATCTAAAATTAAATGGGAAGCGGATACTGGTTTTACTTTTTCTGAAGAGGATTGGTTAGATATTTGTTATGATTAGTGTAACTAGATTGATAAATGCATGTTATGCAATGATTAATTACAATTTTTTACATCAATTATATTTGACACCTGAAATTTTTTTTAAAAATATGGTTTTAATGAATCAGATTTGTGTTTTAGATGTAGTGGTATGGTTAGAACTTTTTTTCATGCTGTTTGGTCATGTATACATATACAATCTTTTTGGAAGAAATTTCAATCATTTTTAGAATATCTGTATAAGATTTAAATAGTTTTAGATCCAACAGTATTTTTATTGGATAGTTTGCAACCTCTGAAAGGCTTGGGATTAGATAAGTTTCAGCTTGCTTTTGTATATTTAGCTTTATCCATAGTGAAAAAATGTATTGCTAGTATGTGGAAAGTAACAAATATGATTGATATTAATAGATGGCATAATGACATGAAATATTGCTTAATAATGGAAAAAATTACATATGTTTTGCATGATGATGATATTTTTTTAATTAATAATTGGTTGTTATACTCAGAATATTTACATTTCAATTTATATTGATTAGATTTTAATATGTATATATAACTTTTTTTTAATATTCTTTCTTTTTTCTTTTTTTATGGCTCTCTTGAGGAAAGTTGGCTGAAGGGGGGGGGATCTTTTCTTTTCTTTTTTTTCTTTTTTTATATATATAAAAAAATGTTCTTTGGCTTGGCTTCGCGGACGAAGATTTATGGAAGGGGTAAAAAGTCCACGTCAGCTGCAGGCTCGTTTGTGGCTGACAAGTCCGATGCGGGACAGGCAGACACGATTGCAGCGGTTGCAAGGGAAAATTGGTTGGTTGGGGTTGGGTGTTGGGTTTTTCCTCCTTTGCCTTTTGTCAGTGAGGTGGGCTCTGCGGTCTTCTTCAAAGGAGGTTGCTGCCCGCCAAACTGTGAGGCGCCAAGATGCACGGTTTGAGGCGTTATCAGCCCACTGGCGGTGGTCAATGTGGCAGGCACCAAGAGATTTCTTTAGGCAGTCCTTGTACCTTTTCTTTGGTGCACCTCTGTCACGGTGGCCAGTGGAGAGCTCGCCATATAATACGATCTTGGGAAGGCGATGGTCCTCCATTCTGGAGACGTGACCCATCCAGCGCAGCTGGATCTTCAGCAGCGTGGACTCGATGCTGTCGACCTCTGCCATCTCGAGTACTTCGACGTTAGGGGTGTAAGCGCTCCAATGGATGTTGAGGATGGAGCGGAGACAACGCTGGTGGAAGCATTCTAGGAGCCGTAGGTGGTGCCGGTAGAGGACCCATGATTCGGAGCCGAACAGGAGTGTGGGTATGACAATGGCTCTGTATACGCTTATCTTTGTGAGGTTTTTCAGTTGGTTGTTTTTCCAGACTCTTTTGTGTAGTCTTCCAAAGGCGCTATTTGCCTTGGCGAGTCTGTTGTCTACAGCTCCAAGAAAAGTGCAGAGAACAAAACAAAGGACTCTACATCACCTTTGTTGACCTCACCAAAGCCTTCGACACCGTGAGCAGGAAAGGGCTTTGGCAAATACTAGAGCGCATCGGATGTCCCCCAAAGTTCCTCAACATGATTATCCAACTGCACGAAAACCAACAAGGTCGGGTCAGATACAGCAATGAGCTCTCTGAACCCTTCTCCATTAACAATGGCGTGAAGCAAGGCTGTGTTCTCGCACCAACCCTCTTTTCAATCTTCTTCAGCATGATGCTGAACCAAGCCATGAAAGACCCCAACAATGAAGACGCTGTTTACATCCGGTACCGCACGGATGGCAGTCTCTTCAATCTGAGGCGCCTGCAAGCTCACACCAAGACACAAGAGAAACTTGTCCGTGAACTACTCTTTGCAGATGATGCCGCTTTAGTTGCCCATTCAGAGCCAGCTCTTCAGCGCTTGACGTCCTGCTTTGCGGAAACTGCCAAAATGTTTGGCCTGGAAGTCAGCCTGAAGAAAACTGAGGTCCTCCATCAGCCAGCTCCCCACCATGACTACCAGCCCCCCCACATCTCCATCGGGCACACAAAACTCAAAACGGTCAACCAGTTTACCTATCTCGGCTGCACCATTTCATCAGATGCAAGGATTGACAAAAAAAATGTTAATGTTCATGTTTAATAGCTGTATATGTCATATATTATTTGTTTTTTGAACGAATAAATAAAGTTTAAAAAAAAGTTCAAATAGCCTTTATTTGTCGCTTTAAACCCGTAGCCGCAGTACAGTAAAAAAAAACAAGGCGATGAGCTCCAAGACCGAGGTGTTACATAAAAAGCAAACAGGACTAGAACACAGTGAGATACAATAGCATCATGTCCAAGAGGCTGCTGTGAGCGACTGCCGCGCCACCATCTTGAAACCACAGTCGACACCATATCATCACAGGAATTAAACATCATAAATTAAATCGGTTCTCTTACATTCAAAACTACAGTTACACAAACTACTTAGAATATATAAAAAAATGTGCTACAATACATTAATGGTGAGAGACTAGGCAGTGGGCACAGTAAAATGGGTTGCATTATCAATTAAACATTTGGATCATAAAATGTCCTCTAGCTCAGATTGTAGTTAACGATCGGCCTGATCTGAAGAGGCTGCTGTGGCCTACTGTCTAAGGCCAGGATTCCCTGCATCCACTGGACCTCAGATGTTAAAAAGAGTCCTCCAGCTTGTAGTGAAACCACCACTCAATTCACAGTCTCTTCACAATCCTTAAGCCTTGGCACCATCCGCTCCTAGGCCATGTGATCCAGGCAGACACATCCACCATGGATCCCCCAACCGGCACACAGCCCGCTGCTCTGGAGACCTCAGAATACCTCCTCCAATGCCTCGTCATCTTCTTGACCACAGGCAACCGCACTGCCGACTCCGACTCTGAAAGCCACCAGCAGCCGCGCCGTGACTCTGATGCGGCAGACTGCGGGCAACTGCACCGCCGACTCTGATGTTGAAGACCCTGGCAGTCGCACTGCCGACTCCAATGCTGAAGACTGCAGGCACTGCCGACACCAACGCTGAAGACTGCAGGCACTGCCGACTCTAACGCTGAAGACTGCAGGCACTGCCGACACCAATGCTGAAGACTGCAGGCACTGCCGACTCCAACGCTGAAGACTGCAGGCACTGCCGACGCCAACGCTGAAGACTGCAGGCACTGCCGACGCCAACGCTGAAGACTGCAGGCACTGCCGACGCCAACGCTGAAGACTGCAGGCACTGCCGACTCCAACGCTGAAGACTGCAGGCACTGCCGACTCCAACGCTGAAGACTGCAGGCACTGCCGACTCCAACGCTGAAGACTGCAGGCACTGCCGACTCCAACGCTGAAGACTGCAGGCACTGCCGACTCTGACACTGAAGGCTGAAGGCAACCACCCTTCCGACTCCGATGCTGAAGACTCAGGCCCACATTACCACACCAGTAGCTCAGTCTCCTCAGGCCTCAATGGATGCTCCACTCCCACAGCTGTTGCGTCTGCCCAGCTTCTCAGCATCTTCTTGGAGGTCTGCTTCTTGTTTAGTGATTTTTGATTTGCCACACCCCATCTCATGATGTTCCAGTGTCCGACCTCATCCCATCAAAGATTGTCCATGGCACCTACTTGGGGAGATGACATAAGATCAGGACCGGAGAGGATGCTGCAATTAATAATGGTGCAGGAATCCTTAAAATGGTGGCAGTTTGGCAAGGCACATTCCACACGGAACTTTTCACCTTTCCCTGAATCCAACTGGTTGAGTGTTTCACTCTGCTGAGATTTTGTTTAACTATTTCAGTAACTCATCTAAATTGCCTGATACGTTATTGAAATTGTCAAACAAAAATAGAGGAGGTTCACCAGGTTGATTCCAGAGATGAGGGGTTAAGCCTATGAGGGGAGATCGACTCGTTTGGGACTGTACTCACTGGAATTTACAAGAATGAGAGGGGATTTTATAGAAATGTATAAAATTATGAAAGGATTAGATAAGATCGAGGTAGGCAATTTGTTTCCATTGGTGGGGGAGACCAGAACTACAGGACATAGCCTCAAGATTCAGGGTAGAGGATTTAGGATGGAGATGAAGAGGAACTGTTTTTCCCAGAGGGTGGTGAATCTGTGATTTTGTTGCCCATTGAAGCAGTGGAGGCGACCTCAGTAAATTATTAAAGACAAGGTTGGATACATTTTTGCCTAGTAGGGGAATTGAGGGATTATGGGGAAAAGGCAGGTAGGTGGAGATGAGCCTAGCATCAGATCGGCCAAGATCTCATTGAATAGTGGAGCAGGCTCAATGGGCCAGATGGCCGACTCCTGCTCCTATTTCTTATGCCCTTACAAGTATGTTCTTGTATTTGTAAAGAGCTGTGGCATGGTTATGAGCACTCTCACCTCTGTCAGAGGCCCATGAATTCAAATTCTACTCCAGAGTCATCAATACAAGAAGCAAGGCTGAGTCTTTAGAGCATCTTTGAAGCAAGGATGCATCAATTGATATGCTATCTTTCAGAGGTGACATTAAATCAGGGGTTCAAGATTCAAGATACAAGATTCAGTTTACTGTCATAGTAATAAAACAGTGTCCTATTGCATGAAACTCCCTTTTGCCCGCTGTGATACCTCCACTGGCAGAAATTGCCTAAATGCCTCTTACATTTCTTACAGTCAGAGAAAAAGAAGCAAAAGAGAGATCTCCCAGAGTCATCGAGTGTCCGTAGATTTGCCTCCAGCACTTTTGCATCCTCCGCAGTCAAGTCCAATTCATGGATAACCCGAGATCCAGATCTGAACCTCCCACACAGTCAGGGACCCTTCGGCGCCCTCAGCACCTCCTCGCATCCCGGTTCAGATACTCGTATCCATCCTGCCAGTTTGAGCTGGTCTCCAGCAGCCTGCAGCTTCCATGGGTTCCTCACCTCAAGTCGTTGCAGAGCCCCCTCACTGGTCTACCTCCAAGGTCACAGACCCATGGGTCATCTCTTCCACTGCTCCCTCTCAGGCAGGGAGGGGGGGGGGTTGGTCTTCCCGTTCTCTAGTGCCCTGGTCCAGTCCTCCGCTTCCCCGGAATATGTATCCCCTTCCCCCGTGGCTGTTGCTAATTAATAGGCGCCGCCATCTTGGGTGCAGAACTTGAGGTTGCAGGATCTCAAATAAAACCACCATCGGCTCCCTACAGCGGCTCTGGCAGCGCCGCCATCTTTATACAAGTTCACGATCAGGTGAACAAAGAAACATTCCATGATATTAACTCCCTCTTTCTGAACTCCAGTTTTATTTTATCCCATTCTACATAATTTTGCTCATGGGACGAACCCCTTACACCCTGGAATCAGTCTGATAAATCTGTGCTGCCCTGATCTTATGGAGAAAAAACTCTGGGTGTGCAGAGCAAAATGCTGGAAACAAGATCTCTTACATTTCAGCAAAAATGCTTTTGTACTCCAAACATCAGGGGAAAAAAGTGGTCTTCTAATTCCACCGTTCTGGCTTACCCTGTAATCCTCAGTGACTTTACTCAATAAAGAACTCTAAATCTTAATTTTGAAATTTCCAATTGAGCCTTAGGAGAAAAGGCTTTTTGAGGAGAGTGGTTCAGATTTCTACTGCTTCTGCTTTTATCCCCATGTCACCTAGCTCCAATTTTATTGTTGTGTTCTACCAGGTGAATTGATTTCTCTTGAGTATTCTAATCACCATAAAAATCTTTACTAGATTTCTTCTGAATCTTTGATATATTCTCATAATTTACACCTTTTAGCTGACGCTGTACAGCACAGTTTGCCAAGGTCCAAGGTCCAATAACTTAGAAATCTTGCAGGTAGGGCCTGGCAAAGCTTTATTTCACAACACCATAGCTTTCTCCTATTTATATTTGACATAAAGCATAATATCCCTTTTTAATTACTAGCTGTAAATTGTCACAACTTTTTACTGAGTTTCATGCTTGCCAAGTCCAGAAAATTTAACCCAATGTCCCCAGTGATTACAGATGTTGAACTGGGCCAAGTTTCAGAGTCCACATGACCATTCTATGTCATTAGATTGTGTTTAAACTGTCAGTCTCTGATTAGCATAACCAGCCTCTTTCCACATAAGACATGCCATTTGGGAAATACTTGGATACCAGAAAATATATATGGAACTAATGAACCTGCGTGCCATTCCAGTGCAGGGAGATAAAAGGATTGATTGCCTAACCAAATATATCCTGTCACTGATCCATGCACCTTGTTATACTGACTTACATCTCTTAGCTAAATACAGATTTTTTTGGCAGATTGCTCTATAATTTATGTGTCGATGATACAGATACCTTTGTTGCAAAGTGTCTTCTGCATTTCCAACTTCAAACATTATTTGTTATAATTACATTGTTTGTCACGGAAATGCCACAAAACACGATATAATAATAAAGGTATTATTGTCATAAAACACAGCTATTGGCTTTTAATTATACTATTATTTATAGAATCTAGAGGAAGACCAAACATAAACATTGAAAATGCTGGGGAGTTTTCATTATTTCTCTTTACAAAATCTGAATTAAGGGGGTTTTGTAATTAGAGACATTACACAAAAGCTACTTTATTCTTGTCATCCCTCTGACAGTTTCCAAAATTCAGTTTTCGACGGCTGTGCCTATGTTCTGCAATTCTCCCTTGAAACCTTTCTGCCTTTCTTTCTAGTTTTACAATTTTCATTAACTCCAACCATTTCACCACCTCCTAATATCACCCATCCTGAAACATGGGATTGTTGGCCAGTTCTCTATAAAAATTATATTTCTCAGTTGGCTGATTGGAGCATCTAACTGAGAATAGGCAATCATTCAGGGATGAGAGTGACTTAGTTCCACTCCATGGGGTGACTGTTGCATACTGGCTATCAAAGAACAAGCAGAGGAATAGAGGAATGTCTTGGTCCAATTACAGACTACAGTTACAAATGCTCACACACACACACACACACACACACACACACACACACACACACAACATTTTTTGTTCTCCATGCCTTAATGACCTCCCTCAATCTTACTCACTCTTCCATTGCCCTCCCCTACAACTTAGCTATCTCTTCTTCTTTCGACCTCTCCCTCACTTCACCATACACCTTCCCTCTCCTCATCTCTATTTCACTCACACCATCAACTCTTTCATTCACCTCCATCTGACCACATAAACTTACTTACAAATTAGGAACCCTGCACACAATGACTACCATGAGTGAAGGAAGCCTTGGAGAGAGCAAGCAGTGAGACCTGTACACCTCAATAGATTAGATGGATGGTATAATAACAAAAATTGGGCACCTCTATTGACAGATAATGGATGGTCACTATATTGTTACAGATGGAATTAGGTATCCATTATGGTGTTGACATCAAGTTCCATGTAAGTCATCACGCCCTTGCCTGGTTAAAAACACAAAAGTGCTGGAAGAATTCAGCAGGTCTTACAGGGACCATAGGAGGTAACAATGTATAGCTGGCATTTCGGGCCTGAGCCTTTCTTCAAGTTATGATTCATGCCTGGGATTACTTTCCACAAGTAGAGACACAAGAGGCTGCCGATGCTTGATTTTGAAGCATAAAACAAATGGCTGGAGGAACTCAGCAAGTCTGGCCCCTGCAGAATCTTGGAACTAAACATCAAACTATCTCTTTCCCTCCAAAGATGCTGCTGCCTGACCCACTGAGTTCCTCCACCAGTTCGTTTTATGCTCCACTTTTGACAAGTAAATGACTGAATGGCTGAACCCATTCCCATGCAGATCACTACCCTCCTCATTTTAAGAGGTACTTGAATGATCACATGAACTACCATAATCTCCTGGGCTACAGAATGAAACATGGGCTTAGGTTGGATAAAAGTCACATGGCTGCCTCTGTGCAATAAATGCCTCTTATTGCAGTCATTTTTTTAGACATACAGCACAGTAACGGGCCATTTTGGCCCACGAGGCCATGCCGTCCAATTGTAACCAATTGACCTACAGCCCCCAGTACATTTTTGAATGGTGGGAGGAAACTGAAGCTCCCTGGGGAAAATCCATATAGACACGGGGAGAATGTACAAACTCCTTGCAGACAGCGCAGGATTTGAACCCTGGTCCTAACTGCGACGCTAACTGTGCCACCTATAACATATGAATGAAGACATTCATTGTTCAGAGGTGCAGTGCCTGCTTTCTATTCTCCTTCGTGCAAATCATATAGTGTTCCTATACATTATTGCACCAGTCCCGGCCCTTCATTAACATCCACTTGAAAGAGCAATGTTGACATGTTATCTGAAAGGGAGCATTTCTAACTAGGTAATGCTGCATCATCAAATGGTGTTCTAAATGTTTACCCTTTAGTCTCTGGAGCAGAATTGAACCAATGACCTTCAGGGTTAAAAACAAAGGTGCTACCCAGTGGGGCAGGCTGACTGATGCTATAATTATAATTGGATGTGATCATGATGGCTGGACCAGTTTAGGAACCTTGTTGCCATTGCTGGCATGGGCCAAATAAATCAACTGCAACTCAGAAGTAACTCAAAGCTTAATTAAAAAAAGAAGTCAGTCTTTTATTTCTAAAATGAAAACAAATTGCAGTTGCTGGAAATGCAAAATAAAAATGAAATTGTTAATAAAAACAGCAGGTCTGACAGCATCTGACAGAACATTTTGGGACTGTTTCTCTTTTCTTTTTCTTATTATTAATAATAATATTAATAAATACTGCTACTAAAAATATGACTAAAGCCTGACTCAATGAATTTCTCCATCAGTTTGTTTAATGCTCCACTTTCCATAAGTAATAACTTATTACTTATGGCTGGTTGCATCAAGGTGTGGTGCAGAGGTGCCCCTGCAGTAGCAGTTGCTTTAGACGCAGAGAAGGCCTTCGACAGAGTAGAATGGAATTATTTGTTCAAAGTATTGCAAAAATTCAGTTTACCGGAGAAGTATATTAATTGGATTAAAGCATTATATAAGGGACCGTTAGCGAAAGTGACAGTAAATGGACATGTATCAAAGCAATTTAACTTAAGCAGGTCAACGCGGCAGGGATGCCCACTATCACCATTATTGTTTGCGCTAGCTATAGAACCACTAGCAGAATTGATAAGAATAGATAATAGTATAAAAGGAATAAAAATAAAAGACAGGGAATATAAAATCAGTCTATTTGCGGATGATGTGATAGTGTACTTAACAGAACCAGAACTATCAATAAAAGAATTATATAAGAAATTGAAGGAATATGGAGAAGTGTCGGGATACAAGATAAACGTAAATAAAAGTGAAGCAATGCCTATGAATAACGCGGATTTCTCAAAATTTAAGAAGGAATCCCCATTCAGATGGCAAATGCAGGCAATAAGATAGCTAGGTGTACAAATAATCAAAAATCTAGGCCAATTATATAAACTCAATTACAATCCACTAATGAAAAAATTACAGGACGATTTAGAGCATTGGAAAGAGCTACCACTAACACTGATAGGAAGGATAAACTGTATTAAAATGAACATTTTTCCAAGGATACTATACTTATTTCAGGCATTGCCAATACAACTGACAGAAAAATTCTTCAAAGAGTTAAAGAAAATAATAAGGAAATTTTTATGGAGAGGGGGGAAACCGAGGATAGCACTAGATAAATTAACAGAATGGTATAAACAAGGAGGCTTACAACTGCCAAACTTCAAAAATTATTATAGAGCCGCACAATTAAGATACCTATTAGATTTTTATCAAACAAGGGAAAAACCAGACTGGATGAGATTAGAATTAGATAAAATAGGGGAAAAGATACCTGAACACATATTATATAAATGGGACGAAAAATTGGTACAACATAGAACTTCTCCAGTATTACACCATCTCCTCAATATTTGGAAAAAGATTCATGTAGAAAGAAATAAAACAAATTATCAATTACCAAAACTAATATTGTCGCAAAATAAGCTACTCCCTTTTACAATAGACAACCTTTCCTTTAGAAAATGGGAAAAAAAAAGGGATTAAAAGAATAGAAAATTGTTTTTCAGGAAGTAGATTCTTATCCTTTGAACAAATGAGAGATAAGTACAATATAACTGGAGATACAGCGCTGGCATATTAACAACTGAGATCCTACTTGAAAGATAAATTAGGAAGCAATTTGAGTTTACCAGAGGGAAGTAACTTTGAATATGTGATTACAGATACAATGTTAATCAAAAGATTTATAACAAATATGTATATTAAACTGCAAGAAAAGGAGAATAAGGAAACAAATGGTAAAACTAAACAAAAATGGGAACAAGATTTAAATATAAAGATAAAAAGGAAACATGGGAGAAATTATGTTCTGGAACGATGAGAAATACAATAAATACGAGGCTACGTATGATACAATATAATTGGTTACACAGACTATACATTACACTGCAAAAGTTAAATAAATGGGACCCAACAGTATCTGAGAGATGTTTTCGATGTAAAAAAGAAAGGGGAACAACAATTCATGCAATCTGGACATGTGAGAAAGTAGAAAAATTTTGGGATGATCTCAATCAGATATTAAATAAAATAACAGAAAACAATATACCAAAGAATCCAGAGATCTTTCTCCTAAGTAACATAAAAAATAAAGAATTTGGAATTGACTTGGAGGATGCACAAAAAAGATTTGTTAAGATAGCCCTAGCCGTAGCAAAAAAATGTATTATGTCAACCTGGAAATTGAAAGATAATTTGAAAATACAACAATGGTATATAGAAATGAATAAATGTATTCCATTAGAAAAAATAACATATAGTTTAAGAAATAATATTGAAATATTCGAACAAGTATGGGAGCCTTACATTAAATACAATAGCGAAAACCTACCGGGAACAAACATTACCTAAGTTGATGGAAGGAGAAGAGAAGAAAAGAATGGACTCGGTAGAATTTCTGGTGTATTTTTGTTGAATGACAACATTGTCTGACTGGCTTAATGCAACCTAGATTGTATACCTAAAATGGATGAGAGGGGGGAGTGGGGGGGTGGCTTGGGAGGAGGGGGGGGGGGAGAAAAAGTCACTGTATATGTGTGAAAAAGAAAAAGTGTATATCATGGCTAACGTGATTTATGGTGTGAAAAATAAAACATTTAAAAAAAAAAGGTGTGGTGCAGAGGTGCCAACGCTCAAGTCAAGTTTATTGTCATCTGATTGTACAAATACAATCCAACGAAACTGTGGTCTCCGGACCTCAGTGTAAATCATGCAGACACACAATAAACATGCAGGACAAGTGTTTAATCTATACATTCTATAAATAAATAAGTATTCTTTCATCAATATGAGAGTCTCGGATGGTTAGTGTGAGCACTTCCTTTGGTCGTTCTGTATTCTCACTGCCCATGGGAAGAAGCTGTTCCTCAGCCTGGTGATGCTGGCTCTCATGCTCCTATATCTCTTCCTTGATAGGAACAGCAGAAAGATGCTGTGTGCAGGACGGAAGGGGTCCTCAATGATTTTACCCATCCTCTTCAGCAAATGATCCCAGTAAATCACGTCATTGGGAGCGGGGGGCGGGCGGGTGGGAGACGCCACTGATCCTCTCTTGGTGCTCTCCATTCCAGAGCTGTTGATGCGTTATGGGCGGTCATGCCTGGTCCTCCTGAAGTCCATGATCATCTCCTTCATTTTGTCCACGTTGAGACTGAGGTCAAGAAAAAACTCCAGAAGGTTGTTAACTCCAGCCTTCGACATCACAGGCACCAATCTTCATTCCATCAAGGACATCTAAAAGAGGCAGTGTCTTAAGAAAGCATCTTCTATCTTCAAGGACCACCATTACCAAGGCCATGCCCTCTTCACCCTGCTACCATTAGGAAAAGGTACAGGAGCCTGAAGACAAGCACTCTGCGGCACAAGGACGGCTTCTTTCTCTCTGTGATCAGATTCCTGAATGAACAATGAACCACAGATGTTGCCTCACTCTGAGCTTTTTGCACTATTTTTATTTATTTTGTAAGGTGATTTATATAAATATTTGCCCTGAGATGCTGCTGTAAAACAACAAATTTCATGATGTGTACATGACAATAAATTCTGATTCTGATTCTAATTGGCTAAATGGCTGACCATGTAGGTCACTACATGAAGGGATGGGGAGAGTAGAACCCTCTTCACCTTAAAAGGCCCTTGACCTATCATCACCTCTTATTTATTTTTATTTTTGTCATTCTCTTCCCACCAACCTGCTGAAAATTTTCATCATTTTTTGTTTTAGTTGCGATTTTTATTATATTTGTTCTTTACTCAAAAGAGTCTAGAAAAACAACCAACTGAAAAACCTCACAAAGATTAGCATATACAGAGCCATTGTCATACCCACACTCCTGTTCGGCTCCGAATCATGGGTCCTCTACCGGCATCACCTACGGCTCCTAGAACGCTTCCACCAGCATTGTCTCCGCTCCATCCTCAAAATTCATTGGAGCGACTTCATCCCTAACATCGAAGTTCTCGAGATGGCAGAGGCCGACAGCATTGAATCCATGCTGCTGAAGATCCAGCTGCGCTGGGTGGGTCACGTCTCCAGAATGGAGGACCATCGCCTTCCCAAGATCGTGTTATATGGCGAGCTCTCCACTGGCCACCGTGACAGAGGTGCACCAAAGAAGAGGTACAAGGACTGCCTAAAGAAATCTCTTGGTGCCTGCCACATTGACCACCACCAGTGGGCTGATATCGCCTCAAACCGTGCATCTTGGCGCCTCACAGTTTGGCGGGCAGCAACCTCCTTTGAAGAAGACTGCAGAGCCCACCTCACTGACAAAAGACAAAGGAGGAAAAACCCAACACCCAACCCCAACCAACCAATTTTCCCCTGCAGCCGCTGCAACCGTGTCTGCCTGTCCCACATCGGACTTGTCAGCCACAATCGAGCCTGCAGCTGACGTGGACCTTTACCCCCTCCATAAATCTTTGTCCGCGAAGCCAAGCCAAAGAAGAAGAAGATAACTTAAGAGTGTGGATTGATTTTTAATCTTTCTCAGTGTTGGGACATCATTGCTAATTCATTGTTCATTGGTTCTGAAGCAAGAATGCTCGTATCAGAGGAAAGTCAAGCACATTTCCATGGCCTTGGATTCACATGCAAGTAATGTAGGGTTAGGCAACAGATTTCTTCCCTTAAAGATGGTAGGGAACCACATGCATTATATGAATAAGCCAATTATTTAATGGACACTTTAACTTATTATTTGTCATTCCAGATTAGCCTTCTGTAATAAATTGGTACGGTGGGAATTGAATTGTTATCAGTCAAAATTACGCCACTGCTAATTTAATAACTTTATCACTGGGCTACAGAATGCACTAGTACGAGGGAAAGAGCAGGGGGAGGTGAGTTGGGGTGGGTAGTTACTCCTTTGCTGGTGGACGTGTAGTTTGTCCAGGTGACCACATATGTGATTGATACAGTCATTCCAGACACGTCACTCAGCCACTCAACTACACTGCAGAGAAACAGGTCAGTCAACCCAATTAGTTGGTGCTGGCACTTATACTTCAGTTGAGCCTCCAGCCTTTTTATGTCACACATCAGGAGGTCAGCGCATCCTTTTATTCCTTTCCTCCTTGCAATCCTGGTGTAATCTCTGGACACTGAGACCTCACCTCAGGTTATCTGTGCTCTCTGGGAAATGCACACGGGAGTGAATAATAATCAGAGATAACTTCAGGTGAAGCTCTAGTTATGCAAAGCGTGCCTAGGATGAAGACAGCAAAAACATTTTTAAGAGTGGAAGATACAGATTCAACAAGAGTAAAGGAACAAATTCTCGAAGGAGAAAAACCACAGGGTCTTGGGAAAAGAGCATGAAAGAGTGATTAACTGGATATCTCTATGCAAGAGCTGTCAGAAAACTGCGGCACAGTTAGCACAACTCTACTATAGCACCAGCGACAAGGGTTCGAATCCAGCGCTGTCTATAAGGTGTGTTCTCCCTGTGTCAGCATGGGTTTCTTCAGGTTGCTCCGGTTTCCTCCCTTTGCTCAAAACATATTGGGGGTTGTAGGATAATTGAGTGTAATTGGGCCTGAAGGGCCTCATACTGTATGTCCAGAAAAATAAGAGGAGAATGGCTGTGGTCATACTGGATCATGCAATTGCAGAACATGCCTCCAGAGGAGCTGTGACTCATATTTACTGAAACGATATACCTCTCCTTCTCTCCCTATGCCCTAAATGTGACCCATGTTCAATCAGTAACTAAATCCCTTGCAGCTAATCTCTCAATCCTCACCATCCTTTGGCAGCCTACAGCTATTTAAATTTCAACCATGTGCAAACACTTTAAGAAAATGGATCTCTTCCTTGCGTAATGTTTTTACATTAGCATTTTTGCTTTAACTAAACACTGCGGTGTGATTTGCGTCTCTAGACATGTGGAAAACACTGTTTTACTCTTCACTGCCACGATCAGCCTTGGTGACCGATTTACCCTGAAGTAATGGTCAGCAAGCAGAGCACACATAAAATCACTGTGTGCCTCAGGCCATGCCCCTGTCAATCATCAGACACAAACCAAAATTACATTACATTTCAGAGACTGACAGCCAAGCAGATTATTTTATTTGTTGATTAAATATTTAGTGAGTCTAATACAGATACTCTATAGATAAAACCGTGCTGTAGCTACAAGTTAAGTATTGATGCATTTTTTACAGATAGACCCCTCATCCCACCCTGCAAAACTTGGCCAAAGCAAGCTGTCTTGGCTAAGACAGCTGTGTCATCCCTGCAGCCAACTTCAGCGGCCCCGCTCACCCTCTTGAGACTGTCATCCTCCACCACTCGTGACTGCATCTTCTGCCTCAAATTCTGTAAAATCCCTCCTTAAACCCTCTGTCTCTCTTTCTTTCCTTAAAAGGTTACTTAAAAATCTGCCTCTTCAACCAAGCATTTAGTCTCTTGTCTTAAGATCTCCTTATGTTATTTTTTTAATGAAAAGAAAACCCTGTGAAGCATCTATGAGCAATTTTCTTCATTAAAGCTCCATTTCAATGCCATGTCCAGGATTGAAAGTAACTAAAGTTTCTTACCATACATCATGCCTGTAAATCTAGGTCATTTTACCCATTTATAAATTTAATTTTTTGTATTATTTATAATTTTTAATAAATTTAGACATACAGCGTGGCAACATGCCCTTTTGGCCCACCAGCCCATGCTGCCCAATTGACCTTCAACCCCTGGTACGATTTGAAGGGTGGGAGGAAACCAGAGGACCCAGGAAAAACCCGCACAGCCATGGGAAGAACGTACAAACTCCTTACTGAGAGCGTGGGTTTCAAACCCTAGCCCCGATCACTGGCGGAGTAATAGCGTTGCACTGCTATGCTAACTGAGACGACGTGGCCATTACATTTGTAATGTTATTCTAAGAAATGCTGCAATAAAGATAAATATACTTATTTATTGTTGTTGAATGGTGAATTAGAGTGTGCCTCTAGCATAGGAAAATTTGGCAGGAACAATTTCTAAAATACAGTAGTCTCAAATCAATTCAGTGAATTGTCAACAACTTTGGCAACCGAAAAGAATAAATCTCATAGCACTTCATTTGTTCGTTCCCTTGTCATGTTCTGTTATTATTTACCAGCAGACACAAAACCTGCCTCAAGGCCTGAACAGCTCACAACTTTCTTGCATAACAGAGCATTAGTCAATCTTGCATGTGCTGATTCTTTTGAACGAACATCCAATTAGTCCCACTCTTTCCCCTTACCCCTGCAAAAATTCCTTTAGAGTTCTAAGGTTTGGCAGTGATCACGTATAATGCACAGTGGCGCTCAACAGCCCACCTGTTCAGTGCTGTTTCTGCTCAACACGATCCTCTCCACAGACCTCTCTGACACCCAATACTTTCACACTTCTTCTAGTTGCTTTAAAATGATCAAGCAGAGTTGTGGTGCTGAGTTCTCATTTGGAATTCTTTCTGGGTAAAGATGTCCTTCTGATTTCCTTGATGATTTTATTTGTAGTTATTTTATTTTCTTCTGACCTCATTGTGATCATTTCCACCAAGGAAAGCACTTCTCTACACCATCCTATCAGATTCTATCTTTGATCAGATTATCTTTTTGCATTTATCTTTCGGGAGGAAAGGAACCCAAAGGTTCAATCTTTTCAGTCAGGTATAATCACTTAATTCTTAGTAAGCAAAACCAAGACCACCTGCAAATTGAAGGAGCAATACCTAATTTTCCATCTGGGCACTCTCCAACTGGATGGCATTAACTGACTTCTCCGGTTTCTACTAGCCTGCCCCCGTTCTCCCTCTCTTCTCTGTCACCATCTTCTTTCTTCCAGCTCTCCACCCCCTTCCCTCTCCATTTACAGAACCATCTCCCCTCCCCCTGTTTGCTGGTATGCTCTCCCACTCTTATCTACATATTACCTCCTGCCTATGGGACTGTGCTCCTCCCCTGCCCTTGCCTCCACCATTTTCTTTGGGTGTCTGTTTACATTTTGTTCATATCTTGATGAAGGGCTCAAGCCAAAACATTGATTATGTATCTTTATCTTTGCTATATAAAGTACACTGTCTGACCTGCTGAGTTTCTCCAGAATTATATTTTACTTTTTTTACTCCTAATTCTTAAATCCTTTGTAAATCTTTCTGTGCGTTCCCCAAATTCCAATTTTAATATCTAGACCAGCTCTCCAAGTGTGAAAAAACACACAAATGCTGAATAAACTCAGCACCTTCATGAAGGGCTCAAACCCAAAATGTTGGTGATGTATCTTCACCTTTGCTCTATAAAGGCACTCTTTGATTTGTTGAGTTTCTCCAGCATTTGTGTGTTTTTTCACTTAACCATGGTGTCAACAGAATCCTGTCTTTTACCTCTCAGCACTCCAAGTGTAGTCTATGCATGAACAAACTAATGTTCAATGTCAAAAAGTTTCCTTTTTAATTCAATTCCGGAAATAATTATGGTAGTCTGCTCTTTTAGGGCCTTGTTAGCTATATTAGTTCTCTGGATGTTTTTCTGTCTGTGACTAAAGGTTGGCAAGTTCTTCCATTCTGACAGATCATTTTCCTTCCAGTTACCCTTTTTACACTGAAAAGCCACATTATTGCCGTAGACATGACCCGTCTCTGGAAACTGGCTTGCTTGTTCGCACAGAGGAGAGGAAAAGCTCCGTTGGTGAGTTCTTTTATACAGCAAGCCGGATTCCTGAAGCAAAAGAGGTGGGATTGTAGCACAGCAGCGTCAGCATCTAGTGTGATGTAAAACATATGCGTTGGGCTTGCTCTATAGACAATAATGGCAGTGGAACAGCAGGTACATTTGCTAGCCATGTACATTTTGTGCAATCTTAAAATGCAAGCAAATTTTCTGTGCATTGCAATCAACTTTATTAAGCATGCAATGCCTCAAATGTGTGAAAAACGTGTTCGTGTGATCATAAAAATGTTCAAGAAGAATTTGAAGAGAAGGGAACAGGTTGAGGTAGTAAGGCATGTGGACCTTAGATGCCATAAACTGAGACATTTGGATCTTCTGAGTCAATTCATGCTGGTATCTGATAGAAGAATTTTGCGGAGCTAGAGACCACAGGGGCCAATGTTCTGTGGCAATGTCCTCAACAAATAGCGGTGCATAAACAGAGATTAAGATGGAAGTGGATTTAAATAGACAAATAGATGAGAAAGACTGGATGGAATTATTTAGAGATAATATGACAACAATTATTATTATTAAATATAAATTTTTTCAATATAATTTTTTGCATCAGTTGTATTTGACTCTTCAAATATTAAAAAGATTGAACCTTACGTTATCAGATTTGTGTTTTGGATGTGGACAAGAGACTGTATCATTTTTGTATTCTACTTGGTAGTGTCCTAAAGTTAAACATTTTTGGTTGGAAGTTGGAAATTTTTTGGAACAAATAATGGGGGTTAAGTTCCCACAGGATCTGATGCTATTTTTGTTGGGTAATATTAGGACTATAAGACCTAAATTGAAACTAGCTATGTATCAAATTGATTTTGTACAAATTGCTTTAGCAGTTTCTAGGAAGTGTATAGCAATATCTTGGAAATCGGACACAGATTTAGGGATGGAGAGATGGTATGCGGAACCTTGTAGCTGCATTCCACAAGAAGATTACTTATAGTTTAAGAAATAGGCATCAGATATTTTGGAAAATATGATGCACATGTTTGCAAAATGTGGGAATGAATGTTTAACAGACTCTCTGAAGACCTCATTTCTTGGTAACCTCCAGTATTAAAAAAAATTATAAAACATTTATTCCCTTAACATTCTCCAGTCCTTTTTTTCTTGTTTTGGGGAGGTTTGTGGGTGGGGGGGGGGGGGATTTTGTACGCCACATGTATAATTTTTGCAAGTTCTTTATTGAATGAAATGCATTTACTGCTGTGGTTTAAAATTTGCTAAATAAAATATTTTTAAAAGAACAACTTTGATGAAGATGAGTGATGGAGTTATTTTCATATGTCTCAGAACATTTTTGACTTTGTATTGGAACTCATTGAGCTCCACCTGAGGCACAAGACAAGTGACAGACTCTGGAGCCTCAGCTGAGATTTGCTGTTGCTTTGTGGTGGTATGCTACCCCATGTGAATATCGATCCATTATTTGTATTTTTGGTGTTGGTCTCGCCACAGTGTGCGCGTTGGTGTGCCAGGTTACTGGAGCATTGACAAGGGCCCTTTCTAAACACATTGTCGAACTCCCAAGTGGTGCACATCTCCAGGAGACAATGGATGGATTTGTGGAACAGTGGTATCCAATGGGTGCTGATGCCATCAATGGCACACCTATTCCCATCATCATGACACACAAGCCTACAATTGGAAAGAGTGGTACTCAATTGTTCTTCAAGCTGTTGTTGACCACAACTACTGTTAAGGATCTTGGCCTGAGCTACAATTATGTCTTTATAAGTGAATGTGGAATGTGTTTCATATGTCAATCTATACACTCATTCCTTTGTTTTTCAAGCTTCACAGATGTATGTGGGTTGGCCTGGCTACACGCATGATGCTCGTTTTAGCTAACTCACCATCTACAGAAAGGCTGAACATCAAGGCCACATGAAGTAAGTATATATACCCCACCGCACTACAATGTATGTGTGGATCACGCAATAAATTGTGTTTTTATCACCACATGTAACCATATGCGATGAAAGGATAATGAAATGTTTATATGTTAAACTGAAGGAATGGTTGACTGTCTCCACTTCAACTGAAACTTGGTGATAAGTTCAAGGGTCTGGTTCTATCCTGTTATTGTAAACCAGGCACTAGAAAACGATAGTCAACTGATTGCTCATGATTTCAGAGGTTGTATAAAGTATTTATAAATCGACATTGCTCTGCCCCCCCCATATGTCCAGAACTATTAACTGTGGAAATCCCCATGCATCTGATAGGAGACCCAGTTTATCTCATCAGGAATGGCTGATAAAGGGTTCACTAACCACCACAAACTCGATCTATGGTAGCAAAACTTTAACTACTATTTGAGCTCGGCAAGGATGGTGGTAGAGAATGTTTTTGGACGTCTCAAAGGACACTGGACGTGCCTAGCCAAGCAACTTGATGTTTTTAACATTTCTGTATCAGACATTGTTGTTGCCTGCTGTGTTCCATACAATATATGTGAACTTAACAAGGAGCATTTCTTGCCAGGTTGGAACACTGAGCTTTCTGAATCTTCCTGAACCTGAACGAGTTGCTTATCAGGGGGCACAAGCAGACAGTCACCAGGCTCTCTGTGAAGCTATTACGTCCATTCTGTAAACTGCTCTGTAAATGGTTATATGGTTATATGGTTATAATTCTGTAAACTGATTATGTCTATTTTGTAAATGTATGCCAACAAATAACATCGTTTAGTAAATGTTTATGGCACATGTCAGAAATTTTTAGTGCACTTAAATTATATAAAGAACAACAAGAAAGAATGCAAATAAAGCTAGAAATGACTTTACAACTATGCAAAGTAAGAAGGCACCTAATTATGATGTTCAAAAGTGGTAAAGGCACAAGTCAAAGTGGATTAATTTTAAATCAACCAGCAGTGGGAGGAAGGAGGAGGAGGAAGATGGACTCGATGACTCATGTTCTTCATCCTTCTGGAAGAAGCTGATATTGTCATGTGGTGGGGAATAGTAATGGTACCTCTGGGATGCAGGAGGTTTGGTGCTGCGGAGAGGGAGAAGGGCATTGTTGTACAGGGGCAGCCATGAGTGAAATCAGCTCTCGCAGAAGTGAGGCCCGATTCCTTATCTCTTGCTGAATGCCTTAGAGTTGGTGCCAAAACCATTCATCTGATGTCCCACCCATGCCGTATTCTCCATCTCCTGCACTTCTCTCTTCATCTACTCCTCATGTTTCCACTGCCCTTCCAGACGAAGGTGTTCCTTCTCCATCTCCTCATTGTCCATTGAAAGCAGCAGATCCTTTATCTCCTTTGTGACAACCTGCGCCTTAGTTGGTTTCTGCTTTTTTTGGCTGCGGCTGGCTTCTTAGAGAACAACTCAAGCGACATTAGTGAGATGGGTCCTTATGGGTAACACACTCACAAAGACACATGAGAACGACAGTAATCACAAACCAAGATAGGTTTATACCTGGCTGATTGTGAGGTACAGCTTGGTCATTTCTAGTGGTGGCATTTGTCTTCAGGCCGCAAATGTCTCCTGCATCAACAGTTCTACTGGGAGATGCAGCAGAAATGGATTGGGGGGAAGCTGTATCCTTGATGATCCAAAGAGCAACTGGGTTGGCAGAGTGGCTTGTCCCCCAGACTGAATGGTACAGGTCAAAATAGGGCCAGTCCAGATGCCCTCTGCTTCTTCTGCCATTATGATCCACAACCTGATGAAATTTCAACTTTGTTATTACCTGGGCTTTGTTCCATTCAAAGCCGCAGTCCCAGAGTTGAGTTGCCAGCCTTTCAAAAATCAGACCATCCTTCACCGTGCCCGCTACCTGGTGATTTATTTTTTCCTCTGCCCTGAGTGTTAGGAGCTCATGGACCTCGTTATCTCCCCAGTTGCAAGATATGTTGAGAGCTGAATATATACTGATCATTGTCAAGTTGCTATCATTGATGTCAGTTAATTTTAAATTTCCAGCACTTACGTCATGCAAAAGACGTCATCACGATGTCATCTTCCCTTCCTGTTTCGACCCTTTTAGACTGGCCCCGCTTCAGCTTTGGCACTACCTACCTTGATGGATTGGTGCCAGGTAAGTTCAGACCTTTCAATCCACCTTCAAAGCATTCATACAACTAGGCAAAGCATTCAAAAGGCAGATAATACTCGGTTTGAATCCTCTGTGTAAAAGGGGTAAGTGATTGGAGCACTAGCCAGCTGATTTTTACCACTAAGTGCAATCGCTTAGTTTTAGTACCATCTTTGAAAACCTGTGTTGCCTCATTGTTATAATATCTCCCCAATTGCAGTTCAAAGGTACTAATTGACAGGAAATCACTCTCAGTGTATGTGCTATTGTAAAAGATGCAATGTAAATGAAATCTTTTTATCCAATGTACACCACTTGCACTTACAGAGAAAGAAGATTTGATTGAAGCGGTGGAAGTTGCTGAAACTCCAATCGTGACATAGTGGAGAAGAGGCATGGCAACTTGTCAAGGGTTATTGCTGGGGGAGGGAAGAGGGATGAAGACTGGATAGAGCCAGCACAGATGGTGTGGTTCCGGACTGCCAAATGGTGGCAACAGAACCGCAGCAAGCTATTCAAGGGAGCCTCCGCCACCTCCACACATTCATGAGCAAGAACTCTACCAGACTGGCCAATCTGGTGTTTGCCAGCTTCATCCTGTCCAGGGCTGCATTTCCTCTCCCAATCTGTACTGCACAGAAACTGGATAAACAAGAAAATAAACACTCCCTCTACAAAGGATCTTCAGTGCTGGCTCAGCTGCCATTCCCTTCCTGGCACCTCACAAACATAATCAGAAGCAGTATTACCTGGATTCCTGTATCTCCCACAGAGAAACCTCACTGGTTGTGAGGACAACCGCCCCCAGAACTGCCCTGGAGTCTTCAAGGATGGATGACCCCCCCCCTACCCAACAAATAAACTGCACAAAAAAATCTTACAGTTATTTTTCATCATCTTTGAGTGCTTTAGTAACTTGGTTATAAAAATATAAAAATGAAGAAAATTAAAGCTGCAACTAAAAGCCAAGTATCATCCAAATTGCAGGTTATTTCTCACTTTAATAGCGTGCATGGGAAGGTTGTAGCATGAAGATGGACAATTTGCTTAGCTAATGGCTAATTAATGTCAAGGAGTTGGGTGCAAGAAATCTTGTAAAGAAACATCTGGGAATATGTTTAATTAGAATTGTCAACCATGCTCAATTTTCAGATTTTTAAAAATAGATAAAAAGCTGTTATCAGATTATCAATAAGTCTCCCTCCATCATGTTAAAATTTGACATAGGTATGGTGACCCAATGGCCTCCTTGATTGCTGTATCGTCCTGCGAGTCCAGTGGAAGGAAGGCGAGTGCAAGTTCATAGTATAGTGTCTGCTAACCCCTAAGCCCATTGAAAAATTACCTTGATGTTTGGTCCCTCAGCAGCACTGATTTAATTGGAATGATGGTAATAGGGTTATGATGGGTGTCAGCATCCTTCTGCTGGGAATGTTGGCAGAGATATCAACTGATGTTCATGTATTCAATTATCACGTTTGAATAATGACTCTGAGAAAGATCAGGCTTGATGTGACATTCCCTTTGCTGACAGATGCCAGGAATTAATCTGCTAGATCAGTAGCAGCTGTAAATTTAGTGTAAATCCCAGATGAATCACTTAAAAACCCTTGATAAACTGAATGATCCCACATAAACTGTCTGAACAAAAATGCTCAGATAAACCATTTAAATCTGTGGTAAACAATGTAAACCTCAGATAAATTACTTGAACTTTGGATTTTTAAAAATTTTAATTTTTAATTTACAGTTACATCACAAAAACAGGCTCTTCTGGCCCACGAGTCCTTGCTACCCAAATACACCCATGTGACCAATTAACTTACTGAGCCGGTGCATCTTTAGAAAGTGGGAGGAAACTGGAGAACCCGGAGGAAACCCACACAGACACTATGATTTATTAATATTAATCTATGATCATTGGATAGAATCCTTAAAGAAATTATTTTTGACAGCTTGTGAAAAGAAGGATCTTGCATTTATCTGGTGATTTTCACTGCCCTTTTTCAATGTAACTACTGTTGTATCATAGGTTAATATGAAAACAATTGGACACAGAATGATTTCTTTCACATGGTTAGAGTAGTGATTAGTGTAACTCCATTACAGCGCCAGCGACCCCGGTTCGAATCTGGCGGAGACTGTAAGGAGTTTGTACTTTGTCCCCATGACCTGTGTGTGGTTTTTGCTGGGTGTTCTAATTTCCTACCACCCTCCAAAACATATGGGGTGGTAGGTTAATTGGGTGTAAATAGGAGGCATGAATTCCATGGGCGGAATTTTAATCTGTATCATTAAAAGATTAAAAAATTAATTAAAAACCCAGTAGAGAAGCTCCTGTAATTTGTCTAGATGAGATTATTTCCATTCTCCACAACAAGGCCTTAATAAATATCTGAGCCAAAGCTGACACCAGTGCAGGGTGCATAAACTGGATCTTGCACTGTAAAGGCCTGGAGTGCACAAACCCACAACCTTCCAACTTACAAGTGAGTGCTATGCCTTCCCAAAAACTGATGCAGATTGGGAATAACTACTTGGGCAAGAGGGTGGTAAAAGGCCACAATCACAATTTGTAGCTTATTTTAATTTAATTCAGAGATGCAGCACAGTAGACAGGCCCTTTTGGCCCACAGCCTGCACCGCTCAAATACACCTAAGAGACAATGAACCTATGTTTTTGAAATGTGCGAGGAAACTGGAAGAAACGCATTCAGACATGGGAGAAACGTACAAACACCTTACAGCCGGCATTGGATTCAAACCTGGGTCGCTGGCGCTGTAATAGTCTTGTGTTAACCATTATGTTAAACATGCTGTCCCTTAAATGGCCCTCTTCATTTTTTTCATTGATGGACCAAAGTCACAATTCATTTGCCAATTAGTCTAATCTGCATTCAATAAATTTTGTCGAATTTACAAAAGAGACCAATTGACATAACAAATCAATGCTAGTTTATTTTGCACATGAGCCTTCTCCACCCTTTTTCATTTCATAATATCAACATAACGTTCTTTTCCTTTCTTCCTCTGTATTTATCTGGCTTCCCTTTAAATAGATCTCAAGTATTTTAAAAGAGAAAGAGAGAGGGAGAGCACCACAGAGGAAGGTAGAAAAGGAAGAAGGAGAGCGGAAAGGGGCAAGGCTAATTGGAGACCTGATGCAGCAGAAAATATGACACACTGAGCGGTTCAGACAGAGGCCTGCTTCATCTGAAGAGAGGCTATCATGGAATGAGCACTGTTTACATGGGAGCCAACCACAATCTCCAAGATTTCACCAGTGAGGCTCCAGTAAACACTGCCATTAACAACTAAGCAGTGTGAATGCTCATAGAATGTCAGAAACCCTTCTGAAAGGGTGGCACAATTAGTGTGGTGTATTACTGTGCCAGCAACCCAGGTTCAAATCTGGCACTGTCTGTAAGGAGTTGTACATTCTCCCCTTGTCTTTTCCCCAAGATTCCTCCCACCTTCCAAAATGTACGGGGTGCACATTAATTTGACTGTAATTGGACGGCACAGGTTTAAACGGCTGGAATCGGCTTGTACCGTGCTATAAATAAGAAAAAATAAAGAAGGCTCCACTCAGCAAGCCCGTAGACTGAGGAATACAACTGGATCTGATTAGTAAATAACCCATTTATCACGTGATTTTTTTTGGAGCATTTCTTTAGTTAACTAGCATTTAAGAAGTGCTTAACGGGTCAGGAAATGCATTTCCTGATGCAATCTAAGCTCAGGAAGATCTCAGCTTTGATCTGTGGTCTTAGCTAAGTTGTTTCATTTATCATCAAGTCCAGTGATGCAACTGACTCCAGTGTTTGTTAGTTAGGGAGGAGAAACCTGCTAAACAGAGCTTCTGTTTCTCATTGCTACCTCATGCTAGCAAGTGTGCCATTGATGGGAATGAATAAAGAAGTCCATTCCATCCACTGCAGACAGATGGGTATGTCTAGCAGCTCCTCCATGCCAATAAACTGTTTCATGAAGTGCCGCTGCTGTGGAACAATAAAGATTGCAGATACTGTGATTGTTGTGCAATGCTCAAAAGTGCCAGAGAAACTGGCAAAGTTAATATATAGTTACAATGTTTCTGGCCTGAGCCTTTCACCAATGTATGAGCAGAAAGCAAGCAGGCCTGAATAAACAAGTGAGGGAGGAGAGAAGGGGGTGGGGGGTAACAGCAGGCAAGCGGTCACAGGGCAGAAGAACAAAACTGACATGATAGGGAAAAGGGTGGTGGAAAGGAGACAGAGGGATAAGGAGACAGAGGAGGGCCCCAATAGACATCTGAGAACTCAAGTTAATGCCATCTTGTTGTAGAGAACCCAGGTGGAACATTAGGCATTGCTTCTCCAATTAATGGGTAGCTTCAATTTGATGGTGCATGAGGCCATGGTTAGACATGTCAGGTGGGGGAGGGGGGGGGGAATTGAAATGTTTGGCATATGGGAGGTCCCCGTTACTGCAGCAGATAGAGCAAATGTTCTCAACAATCTCCCAGTCTACGTCCAGGCTCTCTGATGTAGAGGAGCCACAACAGGGGCACAGTAAATAACCCCTGCAGTTTCACAAATGAAATGTTGCTTCACCTGAACGGACTGTTTGGGGACCTGAGTGGTGGTGAGGGAAGAAGTGTGGCACGTGTCTTTTCCTGCAATCACTCGGATAGCTGCCGTGGGGGTGATTGATGGGATGGAATGTGTGGGCATGGAGGGAGCTGTTCCCAGGGAAAGTGGAGAAGGGAGGAGAGGGAAAGATATATCAGGTGGTGGATGGTAGGTGGTGAAAATTGCAGAGGATAATATGTTGGATGCAGAGGCTGGTAGGTAAGGACAAGGGCAATCCCGTCCTTGTGGTGCCTAGTGGCAGAGGGAGCCAGGGCAAACCTCATCATGATAAAGGGTCCTGACCTGAAACATTGACTGACGATTTCTAAATATGGATGCTCTCTAATCCAGTGAGTTCCTCCAGTAGTTCATTGTTTGGGAAAGAGTTAAAGCATTTCTCAGGCATGGACCTTGAAGGTGGGAGTGAGGCAGGGGTTAATAGTCGGCAGCCGGAGAAATACTGCAACATGCAAGGTCATGAAAGAGAATGATAGAAATTTACAGCACATTGGAAACCACTCTATTTTAACATAATTATAAATCTCCACACTCAACCCAAACGACTTCTAAATGGGATTCTGACCTTGTATAATAGATGAGAATTTTTTATTTACTGAGTTCCTTCAACAATGACAGCGCGTGAGAAGAGGGCATAGCCTGGGTGGTGGAGGTCCTTGAGGTTAGAGGCTCTTTTTAAGACACCACCTCTTGAAGATAGTCCTCGATGGAGTCAAGACTGATGCCCATGATGGCACTGGCAGAGTTCACATCTCGCTGTAAACACACCAAAATGCTGGAAGAACTCAGCCGGTCTTTAAACAGAAGCAGGAAATATCGGAAAGTCTCAAAATTCAAACAATGGGGGAGGAATCCAGACCAACAAAAGATGTTCATTGGATTTAATCATGTCTGTGCGAAAGGAGACATGGAAAGGAGAGATGACGGGGGAAGAAGAGGGTGGTTTTTTTAAACAAAAATCAGAGACATCGATGTTAATGCCATCCATTTGGAGGGTTCCTAGTCGGAAGATGAGATGTTGTTTCTCCATTTATGGGTGGTCTCAGCCTGGCAGTACATGAAACCATGGACAGACATGTCGGCAAGAGAATAGGATGGAGAATTGAAATAGGTAGCCACTGGGAAGTTCATGGTATTGTGGCAGACAGAGCTGAGGTGCTCAACAAAGCAATCTCTCAGTCTGTGTCCAGTCTCTCCAATGAGAGGAGACCACTGTGGGAGTAGTAGATTGAGTAGTTGACCCCTGCAGATTCATGTGATATGTTGCTTCACTTGGAAGGACTGTTTGGGGCCACGAATGTGGCTCAGGAAGGAGGTGTGGATGCAAGTGGAGCATCTCCTGCAGTCACAGGGGTAGGTCCCAAGGGGACGGTTGGTGGGGAAGGAAAAGTGGACAAGAGAGTCATGGAGGGAGTAGTCCCTGTGGAAGGCAGAGAGGGGAGGAGAGGGGAATATGTGTTGAGTGGTGGGATCATGTAGTTCATGGCAGAAATGGTGGAGGAGGATGTGTTAGATATGGAGGCTGTGAGGTGGAAGGTGAAGACAAGGGGAATCCTGTCTTTGTTGCATGTGGGGGCAGAGGGTGCCAGGGCAGATGTGCGGGCAATGGAGGATATGCATATAAGTGCCTAGTTGATGGTGGTGGAGGGAAAGCCACATTGTTTGAAGGAGGACCTCTCTGATGTTCTGGCATGGATGTCCTCATCCTGGGTGTAGATGCAATGGAGACGGAGGATGTGAGAGAATGGAATGGAATCCTTACAGGGGACAGGGTGGGAAGAGGTGTAGTCGAGGTAGCTGTGGGAGTTGGTGGGTTTATAGAAGATGTCTGTGAGAGTTTGTCTCCTGACATGGAGACAGAGAGATCAAGGAAAAGGTGCGTGTTGCTAGAGATGGACCAAGTGAACTTGAGGTCGGGGTGGAATTTGGCAACAAAGTGGATGAAGTCATCGTACTCATCATGGGTACACGAGGCAGCACCAAAGTAGCCATCGATGTGGCAGAGGAAGAGTTGCATAGACTTGAAGCATGGATTGCTCTATGTAGCCAACAAAAAGCCATGCATAGTTGGGGCCCATGCGGGTCCCCATGGCAACCCCTTTAACCTGGAGAAAGTGGGATGAGTCAAAGGAGAAACTATTGAGGGTGAGGACATTCTGCCAGCCGAAAGAGGGTGGTGGTGGAGAGGGACTGGTTGGTTCTATTGTCCAAAAAGAAACAAGTGCTTTGAGGCCTTCAGTTTGGGGAATGGAGGTGTATAGGGATTGGATAATCCATAGTAAATATGATAGGATTGAGATCAGGGAACTCTTTGTAGTGGGCAATTTGTCTCAGGGATGGTGAAAGGTCAGCCATTCTCATCATTTTCCCCCTTGGTGTGTTAGGCTGTTAAATTCAGACACTATTGCACAACATGCACAGGAGACTGTGATCTGAAGCTAAACACACTCTCCGGGAGGAATTCAGAGGGTCAAGTAGCAAAGAAAAAGAATGGTCATAACCCTTTATCAAGACTGGACAAATGTGCAAATTTACTTTTACTACAACATGGACATTAAATTCCGTTGAAGCGTCGTTTCCATAAATCTCCCATCCCTCTAACTTCCTTCAGATAAAGATCATACTCACAATGGCCCTGAATACTTGGAATCTCAAACAAGCAGTTTATTTCTTCTTCTTGCTTATGATGAAACCCAGCAGTGACAGGTTTATATTTCCTTCTGACTCCATAGTTATAGCCAAAGAACAAGAAGTGAGCTGATTTAATTATGCTGGTAATAAAATTAAAACAACCCTCAAGGATGTGTACTGCTGGCTTCCTTAGGCAGCCTTTTCACTTTAGCCTCGTGTTAGACTTAATTAATCACAGATATACACAAACCCAGAGCAATCCAGGCTATCCTGAAACTGTCAGTAGGTCAAAAATAAAGACACCATCTGGGTTCATGCCACATCTCATAGCCAGAGCCACAGCTAGAATCCAGGTCTGCCTGGTTGACTTGAAGCCAAGGATTTGATGTAGCCCATAGAGCCTGATTCCTTCATATGGGATCTATTTACAAGGAGCCCTGGTTCCTCACCTCCCTCCCTCCTCTCATCCCACCCCATCCCCCCACGATCCTACCAAACAAACAGAGGGTTTGCTTGCACTTCCCTCTAGACTTTACACAGATTTTGTGAATTTAAGGAGGCGCCACTTGTCACCGGGGAATAGGCCGAAAACTAAACCATTGGCTGCACTCAGAATGCCTTTGAGAAGGGGGTCATGGAATCTGTTACAATGTTGTTGACTTTACTAAAGGAAGTAATGGGAAGTAGCTGTTTTAAAGCAAATTGTTGAATAATGTTTCTGACAAAGTTAACTGGGCGAAGGAAAGGTGCCAAAATACACACTTAACTCTTGCTCAACCAGAGTGACCGTCCTGTGCCCGTGAACAGCCAAGAGGAGAGGCTTAGCAAGGTTATGCATTCATAGCTGCCCTCCTCAGACTTGAACAGGTAATTTCTTGGCTACTGTTCAGAGTGCACTAGGGATGTGACCAGAGGTACTGCTTTACAAATGAATGGAGATCCTCGCAACTATTTAGGCGATCCTAAAAGAATCCTGCAGTATTTATTTGAAGAACAGGAAACTCCCCATCGTGACTGGCCCAATATTTATCCTTCAATTACCATCACTAAAACAGAGCTGCTGGCCATGACCATGTTAATGCTTTGTGCAAATTGATTGTTGTACCTACTTCCTTAGGCTACAATGAAATACTGGGCTGTAAAGTGCTTTGGGAAATTTTAATGTCACAAAAAAAACTTAAAGGAATGTAAATTATTTCCTGATGTTGATTGACAACCTTCGAATAGGACAAGAGAGATGCAGCTTATCAGATTGTGCTGAATGCCACGTGGTTACACAACAGAGGATTGCATGGATTGGAAGGTCCCGAAACTGATACCCCATCAGTCCGAATGAGCTGGATTCAGACAGGACAGTAACTTACTGTGGTGGGTGGGGGGGGCGGTTGTTGGATGCATAATGGTACCAACAGGGCCTCACTTTCCTGGGATCTGTGTTTTGTAAGAATGAGAAATGACAGCCAAAGGGTGGCACAGTTAGTATAGTGGTTAGCATAATGGTGCCAGCGACATGGATTTGAATCTGGTGCTGTTTGTAAGTAGTTTGTACATTCTCCCCATGTCTGCATAGATTTCCTCTAGGTGCTCTGGTTTCCTCCCACCCTCCAAAATGTATGGGTGTTGCAGGTTAATTGAGGTATTTGGGTGGCATGGGCTCATGGGCTGGAAGGGCCTGCTACTGTGCTGAATGCCTAAATTAAAATTAAATAAAACAAAGCCTTTTGAGGCAACAGGGACATTATCAAACAAGATTTGTCATGAACTATGTAAAACAAATCTTGGTCAAATATAGCACTTGATGGTTCAGTTGCCTATTATAGAGTGATAGAAATCAGAGGTGTTCAAGAGTCCAGAATTAGGGGAACACAAAGGTTACAGAAATAAGGATGGGCATAGCCATGAACGGATTTAAAAGCATGGGTGAGGCCTCTAAAAATCTGGACTCTCCAGGCCTGATAGTTAATATAGGTCAACAAGAATCAGCGAACTGGGAATATTTAAGGCACAGGCTACTGATCTTTGGGTGAGAATGTCAAGAAGGGTATACATTTGTAGATGGACCAGAAAAACCTTGAAACAATTGTTGAAGCAAATATCCTCTCATTTATCAGAACCATCCATAGTTTAAAAAGCAAAAAAAAAATTTGAAATCTCAAAAGCAGAAAAACTCAGTAAGTCAAGTGGGAATTGTGGGAAGAGTCCAGTTTTCAGGTCTGTAGCTCTTTGTCAGATCCAGGAAAGAAAGAGTTGCAAGTAGATGCCATTTGGAAGGAAGGTGATAGAGAGATGTGCAAGACGAGAAGAGTAGCAATGGCTTAATGAGCACAGATAACGAGTTGTTGTGGTAAGATTTGCCCAGCAGGTTTGTACAAATAGGATGACAGAAAAATAAAGAAAACAAAACTATTGGAAAACACAACGAGGTCATGAATCATCTGTGGAAAGAGAAACTGTTAATGTATCAAGCAAGGAACACTTTAGTAGACCTGAAAAGCCTTTTTCCGTCTCACCTCTATCACCCCACGCAATTTCTTCCAGATCCAACCAGATTCAACATTGGATATATATTCCCCTCATCTTTAGAAATTCTTAGGGTTCACCCCCTTCATGGGTTTCTTTTTTCTTCCATCTAATAGCCTGAATACACCTGAGATTGTCTGATCTCAGAAGCTAAGTAGGCTCAGGGAAGGGAGACCGCCTGGGAACGCCAAGTGCTGTAGGTTTCTGTGAGGGGGCGCTGGACAAAGTGGCGGCTTTCTGCCTTCCTTATAGTAGATAAAAGTTAAAGAATTTCATGTATGTTACATTTTAAATGTAGTATTACATGACAATAATGTAACCTTTACCTTTACCATCCTTGCCTATCACTTTCCGTTTATGGCACTTCCCTGTGCAACTGCAGGAGGTACCATACCTGTGCAAAAGAGGTTTCTCTGTTGGTGCCAGCTCTGATTAACTCATTTAGTCTCATCATATCAGAGATATTCCTTTTAATCTCATTCTCCCCTCCTCCACCTTCTCTCCTACTGAAAATTAAATTAGTCCTCTATTTTTCCCAGTTCTGATCAAACCCTATTCTTGAACCCTTAACAGATACTTTTTCCACAAAGGTGTGATCTGCTCTGAATTCCAAAACTTATTACTTTTATTTCAGATTTCCAGAATCTGTAGTTAGTTTTTCTTTTACCTCGAGTTCTACTTTCTCCCAAAACAGGAAATATCCTGTTAAGACATCTCAGGATTTAAAATATTTAAATTAAGTTGCCTCTCAATCTTCTAAACTCCAGTGCCTACAAACTTAGCCTATTCAACCTTTCCTCATAAATTTCATTGAGCTACAAACTCTAAGCCTATGTACTCTGCTCTGCAAATGGATCCTTGACTTTCTCACTGGAAGACCAGTAGTAATTGGAAACAACCTCTCCTCCTCACTGATTTTTAGCACAGGCTCACCCCAAGGATGCGTGGTTAGCCCACTGCTCTACTCATTATACATCCATGACTGTGTGGCCAGGCATAATTCCAATGCCATCTACAAGCTTGCCGATGACTCCACAATTGTTGAAAGAATCACAAACGGCAATGAGGAAGCTTACAGGAGGGAGATAGATCAGCTCGTTGATTGGTGCAACTACAACAACCTTGCGTTCAACATCAGCAAAACCAAGGAGATGATTGTGGACTTCAGAAGGAAATCAGGGGAACATGACCCAATCCTCATTGAGGGCTCAATAGAGGAGAGGGTCAAGAACTTCAAATTCCTGGGTGTCAACATCTCTGAGAATCTGTCCTGGAGCCTCCACATTTTTTTTTAAACTGGAGCCTCCACATTGATGTAATCACAAAGAAGGCTCTCCAGTGGCTATACATTTTGAGGTGTCTGAGGAGATGTGGTATGTCACCAAAACTCTTGAAAACTTCTAGCCAACTCTCAGAACAAGAATAAACTTCATAGGGTTATTAACTCAGCCTACGACATTACAGGTACCAGACTTCATTCCTTTGAGGACATCTACGTGAGGCGGGCTGACTTAAAGAACCAGCCTCTCTCCTCATAGACCCCCACCACCATGCTCTTTTCACTCTGCTACAGGGCCTAAAGATGAGGACTCAATGGCACAAGGGCAGCTTCTACCCCACTGCCATCAGATTCCTAAATGATCAATGAACCACAGACACTGCTTCACCTTTCATGAAATACTGCTTTTATGTTTTTTTATTGATAGTAATGTGGGGCAATGGATCCACTCATGATGGAATGACTCAATGGGCTGAAGGGCCTACTTCTGCTCCTATATCTTATGGTCTTTTTCTGTTTTCAACAGTTTCTTGCCCTGGATATGATTTCCCTTTTCCCTTTATCTCTGTGGAGTAATCTTCTCAGTGTTGAAGGGTGTAGGACACTGTCCAAAGTATTCTCTAGCTAGGGCTTCCATTTCAACCCCTTTATTGTGACTCCAACACCAAACTGCAATCGGAAGCCCCATTGTGGGAAAGGTCACCAATCAAGCATCACTATATCACTGATAAAAGATGTGCATGAAACTTACCAGCTGGTTTTTGTCTCAAAACGTTCTGGGAATCTGATAATCTGAACCTTGCTATGCCCACACTAAAAATAATGACCAGCTGGTTAGTGAGAAGGGAATCATCACATGCAGATGGCTTTGATAAGAAGAGTAAAGATAAATTGGATTAGCTTGCAATAAGCAGTAACTAGTCAGAATCATTTCCATAAAGATGAGATGGTTTGGCAGTCATATAACCATATAACCACTTACAGCACGGAACAGGCCAGTTCGGCCCTACTAGTCCATGCCGTAGCAAATCTCCACCCTCCTAGTCCCACTGACCAGCACCCGATCCATACCCCTCCAGTCCCCTCCTATCCATGTAACGATCCAGTCTTTCCTTAAATGTAACCAATGATCCCGCCTCGACCACGTCTGCCGGAAGCTCATTCCACATCCCCACCACCCTCTGCGTAAAGAAATTTCCCCTCATGTTCCCCTTATAATTTTCCCCCTTCAATCTTAAACCATGTCCTCTAGTTTGAATCTCCCCCTTTCTTAATTGAAAAAGCCTATCCACATTTACTCTGTCTGTCCCTTTTAAAATCTTAAACACCTCTATCGAGTCCCCTCTCAATCTTCTACGCTCCAGAGAAAAAAGCCCCAGTCTGCACAACCTTTCCCTGTAACTCAGACCCTGAAATCCTGTCAACATTCTCTTGAACCTTCTCTGCACTCTCTCTATTTTGTTTATATCTTTCCTATAATTTGGTGACCAAAACTGTGCACAGTACTCCAAATTTTGCCTCACCAATGCCTTGTACAATTTCATCATAACCTCCCTACTCTTGAATTCAATACTCTGATTTATGAAGGCCAACATTCCAAATGCCTTCTTCACCACACCATCTACCTGAGTATCAGCCTTGAGGGTACTATTTACCATAACTCCTAAATCCCTTTGTTGCTCTGCACTCCTCAATTGTCTACCATTCAATGTATATGACCTATTTAAATTTGCCTTTCCAAAATGTAGCACCTCACATTTATCTGTATTAAATTCCATCAGCCATTTCGCAGCCCACACCTCCAGCCTTCCTAAATCACCTTTTAATCTACAGTATTTTTAGAATGATGCCAGGTGTTCTTTTCCAAGATGCTTCATTTCATCCTGGCCTTGAAGCTTCTGAATTATGTTTTGCTTTTTTCTTAATCTGAGGCGTATAACATCACTTCCAAAAGATGATACCTCCTGTAGAGTTCTGTTGTGAAAGGACCTACTTCCATTACAAGTTCAGAAGTTATGTTTAAGAAAGATAAATATTTGTACTCATTTGGTCATTAGAAGTTGGAGGATTATGGGGGATAGTTATTGAATGGTGGGACAATGTCGTGGGGGGTTTGAATCTTGAATCCACAATTATATGTTTGACAGGTAAGAGTACTGCCCATTAGCCATGGTTTACACCGACAATTATTAGAATATGTAGCCCTTCATGGCTGTTCCACATTCAAAGAGACGATGGCTGGACACTGCCAAAGGATAAAATCACGATCTTACATGAAATGAGTTTGAACAGTAAATGATGAACTGGGATGCTAAGTTCTTTTCTGGATGGCAACATGGCCTAGGAAAATATTCGGCATGGGACGCTGACACAGAAAGTCAAAGTGCTAATCATTTCAGACTGGTGTGGGCTCAAAAATCACTGCCACCATCCATGATTGAGAAAGCACAATTATAATATTTATTTAGCTTTATCAACCACTGACTCCATTCCTCGTCTGACTGTGCATGTGAGTTCTTGAGTCAAGATCCAGGTTGGATATGTAGCGGATTGAAGAGCAATAGAAGTGTTAAAATTGACTCTTCTGGTAGAACACCTGACACTGACTAAAAACTATTTTCATGGAACACAAGATGAATTGAACTTAAAGTACAGTGCCATTTTTATACTTTAAGAGCCCTTTGATTTAAAAAGTCATCTGCATTTATGTATCTGCCTTTTTGTGTCCTCAGGATATCCAAATCTCCCTCAGAGAGAAGGAAGGAAGGGTTCACCAACTTGTCCCCTTTGATAAAAGAGTTGGCCATAAAGAAGAGAGTGAGTAGAAAATGTCTCAAGGTTATATTTGTGGAGCTCAGAAAAGTTAATCATAATCCATTTGAACCTGTTTGGTCTTCCCAAAGCTTGTTGATCTTTCAGCATACAGGGATGTCGGTGAGGGAATGCTGTCGACTGGCACATCCCAGGCTGCAGGAGTACTGGGAAATGCACTGAGGCTTGGCACAACCAACTTGAGGGAGCTGGTGGGAGGACTACAGTTGAAAGCCCTTCCATTACCAGACATCGAGGGGGTGAGACCGAAGAGAAGTTCAAAACAACAGAGGGGGATAGCAACAAAGTGCCACAGTGGTAGTACTTAAAAAGGAAGAAATGTAAAACTGGGCAGTTAAGAAGATGGGTGATAAACTCAAGACAACATGACAGATATTTAGATCACAAGAAATTTCTTTTCTCAGAATCATTTGAATTTTATACTTCTGAAAGCTATGGATGTCTGGTCATGTTTGGAATTGGTAGATTTTTGGACTTTAAGGAAATTAAATGATTATGGGGTCAGGGTAGAATATTGATTAATGGAAAAGGGTCACAGGAACTTCTGGCTTACCTGCTCATTTTCTTATGTTCCAAAGAACTGGAAAGGAATTTTTATTGAGGTGCGTAGCAGCGAATGTAAATAATAATCTCACAAACAGCAACTGACCAGACCAATACTCTGAGAGAGAGATAAATATTGGCCGGCGTACCAGGGAAATCACTCTTGCAGGACCTAAACAATGACATTAGATCTGTTACATCTCCTTGAAAATGCAGATTGGTTCTCAGTTATGGCAAGCTCTCCACTGGTCACCGTGACAGAGGTGCACCAAAGAAAAGGTACAAGGACTGCCTAAAGAAATCTCTTGGTGCCTGCCACATTGACCACCACCAGTGGGCTGATATCGCCTCAAACCGTGCATCTTGGCGCCTCACAGTTCGGCGGGCAGCAACCTCCTTTGAAGAAGACCGCAGAGCCCACCTCACTGACAAAAGGCAAAGGAGGAAAAACCCAACACCCAACCCCAACCAACCAATTTTCCCCTGCAACCGCTGCAACCGTGTCTGCCTGTCCGCATCGGACTTGTCAGCCACAAACGAGCCTGCAGCTGACGTGGACATTTACCCCCTCCATAAATCTTCGTCCGCGAAGCCAAGCCAAAGATACTGTGACTGAAATGCTCAAATCTCGGTCTTTATTCCAGATAGGGGTGTCTAATACGAGAGGCCGTAGATTTAAGGCAAAAGTGGAAATATTTGAAAGGGACCAGATGACTAATCGTTTCACGTTGAACATGGTGGACACATGGAACAAAGAGCAGTAGTAGAGGTGGGTACAAATGGAACATTTAAAATCCATTAACACTGGTATGTGAATAGGAAAGGGTTACAGGGATATGGGCTAATAGGATTAGCGTGTGTAGACAACTTGATCAGTATTGGCAAGAATGACCAAAGGGCCTGTTTCCATGCTGTAAAATTCTATGATTCTATTTCTAGTGGAGAAATCACAACAATTACTGTCAGTTTATTGCTAGAAATTTTAAAAGAGCAAAAATAAGGAAGTACCTTGACGACACGGTTGACATAGCAGTTAGCACAACGCCTTTACAGTGCCAGTGATCAGGACCAGATCTGGGTTCAAATCCAGCGCTGTCTATAAGGAGTTTGTACGTTCTCCCTGTATCTGCATGGGTTTTCCCCATGGGCTCCGGTTTCCTCCCACCCTTCAAAAGCATAGATTAATGGGGTGTAAATTGGGCGGCACAGTCTCGTGAACCAAAATGGCCTGTTACCGAGCTGTATGTCTAAATTTTAAAAAAATATTAAATTTACATTGTCACCTTGAATACTGGAAACATACATGAGATTAAAACTACCCCTTACCCAAAAAGAATCATAAGTTCAGATAAAATCCTTCTCGTTGAAGTGAGGTGAACTGTCTAACATGTGGTTTTACTAGAGTATGACCCTGAGCTGTAATACAATGTGGTCATGTGATATCCCAGCGATTTTTTTTCTTTGCCCTGTCAGAGTGATTAAACATTTTATTTTTCTCTGAGGGGTGTTCTGGAGATTAAATTTTGAATTCTGAGGAAGCCAAGACAATGCAGGAGGTTTAGATTCCAGTGTGAGGCTCCAGCTTCTGAGCTGGAGCCCTTCCTGCGGCAGAAGGCATTTCATTACTGGAGGCCACTGAATGCTTTGGCACCTTAAAATTCCTGGGCTACTAATTCTTACTTGCCAAAGGCATTTAGTTAAAACATGAAATCACCCTTTACTCAGTAATTTCATCACCAACTCACCCTTCTGGGGCAGAGCTGTTTCATGACCAGCTCAATTGTTTCAAAATGAACCACAGTTCAGTGCAATGCTATGGAATTAATTGGAATCATATGTAAATCTCCAATAAAAGCAGTTGAAAATGCCGTTCTTAATTTGTTACAGCTGTTGCATCTTCAAGAGTTCAGAGAAAGCCATGAAAGCAGAACTAAAGAGTAGTTATTCCGTGGAAGTGAGTGTACTGGCACAGAGGTCATCTGGTGTGGAATATCTTCTGCCAGGTTTTGCTGAAGCAATCCAAAGATAATGTTGATGCCTTTGTGTCTTACTCTGCATTCTCCATGACTTCAGTTGTGGATTTAACTTTCTCTTCAGGATTGTATCTGTTTGTGTATTCGCAAAGTTTTCCTCATTGCCTGCAGAAAGAAATCCCTTTCTCCTTTCTCTCAACTTTTACAAATGATGAACAACTCTCACTCATCTACTCCCTGATCAAGGGAAATATTCTTTTCCAGGCCACCATTAAAAAAACTTCAATATCTTACCTTCTCAGCCAAGTAGAACCAATCCCAGTATCTTAAGTTTCTCAGTACAGAGTAGTGGCCCTTCATTCCTGATATCTTTCTGTGAACTTGTAATTGTTTATAAATTGTTAAATCTAGACGTTTAGCATGGTAAGAAGCCCTCCCGGCCCACAAGTCTATGCTGCCCAATAGCACTCAATTAACCTCCAACCCCCGGTACTTTTTCGAACAGTGGGAGGGAACCAGAGCACCCGAGGAAACCCTCACAGACACATGGAGAACGTACAATTCCCTTACGGACAACGCTGGATTCAAACCTCAATTGCTGGCACAGTAACAGCATGGTGCTAACCACTACTGTGCAGCCTTTTCATTTTTCTATTATTTTTAAAGGACTTCATGTACTTTCCACAAGTTTTGATGTACTCTCCACAGCAAAGTATGGCAAACCAATGATATCATTCTAACCCGTGGGCTCAGATGTTTTATCCAACCTTAGTGCATCTTCCTCAGTTTTGCACTGTAAATGGGGTGGGGGGGGGAATATTCTTGTTCAATCAAATGAAGGGCTTATCTTTTTCAAAACCTCCCTTAATAATCATAAGCAGGGTTTTTCCATAATTATGCCAATCACAAAAAGAAAATTTCCCACATTTTGCTTTAATTTCAAACTAAACCTTTTTACTTTATTCCGATGTAAGATAACTGAATTGCATTTGAATTAACAGGACTTGCAGCCTACTTCTGGTGTTCTGGGTTCTAATAAAAGATAGTCAATGTAAAGAGGTAGTTAATTCTGTTTCCCCCTTCATGCTGTCTGTCCTATTCACTACTTTCAGCACATCCTGTTTTGTTTGAACCCTAAATATTTCTTCATCCATACTACTAACCAATCTCCTTACCATCTGCCTTCATGTATCATTCAATACTGTAAAACGTTTTCAAAGGAATTCACAGAATTCAGAAAAACAATGTGTGCAAGTCAAAGGAAAATATGTTAAAACTGACCAAAAAAAAGCAGTTTATCAGATCAGGAGGAGAGTAAGACAGGGGGCTTTTGGGAAAGCCCAATTGGATTAAGACACAGTCACAGAGAGTTTGAGAGATGGAGGGCTGTTGGGAGGTTTAGAAATGGAGGAAAGGCATCAATTTTAGAGAGACGGTGAGAGGACATGAGTGCATGAGAAATTCAGATTACTTATTTAGGTGTTAAAATCACTAGGAAATTTAAAGATTTGTTTAAATTAAAATGTTCTCCTTTATTAGATTTTGTGAAACAATCTCTTACTAGATGGTCATATTAAAGCTGTTAAGATGATAATATTACCTAAATTTTTATACCTATTTCAAGCTGTTCTAATTTTTATTCCAAAATCTTATTTTGATAATATTGATTCTAAGATTTCATCTTATATTTGGAATGGTAAGGGGACCAAATTGAATAAGCTTCACTTACAGAAACCTAAGAAGGATGGTGGTGTGGCCTTACCGAATTTGAGACTTTACCATTGAGCTTTTTTTTAAATTTATTACTTTGATAAATTTGATTGTCGACTCTGGGTAGATTTGGAATTGAAATCTGTCCAGAAATATTCCTTAGCTTATAATTCAGGACCAGCATTGCTTGTTAGACTATAAATACATTTCCAATCCAATTATTAAATATTCATTACATATTTGTTTTCAAGTTCTAAGGTTTTTCGGACTAAATCTTTTTTGCCTTGGCTAATATTACATATCTTAATTTTTTTTTAAAACACCCTCTACTCTTGACCAAACCTTCTTTATTTGGAAGATTAAAGGAATAATCTATTTTCTAGATTTATTCACTTATGGTGATGTGATGTCTTTTGAACAACTTTCTACTGAATATAATTTGTCATACATTTTTTTAAGATATCTACAAATTAGAAATGTCCTGAATATGGTAATGTCTAATTATCTAACATTACAGTAACCAGATTTACCTGACGCTTTGTTGCAGTTAAACCCCTTTCAGAAGGGATTATTTGGTACTATTAAATACTTACATTAAATTTGAGATCAGTCCCCATGGATAAGATTCAACAAACATGGGAATCGGATTCAACTAACATTATCTCCTGAAACATGGGGAAGAATTACTAGACTATTAATACTTCTTCACCCTGTACATGTCATTTCTTTAATACAATTTAAAATAGTTCATAGAGCTTATATATCTAGAGACAAACTAGCTTGTATATTTCCATATAGAGCTCTATTTGTGATAGATGCAATACTGAGATGGCTTCATTGACTGATATGTTTTGGTCATGTCCTGTGTGAGAAAAACTTTGGAAAGAAATTTTGCTAAAATTAGGTAGTGTCTGTGGTTCATTGTCTATTCAGATATCTGATGGCAGAGGGGAAGAAGCTGTCCTTGTGAAGTTTGATGCTTGTCTTCAGGCTCCTGTACTTCCTTCCCAAATGGCAGCAGTGTGAAGCGGGCATGGCCTTGGTGGTGAGGGTCCTTGAGGATAGAGGCTGCATTCTTAAGGTACCACATCTTGTAGATGTCCTCAATCGAGTGGAGACTGATACCCGAAATGGCTCTGGCTGAGTTTACAACTCACTGTAGTTTCCTATGGATTTCTTTTGCTTACTATAGAAGCTTTGTGACCTGCTGATTTTTTCCAGCATGCTTGTGTACTGCACTCGACCCCAGCATCCGCAGACTTTCTTGTTTAATTCCATAAGGCAGAAATATTTGGAATAAGTGCAGGTTTATGAAAGACAACAAATAAGAAGTTAGCCACGGATGCAGCAAAGCCAGAATTGCTCCTTTTTTTAATGTCGTTTTTGACATTCCCTCATTTCCCATGATGTCTAGAACTAAGGGACAAAGTCTTAAGATTAAGTTTAAGAAGAGATAAAGAGGAACTGTTTGTCCCAGAGGATAGTGAATCTGTGGAATTCTCTGCACAATAAAGCAGTAGAGGCTTCCTCATTAAATGAATTTAAGTTACATCCAGATAGAATTTTGAATAATAGAGGAATTAAGGATTGTGGGGAACAGGCAGGTAAGTGGAAATTTCTTTTATCACCTTCTGTCATTTCACCATCAACTTGAGAATTTTCCGGCATTTGAATTCAAAGTATTTTCATTTTTATTCAGAGGTGGTGCATCAATAATTCCAATTTGCCTTCAACAGATCACCCTAAAACCTTTTGATTCTTGTCAGCTGATCATTTAAATCTACAACTGCATTTCCTCCCTTATAATCTGCTACTAATATGATTTTCTCCTTTCAAAACTTTAGGTCAGCAATCCTAAAATTAGAGTCTAAAGTTCTGTGAAACTTCTTGGTACTTTACCATGTTAAAAACTTGATTTAATGCAAGTTGCTGAACCTATTACTTACCTTCTCTGTGTCTGTAAATTTGCATTTCTTGCATCTATGATAATAAAGGTTGGAACCATAGAAAATTACAGAACAGAAAACAGGCCATTCGGCCCTTCTAGTCTGTGCTGAAACCCCATTCCTCTAGTCCCACTGACCTGTACCCATTCCATTCCACTCCCATTTATGTATCTATCCAACTTATTCTTAAAACTTAAGCATGAGCCCGCATTTATCGCGTCAGATGGCAGCTCGTTCCAAACTCCCACCACTCTGAGTGAAGAGGTCCCCCCAATGTTCCCCCTAAACCTTTCACCCTAAAGCTGTCCTCTGTCCTCTCGTATTTATCTCTCCCAATCTAAGTGGAAAGAGCCTATTGCATTTACTGCATCTATTCCCCTCATAATTTTGTAAATATCAAATCTCCCTCATTATTCTACACTCTAAGGAATAAAGTCCCAACCTGTTTAATCGTTCCCTGTAACTCAACTCCTGAAGACCTGGCAACATCCTAGTAAATCTTCTCTATACTCTTTTGATTTTACTGATATCCTTTCTGTATTCTGCCGAAACCTACACTCCCGGTACATTTCGAATGAATCTGCCCCATTTCATCATGCAATCTTTATGTTATAGCAAATGTAATTTTTCTTCATCTCATTCCTTTTAAAAATACGGCAAAGGGCTCAGATCCAAAATGTTGATTGCCTATGGATGCTGGATGACCTGCTGAGTTTCTCCAGAACTGCAATAGACCCGGAATCTGCAGATTCTCTTGGTTATATCCAATCGATGGGCAAAGTTCAACCACAACCCAGTTTTATTTTCATTCTCCACTCACACAACACTGGCTAGTCCTCTATTTATTGTCTATCCCTTAATGAGCCATGAACAAGGTATTTTTTTGAGACCATTCTAGAGGATAGTTAAAAGCTGGATCCAAATCCATGTAGACCAACCTGCTGAAGTTGTCATTTGGTCTTCATTGAAGAATTTAGCTGAATAATTACGACAAGACTTATAGCATTAGTAGGTCACATAAGCATGGGCTCAAGAACCCTATATGTCAGAGCTTAATGTTACTGTCAGACCCTTTATGGCTCGAGATCAATCTAGTACAGGCAACATCAACTTGAATATGGATGCATTTAATGTCACACAATTTCCCAAAATGCTTCACACACAATTTCCCAAAATGCTTCACACACAATTTCCCAAAGTGCTTCACCAGAGCATCTTCAATATTTAGTTTGGTGCTGCAGAAGGTGTCATTAGAAGCAAAGAAAAAAAGCTTGGTCACAAAGGTTAATGTTAGGGGTCTATACAAGTCAATAGGTTTAGTGATGAAATGCAAGTTTAGTGATTTGGCAATTGAAAGGTCACCCATTGACGATGAAGGCAAGCCAGAATTGGAGAAGTGCAAATCTTATTGACCTGGCCAAAGTTACAGAGAGGGGAAGGGGTAAGGCAGTGACAGCGAAGCTAATAATGTATGTAGCAAAATGTTTCAAAGAACTTCAGAGTTAAATCACAATTTGACATCAAGATTCAAGGAAATTTTAGGACAGATGAACAAAATCAGCAATTGGTCGATGGAGTGAAAATGAGGGAGGCTTCTTAATAAGTTCATCCTTCTGAGAGCTCAGTGTTGCATTTTATTTTACATTAAAGGATGGTGAACACATGCAACAAATTAAAGATGAACAAAGGTTTGGATTTTTGTTAATGTTTCCTGTTGATTTCTGTGCACCCAAGAGCTGCCTAATTTTTACCAGAATACCAACAGTTTGTGGTCCTTTTGAAAGATGTTTTGTTTCTTCACATGTTCAATTGCTTTCATATGAAGGCATTGGAAACACAAGAAAAATTGCCAGGAATTGGGAGTAATAGACATTTTTCCCATTTTGTCTTTTCCTGCCCTGAAATGCTCAAGAGTAGCTGAAATGAAGTAGAGAAATTATATTTAAAAAATAGATTAAAAAATGCAACATTTTGAGGAGAAAAGTGACATGACATTTCTTGTATTTGGAATCCAGGAAGTGTTTTATCAAAAATGGCATCAGTTGGAAGTGACTTTAAAATGAATGGACTAGAAATTTGTTGCTGTGCTTGTCCTGTGACTTTGTGACTGAAAATGCTCTTTTGTGGAGTGATGTTACTTGATCAGCTTCTGATGCAGAGATTGTGTTAGGCACCCAACAGGATTCACAATTGAAGTGGCCAGTTTAATTTTAAGTGATGTAAAATGATTGTCCGTTATGTTTCACTCCATTGACACCAATTTGCACATGAATACCCCCGAGCATAAAGTCTTGCAAAAGGTAGTGGACTCAGCCCAGGCCATCACAGGCAAACCTCCCATCATCGAGAACATGTGCAGGGAATGCTGCCATCAGAGGGCAGCAGCAATTATCAAGGATCCACGCCACCCAGCACATGTTCTGTTCTCGCTGCTACAGTCAGGAAAGAGGAATAAGTGCCACAAGATTTGCACCACCGGGTTCAGGAACAGCTGTTACCCCTCCACCATCAGACTCCTCAACGACAAACTCAATCAGGGACTCACTTAAAGACTCGTGAAATTTATTTGTTTCCTCTCTGTATTTCACAGTCAGTTTGTTTACATTTCTTTATTTGTTTATATGTGTCTGTTGTGTACAGTTATTTCCCCACTACCAATAAGTGGTAATTCTGCCTCACCCACAGGATAAAGAATCACAGGGGTGAATGTAACGTCATGTATGTATTAACCATAACCACATAACCATTTACGGAGCAGAAACAGGCCATGTTGGCCTTTCGAGTCCGCACCAGTTCACTGATTTTGTGCGTCCTCTTCAGGCATTGGTCCCGGTAGATCTTTATTCTGACAATAAATTTGAAATCTGAAATGTGAAAAGTAGCTTTTGAGTCCCATAGCATTGAAATAAACACCACTGTATGATTGAACTTTTGGGTCTTTGAGCCTTCAGAATCTTGACAGGAATTCTACCACCTCATGGGAACCCCAAGAAGAATGTCAAGGGTTTGCAGAGGGTGCGTCAAAGAGTCATAGGAATTGCAGTGCAAAAGACTGCAGTGGCTCTCAACCTTTTTCTTTCCACTCACATACCACTTTAAGTAATTCCTATGCCATTGGTGCTCTGTGATTGGTAAGGGATTGCTTAAGGTGGTATGTGAGTGGGAAGGGAAGGTTGAGAATCACTGCTCTAGACCCAATTATATATAACAATTACAGTACGGAAACAGGCCATATCGGCCCTTCTAGTCCGCACCGATTTAAGTGAAACTCCAGTAGTTGTCACTGAAATATTTTGCTTGAGAAAAATTTCCTTTGGAGTTATGAAACTGTGCACATAACGAGTCAATTAGGTACGATTAAAACAGTGGTTTTCAAACTTTTTCTTTCCACTCACATACCACCTTAAGCAATCCCTTACTCATCACAGAGCACCTATGGCATAGGGAATACTTAAAGTGGTATGTGAGTGGAAAGAAAAGGGTTGAGAACCACTGTGCTACAGGGAAGAAGAGATTCTTGGTAAAAGTTAGCAAAAAGATTTTGCTGGAGGAATCAAGAAAACCCATCAGGGGTGGCTGAGGATCAGCAAACACTTCAATGAAGCAAACAATGAGATGCTGGAGGGATTCAGCAGGTCAGGCCACACCCATGGAGAGAAATGTTCAGTCAATATTTTGGGTCAGGAGCAGCATTTCACTCTTTCACCCTTTCATGTATCCTCAATTCGAACAAACTATTTAAAGTTGGGCAAATAGTGGCAGAGCAATGATGCACAGAAACACAAAAAATAGCAGATGAGAGATTCTGGGGGGAAATTGGAGGGACTTTGTGGGTCAGGCATCCACGGATAGAAGATGTTATTTAACATTTAGGGTTGGGACACATAACTGAGAATAAAGTGGGGAAGGGCCAAGAGGTGATGCTGGATATTTGGAAGTGGGAGAGAGGGAGAGACAGGTGGGAAAGAAGATTACTGGAGTGGGGTGGGGAAGGTTAGAAAGAAAAGTAGGAATGGGAATGGATCAAGGTGGGGAATTGGAAAATTCACTGTTTAAGGCTTGACATGTTCCTCACACTTATGTATAACCTCATCCTGGCAATGGAAGGACATATCTGTGTGAGAAGGGTGAGGGGAATTAAAATAGCTGGCAAGCAGGTATAGAGTTAGAACAATGCAGCACAGTACTGGCCCTTCAGCCCTCAAGATTTTCCAACCCATATATTCCTTCTTAAAAAGGTACTAAAACCTCACTTCCCCATAACCCTCTATATTTCGTTCATTCATGTAGCTGTCTAAGAGGCTCTTAAATGCTCCCACCACCATCCCTGTGAAGGCATTCTAGAAACCCACAACTGTCTGTGTAAAAAAACTACCTCTGATATCTCCCCTAAACTTCCCTCCCTTCACTTTGTACATCTGTCCTCTGGTGTTTCCTGATCCTGCCCTGGGAAACAGGTGCTGGCTGTGCTGGCTATTGTAGGCCCCTATCAAGTCTCCTCTCAACCTTCTATGCTCCAAAGAGAAGAGTCCCAGCTCTACTAACCTTGCCTCATATGACGTTCCCCAATCCAGGTAAAATCTTGGAAGACCTCCTCTGCACCCTCTCCATAGCTTCCATATCTTTCCTATAATGAGGCAAACAGATTTGAACACAATACTCTAAATGTGGTCTTACCAGAGATTTATAGAATTGCAACATGATGTCGCAACTCCAGTATTCAATTCCTCTATTAATGAATCCCAGCATCACATAGGCCTTCTTAACTATCCTTTCAATCTGTGTGGCAATCTTGAGGGATGTATAGATTTGAACCCCAAGGTCCCCCTATTCATCCACACTTTTAAGTAACTGACTATTAAACTCAGCCTTCTTGTTTATCCTTCCAAAATGCATCACCTCACACTTATCCAGATTGAAATCCATTTGCCACTTTTCTACCCAACTCTGCAACCTGTCAATATCCTCCAACAACCTTCAGCTCCATCCTCCAACCTTCATGTCATCTGAAAATTTATTGACCCATCCTTTTGCCTCTACATCCAGGTCATTTATAAAAATCACAAAGAGCAGGGGTCCTGGAACAGATCCTTGCAGCACTCCACTAGTCACTGACTTCCAGATAGAATATTCTCCTTCCCCGCTACTCTCACTTTCTTCCTCCAAGCCAATTTTTTATCCACACAGCCAAGGTTTCACTGATGTCAAGTCTGGATGAGTCTCTGGTGGGGGACTTTGTCAAATGCCTTGCTAAAATCCAAGTAGACCATATCTACTGCCCTACCCTCATTAATTTATTTTGTTACTTCCTCACAAAACTCAATTATACTCATGTTGTGTCACAAAAAGTGAATTCATGCAGGATATAGAGAAAAGTACAAATAAAAAGATTGCAAGGGCATCATCTTTTCCCAGTGACAGGTCCATTCAAGATACTGATAACAGCAGATAAGGAACTACTCCTGAATCCTGACGTTCACATTTTTAAGTTCATGTTATCTTCTGTCAGATGGAAGGGAGGAGAAGAGAATGTGTCCGGAATGGGATGAGTTCTTCAGTAGGCTACAGCTTTCCTAAGGCAGTGAGACATATAGTCAGAGTTTATAGAAGGGTGGTTGGTTTGTATGGTGGCCTGAGTTGCATTCATCACTCTGCAGTTTTTTGCATAGTTTAAACTAACTCAAGATTATGCTAACTTTATTGTTGAGTTTAACATATTGAGCATTGGGTGGTATTAAAACCCCCTGAGCATATTTAATCTGAGCTAATTTTAATAACTTTCATGGACTTTGGGTACAACCTAACTTCTATTCAGAAGCACAATATTGAAACAGATCCACTTTAATCTTATCTTCTGCTGGTTCTGTGCAGTCACTTTGTCCACTTTGTTCTGGATTTTCTGGGCTCGATTTTACTAATTCCACTGACTCACCAGTTCAGTATCTGTCAGCCAATCTGACCAATTTGCATTGGGTTTCCTAACATATCAAAGGATTCAAACAGTTCAAGCATCTGAAGTCACAAGAGATTGAGAAGGATGAGAAAGCAAGGTGGGTAGGAAGGAAGTAAAATGCAGGGTTATTGTACAGATAGGGGGTTGTTTTATGTAGATGTTTAGCTTGGGAGACACAGCCCTTTGTTATTTTCCATATTCTGTCATGAAATAGTGAACTTCTGAATATTATTCAAAATCTGTTGCATTTGGCTATTGAATACTCATCTATTCCTAAGCAGGTGTAGAGCTCAGATGGGTTCAGGTCAGGTTTTAATTTTATAGCTGAGCTGACATATAAGCTGAGTTTGATGATTTAAGTGTCAATGCTCTGTTCCAGAGCAATATCCCCAGCTTTAAGGTCTAATTCTACTCAGGTCATTCCAATGGACAGGCCATGTTGTTCTTAGATGAGACACCTGTTATGGGTTATATTATATATTATATTATATTATATTATATATAAATATATTTTTAAAAGAGATAGATTGTGGGGATTTAGAGTAGGTCACTTCATAAACAGAAACTTACAGTTCTCATCTCATTTAAAATGCAAGAGCTTTGCTGAACCCAGACATGCAGGGACCAGGGGCTTGGCAAAGGGCAATGGAACTGCTTTGGAAGGAATCTCAGAAGTAGGTGCTGTTGGAACAAAGTCTGGGATAAAATGCTGATAAAGATCTTTCAAGGATTGGAATATGGAGGGGTTCTTTTTTTACAAGCAGAAAGAAAAGAAAGAAAACAGGATTCTTCTCTTTGAGAGAGAACTGAGTTCTACAGTTGCTTTTGAGGCTGCAACATGGCAAGCTGGCAGACTTGTTGAAAACCCCATTTTGAAGATTGGTTGTGAGTTCTGAGTTCAGCCTGTTGAAAACCTTTGTAGTCCTTACAAGAAAAAATGGCTGGGTAGAGTGTTTCTCCTGAAACAAGAGGAACTCTGTGATGACCCAGAAGTGAGGTTATCATTTTGAAAATCCATGATGGGGCAAGTTTCTTTGACAAGACACTGAAGTGACTGATTGGAGGAAATCAGTTTGTGCATGTCCAACAAGCAACAAATCTCTCTCTGAAACCAACATGAACCTTCCTGGCAAGTAACCAATTACCTTGAAGCACCAGAGTCTGGTGAAAATTCATAAATATTAATTCTGCGCACAGTATAAGAATTGCCTGATACTGGTGAACTTGGAGAAGTGAGAAGTGAATGATTGGACTATTAAGCAAAGAACTTTCCTGAATATATACACATTACATACACGTGCACTTAGAATTAGAAAGGGGTTAAGTTAGGTTAAGTTAATAGTAATAAGTTAAAGTTTGATCCTGTTTTTATGTTTAAAGAAAATTAAAAGCAACTTTTGTTTAAGTAACCATTTGTCTTGGTGAATTTCTATTGCTGCTGGGTTTTAGGGTACTCTGGGCTCGTAACACATCCAACTCCCGAAACAGGCACAAAGAGTAATGTGATGGGGATCCCTACGCCATGACAACTCAAAATAGAGCAGGAGCATTTGGACTGGCATCAATAACCTGAAGCATAAAAGCAATCAGAGGAAGAACTGGAGGTCGTACAGCATTAGTGAGTGGGTAAAGGAAATGTCAGTGTTTAAGGTTGAAACCATTCATCAAGTCCGACTATGGAGAAGGGAATAGCCAGTACAAGGCGGACGGGGTGGGAGGGGTGAAACAAGGGCCAGTGGGAGATAGATGAGCGAGGAAGGGTGAAGAATGGGCGAGCAGTACAATTGATAGTGAAAGGCAGGTGATGGTTTGGTGCCAGCAAACAGAGCAATAAAGAGAATGAAAGAGAGAGAGAGGGAGAGGAAGAAAGAGAAAAGAAAGAAAAAGAGGCCAGGTGGAGCAAGGTGATCCAGGAGAGGGTGAAGTGGAGTGTGGAGAGAACTGGTGAAGTCTTCAGATTCCAGTCTCTGCAATCTCATGTGTCTCCTTATAAAGAACCTGAAACATTTGCATTGAGAGTATATGCAAGCATACTGAAAACCATGTAACAAACTACACCTTGGCCTACAAACACCTCAAAATGTACAGGGTTGTAGTCAGTTGAATGTAATTGGCCGGCACAGGCTCATGGGCCGGAAGGGCCTGTCTAAATTTAAATTTTAAGATGAATAGTTGAAAAAAGGCAATGTTGATCAAGCAATGGTTGTTGAAATGTAGGGCCTTGAGATTAAAGAAAGAATTCTCAACAAATTAGTAGCTCCTAAAAAAAAGAATCTCATTAAATAGGTGCTGGTGAGGGTGACCGTGCAGGTTCAGGGCATGGTGGCATCCATTGTACCTGGGTGCTGCACATGTAAACATGTTTTTTTGCTCTGTTGCAGGGCAGCAGCGGTTGGGACGTTGATTCATGGGGCACCAGGGTTCAAACACGCCACAAAGAAGTAAAGAGGAGGAGGAATTTTGAGGAGTCAGACGAAGACGGTAATGAAAATCGGTTTTGTCATTGTGGCTACCAAAAACATTTCTTAAGGAGGACTCTCACCTGGGCCTTAGATCCCTGGCCATGAAATAGAAAATTGGTCATTTTTAATGCATGCCCAATACACTCTAAATCCCTGTTAAGGTTAAATCTAGATGAAATAATTTCCAGCTCCTTGTATTTATTGAGGTTACTTCATGACCTTTGGATATCTCAATGTGCTTTTCAGCCACTTCAACGGCATAGAAGAGATGCCGCTTTTGAAACAAAAGCAGCAGGCCAACTTGCACACAGCTAAGATTCGCAGTCAGAATGAAATAATAACCAGATACCTTTTTTAAGTGATGCTATTGGGTGAGTGTGGAGTGAAAATGCTGGTTCACATTAAATTAATATCTTCTGGTTCTTACGACTACTTCGGTAGACAGAGGGGATTCATCTGAAAGATGGAAACACTGAAAGCGTAACAATCTGTCAGTGCCACACTTGGAATGATGGCCTCGATTTTCAACTCAAATCCCAAGGATAGGATGAGCGCGTCGAAGTAGCGATTGGTGCAGGGCACCCCCAGCCAAGAAGGAGAAGCATGGGAGAGGAGCCTTTTGGGTAAGATCAGATCAGCGTAAGCCTCAGCGGCTAAAGGCCTTACCATGGGCTGCAGGCTGATGGCAATCAAATTGTAGTAACCAGAAAACCCTGTGGTATTCAGACTTAATGCCTAGGAAGCACTATGGTGATACTCTCAGTTACCCCAATATAATTGTCTTCTACTTTTTAAATGATTGTTGCTGTTCTACATCTACATCAGCCTTAAGAAAGAAGGAGTCCTCTGTTTATACCTGGGTACATACCACAGGAGTGCAGAAAGGGCAAATTTGATGCATTTGTCTTCATTATGAAATAATTATTTAAACATACGGCTAAATTGAACACCGTTTGTAAGTCCAGGCACAATCCCTGAACATCTGAGCAGATTTCTTAACAACTCAAACCAATTTAACAAGTACTGGGGACCCCCGACTAATATGTTTCATCTGTAATAATATGTAAGAAATACCAGTTATTTTAATGAAATTGCACACATGTGGGTGACCTCAGACCTCCTATTTGTTTTCCTCTGCTGCTGGGGTATTGTTTCATTGGGCATCAAAGGATGCCCTCACTAGTGTTCAAGTTTCACTACCTTCCACTTGGGATGTCATCAGAGAATGCATCCAGACTGAACCACACAACCCAATGTAAATATCCACATGATGGTTGGTTTAGGCAATATTTTCTTAGGCACTAGAGGACATGATTGAACCCAAGTCACAAACGCAGCACACAAGAGTTTGCCAAAACTCAAAGGCATGAAAGATAACTGAAAGGGAAAGACTGACAGACTATTCTCACCTCTTCAGTGTATTTGTGGCTGATTCTCATCAGGATTTCCTAAGGCAGATGTAAAATTATCCTGGAAATTTCTCTTGGATCCTATTTTAGGAGCTCCGGATAACACAGTATGATCTTAGCTCTTCACTGCAGTCCCTTTTCCAGATGCAAGGTGATTTCTGCACTGGCTCAGCTGCCAATAAAAAGAATTCAGCAAATTTAGACCCAGAGGACAAATCAACGTCAATGATTCTTGACTTATCCTTGCATCTCATCAATCTCAGAACTGGCCTATATCTGAACTTGGTGCACATTAAATAATGATTCCTTTTTTTTTTTTTTTTTTTTTTTTTTTTTTTTTTTTTTTTTTTAATTTTTTATTTTTCACACCATAAATCACAATAGCCATGATATACACTTTTTCTTTTCCACACATTTACAGTGACTTTTTCTCCCTCCCCCCTCCCTCCTCCCAAGCCACCCCCCCATCCCTCCCCCCTCTCATCCATTTTAGTTATACAATCTAGGTTGCATTAATTCAGTTAGACAATGTTGTCATTCAACAAAAATACACCAGAAATTCTACTGAGTCCATTTTTTTCTTCTCTTCTCCTTCCATCAACTTAGGTAATGTTTGTTCCCGGTAGGTTTTCGCTATTGTATTTAATGTAAGGCTCCCATACTTGTTCGAATATTTCGATATTATTTCTTAAACTATATGTTATTTTTTCTAATGGAATACATTTATTCATTTCTATATACCATTGTTGTATTTTCAAATTATCTTCCAATTTCCAGGTTGACATAATACATTTTTTTGCTACAGCTAGGGCTATCTTAACAAATCTTTTTTGTGCATCCTCCAAGTCAATTCCAAATTCTTTATTTTTTATGTTACTTAGGAGAAAGATCTCTGGATTCTTTGGTATATTGTTTTCTGTTATTTTATTTAATATCTGATTGAGATCATCCCAAAATTTTTCTACTCTCTCACATGTCCAGATTGCATGAATTGTTGTTCCCCTTTCTTTTTTACATCGAAAACATCTATCAGATACTGTTGGGTCCCATTTATTTAACTTTTGCGGTGTAATGTATAGTCTGTGTAACCAATTATATTGTATCATACGCAGCCTCGTATTTATTGTATTTCTCATCGTTCCAGAGCATAACTTCTCCCATGTTTCCTTTTTTATCTTTATATTTAAATCTTGTTCCCATTTTTGTTTAGTTTTACCATTTGTTTCCTCATTTTCCTTTTCTTGCAGTTTAATATACATATTTTTTATAAATCTTTTGATTAACATTGTATCTGTAATCACATATTCAAGGTTACTTCCCTCTGGTAAACTCAAGTTGCTTCCTAATTTATCTTTCAAGTAGGATCTCAGTTGGTAATATGCCAGCGCTGTATCTCCCGTTATATTGTACTTATCTCTCATTTGTTCAAAGGATAAGAATCTACTTCCTGAAAAACAATTTTCTATTCTTTTAATCCCTTTTTTTTCCCATTTTCTAAAGGCAAGGTTGTCTATTGTAAAAGGGAGTAGCTTATTTTGCGTCAATATTAGTTTTGGTATTTGGTAATTTATTTTATTTCTTTCTACATGTATCTTCTTCCATATATTGAGGAGATGGTGTAATACTGGAGAAGTTCTATGTTGTACCAATTTTTCGTCCCATTTATATAATATGTGTTCAGGTATCTTTTCCCCTATTTTATCTAATTCTAGTCTCGTCCAGTCTGGTTTTTCCCTTGTTTGATAAAAATCTGATAGGTACCTTAATTGTGCGGCTCTATAATAATTTTTGAAGTTTGGCAATTGTAAGCCTCCTTGTTTATACCATTCTGTTAATTTGTCTAGTGCTATCCTCGGTTTCCCCCCTCTCCATAAAAATCTCCTTATTATTTTCTTTAACTCTTTGAAGAATTTTTCTGTCAGTTGTATTGGCAATGCCTGAAATAAGTATAGTATCCTTGGAAAAATGTTCATTTTAATACAGTTTATCCTTCCTATCAGTGTTAGTGGTAGCTCTTTCCAATGCTCTAAATCGTCCTGTAGTTTTTTCATTAGTGGATTGTAATTGAGTTTATATAATTGGCCTAGATTTTTGTTTATTTGCACACCTAGGTATCTTATTGCCTGCGTTTGCCATCTGAATGGGGATTCCTCCTTAAATTTTGAGAAATCCGCGTTATTCATAGGCATTGCTTCACTTTTATTTACGTTTATCTTGTATCCCGACACTTCTCCATATTCCTTCAATTTCTTATATAGTTCTTTTATTGATAGTTCTGGTTCTGTTAAGTACACTATCACATCATCCGCAAACAGACTGATTTTATATTCCCTGTCTTTTATTTTTATTCCTTTTATATTATTATCTCTTCTTATCGATTCTGCTAGTGGTTCTATAGCTAGCGCAAACAATAATGGTGATAGTGGGCATCCCTGCCGCGTTGACCTGCTTAAGTTAAATTGCTTTGATACATGTCCATTTACTGTCACTTTCGCTAACGGTCCCTTATATAATGCTTTAATCCAATTAATATACTTCTCCGGTAAACTGAATTTTTGCAATACTTTGAACAAGTAATTCCATTCTACTCTGTCGAAGGCCTTCTCTGCGTCTAAAGCAACTGCTACTGCCGGTGCTTTATTTCCTTCTACTGCATGAATTAAGTTAATAAATTTACAAATATTGTCTGTTGTGCGTCTTTTTTTGATAAATCCAGTTTGGTCTAAATTTACCATTTTCGGTACCTGTTCTGCTAATCTGTTCGCTAATAGTTTAGCTATTATCTTATAATCTGTGTTTAGCAAAGATATTGGTCTATATGACGCTGGTGAGAGTGGATCTTTCCCTTGTTTTAGTATCACTGTAATTATTGCTGTTTTACATGAATCTGGTAAGTTTTGTGTCTCATCAATCTGGTTGATTACATCCAGGAGGGGCGGTATTATTAGGTCTTTAAATGTTTTGTAGAATTCTATTGGGAGTCCATCCTCTCCTGGTGTCTTATTATTTGGTAAATTTTTTATTATCTCTTGTATTTCTACTGTTCCAAATGGTTCTGTTAATTTATTTTGTTCCTCTATTTGTAGTTTTGGTAGTTCAATTTTAGTCAAAAATTCATCTATTTTCCCTTCTTTCCCTTCGTTTTCGGTTCGGTATAATTGTTCATAGAATTCTCTGAAGTTTTCCTTAATTTCTTTTGGATTATATGTAATTTGTTTGTCTTTTTTCCTTGTTGCCAATACCGTTTTCTTAGTTTGCTCTGTCTTAAGCTGCCATGCTAGGATTTTGTGTGTTTTTTCCCCTAGTTCATAATATTTCTGTTTTGTCTTCATTATATTCTTCTCCACCTTATATGTTTGTAATGTTTCATATTTTATTTTTTTATCCGCCAATTCTCTTCTTTTGGTTGTATCTTCCTTTATTGCTAATTTTTTTTCTATGTTTATTATTTCCCTTTCCAACTGCTCTGTTTCCTGATTATAGTCCTTCTTCATCTTGGTTGCATAACTTATTATTTGCCCTCTAATGAATGCTTTCATTGCGTCCCATAGTATAAACTTATCTTCCACTGATTCCGTATTTACTTCAAAGTACATTTTTAATTGTTTTTCAATAAATTCTCTAAAATCCTGTCTTTTAAGTAGCATGGGGTTTAATCTCCATCTATACATTCTTGGAGGGATGTCTTCTAGCTCTATTGCCAATAACAGGGGTGAGTGGTCCGATAATAGTCTAGCTTTATATTCCGTTTTCCTAACTCTCCCTTGTATGTGGGCTGATAACAGGAATAGGTCTATCCTTGAGTATGTTTTATGTCTAGTCGAGTAGTATGAGTATTCCTTTTCTTTTGGGTTTTGTTTCCTCCATATGTCCACAAGTTTCATTTCTTGCATTGATTTAATTATAAATTTGGTTACTTTGTTCTTCCTGTTAATTTTTTTCCCCGTTTTATCCATATTTGGATCCAAATTCAGATTGAAATCCCCTCCTATTAGTATGTTCCCTTGCGTATTAGCTACCTTCAAAAAGATATCTTGCATAAACTTTTGATCTTCTTCGTTAGGTGAATATATATTAAGTAGATTCCAAAGCTCTGAATATATCTGACATTTTATCATAACATATCTCCCTGCTGGATCTATTATTTCCTCTTCTATTTTAAATGGCACATTTTTGCTAATTAATATAGCCACTCCTCTTGCTTTTGAATTATACGATGCTGCTGTTACATGTCCTACCCAATCTCTCTTTAATTTCTTGTGCTCCAATTCAGTTAAATGTGTTTCTTGGACAAATGCTATATCTATTTTTTCCTTTTTCAGTAAATTTAGTAGTTTCTTCCTTTTAATTTGGTTATGTATTCCATTAATATTTAGAGTCATATAGTTCAGCGTAGCCATTTTATATTTTGTTTATCTTCTCTTTCCGTTTTTCCATCATTACCTTTCCTCCTTTTCCATTTCTGTTTTCTTATTTTCAACTCTTTACCAGACAACATTCCTACAACATCCAACATTTTCCTTATTCTCCTATTTCTATCTTCTTTATCCCCAATCTCCCCTTCCCCTCCTGAGTTGCCCTTTATCCCTTGTCGGACAACCACATCTCCCCTCTCCATTTGGATTTGCGAATCCACTCGCAAGCGTCAACTGATTTTGCAGTGACCGCTCTTTTCCCCCCACCCAGCCCCCCCCAGAAAAGATTTCGTTTTTTATATGTCACAAAGGTCACTCTTTTAGTTCCCTCCTTATTCTCTCTATTCCATTACCTTCCCTTATTAATTCTTGTCTATACTTTCTATGTTTTCCTCTAATTACAGATACTTTCACATATGCCCGTTGTCTCTATTCACTCTTATACCTCTTTACCCGCATACATATCAATCGTGGTCATTTTTACCCTCCTTACCCGTCTTCATCCCTCAGTCTATTTTTGTCTTTACCCACATACATATCAATCGTGATAATTTTTGCTCTCATTACCCGTCTTCATCCCTCAGTCTATTTTTGTAATTGTTCTGCAAATTTTCGTGCTTCTTCTGGATCCGAGAATAGTCTGTTTTGTTGTCCTGGAATAAATATTTTCAATACCGCAGGATGCTTCAGTGTAAATTTATATCCTTTCTTCCATAAAATCGCTTTTGCTGCATTGAACTCTTTTCTCTTCTTTAGGAGTTCAAAGCTTATATCTGGATAAATGAAGATTTTTTGCCCTTTATACTCCAGTGGTTTGTTGCCCTCTCTTACTTTTTCCATTGTCTTCTCCAGCACCTTTTCTCTTGTAGTATATCTTAGGAATTTTACTACAATAGATCTTGGTTTTTGTTGTGGTTGTGGTTTAGGGGCCAATGCTCTATGTGCCCTTTCTATTTCCATTTCTTGCTGTAGTTCTGGACATCCTAGGGCCTTAGGGATCCATTCTTTTATAAACTCCCTCATATTCTTGCCTTCTACATCTTCCTTAAGGCCCACTATCTTTATGTTATTTCTTCTGTTATAATTTTCCATTATATCTATTTTTTGGGCTAGTAATTCTTGTGTCTCTTTAGTTTTTTTATTAGATTCCTCCAATTTCTTTTTTAAGTCTTCTACCTCCATTTCTGCTGCTATTGCCCGTTCTTCCATCTTGTCCATTTTTTTCCCCATTTCTGTTAAGGTCATATCCATTTTATTTATTTTCTTTTCTGTGTTGTTTATTCTTCTTCTTAAATCATTGAATTCCTGTGTTTGCCATTCTTTAAATGACTCCATGTATCCTCTAACAAGAGCAAGTACCTCCTTTACCTTGCCTATCTTTTCTTCTTCTATTTCCCTGTACTCTTCCTCTTCCTCTTCTTCTTCCTCTAGGTTGACCATCTGTTGTTTCTTTGCTGCCCTTTCCTCCTCTTCTTTCTTGTTTCCATTGTCTTCTGTGGTGTCTTCTTGCTGCAGGTGTTCTGCAGCTGTCGTTGCCGGCTGTGGAGATCGACTCCCCAGCTGGTCCCCCCTCCCGTCGGTGTGTTTTTTTGTATGCGCATCGCGCATGCGCGAGGAGTCGCGCATGCGCGGTTGCGCACTTTTACTCGGCTCTGTGAGCCATTGTTGTAGTTCTCTTTCTACCGACCTGAGGTAATGGGGTCTTCTCTCCACAGCGGGCCTCTTCGGACAGGTAAGGCCTTCACCTTTTTCCTCCGTTGTCTTCTCTTCCTCTCTTCTTTCCGTTGATTTTGATTTTTCTCCTTTTGTCTCCATCTTCTTTCCACCTTTATATTCACTTTTCTTTAACTTGTATTTCTGTGCCTTTGTATTTTCTCTCGTTTTTCCCGACTTTTCTGGAGAGGGCTGGAGTTCACCGTCCGGCCACTACTCCATCACGTGACTCCTCCCCAAATAATGATTCCTTATGCCTAAATGGTTTAGCACATTGGCTCTCAACCTTTTTTCCCTACTCAAATACCACCATAAGTAATCACTTACTTATGGAGAACCTTCCTTTGATTTTGTTTCCAAGAATATGTTTAATTTATAGTACAGTATATACAATTGGGGTATATTATCGACATTCACTCTATCAAGCAATTCAATACATTCACCTAAAATATGAAAACATCACAAATGTTTAATCCTTAAACGTTGCATCAGTGAAACATCTGAAAGGCTATTACACAGGGTCCAGGACCTTAGGGTCCAGAGGCTAGCCTGTGCTCTTTCTCCACAGAGACTTTGTGGTGGCTGTACCAGGCCTCAGCATTCAGCTTGTTCGCTCTGCACATTGGAATGTTCTGGTGGTAGTGGACAACTCCTTGCTGGAAGACAAACAAGTTTCAGCCAGACAAAAGTCGGCTGCAATCAATGTTATCTCAGTGCGCGTCCCTGCAAACAGCTTAGAGAGCAGAGTCCTTTTCTCGGGATGAAGCTCGATAAAGACCATTGCATCACTTTCCAGGCCTTCTCCACAAGGAGCTGGATGATTGTTCCAACTGCCTGTAGCCACTGTGAGGGCAATTTGCTGAGAAATTGAAAATCCAGCTGTGCATGAAAGATGTAAACGGGAGGGTCTCCTTTCTTCCATCCAAACAAGGTTTTGGTGCTTGTTTTCGAGTTCTGATGATGATGTATTCTACTAAAATGGCTTTGACATCCTATAGAATCCATTGTCACCTCTCAATGTCTTGGGGTAGTGGGGACAAACAAAAATTTATTGTGGAAGATTCCCTGACAATAATGTGAGAGGCAAAGATGGAATCACTGAACCGATAGCAGAGATTAGGCATTAAAGGAAAATAATTTGGTCTTTATGTCAAAGCACACAAATAGATTAAGAAATTCATTTACTGGTTTACCAAGATGGCTGTCACACTTTGGTACCTTGGTAATTTAGATACAAGCCATTTTGATTCTAGGGCTATGGACACAGACAGGATCAGTTCAAACAAGCAGGGAACAGGATTGTGGATTTTGGATGGATTGGGACGATGCACGTGGGGCTGTTGGCAAGGTTCAAAGGGCCAAGAGCAAATTTTTTTTTAGGCTGGTTTTAAACGAGAGCTGGACAATGCCTGAGGAATCAGTGGCACAGAAGCCAAGAAGGGAAATTTGATCCTCTACAATTTGGAGGGGCTGTGGTTGGAAGGCAGGTGCTGAGTGTCATAGATTAGATCAGCCATTCTCAACTTATTTTTGACTAAGGCCCCCTTTGGACTTTGGTTTGGTTTATGGGTCCTTTCCTTGTGAAGCAGTCGTTTAGTTGTTTTCTTTTTTACTACATAAAAAACAAATTTAAAAAAATGATTTCTGTCCTTCTCCCTCCCCCCCCCCCTTTAAATGTGCAGTGGCCCTGGGGGGGGGGGGGGGGAAGGGGGTGGGAAACGTATTACCCCCATTGAGAATGGTTTGATTAAATTACCCTTTAAGGGGTTGGTCTTAGGTATAAGGGTACATCAGATGGAAATTAGTCAACGATATGAACTTAGGGCAGAGACGTCTACATTCTACAGTCAGCCAAATCTCCAGAACTACATTGACTGGTGGAGAATAACCTTGACATATAAGCTGACTAATATCATTTACTTAAAAAGTGAAATCCACAGGTAAGAACATAAGAAACAGGAGTAGGCCATCTAGCCAGTCAAGCCTGCACCACCATTCAATTGATCCTGGGTGATCTGATGATAGGCTCATCTCCATCTACCTGCCTTTCCTCATATCCCTTAATTCCCCAACTATGTAAAAATCTATCCAACGTTGTCTTAAAAATATTTATTGAGACCACCTCCACTACTGCTAATCAGACTTTGATATTAAGGATTTATCTCAGAACTGCACAATTGTTCATTTTAAAGTGATAGACTTTTGACTGGGAATTCAGAGTCCTTGTTGCACTCGATACGTTCGCCTGTTCTCCTTTAATTGCCTTGCTGGTTACAAGGGGAAGGGGAACACATCTGGAGTCTAGACACACTGGCTCTGTGGGTTGGTCCTATCTTTATTCCGCATCACTCCAAGGCTTCCTTTTGTTTACACAGGTGCATGCACATGGCCTGTCAAACAGATCTATACCCAGGCATCCATTACCAACCCAACAGCACTCGCCAGTGACTTAGAGCAGGAGGGTGCTACCGTGGAACAACATCACCGAGTCTCTTTAGAAATCTTATTGTCTTCATTCCAATCCAGAAATCATTTCTTCAAAATGAAAATCAGGCAAGGTTTTCGTAATGTAATTGTGGTGACTTTTTCCTCAGGATTCCCCCTCTGATCACAGAGTTCAGTCCTATATTAAGGCTGCAGCAATTCACAAATACATTCAAAAGTTAAAATTGCAAGAAGCAAAACAGGGATTAGAGGATATAACTGCATAAATTAAAATGTAAGCCCCCTTATAGATTCAGGATATCTTTCTTTGGCTTGGCTTCGCGGACGAAGATTTATGGAGGGGGTAAAAAGTCCACGTCAGCTGCAGGCTCGTTTGTGGCTGACAAGTCCGATGCGGGACAGGCAGACACGATTGCAGCAGTTGCAAGGGAAAATTGGTTGGTTGGGGTTGGGTGTTGGGTTTTTCCTCCTTTGCCTTTTGTCAGTGAGGTGGGCTCTGCGGTCTTCTACAAAGGAGGTTGCTGCCCGCCAAACTGTGAGGCGCCAAGATGCACGGTTTGAGGCGTTATCAGCCCACTGGTGGTGGTCAATGTGGCAGGCACCAAGAGATTTCTTTAGGCAGTCCTTGTACCTTTTCTTTGGTGCACCTCTGTCACGGTGGCCAGTGGAGAGCTCGCCATATAACACGATCTTGGGAAGGCGATGGTCCTCCATTCTGGAGACGTGACCCATCCAGCGCAGCTGGATCTTCAGCAGCGTGGACTCGAGATGGCAGAGGTCGACAGCATCGAGTCCACGCTGCTGAAGATTCAGGATATATTGCTCCATTAAACACTAAATGCAGTTTGGATCCAATGAGAATTCAATGTCAGTCAGTTTGTGCCTTGTTTTAGTATATGATCAGTAGGAAATAACTGAAAAATTAGTCTAATTCTTTCAGAAAACATTCAATATTTCTAAATTGATTTAATCTTCCAGTTTTCACCTCTTCAGGATCATTGACTTTCACTGGGGTAGAATCTCACTTGCTGACATTAACTAGGGTACATTTCCACATGTATAATTCTCAGTGGGAGACAGTTCGGTCACATTTCATTGTGAGGGCAGAACAGAGTTGAGGCGTCGCTATTTCTGTACTTGGATAATTCATTATCTTGGTTTTGTCTTTGATTTTGTCCAACCTAACATCCGCACCATCACTAAATCAACTTGCTTTCATCTCTGTAATACTACCTGGCTTTGACCTTGTCTTGGCCCTCAGCTGTTTAATCATTAGCCCAGGATTAAAATTCCAGTGCCATCCATAAATTTAGCTCTGGGATCCCTCCTTAACTTCCATTGATCAAGATGGCCCTTGAATCCACAATTTTTGGCCAATCTTCTGGTCAGCTCTCCAAACATCCTCTTGCATCAACTGGTGTGAAATTTTATTTGATGAATGCTTCTGTGAAGCACCTTGGGATGTTAAATGCATGCATGAAATATAAGGAAGTCCAGTGCAGAGGCACAATGAACAATTGAGCTGAAAGAAAATCAGCAAACTCCATACAGAAAAGGTGAACAAGTCAAAATATGAAAGACAGCGACAGGGGTTCAAATCTGGCGCTATCTGTAAGGAGTGTGTACATTCTCCCCATGTCTGTGTGGGTTTCCTCCAGGCACTTCAATTTCCACCCACCCTTCAAAACATACCAGTGGTTGTAGATATATTTGGGCGGAACAGGCTTGTGGACCGGAAAGGCCATGTTACAATGCTTAATGTCCAAATATTTTAAAAAGATAATTGGGGCAAAGAGTACAAAAGGTAGCAAGTTTTGATAAAACATTATGATACATTTTCTGTGAAGAATGGAGAATCAGCAGATGTTACACATAGGACCAAGAAGATTAAGAGGAGTTAAACAAGAAAATCTGCAGACGCCGTGATTGGCGTTTACACAAAAATGCTGGAGAAACTCAGCAAGTCATGCAGTGTTCTTTATGTTGCTAAGAGAAAGATTCATACCCAATGTTTCGGGCCCGAGTCCTTCATCAAGAAATAGCATGTAGGTGTCCGAATAAAATGGTTGGGGGAGGAGCAGGATGAGGTCCTTGGGCAAGAGGTCATAAGAGGTGGGAAGGCGCAAGAGAACAAAGCTGAGAAGTGATAAGGCCTCTATGAATGGAGATGGAAGGGGGTGGGCAGCTGGAGGAAAGGAGACAGGGATGGGAAAGAGAGGGAGACAGGCCTACAGAAACCAGATAAGTTGAGTGCCCAGGTGGCCTTGGTTTAGCAGAATACGAGGCCATGGACATGTCAGCTCAGGAGTGGGATGCAGAATTAAGAAGGTTGGCCACTGGGAGATCCCTATCATTGCTGTAGAAGGAGTGAAGGCCCTGAGCAAAGCAATCTCCCAATGTGTATCCAGTCTCTCCAATGTGGAAAAGGTTCAGCAGAAGTGGAAATAATAGACAGTTCTTTTAGAATAACCTTTAATTCTTGCAGCACCCTGGAGTTTAACTGACATGAACTTTAGAGGTGACTTGTTTTTCCTAAAATGAGGTCCTGGAGTAGAGGAGTGGATTTAATTGATTTGTTTTAGCAAAGAATATGAAGGGCTGAAGAGCCATTTTTTGTACTACATCATCCTGCTACTGATCAAGGTTCAATTCAGCTTCATCCAGTAACAGAGACTTCAGTACAAAATGTAGACAGGCACTCGAAGCAAATTCAGAGAATGCTTTGGAGTTGAAGGATCGTTAACTGCTGGGCCAGGGCACCGGCTGTTGGGCAGTAGAGAAAGAATGTTGGACTGTCAAAAGTACATTACTGAGGAAGTGTTGTACTCTTGCAGGGTCACAATCAAAGGAATAATAGATTCCGCATAAAACAGCCATGGGACAAGCCCATGCCACCCAATTAAAGCCTAGAACACATGTTTTGAATGGTGCAAGGAAACCCACACAGACAGGGAGAATGTACAAACTCCTTACAGACATGCTTGGCCAAATTTCCTCCACTTTTCCTATCTCTGCAGATCTATTCTTGAAGCAGATCCGAACTTCATTGCTTTCTTGACATTTGTACTGTGTACTCAAGCAAAGAAGTTGAAACTGTTTCCCTTAAGGTTCTCTAAAATGCAAATATCTTTCTTTCTGAATTTCTTTTTATCTTTCATCTAAATTGTACTAACGATAACTGGTTTCAGTACTTGGCATTGTAACCACAGAGGATGCAATAACAAAACTTGCACTCAATTCAGGGAGGGGCAGGTCATAAAATTAGATGGAGAACTGCAATGTCATGAAGATCAGATTAATTGTTGACCTCTCACCTCCTCAATGCAGAATGCAAAAAATACTATGATGAATTTTAGCGATAGGGTGTCAAACTGTGTTCAAATGTGCATGTATTTTTGAAGTAGATCATAAAGCAATATTTAGTTTGTTACAATAGGTCCAGGAGTAGGCCACTGGCCTACTGAGGATGTGATGCAGTATTAGAAAATGCCACATGGGAAGTTAAACCCAGTACTTGTTTACTTGGGCAGATTTGAAGATAACCAGATACTATTAGGAGCTTCCTGGCATTTTGTCCAAGATTCCTCTCTCAACTAACATCACGAAGAAGGGCTCAGACCTAAAATGTTGGTTACGTATTTGTACCTCCCGTAGATGCTGTGAGACCTGCTGAGTTCCTCCAGGATTTTGGTGTTTTTACTAACATCATGATGAGACAGCTGGTGATTCATTTGTTTGCTGAACTTGGGACAATTAAGTGACCATTTTGTTTCTTCACTTATCTGAACTTCTAAAGAATAACATTGAATGAGCTGATCATCAAAGTATTATACAAGGTTAAGTTGCTCTTTGTTTTTAAGAATAAAAGTGGCTTCATTTTTTGGTACAATCAATATTCTTTCCCAACCTGTACAACTTCTTCTGGTCTTACACTCCCCAGGATCACTTATTTTTCCCTCTCTGGCCTCCTTCATCAACCATTGGCACCCTTTTCTGCCCCTTTTTCACATCTTGTACAGCCATACAGTAAATCCCCTGGTGTCCGGCACCTATGGGGATTGATAGATGCTGCATAAGTGTATTTTTCTGTTACAATGCCTAACCTAATACATCTGCATTAAGAATGAACAGTTTAAAAGACAAAAAATATTATCCAATACTTACACCGAACAAACATTACATGCATGAATGTATAAACCTTAAATCATTTTCTTTATTTAAGTCACATTCTTTGAAAACATTTAACTGTCGCTTCATCTGCAGTTTCCTCTCCCTCCACGGATCCACCCAAAAATGAACAATAACATGATAGAAAATTAACTCCCCTCCCCCAAGTTTACAGATAAACCCTCTGACTGGGTTGACTCTTACAAAGCAGGGATAAGGGGACTCTAAGAACATCGCTCCAACAAGCAAGCACCATCAATCAGCTTTTCATCCTGGGTGTCATCATTTTATTCAAACAGCTGCTAAGAGCAAAGCACAATCAAGGCACTCCACTGGCTCAATATTTGCTCCCATCTTCAGAGAACATTTACAATTTTAAACTCGTATTTTATTTATTATTTTATTCTTATTCATTTAAATTTTCTAAATTTATTTTCCTCTTTTTTTTGCCATTGCTTGAGTTCTGGATACCGGGTTTTTTTTAAAAATTGTATTTGATCAACTAGATTTAATTGTGCCTGGTATTTTTCTATGCAACTTAGTGCCATACTTTGTGGAATGATGGATCCTTTCAACTATCTTCAAAAATATTACCGTGTTGGAGCAGAAAGATTAATTGTTTCTATTTTGAACAAATGCTCTTATTGAATTGAAGGTAACCTTGACAGGAAGACTAGAGACCTAAAATTTTGTCAAAACTAATCTTTTACATCATGCCAAACTTGCTGCATTTACCTCACCGCTATCCTCCCTCCATTCTCTTCTGCCCTTCCAATATCCCTTGAATCCTTTAATATCCAATATTGATCATTTTCTGTGCCAAAGCAGCCACATCATCTTAACTTGGGAATTCCAAAGCTTCAGTTCTTTCTAGGTGAAGAAAGTTCCACCTATTGGTCTTGAATTGCCCACCCTTTATTCAGAGACCATAATCTTTGGTTCTTGTCAACCTTGTCAGTACAAGCATCACCCTGTCATGCCACACAAGATTTCTTTATATTTTGATTAAATTATTTCATACATGTTTTGTATCAGACCAGCTGCAATGGAAATTCAACAGGCAACTTCAAAACAATTTTTATTAACATTATAATACTTCTTACTCAAAAGAGAGAGAGAGACTGTGAGTGTGTGTGTGTGTGAGAGAGAGAGAGAGAGAGAGAGACTCAGATTCTTTAAAGTTGCTCAAAGTAATTATGGAGTAGATGTGAGACATCAGATTTCTCAGAACTCAAAATTCTTGTAGATTTCTTTTAAGAGAATTTTTTTCATACATATAATTTCCTCCCCTCTTGCATGGAAGTTACAATATTGTGATCTCTGCACAATGATTTCACAAACTCAGGCAGAGGTTACACAAACTGCCATGTGGAAATGGACATGATGAATCTGTCCTCCTTTTAAAGAGATTTGAAGTCGCTCTTCCTTGCCACTGATTTGTTTATCTCGCATGGTAAAGAGAATACAATCAGAGACCCTCTCCTGAGTGTGTCTCTGCAATTTCTGACTTCAGATGTTTCTTTGTGCAATATTAAAATGCAGCATTTCAAATGTCTTTAATCATGTGATATGACCTCACTGCTGATTTTGTTTCATTTCTCCAAAAACATGAAACAGGGTAGATGCCCTCTAGCCTGTTTATACAAACCTGCTTGTTTTATCAAGTGTCTTTACTGAGTGTTTGAAGTTCTTCTCTTCCAAAAGCATTTACGAGTTGATATGGTTTCCGAATTGTCTGTGGAAGCCACAAGCAAAAAATCAGCTTTGTTTGAACAAATGCTTTTGAGTTTCCATTCTAAAAATGTGGGTAAACAAGCAGAAAGTCTTTTCTTTGACCAAATGTCCTTGTTGAGCAACATCAGTGACTTTTCAATGAATCATTCAATTCCAATTTTTATGGTTGTTTTTAGCTTCCACTGAACAATGAATTGGCAGACAAATGGTCTCCAATATTTGCCAGCTCCCATCTCTGTGTGTAATTGTGTGTGTGTGATTATAATTAACATTAACAATTCCATCACAATACTTCTCCAAACATGTGAGTTATGAGTGCCTGGAATGTTATGCCAAGGATGGTGGTGGAGACTGAAACATTAGGGGCAATTAAGAGGCATATAGACAGGCACATGGATGGAAGAAAAATAGAGGGCTATGGGGTAGGGAGGGTTTAATACATCTTTTAAGAAATGTATGGGTCAGTACAACAGAGGGCCGAATGACCTGTACTGTGCTGTAGAGTTCCATGTTCTAGTAATCGCCTTGTTGGCATCATCACTCTCCTAATTTTCTTCCTACCCCCAAATCCTACTTAACTGGAGTGTGTGACCTGCTGAGAAAAAGCAGCAGGTCTGCCTTCTGTCCAGGACAATTGCCATTTGATGACGTGAAGGAAAGCTTGAATTAATGCGATAAGATCTCTTAGCTCCTGCACATTGAATGACCCATTTAATTCTCATTCAATTAATGTTGTCTAATTAATTATTGATTTCAGACCCCTCTTTAGGCAATTTTTAAAAAATTCAGCAAAATTAACAAAACTGGTAGAGGGTGAAAAAAAAAACTAAAAACTGAAGCATTCAGTTTGATTCAAACTGACAATGGTTTATGGTAAATGAATATTAAATTGCCCAGTTGAGATGGTTAGAGGGCAAATATGAACCTCACCATCTCTGCTGTTCCACAAATCCTACAGATTTCAAATCTTATACGAGTTCAGTGCACGATCCAGACCAATATGGGTAAATACCTGTGACAAACACTGTTTTCTTTCCACATGATTCAAAAGGTGTTGGGATATGGAGTAATAGAGCAAACTGCCAGAAGACCACAAAAGGACCAAGCAGCATCTGCAGAGATAAAGGATTTCAGGTCAAGTTCTTGCAATAGGTCAGAGAGTGGGGAAAAGGGTCAGGAGGTAGCAGGTAGTTGGTGGAATGGGTGAGGTGGGATCAATGGGCAGATGGAGCAAACTGAAGGGGGGGGGTGGAGTTGTGAAACAGAGGCTGCTGGATGATTGGTGGAAACAGATCAAGAAAAAGATGGACTTATGGAATCAGGGCAGGAGAAAGGTTGAGGGAGAGGTTAGATGGTGATAAGTGGAACCAGATGAGGGAGGGATGATTTTTTTGTGCCAAAAATAAACTTTATTCACAATAAGCCTATGCACAAAAATATGCAGTGTTTGCACATCCTTAATATAACATTCATACATTCTGTTACTGTACATTGTTACATTCACTCTCTAATTTGCATCATGACACCAACTCCACTCCTGTGGTACCTTACAGTTGTTCCTCCCTCCAATGAAAGAGAAGATGGGCTGGTGAAACCAGAGAGGGAGGGATCTAGGAAAGGTAGACCAAGGCAGGAGGTAAAGGAACCTAGAGTTTGCAAAACCTTTAGGATGAGTAGAGGTTTGGGTGACCAGAGGCAGAGCTTCTGCAGCAACACAGCTAACAAAGAAGGAACACACCTGAGGAGAGCATGGACACGGGAGCTGACTCCACAAAGTCTAGCTCGGCATCTGGATGCAAATCAAAGGCTGCAAACAGTTTCCAAAGAATGTCCCACATTCCTGATGCAAATGTTTAACCATCGATGATGAAAGCAGAGATCTCCAATCCAAAGTGCACGTGCTTTAACTGATTCTAGTCATCCTGCTCCAGCTGCCAGATCTTTCACTAGGAGACACTAAGGAATATTTTTTTTATATATATCTATTTTAGAACAATAAACACCAGTGTCAGTGATGTCAAAGGCGAGAGAGGCTTGCGTTTTCATCCTGCCATAGAGATCAGCTTGTGAGGGTACACAAGACAGAACGTGATCTCTTTGTACTACCCTAGCTCCCAATCCAGCAAGGCCTCAGTATTAAATATCCCATCCATCTGTTTAAATCCCTCCATGACTGCAACTGGTTGTTTGTCACTGGTGACAGTCAACTGACACAGAAGTCCTTCACATTCCATCTTTGTCCATTTGCCAGAGTGACAGGTGTATGTCTGAGCTCTTACTCGAGGAACAAGCTCAGTGTTCATTCCAGTGACTTCAGAGTGCTGATCACTTTCGTAAAGCTGCGGGAGTTCACAAAAATTCCCCTTCCGTCTCGGTAACTTCCTTCATTCATCACCTTCTGGGTTTGTTGCATTTCTCCAGCTTTGAACATTCCCCATTTCCTTCACCTGTTGTTTTCAACTGTCTATGCCACAAACTGTTGAGTCCCCCCCCCCCACCCCGTCCCCCACAGATACAAGGCTTCTATGTATACATGGAACTGTACAGCAATCCCTCAGCCCATGTGTCTATGCCAAATACAACACCCAAACCAAACAAACCTCTGCTGCTTGCACCTGATCGATATCCCACCATCACCTTCATGCTCACATCTTTCAGAAACCTCTTAAATGCTCTTGTTGTATCTGCTTACAATTGGAAGCCCATTCCAGAAACACACCACTCTGAAAACTTTGTCTCACACATCCCTCTTAGACTTCCTCCCAGTCTTCTTAAACATGTCCTTTAATATGACACTTGCTTTGGTGAGAAGATTCTGGCCGTCCACTTCTCATAACTTTTGTAACTGCCACCAGATCAGCCTTCAACCTCCTTTTTTCTTTGGCTTGGCTTCGCGGATGAAGATTTATGGAGGGGGTAAAATGTCCACATCAGCTGCAGGCTCGTTGGTGGCTGACAAGTCCGATGCGGGACAGGCAGACACGGTTGCAGCGGTTGCAGGGGAAAATTGGTTGGTTGGGGTTGGGTGTTGGGTTTTTCCTCCTTTGCCTTTTGTCAGTGAGGTGGGCTCTGCGATCTTCTTCAAAGGAGGTTGCTGCCCGTCAAACTGTGAGGCGCCAAGATGCACGGTTTGAGGCGATATCAGCCCACTGGCGGTGGTCAATGTGGCAGGCACCAAGAGATTTCTTTAGGCAGTCCTTGTACCTTTTCTTTGGTGCACCTCTGTCACGGTGGCCAGTGGAGAGCTCGCCATATAACACGATCTTGGGAAGGCGATGGTCCTCCATTCTGGAGACGTGACCCACCCAGCGCAGCTGGATCTTCAGCAGCATGGACTCGATGCTGTCGACCTCTGCCATCTCGAGTACTTCGATGTTAGGGATGAAAGCGCTCCAATGAATGTTGAGGATGGAGCAGAGACAATGCTGGTGGAAGCGTTCTAGGAGCCGTAGGTGATGCCGGTAGAGGACCCATGATTCGGAGCCGAACAGGAGTGTGGGTATGACAACAGCTCTGTATACGCTTATCTTTGTGAGGTTTTTCAGTTGGTTGTTTTTCCAGACTCTTTTGTGTAGTCTTCCAAAGGCGCTATTTGCTTTGGCGAGTCTGTTGTCTCAACCTCCTACACTCAGGAAAAAACAACACAAGTTTGTCCAACCTCTCCCCAGGACTCATACCCTCTAAACCCAGCAACACCCCTGATAACCTCTTCTGTGCGCTTTCCAAAGCCTCTTCATCCTTCATGAATGGGGCCACCAGAATTGCACACAGTATTCCAAATGCAACATAACCAGAGTTTTATTCAACTCTAACTTCCCCATACTATCTCAAGTATAAACTACTGCAGACCACCAAAAAAGTCTTCACCATTGAAATACTGATTTTTTTTTCTTGCACTAAGTGCAATTGTTAATTATCTATCTATCCTTTTATATTTATTATCTCTTTTCTCTGACTTACCATATTGAAGGCTCAATTTTCACATTTAAGAAAAATTTGAACATGGATGGGAGCCGTATCGAGTGATGTGGACTGGGTTCAAGTCATTAGGACTGGACAGAATAAAAGTTTGGTACAAACTAGAAGGGCCTGTTTCCTGTGCTGTGATTTTCTATGGTTCTAAGTGGTCATTTAATTTATACTATTGTAATTGACACATCTTGTGCATCTGCATGGCAGCACCAAGCAAGAACTTCAGTGCGCCTGGGCATTGTACTTTTGTATATGGCAATAAAATCTCATCCTTTAAAAACCTGTCTCTCTAATCCTTTATGGTTGCGCTCAAAAACTACTCATTGATAAGTGCAAAAGGCTGCATAGAGCTGCAGGAATATTGTGACCACATCTGGGGCCAACAGTCCAGGAGGGATGTATCAGTTTTGGATAGGTAATAGTGCAGGCTTAGCAGTGTAATAAAATCATAAGATACAAGAGCAGAAGTAGCCCATTCAGCCCATCGAGTCCATTCTCCCACTCAACCTCATTCCCTTTCCTTCTCCTCAACTTTTGATACCCTGGCTATGCAGATACCCATCAACCTCTGCCTTAAATACACCCAACAATCTCACTTCCACAGCTGCCCTTGGTAGAAAATTCCAAGGTTCACCACTCTCTGGCTAAAGAAAATTATTCTGCATCACTTTTTAAATGGACTCCCTTAAATTCTGAAGTTGTGCCCTCTTGTCCTGGACGCTCAGTCCATGGGAAGCGTCTTTGCCATATCAACTCTGTCCTGCCTTTCAACATACAAAATGCTTCTATGAGGTCTCCCATCATTTTTCTGAACTCCAAGGTGTACAGTCCAAGAGCATGGACTCGCACGCTGACCCTTCATTCCAGGAATTATTCTTGGAAATCTTCTGAGCCCTCTCCAATGGCAACACGTGGTTTCTTAAACAAGGAGCCCAAAACTCTATTCCCCACCACCCCAAACTCCCAAGTAAGGCCTCACCAATGCCTTTTAAAGCCTCAACATCACATTCCTGCTCTGATACCCTTTTCCTTGAGATATGAATGCTAGCATTGTATTAGCATTCTTCACCACCAATTCAACCTGGAGGTTAACTTTAGGGTATCCTGAACGTGGACTCCAGTCCCTTTGCACTTTCAAATTTTGAATTTTCTTCCCATCCAAATAGTAGTCTGCCCTTTTATTCCTTCTTCCAAAGTGCATGACCAAACACTTTCCATGATTGTATTTCATTTACCACCTCTTTGCCCATTCTCCTAATCTATCTAAGTTTCCTTGCAGCCTCTCCATTTCCTCCTCACTACCTGCCCCTCCACCTGTCTTTGTATCATCTGCAAACTCTGCCACCAAGCCATTTATTCCACAATCTAAATCATTAACATAAGATATTAAAAAAAATGGCCCCAACACTAACCCCTGCAGAACACACCTGGTAACCAGAAGCCAACTGGAATAGGGCCCTTTTATTCCCATTCTTTGCCTTCTGCCGATCCACCTATGCTAGTATCTTTCCTCATCTTATTAAGCAGTACAGCATCTTGTCAAAGACTTTTGAAAGTCAAAATATACCACATCCACTGCATCTCCTTTGTCCAGCCTGCTTGTGGTTTCCACAAAAAAATTGCAGTAGGTTTGTTAGGCAAGAATTTCCCTCAAGGAATCCATGCTGACTTTGGACCATCTTGTCATGCACCCCCATGTACTCCGTAACCTCATCTTTGACAATCAACTCAAACAACGACACAACCTCCGATTTTAGGCCAACATGTCTATAATTTTCTTTCTGTTACCTCCCTCTCTTTAAATAGTGGAGTGACCTCTGCAATTTTCCAGTCCTCCAGAACCATGCCAGAATCTATTGATTCTTGCAAGATTACTAATGCCTCCCATGGTTATAGTGGTTAAAATGGAAAGAATCAAAAGATCATCTATTGTATTTAAAATGTTTAAACTAGGTAGAAAATATTTCTATTAAATTCAACTGAGAAAATGGCATTCATAGAGGTTCAAAGCAGAAGAGTTTCATACTAAAATCAGGACCGTGTAATCAGTGTGGAGCAGAATACCATCAACTTTAAATAAACAATTAGATGGAGCAAAGTGAAAAGATGAAAGTAACTTTGGATGGATGCTTAAAATAGGCTGAGTAAATATCTGTTTCTGGAGAAGGTGCCTCTGGGGTTGTGTTTCAGACAACGTTCTTGCTGAAAGCATCCTGATGCAGTGACATTTTGGGCTACAACATTGCTATACTTTTCCCCATTGGGAGAGGAAGCGATACACATTGAATCAACATCCTGCAGCATTTGGCCCACTAGATCTGTGTTAATCATCAAGCACTAATTCCATTTTATATTCTTCCCACGTTCCTCTCAGATCCTAAGGGAATTTACATGTTTTGGGGATGTGGAAGGAAACCAAAGCGCCCAGGAGAAAACCACATGTTCACAGGTGTTTGAGAGCATCCAAAGTCAAATTTGAACCAGGTCCCTGGCACTAAGGCAGGGACCTGGTTCTCCAACTGCACCATTATGTTCTGATGAGGAACTGTAAATGGGGAAGGTGCTAGCTTTACATACAGGACCCAATTTTTAAAGCCTCATCTTACATCGGCTCTATCTGCAACACTCCCTTAACATTCAGCAAAAATGTAACACACAAACTGCTGGAGGAATATTCTGTAGCCCAAGCGTGCTAGGAGAGGGAGGGTTTAGAGACTGGCAGGTGATCAGTGGAAACTGACAAGGATAGAGTCAGACTGGAGATCTGTAGGAATGGGGGGAGGGTGGTCAGAGGGAAGGTAGGGATAATAGAAAGATGTAATCAGATGGGAGTAGAAAAATACAAACGGTAGGCCAAGGAAGATGATAGCTAAATGGATGAGCATGTGGGTGATAGGCAGATGGAAAATAGGAAGTATGGACAAGGAGAGAACCAGGATGGGTCATTAGAAGAGGGAAAGGAATACCGGGATGTGGCAAACTGGAAAACGATTATGCTCATATTAATGGGTGAAATACAAGGTAAACACAGAGTGCTGGAGGAGCTCAGCAGGTCAGGAAAGTAATAGACAGTTGCTATATTTGGCTAAAAACCCTTCATCAGGAATCAGAATGAAAGAGGAGATATAATTCTCCTAGTTTGTACTTGGTCTCAATTATGGCAGGAAAGGCAGCTGAGGACAAACAGGTCCATATGAACATGAAAAGGAGAGTTGAAGGGACAAGTTGCAGACAAGATTTGACAAAATGTTCACTGCAGACAGAGAGCAGGTCCCTTGCAAAACTTGGCATTATTGATGTGGGGGGGGGGGGGGGGGGGGCGGCAGGAAAGGTCACATCAAGGATCCTGAATGTGGTAGAGATAGACCAGATTGGAGGAGATGCCTTTCCTGGAAGGGTTGTTTAGGTCCTGGATGGTGGTGAGGGAGGAGGTGAAGGGACACAAATTACCCCTCCAAGAGTTGCAGGGGAAAGTGCCAGGGGTTGTGAAGGGGTGGGTGGTGAAGGCAGTCACAGAAAGAGTAACCCCTGCAAAAATAACAAAGTGGGAGAGAGGTAAAGAGGTGGTGAGATCCCATTAGGGATGGTGGAAATGGCAAAGCATCTGAAGTATTTTATGTCTGGTGCTCTAGGCCCAATTGTTGCTGAAACATTTTGCTTGAGAAAAATGATCATTGACCCAGTTCCTTTGGAGTTATGAAACCATGCACATAACGAGTCAATTAGGTACATTAAAACTGGTTTTCAAACTTATTCTTTCCACCCACATACCACCTTCAGCAATTCCTTACTAATCTCAGAGCACCTATGGCATAGGGCAGGGGTGTCAAACTCAAATTCACGGAGGGCCAAAATTAAAAACTTGGACTAAGTCGAGGGCCGAACTAAATATTTATTGAAAATTTTCAACAACATCTGCATGCTTTCTCTTCTTTCAACATATGTAATGTTAAACTTTTTCTTATTAAAATAAATGTTTAATAATAGTTTTGGATAAACTCTTTCATTGTCATTGTCATTGGCCCATTTCCTTTAGCGCCTGAAACCGTGCACATGACAAGTCAATGAGGATTATTTAAGCAGTGGTCTTCAAATGTTTTCTTTCCACCCACAGACCACCTTAAGCAATCCCTTACTAATCACAGAGCACCAATGGCACAGGGACGCGAGTGGAAAGAAAAAGGTTGAGAACTGTTGTATTGTGGTAACTCCACATCTGATTAAGTTAATTGTTAGGCAAGTGGTCAGAGAAGGACCCCCTCCCCACCCCAAGAAAGGCTTAAATCACAGGAACAAAATAAGCTTCCGTCTCACTGCTCCCAATCTTACACACAGTCCTGATGTGGAATGTGGGGTCACAGCTCCACGTTCACCCAAGTTCAGGTGCTGTCTGTGCGGAGTTTGTACGCTCTCCCCTTGTCTTGGACCAACAGGTTGGTCGCCTGACGAAGGCACCCAAACCCCCCGTTGAAACGCCGGCGTCCGGGGCGGTGGAGGAATTGGCTGAGAAGAGCACGTTGCTCCCACCCCCCTCCCATGGTTGGATTAAACTGCGATTTCACGGCGCCAGGCTCATCTCCAACAAAAGGAGCGGGAGGCAGGGTCCGCCGCGCACGGAGCGAGGGGGAAGGCATCGCCAACGAGACGTTCGGTCCAGCGTCGCCGCTGAAGCGCAGACCCAGCGAGGATGGTCCCCAACTCCAGCCGCGTCTGTGTGTCCGGGAGCTGGGCGGGATGAGTGCGGCGCTCCGATCCCCGGGATTCGGGACTCTGAGGTCCCTCCACACCTCCGGCGTCTTCATTTTCACCTTCAGTGTGCATGCACTATACTGGCGCGGCGGCCAGCGGGCCAACTCTAATATATCTTTAATATGATCTTGCGGGCCAAATATAATTATATCGCAGGCCAAATTTGGCCCGCGGGCCAGAGTTTGACATGTGTGGCATAGGGATTACTTAAAGTGATATGTGAATGGAAAGAAAAAGACCCACTGGGTTAGAGCCATCACCTTCAAGAGGAAAAAATAACATTGGAACTAACAAGACAAGCTAATATTGAGAGCAACTTCATTCATGTCTATATTTGGAGCAAACAAATCCAAGGTTCTGGCCACTCTAGTTGTTATTAGAAAAAGCATGGTTAATCATTAATGACACTTAGCAATCAGTTTACTGTGAGCTACATGTGCTCCCTCTCCCTGCCTACTGGCCTCTTTCTACTGCACAAATAAGATCTCTATATTGAACACTTGGTTGGAAAAGGCTGTGAATTACTGTGGGTGGGACAGGACATCTTTAAAAATAAGATAGAGCACAAGGGGCTGCTTCGGTCAAACATTTTGAATTTCAGCACCTGTTGAATTCTATTCTGCTGGTAAAATCTTCAGCTCATCCAAAATTGTGCTGCTTGAATCCAAACTTGCAACGGATGTTCAATCCTCACTCTATGCCCAGCATTGGCTTCTGATCTGGCAAAGCTCCAATTTTAAAATTCACATCTTTCTTTTCAAATCCCTTCACAGCCTTACCCTTATCCCTGTAACATTTTCCAGCCAAACAATACCCTAAGTTCTGGAGGGCTGTCTCATCACCCCATCACTGATAACTATGTTTGGGTCTCTCATCTTCCAGGATCTTCTTAAATCTCTTCAGAGACCTATCTGGTTTTTAATTTTTTTTTCCTTTATATCTGTTCCCAAATCATTTTTTGTCATCGGGTGCCTTGTTATATTATTAAGTAACTGCTTAGTTTCATCTGTTGGAATTTCAGTGAAGGTCCATGAGAAGTTTTTACAAAGTATTCGATAGTTTTGTTGCAGTTTTTACAGGCTATCAACATTTAAGCATCCAGTAATTAAAGCACAGCTGGCCTAGCAGTTAGTGCAACATGATTACTGCACAAGCAACCAGGTTTCAAATCTCCCCGCCCCTGCATGGGTGCTCCAGTTTAGTCCAACCTTTCAAAACATACAGTTTTAGGTTAATTGGAGAATTTTGGCAGCATGGGCCAGAAGCTTCAGTGCTGTATGTCTAAACTTTTGAGCATTTTTAAAAAAAATCAGCATCTGAAGTGCAGCTCATGGAGAGGGCACAATTCTACTCATCTCTTCTCCATTTGTGTAGTTCTCCCAGGAAACTGAATCCCACCAGTCACACACGTGGAGAGCGTGGCAGAGTTCCAGTGAATGAAGCATCTACCACAAAATTTGAGTGAAACAGGAAAAGGAGAGAGAAATTCAGCAAATGAGCTCCATCCCTTCTTCGTTACTGCAACAATCTTGAGATTTTCTTCCTCCGATTTTTGCAGGCTCCCCAATTCATGGAAACATCCAGATATCAATTGTAGAACATGCTTGGGTAATTCAATGTTGATTGAAAAATAAATAGAGATGCTTGAAATCTGAAACCGAAAATGTGGGAAACACTCTGCAAATCAGAGAGCAGTCGTGGAGAGAGAGAGGACAGAATTAATTTTGCATGTTAACAATCATTCACGTTAAGAAACCCCTGTCATGCTATCCCTACTCTACAGTCACAATCCACACAAGTAATTCAGGTCACTGCAGTGTAGGTCTTTGCAGTTCACAGTAAAACTGGTGCTCGGTCAAACACAAAAATTACATTTGAGGTGACCAATGCATTACATACCCCACACCCAATTTCTAATCAGGACCTGACTTTGACCAACCATGGAATTGGCCTGGGATAAATCAGCTGTACCCAATTATCAAAGCTCTGATTAAAACAAAACACAATTGATCATTCATTGGTTCACTTGTCTGCCCTAATCAATGGCTAAGTCTGATTAAATCTAGCCACTGGCCCTGACTATAATCACTGAAACCTTGCTATCATCCCTTCATTATCAATGGGACTGAGAGTTTCAACTCTATTGCAACTGTTTGCAAAGGAACACCATGTTGATAAAAGTGTTAACATTTTGTTGAAATACCATGAGATGAAACAAATGCTTTTTTGTGACCTTTGATTTGCAGTATTAATGAGAAACTAGGCAGGAACAGGGAATGTTGTACACACATGTGAACCTTCAACTATAAATTGAAGTGATATGTTTTCCTGAGTCCAAATTATTATCATTATCAAATTCCCTTATTTTCTAAATATCTTTACCTTGGTATCGAGGTTAAACAAATAGACAACAAAATATTTCAGAGAAACTAATCTTTGCAGCGAAATACTTCACAATTATCTAGTAATCATGAGAAATAACATTACCCAAAAGGGCAATGAATTTACCAAAGTCAATTAATATAGGCCAGTGGTTTTCAAACTACTCCCCCTAAACTCACATTCCACCTTAAATAATCCCTATGCCATAAGTTTTTACCTATCCCATAAGAATTCTGTGATTAGCAAGGGATTGTGAGTGGAAAGAAAAAGGTTTGAAACCACTGTTTTAATCGTACCTCATTGACTCCTTATGTACACCGTTTCATAACTCCAAAGGAAATGGGCCAATGAAAATTTCTCTCAAGCAAAATATTTCAGAACCAATTGGGTCTCGAGCAGTGGTTCTCAACCTTTCCTTCCCACTCACATACCACCTTAAGCAAACCCTTACCAATCACAGAACTCTTATGGCATAGGGATTGTTTAAACTGGAATGTGAGTTTAGGGGGGCAGTTTGAAAACCACTGATATAGGCTATTTGAATCCATTTATGGGGAAAGAATAAGTTGTGTTCCAACAAATAATGTGCTAAAAAGTTGGACATTAGTTAAAGAGAATACAAGTTAACTCAGCCCAAAAGGAAAATCTTCCATTTCCTTTGTGTCTTTCACTGCTTAAGGTCACCCTAAAAAAAAGCTTCACATCCAGTGATATTAACGCTCCTGGTCGAGGGCTCTTCATCAGAACTGGGGAAGAGAGCCAATGAGTTAGTTTTAAATTCCAGAGAAAGACGAGAGGAGGCAGGGAGGTATTGAAGATACTAGTCTTGCTCACAATGTCAGCATTTTCCTAATGTTATCAAACTCTTGTATGGATTGGGTAAATCTTATATTATGAATATAAAATGAAAAAATGGCACTGGCAAATGATGATGCCTTCACATTGTCTTATAGGCTCTTTCAGGTAGCCAGAATACCCCGATGTAAAGCTGCATATTCTACCCCTATGCGGCTCTCAGGGTACCCACCTGAAAGAGCAGGAGGCGCCTCCGGGAGGGATAATCGCCAGAGCACTGAGCAAAGTGGCTGCTAAGGGGTGGGCTGATGACGTCGTCAGCCCAAGATGCTTGGGGTGCATTTGGAAACACAGTGTGCAGGCAGGGTATTTGACGCATCTCGTTCTGAACCCTGAGAAAGGCTGAAACCGTCATCAGTATTTCTCTTGCCTGCTTCAGGTCTGCCATAATCCTGTATTCCTTCTGCTTCTCCTTCGTCGCGCTTCAAATGATGTCATGTCAGTGGGCGGGAGTACAGCTACAGTGGACAGGAGCCAGAGTGTACTCCGAAGTGCCTCTTGTCCAGCTGTCCCTTTCAGGTGGACAGCGCAGCGCTTTCAGGGCTGCTACCTAAACAATGATTCCAAAGCTCTGCATCCACTTCTGCACATGCATTCTTGGCGGAGTATGCACCTGAAAGTGGCTTTTGATAACTATCCTTTTCTCTGTCAGACATTCCCCTCAGAGTTCTAGGTAATGCACACAGCAGGATGCTGGGGCATCCAGGCAATTCTCAAGATCATGCACTATTAAGCACCTATATATATGGTGTCAAGGTTTTCCTGAGTTATTGACACATAAGAACATGATAAGAATTGGAGCTGGAGTAGGTTATCTGCTCCACCTTTCAATAAGATCATGGCTGATCTGGATGTGGACTCAGCTTCACCTCCCTGCCTTTTCCCCACCATTTTTAATTGCCATACAATGCAAAAATCTAACTGTCTTAAATATATTTAATGAGGCAGCCTCCACTGCTACCATGGGCAGAGAATTTCACAGATTCACCACTGTCTGGGAAAACCAGTTCCTCCTTTTCTCTCTCTTAAATTTACTCCCCCAAATCTTGAGGCTATATCCCCTAGTTTCCACCTACCAGTGGAAACAACCACTTCATCGTATCTATCACTTTCATAATTTTATATGTTTCTAAAAGATCCCCTCTCATCCTTCTAAATTCCAGTGAGTGTAGCCAAAATTATTCAGTCTCTCTCATAGGCTAACCCCCTCATTTCTGGAATCAATCTGGTGAATCTTCTATGCACCACCTCGAAAGCTTGTAAGTCTACCTTTCCTCAAGGGATCAGAAGCGCACAGTACTGGTAAGGCCACACCCTGTGCTGGTGAGGCCACAGCTACAGTGGACAGGAGCCGGAGTGTGCTCCGAAGTGCCTCTTGAACTGTTGCAGCAGGACCTCCCTGTTCTTAAATTCATTCCTTCTCACCTACATAACAAAGATTGCCATATTGTTGGTACTTACAGTGGTCACTGGCCAGAATATTACTACAAGCATTATTAATGGGCTATGTCCTTCTCTGTGCTATATCTGTCCCATTTAATACCTCTTGGCCTACCACAGATGAATGAATGGTCATGAGGAAGGTGCACAGGATATCATGTCTTCTTCCATTCATGTCTTAGACCATCTAGACAAGCACATAAAGCCTTGGGTTTAGAACATCAACTGAAAGGCCAGCTTATTATATGCAGCTTTTAAGAACAGGCTGATCAAACGTGCAGAGTTGGCATCAAGTGTTGTGCAGAGGTGATATTATTTGTGTCATTAGCGAATGTTAATAATAAGGTGGTTGGATATGGCATTTGCATTGGGCGTTAACCAGAGTATAGATTTGTTCAGCTGCACTTGGTCATAACCAGAGTAGTTAAGGGGAATTCATTGGAAAGTTGTGTAGCTCAGAGAGCTTATATTGTCTTGTGGTTTGAGGTAGAACAGAATAAAAACACAAGGGAAAGTAAGCAAACGCTTTCAGGACTCTTGACCTGGTTAGAATCACAGGCTACACATAACTGGTTTGCTCAGGTGCTGTGGACGACAGAGGAGGTGTGTGAAAAGGACTGCACCCAGCAATTAAAGAGGCAGTGACTCTACAATCACCTCTTAAAGTGGTCTTACACTGTTGAAAGCCATAGGTGCCATGTGCCGTGACAATGACCAATTGTCATTTCATTCTGAGGTGAATCCTGTGTAACAACCTCTCTCAGACAGTTTGTTTGATACTGCTTTGTATGGATCGGTTTGCTGTCACAATGATTGTAAGGAAGGACGAGTACGGAAGGTGTTGTCTTTGCTGTATATATATTTTTAAGACTAAAGTATCTTTCTGAAATTAAAAAAAATCTGAGGATGTGACCACAGAACCCACAAAACTGGAGTGAACCCTAGTCCTCAGCAATTCTGAGGAACCACATGGGAAGAAGAATCCGATAATCTATAATGAAACAAACAGGAACTGGACCTGACAGAAGGACTATGTTGAATTATCCTGCTTAGATATTCCTGTGACCTTTGCAACCATTCCTTCCCCCACCCCCCCCCCCCCCTCTTATGTTTGGACGCCTGCTGACATTTTTCCATACCTTGATGAAGGGCTCTAGCCTGAAGTGTCAGTTATATATTTTTACCTTTGCTATGTAATACCTTTGCTTGACCTGCTGAGTTTCTCCAGTTTTGTGTTTTTACTCAACTACGGTGGTTGCAGATTTTCATGTTTTACTCCAGATACTCCTGAATTAGTTTCATGTGCTGTGGCTGTCTAAAAGAGGCATTCCCCATAATGATTTATTTTCTCTCTGCTTTCTTGCATCTCCAAGGTAGTCATATGGTTTTGGACAGGATGGGAGTGCAGTGGGACTGTCATTGTTTGTATGTACCCTTGACTGAGGTGACTCTAATCCTCGCTAATCTGTCCCCATAGAGTCAAGGGTAAAAGAGATTGCAGGGTACAAGATAGATGGGGTGCTTGTTGACCTGACTCTTCAGAGCAGCCCAAGGTCATCAAAAGACTTACATAAGTACCTGTTTTCCTTTTTTTCTCACATTTTTGTGGAGTTAGCTGAGAGATGAATGATAATTCCTGTCTCTGGCCCACTCAAGGTGTAACAACTGGACATGACTCCTCCCTAGCACCTGAATCACAAGAGCACATGAAATTAGGAAGAGTAAGGAATTCGGCTCTCAAATCTGCCCCATCATTCAATATGATTACAGGTGATCTTTGCCAGTTCCCCGTAACCCTCAATTTTTAAAATATTCATCAATCACCACTTTAAATATATCTAATCATGAGGCCTCCACCACCCTTGAGGGCAGAGAATTCTGAAGATCCACCATCCTCTGAACAAAAGAAATTCTCTTCAACTCAATTTTAAACATTTTTGATGTAATTCTGATTTCTCACCTGATCCTTCCAAACTATTAATCCCATGAACCTCAAGTCCCTCCATTGCAGTGACTGGTCCTCACAGAGAATTGTGCACTCATGCTACCACTGACCCTAGTCCTCCACTTCTACCAATCTCTGCAATTAATCCTTGTCCCAAATCTAAGCCACCATCCTTGAATGCTGGAATGTTCAGCAGTAATGGATACCCAAGTGGGTGGAGGTGATTGGGGACAGTCCTTCCATTCGTTAAGACTGCACAATGCTAGAGGACACATACCATGCTGAATATCCCAAGGGCTGGCCTGCAAACCCTATGTTCCTTGACTCCCCCACAAACCAAAAGGCAGCATCAATAGTGAAGCACCTCCTAATTACTGCAGAGGAGGGGAAAATTTATATTTGTGCTTAAGTCTTGCACCCACCACAATCGGGTCCAGAAGACCCATCCACAGAGTCACAGTTGACACCAATGTCACCAATAATGGCTGCAGGAACGGCATGATACAGACCAAGGCAGCAGGCTGCAGCAATGCAAACCAAGCAGAAAAAAAACACGGGAAACAAAATATCTTTTGCAAATATTTCTGAAGGTCCTCTGCAACTTTAATTGATCGAGAGGAAACAGTCATGGTCAACAGGTTCCCAGGCATTATTTTTCTGTTCCCAATGTCATAAGCATGTTTAATTGAAGGATTGGGTTGACAGAATTATAAATCAGCTCAATATTTATTTTTATTTGCAAAAATTTGTTGGATTGAGTAGGGAATAAGAGAAAGACCGAGGACAAAAATTGGAGGAGGACAAAGATGTCAGAAGACTATTCAGGAGGCTTTTAAAGCCTGACAAAGGCTTGAAGGAATTGGATGCTTGGATAGAAATTCATAAATTGATGACAGGACCAAAAATGAGTCATCGTGTTAAAGGGTCTTGGTGCAAGGAACTGGGCAGTAAAGTTAAGGATAAGCTTCTGTTTTTGGAACGTGGAGATGTTAGACCATCAGAGAGCACAGAAGTAATGGTGTGACACAGCATCGGCAAACACTGGGTGCACAAATTGTCATGCTGGTAGTTCTCATCTGCAATTTGAAAGAGAAAGAAAATGTTGGAGTTTGATAACATATCTTGTCAACCAGTTTCCTGGCCTAATTGATCTGAATAATCTCCATTTGAATTAAAAAAGGCCATTGACTTTACTACCATTGAGTACACCACTGAGCTACAGGGATTTTGATTTTGGCTCTGTCTAATTAGCTCATTCATTCACTTTGCTGTAGGAAGGGTGACCTTTCAATCAGCCCAAGAACATTGGGAAGAACTGTGCTAATCATAGATAATCATAGCAAAGAAGAAGCAAAGAAAAGGGGTGGCACGGTTAGTGTAGCGTTTAGCACAGCGCTGTTACAGTACCAGTGATCGGCACTGGGTTTCGAATCCCAGCTGTCTATAAGAAGTTTGTACATTTTCCTGTGTCCATGTGGGTTTTCTCCAGGGGCTCCGATTTTCTCCCACCCTTCAAAATGTAAGTTAATTAATTGGGTGCAGTTGAGCAGCACGGGCTCATTGGCCTTGCTGTACGTCTAAATTTAAATTTAAGATCCAAGTCTGTGCAGGACTCATAACATCTTGTGATCAAAACAGCAAGTGAAGTTCAGGGCTATATGTGGAAAGAGAAACAGTTAAACAACCCTCCTTCAAAATATCTTGACATCTTCTTGCTCTGAGTGACAATAACCTGTGGTTACTTACATATTACAACACAGAAGAGGGGAATTTGTCCTATTGGATCCACACCCATTCCCAGCAGTGCAATCCCATCTGCCTCGTTCTCCCCTCTTCATTTTCATGTCATCCTGCAACTTATGGGTAAACTTGGGCAGCTCAGACCCATGGATTGGAAGGACCTTTTTCTGTGCTAAAATTCTAAATTTTGAAAATCTAAATTTTAAAAAAATTATTCTCTCACATGCCCATCAACTCTCCATAGATCTTTTTGCCCATTCCCTACATTAGGAGATAATTAACTGTTTAAAATAAATCTATAAGCATATCTCATCAATTTATTGTAAAAACTCCAGTTATACAGAATTCAAGCAACTGGCAGAAGAATCATGGAAAATAAATAGGTAAAAAATACAGATTTAAATTGGTGCACCTCACCGTTAGCTCACCAGTCATGCAGTATGCAATTTCAGGCAACAGGACAATTCAGTTATTTGACATCTACCTGTCCCCATAGGTGACGTATACCAGGGGTTTTACTATATATAATGTATTAGTGAATAGTTCTACTTGTTTATTTTCTGGGGCATCCTTGCTTGCAAATAAAAGGCTATTGTGCATAACTACATATATAGTGTAGTGTGGACTGAGCAGAGGGGAAGTTTGTAAATTTTGCCTGTGGCCTTCTTCCATGCTGGACCATTTCTTCATTTTATATAAAGGAAAACTGTACGTCTGAAATCTTTCACAGCACCATCAATCACTATAGTGTTTCTCAGCCAATCAATTACTTTTGAAGTTTTGCTGTTGTTGTGTAATGAAACAATAGATCAGTTGACTGATACTTCAAAAGCAATTTGTTGATTTTGAAAAGTTTAGCAGAAATGTGAAAATGCTCAAAATACCTTCCCAAGACTAGGATAGCATCAGCCACATTCCATCTGTGAGAGGTGAGATGCAGAAAGATGTATGGGTTTTTAGTCCGCAGGCATATAACGGAACAATCAGCGAAATTTGCCGTTACACGGGCATTCTAAAAAGGAAAGTGCAGGAATCTTTAGTCAATTCCTGCACTGCAATTTATCCTGCAGGACCCAGACTACTTTTCAGGAGATGTCTGCAGCCTAAATCACACCTTTTGAATTCGACGTCCAGCTGATGACTCAGGCCACGTCGTTCCATGTAAAAGCACTAGGACGAACGTGCACAGGAACTTAAGGCTTGCCGTGTAAATGACCACAAGGTAAGTAATTATGTTAAAATTTTCCCAGATTTTTTTCCGACTTTGCTGACTAAAAAACACGTGGTTTTTAGTCTGCAGGCAAGTAATGACACAAACAAGGAATTTTGCCACTGCACGGCCAGTCTAAAAAAGAATGTGCAGGAATTTTGAGTCAATTCCTGCACCGTGATTTATCTTGCAGGACCCCTACAACTTTTTGGAGGAAGCCTGCAGTGTAAATCATAGCAGAAAAATTCATTGACACTCATCCACTCTACTGCACGTCCAACCACCAGGACTGTTGCACTCGGGTACTTGCAGTCTAAAAAGGTGCCCAATGTGAATGACCACACAGGCAGTAATTAGGTTAATTTTTTTCCACAATTTTCCCAACATTTCAGTCTAAAAAGCATTACTATTGATTCAAAACAGATTTTTCTGTGTAAAACAAATACAAGGAATTTAAATTATATGTTATAAATGGAAAAGCTCTCTTTCCAGCATGTTGTCACTCAATATGCATGGCATTTTTTGCAAGGTCACTTTATAACAACTTTTTTGTACTCACTGGACCTCCCATCAGGACATGACAGCCAGTGTTTATTGAACAATTTGCAACTTCTTTGACTAACTGTTTAATCCAAACTATTTAGTCACTTCTGAGGGTCACCATTGTACATTAACAACAATCACTCTTATTAATGCAAGCACCTCATGGATAGAAATGGAGAAAGGAGCAGTTGTTAACCCTTTCTGGAGTTCTTAGTTTTTTTCAAAAAAATAAACTTTTTCCAATAATATAAACAGAAAATTCAAAACAATTCGTGTATTCTTTTGTAAAATTGATTGTCTTAAATTTATGGTAAAATTTATTGTGAACAATTCATCCTGTAGTATTTGAAAGACTGTTGCATGGAACCCAGGCCCTCAGGGTTAAGTGACAGCAGACCCTTCACTATCGTATCTTCCCTACAAAGCCTTTTGTGGTGGCTGCACCAATCAGTGCATTCCTTAGCATGTACTCCTGCAGCCTGGAGATTGCCCACTCAGCATCATTCACTTGTGAACAACTGGAAATCCGACAAGCTTGATAAGATGATAGTGAGTTTTATTGGTAGACATATTATACAATGTACATAGGCACCAAAGTTCTTACTTCCTGCAGTTGAGCAATGACTTTGTAAAGGGGGGGGGGGGGGGAGCAGGGGGGGACTTTAATACTATTCACTAAATTAACTTAAAAAGAGATAAGAAATATGAAAAACAGATAATAAATATTCACAGTTACCATTGTGTAACAAAAAAAAAACTGGCATTACAAAAGTTCGGACAGTCCTTTTGTGGTGTTGGAGCAGTCCATGATTAGTGTAACAAGGAGGGGTTTAAGAGTCTGATAGCTGATGGAAAGAACCTTCTTGAGCCTGGATGTGTTGGCCTTTGGGCTTCCGAATGCAACAACGAGAAGAAATTGTGATCAGGTTAATGGGGGTCCTTTATGAAGATGAAGGTAGTTTAAAATGCATTTTTCACCAAGCTGATGATCTTCCAACAGCATTGGATGTTTGCCTCAGCATAGGTCACTGGGAACTGGCTACAGATGAGAGAATCCTGTAATGTAGCTGCTCGAGAGGAACCTCGACAAGGACCATTACATTTCTTTTCCGGACTATCATGGCAAACACGCTGTCCGCAATTCAGAGCCACCCTGAGGTCAGTGTGTAACTGTTTCGAGTAACAATTAGTGTTTGCGAACTTCAGTTCAATGCAGCCACACGCAAAGTTGGTCATCAGGGGAAGGGCATTGTTAGTTTCCTACCCTTCACTTCATATCAATAAAGACAAAAAATCCTGTTTCTCATACCCATTAGCCACTTTATTCCCAGTTGTTGAAGGATTTTACATTTGCTTGTAAATTTGGATGAATTAAAAAAAAATAATTTTAGAGCAACATGCTCTTCCAGTCCATCAGACATGTTGCCCAAATTCACCCATTAACCTGCAAATCCCATACATCTTGGAGGGTGGGAGAAAACTAGAGCACCCGGAGGAAATCAACGCAGACCGGGGGAGAACGTGCAACCTCCTTACAAACAGTGCCAAATTTGATACTGGGACGCTGGTGATCTAACAGCATTGTGTGAACCATAGGTTCTGATTTATGGTTTATTGTTGCATGTCAGATTTCAGATTTATTGTCAGATTACATACATGATATCATATCCAACCCTGAGATTCCTTTTTCCAGTGGGTGAGGAAGATTTACCACTTATTGCCAGTGGGGAAAAAAACATACACAAGTAAACAAAAAAAGAAATGTAAACAAACTGACTGCAAAAGTAAGAGTCCTTAAATGAGTCTCTGCTTGGATTTGTCATTGAGGAGTCTGATGGTGGAGGGGTAGCAGCTGTTTCTGAACCTGGTGGTGCAAGTCTTGTGGCGCCTATACCTCTTTTCTGATAGTAGCAGAGAGAACAGTGTGTGTGCTGGGTGGTGTGGATCCTTGATGATTGTTGCTGCTCTCCAGTGCCTGTCTTCCCTGTAGATGTTCTTGCTGTGGGGAGGGTTTTGTCAGTGATGTCCAGAATCAGGGTCAGAATTTATTGTCATGAACAAGTCATGAAATTTGATGGTTTTCAGCAATAACACAGTGCAAACATTCATATAAAACACCTTACTTTCTTTCTTTGGCTTGGCTTCGCGGACGAAGATTTATGGAGGGGTAAATGTCCACGTCAGCTGCAGGCTCGTTTGTGGCTGACAAGTCCGATGCGGGACAAGCAGACACGGTTGCAGCGGTTGCAGGGGAAAATTGGTTGGTTGGGGTTGGGTGTTGGGTTTTTCCTCCTTTGTCTTTTGTCAGTGAGGTGGGCTCTGCGGTCTTCTTTAAAGGAGGTTGCTGCCCGCCGAACTGTGAGGCGTCAAGATGTACGGTTTGAGGCGATATCAGCCCACTGGCGGTGGTCAATGTGGCAGGCACCAAGAGATTTCTTTAGGCAGTCCTTGTACCTCTTCTTTGGTGCACCTCTGACACGATGGCCAGTGGAGAGCTCGCCATATAACACGATCTTGGGGAGGCAATGGTCCTCCATTCTGGAGACGTGACCTACCTAGCGCAGTTGGATCTTCAACAGCGTGGATTTGATGCTGTCGGCCTCTGCTATCTCGAGTACTTCGATGTTGGTGATGAAGTCGCTCCAATGAATGTTGAGGATGGAGCGGAGACAACGCTGGTGGAAGCGTTCTAGGAGCCGTAGGTGATGCCGGTAGAGGACCCATGATTCGGAGCCAAACAGGAGTGTGGGTATGACAACGGCTCTGTATACGCTAATCTTTGTGCGGATTTTCAGTTGGTTGTTTTTCCAGACTCTTTTGTGTAGTCTTCCAAAGGCGCTATTTGCCTTGGCGAGTCTGTTGTCTATCTCGTTGTCGATCCTTGCATCCGATGAAATGGTGCAGCCGAGATAGGTAAACTGGTTGACCGTTTTGAGTTCTGTGTGCCCGATGGAGATGTGGGGGGGCTGGTAGTCATGGTGGGGAGCTGGCTGATGGGGGAGCTGGCTGATGGAGGACCTCAGTTTTCTTCAGGCTGACTTCCAGGCCAAACATTTTGGCAGTTTCCGCAAAACAGGACGTCAAGCGCTGAAGAGCTGGCTCTGAATGGGCAACTAAAGCGGCATCGTCTGCAAATAGAAATAATCAAATAGAAATAATCAACAAAAAGTCAAAGTCAAACAGTGTCTTTGGTTCATTCATCATTCAGGAATCTGATGGCAGAGGGGAAGAAGCTGTCCTCGTGTCACTGAATTCTTGTCATTAGGCTCCTGTACCTTTTCCCCAATGGTAGAAGAGTGAAGAGGACATGGTTTGGGTGGTGGGGGAGGGGGCGTGGTCCTTGAGGATAGAGGCTGCTTTCTTAAGACATTGCCTCATGTAGATGTCCTCGATGGAGTGAAGTTTGGTGTCCGTGATGTGGCAGGCTGAGTTAACAATCCTTTGGAGATTGTCTTGTCCTGAGTGTGGCACCTCCATACAAGACAGTGATGTAACCAGCCAGAATGCTTTCCATGGCACACCTGTAGAAGTTTTTGAGAGTCTTTGGTGACATACTGAATCTCCTCAAACACCTCACAAAGTATAGCCACTGGCTTTTGCAGGGCTTTCTGCTCAGGGGTATTGGTGTTCCCACATCAGACCATAATGCAGCCAGTCAGCACACTTTCCACCACAGATCTGTAGAAATTTGCCAGGGTTTCCGATGTCATACCAAACCTCCGCAAACTCCTAAGGAAGTAGAGAAGCGGGCATGCTTTCTTTATGAGAAATGTGGACTCCAGTCATTGCAAAAAAAAAAGGCCATGCTCTAATTTCACAGCACTTTTTGCTGTTCTAGGAGCCATTTAGCCATTGGCATGTGAATGGGAATCTGGCACAAATTGTCACTCCACAATGTCAATCATAGTGAGAGTCCCCTTCATAGCTATAGTAACTGTCCTGTCATGAAGGTCACTGCCTGTTTACCCATTAACTACTACTTCTCCTGTAATTGCTGTGATCTCTGCTGCCTTTCCTCCACCATAACCACAACTGGCATGCTCTATAAGTTTGACCAAAGGAGTGAAACATTAGCAGGTCTACATTTATTGCCCACTTACTGTTGCTTTGAAGGAGGCATTTTAATGAAGCAAGCTGAGTTGGACTGATAACAATGGCCCATAACAAAATGAATTGTTCATTGTCATGCATACCAATATTAAGTGAAAAGCTTTGTTTTTGTATGCTATCCAGCCAGGTCAATTCATACTTTAATATTGCAAGTAGTGAAATAATAAAACAAAAATACAGGGTGTAGTGTTATAAGTCAATGAGTGCAAGATACAGTGTTAAAAGTCATAGAGAGAAGCACAGTGCACAAATGAGAGATCCATTTAAGATTCTGATAACAGCAAGAAAGAAAGCATTCTTAAATATTGAGGTTTATGTTTTCAAACTCGTGTATCTTTTGCCCAAGGGATGAACTCCCCCATTCTTTCTGTAATAGTGCCACAGGATCTTTTGCATTCCCCCACCCCCCTCCCCAGAGAATAGATAGGCCCAAGGTTTAACATTTCAAGAGAATTCTGGCACGTAATACCACGGAAATGCTAGTTTTGGATCTTGTGCCCAGCATTGGCAACACACAAAAGACAATTACCTTGATTTTTTTCAGTTGTGTTGCCTATTTCCAGCAGATTCAGTTTTACATGAGGTGGATTAGCATCATACAATAACAAAAACAAATAATCACCAACTTGCTTACAACTAATTTATTTCAACCATTAAAAGAGGGAAGGGAGATACAGAAGTGAGAACAGTTGACAGTCATTACCAATCCTTAGTGTTTGAGGGCTCTTTTTCAAACTGGGCTCTTTATTGCTATGATCCAATTCTCTTCAAGAAGGAATATGTCATAAAAAGAAACTATAAAATCATTATTTCCATTTTCGGAACACTGTTTACCACCTTTGGAGAAGGCATTCTCTGAAATGGGCTCAAATGTGGAGAAATGACTGGTAAATTAAAAAAAACAAATGGAACTTTTGAAATTTGAACCATTTTGTGTGATCTTGGTTCCCTAAGTTTTGCTTCAATTATTTAATGTTTTTAAAATTTAGACATGTAGAACGCTAAAAGGTTATTTTGGCCCATGAGCCCTTGCCCCCCAATTACACCCAATTAACCTAAACTCCTGGTACATTTTGAACAGTGGGAGGAAATTGGAGCATCTCAAGGAAACCCATGCAGAAACAGGGAAAATGGCAGCAGATGATTTGAACCCCATTGAACTGTAACAGCATTGCACTAACTGCTACGCTAACCATGCCGCGTGTACATTTCCATTGCTAGATGTGGCTTCTCACAGTTCCCATAAAGCACAAATTATTAAACATTAATAACAGTGAAATCATTCATTTATGTTGCACTTTTGTTGTAGGAGGACATGTCAACTCATTTCCCTGGAGTTTTGTCAAAGAAAGTCCATCCTGATACTGGGCTTGATTCATTTCAGAATAAACAGCCAAGAATGTCAGTCAAAACAGGAAGAGGTAAAAAGTTCAAGGATAGAGAAAAGAACCAGAGGAAACATAGAAAGCTGATGACACAAACATTAATGGTGGAATGATTAACATGGGGAAGCACAGACGACATAACTGGAGGAGCACAGATACAGAATTGCCGAGTAGCCAACAAATGTGCTGGAGCAACTCTACAGGGTCAGGAAGCATCCACAAAAAGCAAAAGGCAGCCAACATTTCAAGCCTAAACCCTTTCATCAGGCGTGCCCAAGAGCAATGGGGATAACAAAGAGAGAGTAGTGCCCAAGTCTGATCCTATTATCTGGTCATGATATGATATTGAAGTATTTGAGAATTTACTATGTGCTAATAGGCTGTGTCATTTCCAATATTACTATGGTGACCTCACTCCAAACGTATTGTGCAGTGTGTCTAACAAGAGTAGAGTAGAATTGGAGACAATCCACAGGAGGTTCATCAGGCTGATGCGTAGGATGAGAGTATTGTCCTATTAAGAAAGCCTAGATAGCTTGGGTCTCTATTCTTTGAAGTTTAGAAGAGTAATTATGATCTTATTCAAACTTATAAGATCCTGGGATATCTTAACAAGATAGATTTTGATAATTTTCACTAGTGGAAATAAGCCACAAGGCATAGCTGCAAAATGGCAGCTGATCATTTAAAACTAAATTGTGTAGAAATTTCTTTTCTCAGATAATGGTGAATCTCTAGGATTCTCTATCTCTGAGCATGATGAAGGCTCATGTGTTTGTCAAATATGTGAATAATTAAAGAGTTCAGGGCCAATGGGAGGTGGCGCAGAAGAGGAGTAGAGGCTAGTGAGGATCAGCCATGAAGATTGGAGCAAGTTTGAGAGGTCAAAGTCCTAATCCTGTGCTTGGTTTCCATTTGTATTCTTCTAGTCGTTGAGAGTTAGGACTTTTTATGACCAGGTAGATTCTCCATCTCCATCAACTTTCTTTCCATCTGTAATCTCTTCCACCACTGTTACCAATTCATTGAGCAGGGTGCCACTGGCATGCAGTGAGCAAGCAAGGCCTCATTCCTGCTGACCAGAGCTTAATACAATTTATCCAGGTCTGTATTTACTGCTTAGTAAGTAAACTACTGTATAATGGGAGACAAAAGAAGCTGGCTGTAAGGTATCTCTGTTGACTCATGGAGGCTGGTCAAAGGCATTGATGGGTAAATTGTTTGGAACTAGGCCTCAAGGTGACTTTTCAGAAAAAGAATTAGAGGGATGAATGCAAATCCATTTAAATCGATGGACCTGGTTGTTTTCTGAGTTACTTATGATGAAATAAATCACACTTCTGAATTCATGAAGAGCACTTGGCAAAAGCCTGGAAATGCCATCCAATTGTCTCTTGCCAACCGTTGGACAGTCAATAGCACCTGTATTATTGTAAATTAACTGCTATTTTCCACACAGACTCGACTTACATCCTGACAGAAGGATATTGAATGCCTGAACGGATTTTGTTTCATCATTTGCACCATATCAAATCATTGAGCAGCTACAGTTTCTTTTAAGTGTACTTTTGAAAGACAATGTCCCCATTCTCCTGCCAAGCAACTCACTGAGATTTTACGAGGCAAGACGAAACCATGCCCTGGATGACCCAGAACTAAATACACTTTCTTTCCAATGCTGGGGAATTTCCACTTGTTGAATCTACATTGGAACCTGCTGCTTCTCTTTTATTTTTGTAAATTTCCTCTCCGAAATTTCACATGCAATTACATTACCTTCATCGCTCTCATCCGTTGCAGCTTTTTGGAGATTTTTTGCAGCCACTGGTCAAAGGAATGTCACAGAGTCATCCAGCTCAGAAACAGTGTACCATGTCCGTAAAGACAATTCTAAAATGCCTTTCTCTCAGTCATACATTCTATTGCCATTGTGACTGTTACTTTATTCCTTTCTTCATGAAATGTCTTTTCAGTGCTATTGTAATCCAAATTTCATAGGTGTATTGTTTAAAGAGGAAACATGAGGAACATTGATGCATTGTAATTAGAATGAATTCATTTGATGCACAATGTAGGTCAAGAGAGGCATCAACCAATTACATTTTATTTCCTGTATATATTTTTATGAATAAAGAATATTTTTGAAAAAAAATTGAATCCTCCTTGTTATCTCCCTCTAACTATCCTCAGCTTTTTCTATGGCGAAAATTTTCCTGTATCTCTGTCATCAGTACTTGAGAGCATTATGTTCTCTCCTCTCTCAGTCAGAAGGTCATGGATTAAGTAGGACTCCAGAAACCTGATACAACTTGTTACAGACACTTCCAGTGAGGAAAAAACACAATGGTGGAGAAACTCAGTAAGTCAAACCGCTCACTTGATATAGCACAGATAAATATACATATCCAATGTTCAGGCTTGAGCCATTCATCAAGGTATGAGCAAAATGTAGCCAGGCGCCTGAATAAAATGGTTGGGTGCGGGGGGGGGGGTGGTGTGTGGAAGAGGGCAGGTGGAGGAGCATGGTCCCACAGGCAGGAGGAAATAGGTATAATAAGGAAGGGAGGGCTCACCAGCAAACAGGAAGATGGGGGATGGTTCAGTGAATGGAATGGGAAGGGGGTGGAGAGCTGGAGGAAAGGAGAAAGGAAAGGGATGGGGAAGAGAGAGAGAACAGGGAGCTGGCTAGCAGAAGTTTTTGTTAATGTCATCTGTTTGGAGAGTGCCCTGAATATTAGATGGTCCTTCCAGTGAGGAGCTGACTTTTCTAAATGATATTAGACCCAGGCCCTATCTACTGTCCCAGATGGATGCAATGGTTCCCTTGATGCTATTTGGAAGGCCCTCTTTGTGCCTTGGCCAACATTTATCCCTCAATCAACCACTGAAAACTAGGTCCTTCAGTTATTATTTCTTTAAACTTGATGGGATCTTGCAATGTGTGCTGCTGCCGCATACATTACATCTGTTGTGCACGTCATTTCATTGGCAGATAAGAACTTCTGGACATCCTGATAGATTCTATGACAATGTAAGTTCATTATTACGTACATTAGATTTACCTTGAGGCAGTTTACCTTGGTCCCAACAAAGCTTGAAAAACTCATGCAGTTTGGCATGCAGAGTTTTGCCACCAGCCTTCCAGACTTCTGGGGGGATTCCATCCATACCTGCTGCTTTGCCACTTTTCAGTTGTTCGATTGCCTTATATGTCTCATCCAGGGTGGGAACCTCATCCAGCTCTAGCCTTAGGGGCTGTTGAGGGAGCTGGAGCAGGGCGGAATCTTGGACTGAGCGGTTGGCACTGAAAAGAGATTGGAAGTGTTCTGACCATCGGTTGAGGATGGAGATCTTGTCGCTGAGGAGGACTTTGCCGTCTGAGCTGCGCAGCGGGCTTTGGACTTGGGGTGGGGGGCCGTACACAGACTTTAGAGCCTCGTAGAAACCCCTGAAGTCGCCAATGTCCGCGCTGAGCTGTGTTCGTTTGGCGAGGCTAGTCCACCACTCATTTTGGATCTCCCGGAGTTTGCGCTGAAGATGGCTGCATGCGCGACGGAAGGCTTGTTTCTTCTCTGGACAGGACGGCTTTGTAAGGTGAGCCTGGTGGGCAGCTCGCTTCTTTGCCAGCAGCTCCTGGATTACCAAGGTAAACTGCCTCAGGATCTTCGTGATGCCACCATCATCACCCTGTACAAAAACAAAGGCGAGAAATCAGACTGCTCAAACTACAGGGGAATCACGTTGCTCTCCATTGCAGGCAAAATCTTCGCTAGGATTCTACTAAATAGAATAATACCTAGTGTCGCCGAGAATATTCTCCCAGAATCACAGTGCGGCTTTCGCGCAAACAGAGGAACCACTGACATGGTCTTTGCCCTCAGACAGCTCCAAGAAAAGTGCAGAGAACAAAACAAAGGACTCTACATCACCTTTGTTGACCTCACCAAATCCTTCGACACCGTGAGCAAGAAAGGGCTTTGGCAAATACTAGAGCGCATCGGATGTCCCCCAAAGTTCCTCAACATGATTATCCAACTGCACGAAAACCAACAAGATCGGGTCAGATACAGCAATGAGCTCTCTGAACCCTTCTCCATTAACAATGGCGTGAAGCAAGGCTGTGTTCTCGCACCAACCCTCTTTTCAGTCTTCTTCAGCATGATGCTGAACCAAGCCATGAAAGACCCCAACAATGAAGACGCTGTTTACATCCGGTACCGCACGGATGGCAGTCTCTTCAATCTGAGGCGCCTGCAAGCTCACACCAAGACACAAGAGAAACTTGTCCGTGAACTACTCTTTGCAGATGATGCCGCTTTAGTTGCCCATTCAGAGCCAGCTCTTCAGCACTTGACGTCCTGCTTTGCGGAAACTGCCAAAATGTTTGGCTTGGAAGTCAGCCTGAAGAAAACTGAGGTCCTCCATCAGCCAGCTCCCCACCATGACTACCAGCCCCCCCACATCTCCATCGGGCACACAAAACTCAAAACGGTCAACCAGTTTACCTATCTCGGCTGCACCATTTCATCAGATGCAAGGATCGACAATGAGATAGACAACAGACTCGCCAAGGCAAATAGCGCCTTTGGAAGACTACACAAAAGAGTCTGGAAAAACAACCAACTGAAAAACCTCACAAAGATAAGCGTATACAGAGCCGTTGTCATACCCACACTCCTGTTCGGCTCCGAATCATGGGTCCTCTACCGGCACCACCTACGGCTCCTAGAACGCTTCCACCAGCGTTGTCTCCGCTCCATCCTCAACATCCATTGGAGCGCTTACACCCCTAACGTCGAAGTACTCGAGATGGCAGAGGTCGACAGCATCGAGTCCACGCTGCTGAAGATCCAGCTGCGCTGGATGGGTCACGTCTCCAGAATGGAGGACCATCGCCTTCCCAAGATCGTGTTATATGGCGAGCTCTCCACTGGCCACCGTGACAGAGGTGCACCAAAGAAAAGGTACAAGGACTGCCTAAAGAAATCTCTTGGTGCCTGCCACATTGACCACCGCCAGTGGGCTGATAACGCCTCAAACCGTGCATCTTGGCGCCTCACAGTTTGGCGGGCAGCAACCTCCTTTGAAGAAGACCGCAGAGCCCACCTCACTGACAAAAGGCAAAGGAGGAAAAACCCAACACCCAACCCCAACCAACCAATTTTCCCTTGCAACCGCTGCAATCGTGTCTGCCTGTCCCGCATCGGACTTGTCAGCCACAAACGAGCCTGCAGCTGACGTGGACTTTTACCCCCTCCATAAATCTTCGTCCGCGAAGCCAAGCCAAAGAGAAGAAGACATTAGATTAAAGTAAATGGCAACAAATTAAGTGATAATATCAATTGTTTTTGCTCTAACCGAAGCCAAATTCATCCTCAATTTACGTAGCCTCCTTATCATTAATCTCCCATCTCTTATATACTCTCTATATGAATTTCAACTTATCTACAGTGCATCTATCTCCCTATATTACACTACACGTGGAATCTAGTACATCAATCATGACCATTCTCACCAATGTATATCAGGTCTTAATTATGCCTACCACCCTCCTGGTAACCTGTGGCCAGAAGCTTTTGCTCACAAACGCCCTCCCAACCAGTAACCATTTTACACTAATCCTATGTTATTGAACCACATACCCGTCAGCTCTATCCATTTACCTACACGATTTACCATGGCCAACTAACCTACCAACCTGCATGTCCTTCAAATGTAGGAGGAAACTTGAGCAGCTGGAGGACACCCACATGGTCACAGGGGGAATGTGCCAACTTTACACCGAGATACCGATGAAAGTCAGGTCACTGTAGCTGTGAGGCAACAGCTCGAGTAATTGTGTCATTCTGCTGCCCCAAGCATCTGACAGAGACTGTGGAAATTTGTTGGGTGCTGTTTCAGATGGAGACTGAGCTGTGGGTGGTGTTGGGAAAGGTCAGCTCTGAATAAATGAACTGACTCTGGGTGAATGGGTGCTGTGTGCTGCAATTGCCAATCATTTCATGGACTGATTTTGGAAACAAAAGTGGGCGTTGAGGAGAACTCAAAAGCATTTGTGGGCAAACAAGAAGCTTCAAAATGTTCCACCAATTTGTGGAGGGAAGTGATCACACTATCCCTGAAAGAGACTGCAGAACAGCAAATTGCAACAGATTATTACAGACACATGTAGCTGATTAGCAACAAGGGGAAACTGAACACTGGTAAAACTGTTGTCAGATGTGACTGAGGCTTGGATTCCTACCAGGTGCTTACTAGATGATGACATAATGTCGGCCAATCCTGGGAATGCGTGGATATTATGAATTCTACACAACACCAGCCTCTGGAAACTTGCTGAAGGCTCAATGGGCTGACAAAGGAATTAAAATAATTGCTTATGTAGCCACTATTTGGAAGTGAGTTTACACTTTGAATTTTTTTTTGGTTTTCTAACAGACTGAAACTTAACTGGTTTAGGACAGGTCATAACAGCAAAAGGAATCAAATGGAGGTTAATTGGTGTGTGCAAGGGGAATAAATTGCAGAGAAGCAAAGAAATAAAAGGAGAAGGCAATGGTTCTCTAGAAACCAACATGGGGCCAAGAGACTGAATGTCGTTATTACATTTAGCGCAACGCCATTGCAGCACCATTGTCCCAGGTTTGAATCCAAAACTATCTGTGAGGAGTTTGTATGGTCTCCCTGTGTCTGTGTGGGATTCCTCTGGATGCTCCAGTTTCCTCCCACATTCCAAAAAAACACATGTGATTTGCGGGTTAATTGGTGTATTTGGGTGGTTTTAGGCCAAATGGTCTGGCTTTTGAACCCTCTATCCTCCATCTGGTGCCACCTCGAGCCGGACATTAATTTGTCCTCCATTTGGGAGTGTAGGGCTTAACTTGTTAAATGTGGTGTGCACGGCCATGTTTCTTCTTGCATGCATGCACGAGTGCCGACTCGCACAGGCGTGATGAGGAGGAAATGTGACAGTGGCGCATGGCATGCTGGCTGGCTGGCACAAGCGCAATGAGGTGGAGGTGTGATGGCAGTGGTGCGACCCCCCCCCCACCCCCCCGCTTGCCAAGAGAGTTTCTGATGCTGACCCTGTATGTCCTCCGTTTTGGTAAGTTTGAAATAGCCACCCTAGTGGCACGGCTTGTGGGCCAGAAGGGCCAGTTTCTGCACTGTATCCCTAAAAAAAATTCTAACCAACTACTGCTGCTTGAGTTTACATTGTTTCACTAGGACATATCCATTTCCATCGTCTAATCAGATTACCCACTCAGGCATCCCAGCTAATTGCAGTCTTATCAACAGAGCTGCACCTTACCCAACATGAGAAATGGTAGTTATTCCTAATTCCCTTAATAAGCTGGGAAGTTCTGATTTATTGTAGGTTAGTTATGCTAATTAGGATCCAATTATAGCTTATTGTCATTATAACACAGCATTCAGCAGCCAGTGCTCTCTGCCTTTGAGAACTGCCTGCATTTGGCAATTAATGTAGCACCCACACATCACGTACTGTGATAAAAACAGATGAGATCTGGAGCTCTGAACTGTTTTCTTCCTGCCAGCATTGTGCCCTGAGATCTCCTCAGTTCACATTGCATTGTAACCACACTGCTGCCTGGATCAGTGTTGCTCCCTGCTCTCAAACTAATGAGCAACGCCTGTTGTTACCAATTCCCACCCTCTCTTTCATTTTCTTCCTGGTTCCCACAGCTATCTTGATTTAACTTCCCCCTTTCTGGCTGCCTCTCTGTCACATATGTTCTAATAGCCCCACCTTCCATACTAATTCTTCCAAGATGTCTCCCTTTCCCATCAAGGAGATTTGCCTCCAACATAATTAATAGACCTTTCAACTGAGTCTGGTTCATCTCCTATTCTCACCCTTCTCTTACTGCCCTTGATAGAGATGTTTTCTAATCTCCTCTCCACCCATCTATCAGGCTCCATATTCAAAGTAATTTCTGTACCTCCGTAATTCCTGACATCTCTAATAGATTGCCATCACCAGATGCTCTATCCTTCCCTCTCTGCTTCCAACATGACATTCCTTCCATCTTGTTCTGCCTTGCCCTATGTCTCCATTATCACAGATTCCCTTCTCACATTCCTCTCCAAGTGCAGTAGATGCCCAAACTAATCCAGTCCTACCAATGAGAACCCAGTTTGGGCAGTAATTCTTTTGTACCTCTTTCAAATTTGTAGACCACCTTTATCCAATGCTACCTACAAACTTGCCCATGACGATTGTCAGAAGAATCACAAATGACAATGAGGAAGTGTACAGGAGGGAGATAGATCAGTTCTTTGAGTGGTGTCACTCCAACAACTTTGCACTCAATGTTACCAAACCAAGAAGATGATTGTGGACTTCAGGAAGAAGTTAGGAGAATATGAACCAGTCCTCATTGAGAGGGTCAAGAAATTCAATTGCTTGGGTGTCAACATCTCTGAGGGTCTGTCCTGAAAACTCCATGTTGATGCAATCACCAAGAAGGCTCGCAAGCAGCTATACCTTGTGAGGTATTTGAGGAGATTCAGTCTGCCACCAAAGACTTTTGAAAACTTCTACAGGTGTACCGTGGAGAACATTCTGGCTAATACAGAGGTGCCCATGCTCAGGATGAGAAATGACTCCACAGGACTGTTAACTCAGGCTGCAACATCACGGGCACCTGACTTTACTCCATTGAGGACATCTTCAAGGGTTGGTGTCATAAGAGAGCAGCCTCTTTCCTCAAGGACCCCCACCACCCAAGCCATGCCCTCTTCACTCTGCTATCATGGAGAAAAAGTTACAGGAGCCTAAAGATGAGCACTCAGCTGCACAAAGACAGCTTCTTCCCCACGGCCATCAGATTCCTGAATGATGAATGAACCAAAGACGCTGCCTTACTTTGACTTTTGGTGCATTATTTTTAAATTTTATATGAATATTTGCACTGTGAATGTTGCTTCAAAACAACAAATTATGTGACCTGTTCTTGACAATAAATTCTGATTCTGATTCCAGTTTGCACAGATGACCCACAACTGCTCACAGCCCTCATAAATGATTTGGAAGAAGGGATGATGTGTAGCATATCTAATTTTGCTATTGACACTCAACTGAGTGGAAAAGTGAACAGTGTAGAGACTCTGCAGAGAGATATAGATATAGATCAGTTAAATGAATAGGCAACTGTCTGGCAAATGGAGTAGCCTGTCTGTGAATGTAAGGTCATCCACTTTGGAAGGAATAAGAGTAAATCAAATTATTATTTAAATGGTGAAAGATTGCAGCAGGCTGATGTGCAAAGAGACCTGGGAAAGCTTGTACATGAATCATGAAAGGTTTGCAGGTCCAGAAAGGAAATGGGATGTTGGCCTTCACTGCTAGAGGGATTGATTTAAGAGCAAGGAGGTTCTGCTGCAACTATACAGGATCCTGGTGAAATCGCACCTGGAGGACAGTCTATTCTGGATTTGATTCCAGAAATGGAGTTAACTAATGAGGGGAGGGGAAGTAGCCTGTGTCTATACTTTTGGAGTTTTGAAGGATGAGCAGTGATCTTATGGAAATAATAAAAAATTACGAAAGGAATAGATAGAAGGAACTGCTTTTCCCCAGAGAGTAGTGAATCTATGAAATTATCTGCCCAAAGTAACAGAAGAGGCTGTCTCATTGGATATATTTGAGCCAGATGTCTCATGCTGTCCTGTTTTTAGAACTATGCCAATTTAAATCTTCATCTCATATCTACTCAGAACTCTCTTCTGTAACTTCCTGAGTTGCTTAATCAAGAGTCAATATAGACTTGAGCAACAATTCCTATTCCATCTGTACACATACAGCCTTCCAGACAACACTTAAAAAAATCAGATAATTGACATTTCAATCTTTGCACCTCATACTTCTAATATTCACGAGTATCCCTCTCTCCTACGTACAACTCCTCCAAATTAACTTTTTTATTTGTAATCCACTTACCACTTTCTTTTACCCTGCACCACCACCTCCGTCTCTCCCATCCTATCACAAACTTTCCTTTCTTCATCAGTCTAAATTTGTTTTATTTCCAGTTTTTCCTGTTCTGGTGAAAGGTCATCAACCTGAAATATTAACTATATGCCTGTCTTTTTAGATATTCCCTGAGCAGCTTGAATTTTCCATTGTTTTCTGTTATATTTCAGACTTGCTGTATCTGCACATTTTGCTTTTGTGCACCTGTGCAAACGAGCAGCCTTGGCATCAACCATTCAAAAGCTTCTCCTAACAGTTCAGCTAATTGACTGCTGGATGCATAGATCAGAGGCAGAGAGCATGAAAACATTCCCTTTGGCTCACTGAGTCCATCCTGTTTCTGCTCATTAATCCTAATACTTTTGCCAACTCTTTCAGATTCGAGCACTCACCTGCACGCTGGAATCAATTTACAGTGACTGACCAACTGCGTGTCTCTGGGATGTGGGAGGAATCCAGAGAAACCAGAGTAAGTCCATGTTGTCACCTTGGACAACTTGCAAACTGCACCCAGACAACATCTGAGGTCAGGATTGAACCCAGATCTCTGGTGCTATGAGTCAGTAGCTCTACTAACTGCATCACTGTGCTGCCCCACATTAGGATATTGTTAGGTTCTCTTCCTGATCTAAAGTTGCCAATCCCCTTGGACTCTTCTGGGAACATGAGATGAATCTCTTGCACACGGTTCCAATCAAAATAAACCAGGGAAAAATAAATGCAGAGTTAAAATAGTTTTATCAACTATTCTATTTATTATTTATAAAATCTTTTGAGTCATGTGATGAACAGTTAACCATTCGTCACTACAGATTCTGTTCACTTGCAATTTCAAACATCCCTTAGCAACCAGAATGAAGGGAAGAAGAGAACAGATGATGTAAAATGGGGGAATGCTTCCAGAATGCACAAAGGTGTGCCCCAGCGGTGAATGCCCACCTGAGAGCAAAATGACTAACTAGAGATTTCTCCAGAAGTTGTCCTTAACAGGGAGAGAAGATATGGGAGAGGAAAATTGGCCACATCTCCACAATCCCAAACCCCATCCTTTCAAGAGCTGATGGAATGAAACCAATGATAAATCCTGAATCCTATCTGAATAACAAAACGACACCATCCAGTCTTATCTGAATAAAAGAGGTCAGCATCTAGTCCAAAGCTAAATTTGGAGGGGAGTTGAACCTATGAGTGACTCAGAAGAACAAGTATTACCTCTTAACTCAGATGGACACAATGAGCACATCTTTCTTGAAGGGAAAAAGTTTAAAAATTATTTTAAATAATAATGTTAAACAGATAAATGAAATTGATCACAAACCTTAAAACCTGCCTCATTTTCCTTCACACGATGGATAAATTATATATTTGTGTTAATTGCCAGGATCAGTATCCATCCACATATTTGGTCGCCATTTATTCAATGCCAGCTGTTGCCCATGCAACATGAATTATTTCAGAGTCAACTCTGGGCTTAGCTGGACATCAATATCTTCATCAGCCCAAGAGCCAGTTGAATGAAATCAACCACAATTTTATCATAGCTCTCTCATCCCTGATTGTGGGTTTGCACATAATCTTGGCTGCCTGACTCGTATTCCATTGGAATTGTTCTCTATGATTGAAATATAATACCTAGGGAATGTCCGTTGATTCATATGCATTTAAAATACCATTACTTGAAGAAGAGGAAAAGGTGCTCTTGCCTCACAATAGTAATCACACAAAATCAATATAAAATCATCGTCACCTTTCAATGCAGGAATTGACTGCACCTGTTCAATGTTATAGCTACAAAGAGAAAAGCTGGAAAGACTTTGCTGATCAGAGGGAGAGGGTCATATTAACGTGCATTTCAAGATAGTTCACAAAAGAACAAATTTGACACCACACTGCATGAGTGGATGTCGTGGCAGCTGACCAAAGGCTCAATCAAAAGAAGAGCGATATGGATCACAAAGGCAGCAAGGAGATTTGATTTAATTTATCATCATGTTCAGTGCAGACATCACATTTCAAAGGGCCTGTTCCTTTAATGTCCGTCTATCTCAAAGTTATATTTCCTTTGCAGAGATGTCTGAGTAGAAATTAGAAATATATAAAATAATGAGGGGTTTTGGTCAGACTGAATAGCCAGAGGTTTGTCCCCTTTGGTCGAGAGGTTGAGGATAAAACAAAATCGCAGACAAAAATAACGATTAAGGGAATTAAATGTTGTTTGAAGAAAACCTCAATTTTTACGCAACATGTGAATGGACTCTCGGCAGGTGTGGTGGAGGTTAGGATCCACTTCAAGAGGGAATTTGTTAAATATATGATCAGTAGATGGAGAGAAATTTGCAAGGCGACAGAAAATATGTCAGCAGGTGAAGTTTGAGTTTTGACCCAGTCGAGAGCCAGCATGAATATGATGGGCCAAATAGCTTCCTTCTGTGTTATAACCTTTCTGCAATATTTTGATTTGTAAGCAGCTGGTGACAGCAAGATAGATACAATTTAAGCCCTTTGCAACCTGTTATAACAGTGGGCAGTGAAGGAGTTAATTGAGACACCAAGTAAATCAAAGAGTTCTTTGTGAAAAGGACGTGATATGTAAGTCTATCCCATACGGTTTCTCAAACCAGCACCGTCCGCTGGCACATATCTTTGAAAGTTCTACACCTGTACCTTAGGCAACAAACTGAAAAGCAGCATCAACATCCTGAGAGGCAAACACCTGTTGACTGGGCCCTGTGTGGGAGAGGAAGGGGACTCTGCAAACTTTGATAAATTACATTTTTTGATAACTTTTTCTGGTTTTATTTTCATCATGAAATTAGGTCACAAAAAATGATTCATTTAGTGAAATGAGGAGTTCATGGGAGATTGTCAATATTTTCATTGTAGCTTTGAACTCATTTGATTTCATGGTATTTGACATATTCCCCTGCATTTCTGATGGTCAGTCAAAGTATTGGACTGCTTAGATGTGGTAAATATTACGTGTACAGATAGAAGAGTGCATGCCTGCCTGGATAAACATTTTCCTGCATGTACAGTATTATCCAAAATGGTCGAGACCGGGCCTATTTTGGATAAACGATATTTTTCGGCTAACTGGTCATTTTTAAAAACAGTCCAGTAGCAACAGCAAATCATTTGTAACAGTGTTTAAACAAAAACAAGCCACAAAGGAAGGCTCTTTTAAGTATGAAATAATGTTTAATTCTCACCAAAAAAAAAACAACCTGAAAAAAATAATATAAATCCAACACCAAACACTTGAAATTCTACTCAAATGTTTTCAAAATTCAAACCTGTGACGTCAGTTCGGCTCCGAAAAAAAATTGGATAACTGGGGATTTCTGATTGTTTCAGACATTCTCATTTATCTGAAATTTTTTGGATCCGAAATGATGTCTGATTTCTCTGAAATCCTCAGTTATCCGAAAAAATTTTTTTTGGAGCCCAACTTTCAGTTACAAAAAATTTCGGATAACAGAATTTCGGATAATCCGATTTTGCGTAATCGGAGCTGTACTGTATATTGCTTCCTCACTCGGTGGTGTATAGAAAAAGGACACTTGAGTGATTCTGTGAGAAGGTATGGATTCCAGTTAAAATCGATGAAAAGTCACCATGTATACTATTTGAGTTGAATTTTTTCACTGTTTTATCTGTTGGCTGAAGCAAGAAGGAATTTTGGTGCATATGTATATTGAACTTATGTGTAAGACAATAAAATTATTATTATCACTGTTCAAGACACTAAATATAATTTCTCTAGGGCAAGCCTTTATTTTAATTCAAAAAAATTTAGATATGCAGCATGGTAACATGTCCTTCCGGTGCAGGAGCCCATGCTACCCAAATACCTACAACCCCTGTACATTTTGAAAGGTGGGAGGAAACCAGAGCACCAGAGGAGACCCATGCAGACACGGGGAGAAGGTACAAACTCTTTACAGGTAGCGCTGGTTTCGAACCCAGTCGTTGGTGCTCTTTAAGCACGGCAGTAACCGCTACTCTGATCATTCTGTTGGCTATTTGAGATATTTCTCTGCCATTCTGTGTTTCTGTCGATTAAAATGTTGCAATGATAAGAGCTTAGAAATGGCACAATTAGCATCTGATGACATTTTCTACCAGAGTTGCATTGAAGTGGATAAAATATCCATTTAGAGCATCGGGTCCTTGTTAATGCCAAGTCCGAAAGAGGAGGGTGGATATTAGATGAATTAAGCAGTGATGTTCCAATGACACCAACTGTGGTTTTAATTTACACTGGTTGTTCTGACTTCTGGGAAAAAAGTCCCAGGCAATTACAGTTTGCAAGATATTCCTGATCTATTTAGTGGTTTTGGCATTGAATCAGCTTTTAAACTGTTTGATCTCTTCCTGCACTCAATTTGCTTTCCCATTTGCCTGTTGCATCTTCACATTGGCTTTGTTACTTGTGTGAACGAACACCTAGGCCCTTTGAGCAGTCACGTTCCCCAATTTCTCGATATTTAAAAAACACTTTGCATTACCAATTTTTTTTACCGAAGTAGATAACCCTAAAGTTCTCCACACTGTATATTACCTGCCACATTGTATCATTATCCCCTGGAAACCTCTGTGTTTCCTCATCACTTTTCACATTCCCACTTCATTTTGTATCAATCAGCAAATATAGAAATGTTGCATTTGATCTCCTCAGCCAAATTCTTCTTGTAAATCACACATGTCAAACTCAGGCCCGCGGGCCAAATTTGGCCCGTGATATAATTACATTTGCCCCGCAAAATCATATCAAATATGTATTAGAGCTGGCCCGCTGGCCGCCGCGCCAGTAGAGCGCATGCACAGCTAATACTGCAAATCCCAGAATGCTTTGCAAATGCGTTGGGGCCGGCCCGCTAATCGCCCCCACCTCCTCTCTTTACTTTCATTAGCGTCTGCGACCTGTCGCCGAACTCACATGTAATAAACCCCTTACGAAAAATGGCCAAACGAAAGGCAGAAAACAGGACCTTTCAAGACAGGTGGGAGGCAGACTGTATGTTCATCATTTTAAAAGACAAACCTGTTTGTCTTGTGTGTGGAGCCAGTGTGTCTGGAGTTAAAGAATATAACATACGGCGACACTATGAAACGAAACACCAGGACAGGTATAAGGATCTGAACGAGAAGCAAAAGCTACAGAAGGTGGGGGAGATGAAAAGAAGTCTGGTTTTACAGCAAACTTTATTTTATATTTTATTTCTCATTTGTTAATGCTTCTTCTGGAAAGAGTTTAACCAAAACTATTATTAAACATTTGTTTTAATAAGAAAAAGTTTAACATTACATATGTTGAAAGAAGAGAAAACATGCAGATGTTGTTGAAAATTTTCAATAAATATTTAGTTTGGCCCACAACTTAGTCCAAGTTTTTAATTTTGGCCCTCTGTGAATTTGAGTTTGACACCCCTGATGTAGATGGTGACCAAGAGGGACCCAACGACTATTTTGTACCCCTCAGCTTGCCAACCTGAGAGGGGACCCCATTTATTTATACTCTATATTTTTTATCTGTTGAGAAGTTCTCTAACCACCCTTTAGTATATAACTCCCAAATCCATGTATTCCAATCTCAATCATTAAAGCTTTCTGAAGATGCAGATCTCACACACCCACTCGTTCTCCCTTAGATACTTTATTAGATATATCCTTAAGGAGCTCCCATTTATTGTTCAAATGTAATTTCCCTTTTGCAGATCCATGTTGGCTCAATTATAGTGTACCACCTCATAATTAGTGAGGTCACATTTCTTACTCTTCAATCTGCAGGATACTTTCCAGAATCGATAAAGTTTTGGAAAATAATGACCAGAGCATTCACTATTTCTGCACACACCTCTTTCAAATCAGGTCATCAAACGTTCAGCTCAACTTTCTTTCTGAATGTAAGATCCAAATTTGGTTGAAGAAAAATCAAAATTGTCTTCAATCTTCTCTTCAGACAAATTCTTCAGGTTCATTCACTTCAGTGGCGAAGGAGTTGTTCTATATATCAACAAGAGAATGAAATTACATTCTAAGTTTTGAATAACCCTTTTCAAGTCTGTGTTTCAGGATTCCGCCTGACCTTTAATCAGCTGCACTTTTAGCCAAATGATATATTGGACAGGGAGCTTGATACCTTTCTCTTTCATAAAATTAGCAAGTAGGGCCAATCAAAACTGGGAGCAATTGTTCAAGTTCAAGTTCAAATTATCGTCACCCGATTGTACATATATACAACCTGACAAAATAGCCTATCTCTGTACCATAGTGCCCACACACAGATACACAATCCACCCTCCACATAAACAACAGCAATACTTAGTGATCCAAAATAAATACTGTATATATAAAAATAATTTACGAGTTTTTAAGTTTGTTCACAGCCTCACCATCTGCAGAGAGCAGCTGTTTCCCAGCTTGGTAATCCAGGTTTTAATGCTTCAGCACCCAGGGCATAACTAGTGGGGGAGCAACTGCTCCCTCACCTTTTCAGCCTGGCAGCACATATTTGCTCTTTCCGATCCGCACCCAGCCCCTTTGCTTCCCCCTCCCTCATGAATGGATGAGACAATGACTTTAAATTTCATACTGCCTAAAGCAAATGCACTCAGTGTTAGATTCCAGTTGTAACGTGACTTTATTGTTCTTTTTTTAAAGTGGTGTTGAAAACATAGTGGGGGACATTCTAAATGTTCTTCAATTTAGTACTGGATCTACTATTTTAAGAGGGTTTTGCAACTATTGCAATTTATGAAAGCTTTTTAAAAAAATAATCAAGTCACAAATATAGATATTTGATCTTTCCCTTTTTAACATCCTGATAGCAATTATCAGTCTGCTGTTGCAGGTCTTCTTCTGATGTTGAGTGGCGCTCCAACCAAAATAAAATAACCTAACTTTGCACCCTTTGGATCCCGCCGAAGGTGACAAGTAACATTCCATCACACTCCTGGCATACTCCCTGCCTGTCATAGCACAACATGAAAATAACCACACAGAGCTCTATGGATATGTCTGAATTCATGGAAGAAACAAGGATGTCAGTTTCAAAGCCTGCCCTGACATTTCGTGAGAGTGGAGGGAGGAGCGGTGTAGGAATAAAAGGATGAATAGAAGTCACGTCAAGCAGCACAGATGTGACTTAATTCAGAAAGCTTGCCAAAGCAGATTTTTTCAAATAATCATTGGGTTAGATTTACACAAGATTTCGATCTACCTCTGTTTGATAAACAGCACCACTAAAGGAAAAATTGTGTTGCAGACTCGTTTATTGCAAAAAAAAAGCTGATGTGCTATACTACCATGCAGGTTTAACCAGCCATGGGGCGTTTGGTAAAGTGTACCTGGCTCAGAAAAAGCACCTCGAAAATAAGGTGTACGCAGTCAAGGCAAGTACGGAATTTGGTGGTCAGTTGAAATATGATAGCTGAAGATTTACTGTAATCAAGTCTAAATGAGCCACGTTATGTCTTTTGGTGTTCTAGTACAGAGAGAAAGATTGTAATTTTCTTGTGACATATGTAGGCATGCTTGGTGGGAGAGAAGAAAAGGATGAAGCCATGGAAGAGGTGATAGGTGGGGTGGGGAGGGAGAAGAGGTGGATGAGTTGGGCAGCAAAGAGTGGAGGGGAGAGGTGGAGGGAGGGTATGAAAAGAAGGGAAGGGAAGGGAAGAGAAAGCACTGAGGGAAAGAAGGAAGCGAAGGTGGAGGGGGTGGGTGGGATGAGGGAGGAGAGTAGTCCTTCAGGCAGGGGAGGGGGAGGGCTTAGAGTGGAGGGGGAAAGATTCCTGAACCTGAGCTTTGCTAGAATAAAGCCTAGACGAAAGAGACTGTTGCTTTGTTAAATACAAAGTAAAATGTACGCTGAATTTTAAATCGTATGTGCTGTGGATGTGCGCACATAAATTTCCTTAGGGCGCTGGTTGCAAATGTGTTCAGTTGAGGTCGTGGAGCCTTTTTTATGTCCTCTCGGTCCCCCTAACATCAAAACCTAGCTAACCACTATCTGCACTCCTTCCTTGAAGGTAATGCCTCAAAGATACTGTGGGCTGAATGGCAAGGGTCCTCAATGATTCTCTGAACCCTCTTTAAGCAGATAGAAGGAAGGGAGACCCCAGTGTTCTCAGCATTTTTAATCACCCTCTGTACTGACCTCTGACCTGATGCATTGGAGCTATCATTCACACTATCAGTCAGGACACTTTTGTACTCCTGTAGAACTTGGTTAGGATGGTGGCCTGGCCCTCCTCAATCTCTTAGGAAGTATAGGCACTGCTGCGCCTTGTCAGCAACAATTCCCTCAGGTCAGCCAAGCATTGCATAACTACTTATAGACCTTAAGTCTTCACTGTACATTCCGTGGCAGTACAGCAATATTTTTGATTATCCCTCCACATAGAAGGACTACCATAGAGTATCAGGGAGTTATCATTCTTACATATACCATCTGAAAATGTCTAGACAGGCATGTCAAAGACTGTAAATGATTTGCTAGTGGCTTGATCCCACAGTTAACACTGTATGTGCTGACCAAATAGAAACAGCAAAACTATTTACAATTGCTTTCATATTGATTATTTCTGTATTTTCAGTATGAAGTTCAGCCAATATGGTTTTTTCTCAAATTATTGGCTGTTACCAATGAATGATTCTTCTCTGCTCACTTGACATCTCACAGAAATGATAGTGGAATGATTCCAGTTCCTTATCAGTACACTGGTCCAATGCTGTCCATCATTTCAATGTTTATTCATAGAACCTTTCTAAAGTTTTTTTTTTCACTGACTCTTGGCTGCAGTTTCAGTTATTGGAAAGTTCTCTTAACAATCACATTTAACCTGTAGATCCCATCTTAGCTTTCACGATCAAGGCATTCATACAGTAGCAGTAACCAAAAGCATTCTGCAAGAAAATCATGGACTTGATTGTATGGAGGATCATCTTTCTGCAATCTACCAGAGTAGGTTTGATGATTTGGGGCCAAATATTGTTAGCAATGATCTGTTATTCAGGTAAAGGATTTGCTAAGTAAAAATTGATGGATTTTTATGATGTTAAACATTATACCAGGTGATTCTTTCTCAATTGGTTCAGAATTGCACTTTTTTTAATCGAGTAAGTGGGAGAAGCAAAAGCAATTGGGTTCTCTTGCTTATTGTTGACACTTATTACTGCACCTGGACTGTCACATGGCCCACCATTGTCCACGTCAGTTTGTGTGCAGAATTGTAGTGTGTAAGGGGGTCATGTCCTGCATTTATTGTACAGTATATACTTCTGTCTGTACCTCTATGTCATTTGCTGTTCCAACATGTGATTCAATGGTCTGAGCATGGTCTGAGAAACTGAAAGGGCAATGTGCCCCATCTCACTCCTGAATGTCTCTTGGAGATGGTGGAAAAGTTCAAGAATGTCAGGAGGATTTGCCACAGGATATCCAACCAATGGTTTGCTCTTTCAGCCACATTGTTTATGTGGTTGGTGTAGTTAGGTTTTTTTGTTAATTGTAACTTCCAAGACCTTGATGATAGGGAATGTGATGATGGTTTATTATAAGCAACTAAGGTCTCTCTCTTGTTGAAGATGCCCAAGGCCTGGAATATATGTGACGCATGTGTTATTTTGTGCTTTTAAACCCATGAAGGTCTCACTATATGCCAACATGCACTATGTCACTACATATTTTAAAATATTTTATTTACAGCATGGTGGATGTAGATTCCGGCCACCCAATTATATCCAAATTAACCTACAACCTCAAACATTTTGGAGGTTGGGAGGAAACCGGAGCACCCGGGGAAAACCCACGCAGGCACGGGAAGAACGTACTAACAGTGCTCAGATTCGAACCCATGATCAACTGCTATGCTAATAATGCTTCCCACTAAGGAGCTGCAAATAGAACTCAACAGTGCAATCAATGGGGAGCATCTCCACTTCTGACATTATGAAAATAAGATCATTGAAGGGAAACAGTAGAAGATAACTGAAACTAGGACCTCTTGCAGTTAGGACCCTCAACATCTGAGACAACTGACCCTCAACAACCACAGTCGCCTCACACAAAATGTACCAACCATGAGAGTTTTTTTCATTGATTCCACTGACAATTTTTGCTGGGGCGTCGTGATGCTGCTCTCAGTCAATTGCTACTTTGAGAACAAGGCCAGCCACTGTCTGCTTGTCTGCAGCTGGCTGAAGTAAGTAAACATATTATTGCCTGAAATTCCTGTGTTTGACTGATTTTGAGAATACCCAGAAAATGAAGCATTAGATAACTATGAGTGTAAAACATCCCAAGACAGGAAATCAAGTCAAGTTTATTGTCATCTGATTGTGCAAGTCCGAACCGATGATAACAGCGTTCACCAGTCCTCGGTGCAAAACATGCAGACACACATCCAGACATAAAACACATTTGGACAGACAATGCATATTCAAGAAAGTATTTCACCCATACAAATAAATAAATAAATATTGCTTCATGAATACAAGAGTCTCGGATGGTTAGTGTGAGTAGTTCCTTCGGTCGTTCAACATTCTCACTGCTTGGTGGCACTGGCTCTGATACTCCTGTATCTCTTCCCCAAAAGGAGCAGCTAAAAGATGCCGTGTGCAGGGTGGAAGGGGTCCTCAATGATTTTGCTCGCCCTCTTCAGACAACGATCCCAGTAGATCACATCAATAGGGAGCTGCGGAAGGGAGAACCCAGTGAATCTTTCTGCCACTCTTATGGTCTTGTAGATTGACCTCTGAATCTCCAACCTCTGAAGGAGAGGTTTATTCACCTGGGTGTGTGTCATTTCACATCAGTCTCTTCAGAAGGGATTGAACATTGACTGCTTTGTCTCAGGTCACCATGCTTGAATATTTTACCCACAGTCAGTATCTCCGAAATCTGGCTCTCAGTGTACTAGATGGTAACAATCTCAAATTAATTTCTCTTAGGTGATGTCAAGAGCTTTTTCTTCTCCTCCCACAGATTTCCAAGGGAATTCGCAGTAAAAGATGACAGGGATGACATGAACAAAGGAAAAATTAGATAGATGTCATTTCCCAATTAGATACAGCGAGCAGCAGCCCATGCCTGTTTCAATATTCAATCATGATTCGAAGATGAAGACTAAATGTAGTTGACATCTGCTCTTTGTAAACTGGAGCACCAAACAATCTGCTGGAGGCACTCAAAGGGTTGAACAGCATCAGAGAGAGAAAAAAAAATCAATGTTTTGGGTTGGAACACTTTATCATCTGTTTTGATGAAGAACTCTGGCCTGAAATGTTGACATTTCTTTTTCTCCCATTGATGCTATTTGCCCCACTGAATTCCTCCAGCAGATTGTTTGTTGCTTCACATTCCAGCATCTGTAGCTTCCTGTGTATCTCTTTGTAAACCGGAAGCAGAATGCAGGTGTTCGGTGGGCCAGGAGAGACAGGGGCAGAGAGAGCTCATGCAATAGGAAGCCGTTTATCTGAGGTCAACACACGATTCTCTTGTCTTGCTCTCCATGGTAAGCTGTTGAGAAAACAGTCTTAAAGGATGCAGCTGTCCTCAAGATGAGGTGACAGGCTGCATTGAATTTCCCTATTATTAGATGCCCCTTTACATCCTGGTTTATGCTACAACTTGCCTTTTCAATGTAGGAAGAGACTGATAATTCCTTAAGTTATTGTACAGAAATCCCACCCACCTATTCAATCCCTGCCATCAGCAGCACTTGGTTTCCTTGAGCACTGACAAGCTGAGTCTGTGGATTCAAATTTTACTCCAAATACCTAAGGGCTAAATCAAGGCCAATTGGAGAGTTGCCTATCTAACTTTAGCAAGATGGAATCTAATTGTTTGTACTACATGTGGGTCAAGAATCAAACTGGCAATATGTCCTTAGATTCACATCTTTAACTGTGGCTAGGTCAGTTTTGGGTGTGTTTTAATTTTACACCTGAGCAGATAACTGAGCTAGTCAGAGATCCGACCTCATTACCAGATGAGACATTACTGAGGACTTGACTCATTACTCATGTGGAAGTAATAGAATCCTCAGCATCCTTCAACTGGGGGCATGAGAATTGCTCAGACTGAACTTATAAAGTTATTAAAACAGATTAACTCGTCACATGGGGACACAAAAAAATGGTGGAACTCAGCAGGTAGTAAAGCATAAAAATCTCCAGACACCGTGGTTGAATTAAAAACAGAATGTTGGAGAAACAGTGCACTTTATATAACAAAGGTAAACATGCCTAACCAACGTTTCAGGCTTGAACCCTTCAAGATCAGGCGGCATTTTGTTACAATTGTATGAATATTTGTGAGATCAGTTTTCCAGATTTCCAATTTATTGTCAGAATACATACATGACATAACATACAACCCTGAGATTCCTTTTTCCTGGGGGCCTGATAAAAATTACCACTAATCGGTAGAGTAGAAAATAAACTGTACACAGTGTAAGCATGTAAACAAATAAAAGAACTATAAACAGATGATGAATGTAAACAAACTGACTGTGTAATACAGAGAGAACAAAATAAAATCAATAGAGTGCACTTGTAAGAGTCTTTAAATAAGTCTCTGATTGACTTTGTTGTTGGGGAGTCTGATGGTGGAGGGAAAGCAGCTGTTCCTGAACCTGGTGGTGCAAGTCTTGTGGCACCTATACCTCCATCCTGATGGCAAGAACAGAGTGTGTGCTGGGTGGTGTGGGACTTTGATGATTGCTGTTGCCCTCCGACAGCAGCGTTCCCGGTAGATGTACTCAATATGGTGGACGGTTTTTCCTGTGATGTCCTGGCTGAGTCCATCACCTTTGGGACAGCTTTATGCTCAGGGGTAATGATGTTTCCATAGCAGACTATGATGCCGCCCGTCAGCACACTTTCCACCATACCTCTGTAGAAATTTGCCAAGGGTTCTTGTGTCATACCAAACCTCCACAAACTCCTGAGGAAATAGAGGAATTGACATGCTTTATTCATGATGCCATTCGTGTCTTTGGTCCAGGAAAGATCCTCTGAGATAGTGACTCCCAAAAAACCTAAATTGGTTCGCCCTCTCCTCCTCTGATCCCTCAATGATCACTGGATCATATACCTCTGGCTTTTCTTTCCTGAAATTAACAATTAGCTCTTTAGTTTTGGTGACATTGAGTACAAGGTTGTTGTTGCATCATTCAGCCAAGTTTTCAATCTCCATCCTGCAAGATGACTCATCCCCTTCCTTTATACAACCCACTACCATGGTATTGTCGGCAAATTTGTAGATGGTATTGTTGTCGTACCAAGTCACACAGTCATAGGTGTAAAGTGAGTAGAGCAGGGGCCAAAGAACACAGCCCTGTGGCACTCTGGTACTGATGGAGATTGTGGATGAGATGTTCTTACTAATCTTCACAGATTGTGGTCGGAAGGTGAGGAAATTAATGATCCAATCACACAGTGGGGTGTTAACTCCCAGGTTTTGGAGTTTGCTGATCAGTTTTGAGGGAAGATGGTGTTAAATATCGACTAAAGAGTATCCTTATGCAAGCACCTTTGCTGTCCAGGTGATCCAGGGCTTTGTGTCAAGCCAGTGAGATATCTGTTTCCACGATAGGCAAACTGGCATGGATCCATGTTACCGCTCAGACAGGAACTGATATGCTTCATTACCAGCCTTTGAAAACACTTCATCACTGTTGGTGTAAGTGCTACTGGTCGATAGTCATTAAGGCAGGCTTACTGCACTCTTCTTGGGCACTGGTACGATTGATACCTGTTTGAAATGGGGGTGGGGGGGAGGGTTACTACGCCCTGCCAGAGTGAGACATTGCAGATATCTATGAACACCTTTGTAAGTTGGTCAGCACAGATCTTCAATACTTGGCCAATGTGTGCAAATTATCTCATGATAGGTTTTAGGAACTTCCACAGCTGTGTACGAACAGGAAATCTTTCACTTTTTTTTCTTTCGTTCTTTCCTACCTGGTGACGGGCGAACGAGTTGGGTTAGATTCAGGTAGATGTCTGCAGGAAGTTGATGGGAGTTGTGTTTCAACGATCTGCCTATCTCTCCTACACATGATTGATAGGGAACCCAAAGAAAACTGTTCCTAAAATGCAGGTCCACTTCACCATGCAGAGCACATAATGAATAAACTGGCAACTCCCTTCACAGCAAGAATGAAAGTTGGGTAAAGCATAGAGAGGAAGCGTAGGTGGCAAGCTGAGTTGCTTCACTTCGTGATACAGCCAACTGGTGCACCATGGGTTCTCACGTTAATCACCGTGACTTGACATATGATGCCCATCCACTTCCCAACTCCCTGTCCATGCACAGATACACCAACAGTAAAGAGTAAATAAATACATCCCAAAAAATTGGGGCTTAGGATTGTTCAGAAAGAAAGTTCATCTGGAGGAACAGAAAATGCAGTGGGATCTAACTTTTATTTCAAAAATATAGTTCTCAAGCACTTCTTAAAGGTACAGTACTTTTAGAAAAGAGATGGTAGTTTATTGCTGACATAAAACAAGGACACAGATACCAACCAGAACTTTCTAAATTGCTTGAACTCACCATGCACACAAAATTGGGGCTGAAATTATTTGCATACCTCAATCAATAGAAGAGCTGCTGCCATGTATCCAGGGAATGGCGACAGCAGAACTCCTTCCAGACCCTACCCTGTTTAAAGCAATTCCCTTCCTTTACATTAAAGGTCTGGGAACGTGTTTTGCCATTACTCTTGTTGCAGCAGTCTGCCACAATGTGTTTCTCAACTCCACCTTCTGATCCCAGAACTTTAACTGTCAGGACAGTGGGAGAAGGGCTTATTGGGCGAGTGAAATTTGAGCATGCTGCTGGGGGGAGGGGTGATGAGAGGAGAGGGGTTGTTGAGAGTGGCAGGGTACAGATTATCATGGGCTTAAATTGGAGATTAAGAAAGGGATTGTAAAATTCAGAAGGGATTGCTACGGCTCTAAAGGTTGTCACGGCCGAAGGGTGGGAGTGGGGACGAGCTCTTCATGCTGTGCATCTCAAACAGCCTCTGACAACCAAGTCCAACTCCTGGCCTTCACGTGTGGCATCGTTCTTATGCCCAGTGGAGTTGTTCTCGCTGACAGGAGAATGGGTAAAGGTGGACCACTGGTGCCTTGAAACCAGTTTCTCTGGGGCTTGTTAACTTCAGATGGTAGCTCATCTAGGATAGGGAAAACTCCATTTTCAAACCTCTGCTAACTTGTGTCTATACCCGCTCACAGGAAAGACTTTGGGAATAAACCCCAAGGAAAAATCTGGAGTCGGAGTCCCAAAAGCGGCTGGCTGCTGTAATCAGCACTACCTCAGAAATTCCTGTGATGCTGTTGGCACCAAACTGTGTTCCTTTGGACTTGTCATTAGTATGGCGGGGGTGGGGGGGGGGAGTGTCCCATTGCACAGATCAACTGTGCTTTGGCTTGCACCCTGGAGAGGCCACACCACAGTGACCACCAGAGGCACGATGCCCATGGTTGACCACGACTGACAGAGGCCAAAGAAGAAGAAAAGTTATGGAAATGGTGTGGAGATGTAGTGAGGTACAAGGCAAACTTCAGAATCAGAATCAGAATTCATTGTCATGAACATGTCACAAAATTCATTGTTTTGTGGCACATTACAAAATAAATGAAATTGGTTCAAAAAAAAAGAGAAAAAGACAAAGTGAGATAGTGTCTATGTTTCATTGTTCATTCAGAAATCTGATAGCAAAAGGGAAGAAGTTGTTGTTATGCCACTGAATCCTCTTCTTCAGGCTCCTGTACCTTTTTCCCAATGGTAGCAGAGTGAAGAGAGCATGACTGGGTGGTGAGGGTCCTTGAGGATAAAGGCTGCTTTCTTAAAACACCACCTCATGTAGATGTCCTTGATGGAGTGAAGACTGGTGCCCATGATGTTGCAAGCCAAATTAACTAGTCTTTGGAGTTTTTTCTTGTCCTAAGTATTGGCACTTCCATACCAGGCAGTGATGCAACCGGCCAGAATGCTCTCCATGGTACAACTACAGAAGTTTCCAAGAGTTTTCGGTGACATACTGAATCTCCTCAAACTCCTTACAAGTTATATCCATTGGCAAGCCTTCTTCATGATTGCATCAACATGAAAGCTCCATGCCAGATCCTCGGAGATGTTGATACCCAGGAATTTGAATTTCTTGAACCTCTCCATTGCTGACCCTTTGAAGAGGAGTGGTTCATGTTCATCTGATTTCCTCCTGCAGTCCACAATCATCTCCTTGGTTTTGATAACCATAGATCCATAGAACATTAGAGCACAGAAATAGGCCCCATCAGCCCTTCTAGACTGAGCCAAACCATTTTTTTTTGCCTAATCCCACTGACCTGCACCCAGTCAATATCTCTTCATACCTATCCCATCCATGTACTCTTAAATGTTAACACTCAGCCTGCATTCACTTCTTCAGCTAAAAGCTCATTCCACACTCCCATTACTCTCTGTGTGAAGTAGTTCCCCTTTATGTTCTCCCTAAATGTTTCCCATTTCACTCTTATCCCATGTCCTCTGGTTTGTATCTCATTTACCCTCAATGGAAAAAGCCAGTCTACATTTACTCTATCTCCCTCATAATTTTAAATACCCCTTCATACTTTTATGCTCCAGGGAATAAAGTCCTAACCTGTTTAAACTTTCCCTGTAACTCAGTTCCTGAAGTCCCAGCAGCATCCTAGTAAATCTTCTCTGCATTCCTTCTATCTTATTGATATTGTTCCTGTAGTTAAGTGACCAAAACTGCACACATTACTCCAAATTTGACCTCACAAATGTCTTATAAAACTTTACCGTAATGTCCCAACTCAATACTTAGATTTATGAAGGCCTATGTGCCAAAAACTCTCTTTACAACCCTATCCACTTGCGACCAAACTTTCAGGGAATTATGCATTTGTATTCTCAGATGTACTGTTCCTCCTGCCCTTTCCCTCCTCGTCTCCTGCTCTCTCTACCCCCACCTTTTTATTCAGGTGCCTGCCTGCTTTTTCTTAAATGACATGATTGGCCCAGGCTCAAAAAGTTGGTTACTCTTAACTTCCTAAGGATGCTGCGTGGTTTATTGAGTTTCTCCAGCACTTTTGTGTATTGCACCCAGCTGAGACAAATTCAATTTTAAATAGTGATGTTGGAGGCCTGCAAATGCTGTGAAGGCCAGAAAATCACAGATGATACATCCTGGTACGTATCAATACTGTGGGATACATTCTCTTGGCTCCTCCCTGCATGAGGAACATTGATGAAGAAGAAGACCGCACTCATCCTGCAACATGTAATGACTCTACAGTTTTCAGTTATTAGCACAATGAAAATGAATTGCTCAGTGCACAAAATCATGGTAGACTGCTATCCAATTTCTATACCATTATTCATTCACTGTTTATAGACACCAACTGCATGGAGATTGGTGTTGCCCTTCTTACATTAACAATGTTATTACCCTTCAAAAATAAAAACAGAAAATGCTGAAAAGTCTTAGCAGGTCAGGCAAAATCCAAAGAACGAGAGATAATATTCTGTTCAAATGTGTCAAAACTACGTTATTGGTTGTAAAGAACTTTGAGCCATCTTGAGATCCTGAAGGGTACGATAGAAATGCAATCGGGCTTTCTATGACTGTTACAACATAGACCAGCAGCTATAGAAATTCACCAAGACAATGGTATCTTAAAAACAATAATTTTTATTAAATAACTATTAGTTATATAAAATCTTACTTAACTCTAAACTTAACCCCCAACTATGCACAAATGTATGTATGCATGTGTGTAGATCACCAAACCATTATAGCTTAGGCACAATTCTGAAAAGTCAGATTCAAAGTTCAGTCTTAGAAATCTTGTGTTGACATTCAGAACCTTTAAAACTGTGTGTGTCCATCCCACAAAGTCATTGTGTAGTTGAGACACTGAGTCATCAGACATCCTAGAACTCATGAATTCTTGTCAAGTTGCTTTCAGAGAAATGCTTTTTCATACGAATGATTTTTCACAATTCACCTCTCTTGCATAGAAGTTACAGAACCTGTGATTTCCGTGATGTTTTCACAAACCCAGGCAAGGGTTAAACAAAATAACGATTAGAATGGTTATGTTACAACTGAAAGAATGATCTCGCTTTCTTTTACCCAGATATGGGTTAATCACAAGTGACCATTACAATAGCCACAGCAGCACAGCTCTCTCTCTTGACAAAGAAAAGCAGTCGAAGTGGCTATCCTCTCCGAAACCACACCAATTCTGTGTTCAGATAATTCTGGTTCATGATACCATATTGCTGCTTTTGGTGTCTTTAATCACATGACTGCTTTGATCACCACTAGCCCTTTCCCAAAATGTTGAGTCAACAAGCAGATAAACTTTTTGTTTGAACAGATGCCTCTCTCAGCAAACACTCCATTATCTCAGGATTTCAGTTGAACAATAACTCCAGTTTTATGACTGTTCCTGGTTCAGGCAAGCAGGTGTGTGTGTGTGTGTGTGTGTGTGTGTGTGTGTGTGTGTGTGTGTGTGTTTGTGTGTGTGTGTGTGTGTCCATCCCACAAAGTCATTCTACAAAAGAAAATATATATTGTAACCTAAAGATTAATAATAACATGTCTGAAACATGATGATAGCCGTGCACCACTCAACAAGGCTGCAGGCCCCATCAGTGACTCACTCTGAGCAGAACCTAACACCAAACACTGATGCCAGACATGTTTAAATTGTTGTGACACCAACTCATCTCATATGAAAACAGCTGCTGCCAAGTTATAGGAAGTGAGACGGGCTGCTAATTAGACTTCCAGCCGATGACTGGTGACTCCACCCTCTTCCCCAAGGAGAAGCAGGACCCTGGTGATATGTGTAAACCAACCACAGCTTTTGCAGTGGGAAACAGCTGGGCAGGACATGGTCACACTGCGGAAAGCTCAGCTCAGTTGAGATTCATGCAACTGTAGCCTTCTGTAGCAACTGTGCTTGCTTTGAAATTATGCATCTAAATACACTTAAGCTTCTGTTCACTGAAGAGGCTCAAGGATGACTCCACGTCAGCTGCCACTTTGCATTGTCTGAGTTTTTGGACTCACGCGCACGCACGCACGCACGCACGCGCACACATGCACGCGCGCGCACACACACACACACACACACACACACACACACACACACACACACACACACCACACACACACACACACACACACACACACACACACACACACACTGGTTCTGTCCTGCTCAATCACAAATCTTTTGACTTGTAATTGAGTAGGAGGTGGTATCTTTTGTCCAATGCACTATCATGGAAGCTCAGGATGTGCCTTGATTCTCATTCTGTGATGTCAATTTTCATAGCAATTTAAATAAAATTTCCATTAAATTGGAGATAGAAATCTTCCAATCATACAGACTTGAGTTTAGTATTAGGACTGGAGTAAATGTGATGCAATGATTTCATTCATTAACTCCTTAATTGAGTTTCCTGAGAGAGGGAAACAATCGAGAGCAAAAGAGGCAGCCAACGTATTGAATGATGCTTACTGCCCAGACACACTCTCTTCTCCTTCCTCCCATTGGGGAGAAAAAGCTTAAAGACAATTCTCTGCAGCCATCAGACTCCTGAATGAGCCCCATCCTGTGGCGTCATGCTGTGCTTGTTTGGAACTAACTGATCATTCTTTTCATTGAAACACTTAACTCTGTAAATTGTGCTCATTACATGACTCTATGTTAGAGATAACTTTTTAGACTCCTCAGAGAAGAACCCTCCTCTCTGCACTAGGCATAACGTGCCAAATAAACGAACAAAGTGAGGGAGGACATGGTCACATTGTTGCAGGCTCATCTCACTTGAGATGCATGCAGCTGTTGCCTGTGGGGTTTTTTTTATTCATATACTGAAAATGAATAATTAAAGATACACATTTGATAGAGAAAAATAATTTCCTCTTGCAATGGAATCCACAAAACCAAATTAAAACTAGAGCCTGGGCATCCAGAGGTTGCTGCAGAGAAATTGATTGGAGATCAATCCACAGGACCATAAGTGCGTCAGAGAGGATCACTAGAGTCTCCCTCCAATCCCACCCCCACCCCCCACCATTTCATGTGATCTACTAGGATCATTGTTTGAAATGGGTGTGCAAAATCATATGCCCCACACACACACACCATCTTTTACCTGCTCCCATTGGGAAAGAGATACAGGGGGATCGGAGCCAGCACCACCAGGCTGAGGAACAGCTTCTTCCCATGGGCAGTGAGAATGATGAACAACCAAATGAATTCCTCACACTAACCATCCGAGACTTCTATATTTATTAAATGGTATCTATCTATCTATTTATTTATTTGTATATATGAATACTTATCCTGCATATGTATTGCTTGTATGTGTGTTACGTCTGGTTGTGTGTCTGTGTGTTTTGCACCGAGGACTGGAGAGCGTTGTTTCGTTAGGTTGTACTTGTGCAAACAGATGACAATAAACTTGACCTGAAAACATTTCTTCAAAATGCAATGATATTCTAGAGTGTTTTTCTCCCAAAAAGAAGTTGAGACTTAAGGAGGAGATAAAAATTGGCAAGATTGAAAAGAAGAAAAGTCCAACTTGGGAACCACTGCAAAGTCTCCCAGCTATCCATCATAGGAAAGATTTTTGCCACAGTTCTCCTAATCCAATTGTTCCAGTGGCCAAAGAGGTGCTTTCCAAATTACTGTGTGGATTCTTACAGCTTCAAGGCAGATGTAAGGATCAACAACAGCCATTTTACATTTTACAAGGCCTTTGGAAAGGACTGGGGAACATTCATCTAAAATCTGGCTGTGTAAAGAAATTCAGTTTTATTTTGTGCTTGGCCCACTGAGGCATGAACCCCATGTTATTCGCGATATTGGATCTACAGCAAACAACAACTCTCAAATAGGAGTGAAAACTCGCATCTCATCTCCCTAAAACTTACTGCGGGAGTGGAGCTAATCTTCAGAAGGTGTTCTACCTAGGGCAACAACTCTCCACAACAGAGTTTACACTAACCTGGAATGCAATGTGCAGAGACACATAGGTATTTAAAATTATGAGGGGGATAGAGTGGATGCGAATAGGCTCTTCCCCTTGAGGGTAGGGGGAGATTGGAATGAGGGGTCATAAGTTAAGTGTTAGGAGGCAAAATTTTAGGAGTAATATGAGATGCTTCTTCACTCAGAGAGGGGTGGCTGAGTGGAATGACATTCTGGAAGAGGTAGTTCTGTCATTTAAGAGAAGGTTGGATGAGTACATGGATGTAAGGGAGTTGGAGGGTTATGGGCAGGGAGCAGTTAAGTGGAACTAGTGGAGTTTCACTTAAATGGGTGTGGACTAGAGGGGCCGAGATGGCCTGTTTCCATACTGTAATTGTTATATGGTTATATGGAGAGAAAGAGGGAAGAATGGCAGGGAAAGAAGACCAGACATCTGCCTTTTTTTTTTGTTTATACCTTGAAGGAGGAGGGTTCAGGCCCGAAGCGTCTTTACCTCCAATGGACGTTGCAAGACTGGCTGAGTTCCTCAAGCATTTCTGTGTTTTTACTACAATTACATTGGTGTGAGTTCATGTTTCAATCTCTGGCCCGGGATCACTCCAAGAAAGTAGGAGTTGGGTGATATTATGAACTCAAGGTCAAGCATGAGGAGCACAGACAGGCTGTGTTTTCAATTGTAGGAACACCAAACCACCTCATGAAGTATCCCCCCAGCTGTTCCCACAGCTACTTGCTCCATCTTTTGAAATGTTTATGGTCTCTTTATTGGCCTCATTAGACACCTTAGAAACCACAAAACTAGAGAGGGAACAAGGCCATTTCAAACTAAAGGGACTGTCCAAAAAGAAAACAAAGATATAGAACCATGAAGTGTTGGTCTAATTGAGTGGTAGAACAGGCTCCAGAGGGTGAATTACCTCTGCCTTTTCTTGTCTTCTGTTGATCCTTGAACTTCTGCTGAATTGTTTGTGCCTTATGATAGGTTTAGGAATTGAGAACTCGGGTTGTTGACTCATCAAGTGCATTTAGGCCTAAAATAAACAGAGGTCGACAGCATCGAGTCCACGCTGCTGAAGATCCAGCTGCGCTGGATGGGTCACGTCTCCAGAATGGAGGACCATCGCCTTCCCAAGATCGTGTTATATGGCGAGCTCTCCACTGGCCACCGTGACAGAGGTGCACCAAAGAAAAGGTACAAGGACTGCCTAAAGAAATCTCTTGGTGCCTGCCACATTGACCACCGCCAGTGGGCTGATAACGCCTCAAACCGTGCATCTTGGCGCCTCACAGTTTGGCGGGCAGCAACCTCCTTTGAAGAAGACCGCAGAGCCCACCTCACTGACAAAAGGCAAAGGAGGGAAAACCCAACACCCAACCCCAACCAACCTATTTTCCCCTGCAACCGCTGCAATCGTGTCTGCCTGTCCCGCATCGGACTTGTCAGCCACAAACGAGCCTGCAGCTGACGTGGACTTTTTACCCCCTCCATAAATCTTCGTCCGCGAAGCCAAGCCAAAGAAGAGATAGTTTGGACTGCAAGAGAATCATAGTTTTTAGGGATCAGGCAGGAGACCATTGAGACTAATGATCTGATCAGCCTAGGTCTTCTGCAGGGCAGATTAGGCCTACTCCTGCCCTTTTTCTCTTGTGTTTGTTGTTATGACGGGAAAGCAAAAAAAAAGGCAGATTCTTGCCTCAATTGCTGATGTCTGTCCTTGCTGGAGAGTCCGTTCTATGTAAAGTAAGTACATGATGCACTGCCTCCCTGACAGGCTGCTAAAACGTCCTTAACCAGTGACTTAGGTGTGGCCCCATGAAAGAAGATAGGAAGTGGGTGGGGTGGTGGGGGGGGGGGTCGCGGGTGGTGAAAGAAAGTATTGTCAGTCCAAAACATGCTTTGAAATGTCACTGCCATTTTTAACTCACCTGGCATTCCCAAATGTATCAATTATTTCAACCTGGAAATAGGATTCAAAGCCTCTTGCTACCCAGTCTCAAGTCAATGAGTGGCACAGGGGCAGACTTGCTGCATCTCATTTAGGGTGAGGTGATCTATGTTGTAGGTCATCTTTAACCATGTCATGTGACCACTAAGCATGAGAAGGCGGAGCAACGTCCTTCCATCAGAGCAACGCTGCCCGCCCAGCCATGAGAAGTAAAAACTAATACCTACAAATCAGATGCCGTTAGAGTTTTCTATTTTACAATTTTTCACACTATGAACCGTATCAATCAAAATACACACAAACATTTCCCTCTTGAATATACACAGTGGCATTTTCTCCCCCTTTTCCCCCCTCCCTTCCCTCCCTCCCTCCCACCCCCCTCAAAACCCATTAAACATTCAACATATACAATACAATAAAACCATTAAACAATGTCATCACACGAAAATAAACAAGAAAATTGTGTCATCTACTTTTACACACCTAATCAGGTCATTTTGTCTTCTTCTCCTATCATTTTAGGGAGTGGCGGACTGAGGCAAGCCCTCTCTGTTGTGTTCCATGTACGGTTCCCAAATTTGTTCAAATAGTGTGACTTTATTTTTTAAATTATATGTTAATTTTTCCAATGGAATACATTTATTCATTTCCATGTACCATTGATGTACTCTCAGGCTCTCTTCTGATTTCCAAGTTTACATTATACATTTTTTTGCTACAGCTAAGGCTATCATAATAAATCATTTTTGCAATTCATCCAGTTTGAGGTCTAATTCTTAACTTCTTATATTACTGAAAAGAAAGATCTGTGGATTTTTTGGTATGTTGCTTTTTGTGATTTTATTTAATACCTGATTTAGATCTTCCCAAAACTTTTTCACTTTCTCATGTGCCCAAATTGCATGTTCTGTTGTTCCCATTTCCTTCTTCCAGCGAAAACATCTATCTGATACTGTTGGATCCCATTTATTTAACTTATGGGGCATGATATATAGCCTGTGTAACCAATTATATTGTATCATGCGTAATCTCATATTTATTATATTTTTAATAGTTCCAGAGCATAACTTTTCCCATATTTCATTTTTTATCTTTATGTTTAAATCTTTTTTCCCACTTTTCCTTGGGTTTATAGCTTATTTCATCATTTTCCTTCTCTTGCAGCTTGATGTACATGTTAATTATAAATCCTTTTATTATCATTGTGTCTGTAATCACATATTCAAAGCTGCTTCCTTCTGGTAATCTCAGTCTGTTTCCCAATTTGTCCTTTAAGTAGGTTTTCAGTTGGTAGTATGCAAACATTGTACCATGAGTTATTCCATATTTGTACTTCATTTGTACTTCAAAGGAGGAAAAACCCAACACCCAACCCCAACCAACCAATTTTCCCTTGCAACCGCTGCAATCGTGTCTGCCTGTCCCGCATCGGACTGGTCAGCCACAAACGAGCCTGCAGCTGACGTGGACTTTTTTACCCCCTCCATAAATCTTCGTCCGCGAAGCCAAGCCAAAGAAGAAGAAACTTCATTTGTTCAAATGATAATAAATTATTTCCCAAAAAACAATTTTCTATTCTTTTAATTCCTTTTCTCTCCCATTCTCTAAAGAAAAGGTTATCTATTGTGAAAGGGATGAGTTGATATTGCATCAATAATAATTTTGGAAGTTGGTAATTTGATTTTTTCCTTTCGACGAGAATCTTCTTCCATATATTGAGTAAATGGTGCAGTACTGGTGAACTTCTATATTGTCCCAGTTTTTCATTCCACTTATAAAGTATATGTTCTTGTACCTTCTCCCCTATTTTATCTCGCTCTTTCTTTGTCCAATCTGGTGTTTCCCTTGCTTGATAAAAATCTGATAGATACCTTAATTCTGCTGCTCTATAATAATTTTTAAAGTTTAGTAGCTGCAAACCACCTTGTTTGTACCATTCTGTTAATTTATCTAGTGCTATTCTCAGTTCCCCCCCCCCCCCCCCACTTTCATAAGAATTTCATTGAAGAATTTCTCTGTTAGGTGAATTGGTAACGATGGAAATAGGTATTGTATCCTTGGGAAGATATTCATTTTAATCCACTTTACCATCCCTATCAGTGTTAGTGGCAATTCTTTCCAATGTTCTAAGCCCTCCTGTAATCTCTTCATTAATGGCTGATAATTTAATTTGTATATGTGGCCTAAATTATTATCTAATCTAATACCTAGATATCGGATTGCTTGTGTTTGCCATTTAAATGGTGATTCTTTTTTAAACTCTGTGTAATCCACATTATTCATTGGCATCACTTCACTTTTATTTGCCTTGTTCTTATACCCTGATATTTCTCCATATTCCTTCAATTTCTTATGTAATTCTTTTATTGATATTTCTGGTTCTGTTAAGTATACTATTATGTCATCTGCAAATAAACTGATTTTATATTCCTTCTCCTTTATTTTCATCTCTTTTATTTTATTTTCTGTTCTTATCAGTTCTACCAATGGTTCTATTGCTAAAGTGAACAGTAAAGGAGATAGTGGACATCCCTGCCTAGTTGACCTACTTAATTTAAATTGGTTCGATACATATCCATTTACTGTCACCTTCGCCAATGGTCCCTTATATAATGCTTTAATCCAATTAATATATTTTTCTGGTAGGTTGAACTTCTGTAATACTTTGAATAAATAATTCCATTCTACCCTGTCAAAGACTTTCTCTGCATCTAAAGCAACAGCCACTGTTGGGATCTTATTTCTTTGTACTGCATGGATTAAGTTAATGAACTTACAGACATTGTCCGTTGTCCGTCTTTTCTTAATAAATCCAGTTTGATCTAGTTTTACTATTTTTGGTACACAGTCAGCCAATCTGTTTGCTAATAGTTTTGCTATTATCTTATAATCTGAATTAAGTAGAGATAGTGGTCTATATGATGCTGGTGTTAGTGGATCTTTCTCCATCATTGTTATTACTGTAATTATTGCTGTTTTACATGAATCTGGCAAGTTTTGTGTTTCTTCTATCTGGTTCGTTACTTCCAGGAGAGGAGGAATTAATAACTCTTTAAATGTTTTATAGAATTCTATTGGGAGTCCATCCTCTCCAGGCATTTTATTGTTCCGTAGCTTCCTGTCGTTAGAGTTTTCAAGGAGGTTCCAGAAATGTTGATGAAGGAAAGGCCATGAATGTTGTCTACATGAGCTTTGACAAAGTTCTGACTTGGAGGTTAGCCAGGAAGGTTCAGTCATTTGGTGTACATGTAAGGTAGGAAACTGAATTAAACATTAGCTTTACGGGAGAAGCTAATGATTCCCTCTCTGACTTGAGGCCTGTGGCTAGTAGTGTGCCTCAAGGATCAGTACTGGGCCCACTGTTGTTTGTTATCGAGTAAATTGAATCAGCAAGTTTTCAGATAACACTCAGACTGGAGGAGTCGTGGACTGTGAGGAAGACTTTCAAAGCTTACAGACTGATCTGGACCAGCTGTTAAAAAGGACAGTAAAATGGCAGATGGAATTTAATGCAGATAAGTGTGAGGTGCTACACTTTGGAAGGACAAACCAAGGTAGGATGTACACTATAAATGGTAGGGCATTGAGAAATGTGGTAGAACAGAAGGATCTGGGAACATAGATAGATAATTCCCTGAAAGTGGTGCCACAACCAGAAAGGGTCGTAAAAAGAGGTTTTAGCACATTGGGCTTCATAAATCTAAGTACTGGAGTTGGGATGTTATGGTGAAGTTTTATAAGATATTGGTGAGTCCAAATTTAGAGTACTGTGTACAGTTTTGGTCACCAAACTACAGGAAGGATATCAATAAAATTGAAAGAGTGCAGAGGAGATTTACAAAGATGTTGCCAAGACTTGAAGAACTGAGTTAAAGGAAAAGGTTAGGACTTTAGTTCCTTGAGTGCAGAAGGATGAGGAGAAATTTGATAAAGGTATGCAAAGTTATGATGCACATGGATAGAGTAAATGCAACCAGGCTTCTTCCACTGAGATTAGGTGAGGTAAAAGCTAGAGGACATGGATTAAGGGTGAAAGGAACAAAGTTTAAAGGGAACATTAGAACTTCAGAGAGTGGCAGGAGGGTGGAATGAGCTGCTAGATGAATTAGTGAATGCAAGCTCAATTTTAACATTTAAGAAAAATTTGGATAGTTACATGGACAGTAGAGGTATGGAGGGATATAGTCCAGATGCAGGTCATTGGGACTAAACAGCATAATAGTTTGGCACAGATTAGAAAGGCCTGTGTCTGTGTTGTAGTGTTCTATGGTTCTAAGGACAGAGTGACCTCATTGTCACTGGTTCAACCATGAGTTCGAGTGCAGCTTCCATGGAGTTTGCATGTTCAGTCTGAGAATACATGGGTTTTGCAAAGCCTCATGGTTTGATAGGTTATTTGGCCACCATAAATTGGTCCTGGTGTGAGAGTGAATGGTGGAGATTCCATCAAGGAAGAATAAAGTGGGATTGGGGTTAATGGCTGATAGAAGTTCAGCGAGGGAGAAGTCTATGCTGTATGACACAATCATTCATTGCAAGAGGAAGGAAAGAGATAGTTTAATCTACAAAGATAATCTGAATTCCATAATCCAGACTAGATTCCCATTTGAATCTGAGATGAACTTCTGAAACCACAATTGTCAATGTCCTTACTTGCCCTATATCTCCTACTTCAGCTCTTCTGCTAAAATCATCACCCATGCTGGACTTGACTATATATATAATCCCTTCTACTTTGAGGCACTCCCCGGACGATACTTCCTTAGCCAAACTTTTGTTCACCTTGTCTAATATCTTCAGTGAGAGCCTCTGTTTGATAATGCTCCTGAGAAATGACATAGAATGTTCTACTCTGTTCAAGGTGAAATATAAGTGCTAGTTGTTTTTGTAAAAAGGAAGCTGGGATGAAATAACTGCAAGTTGATTACAAATGGGAATTTGCAGGAGAAATGTGTGCGTGAAATACAAACCCTCTTGAGTCATGAAGAAACACAAAATGGGAAATGAGGACCACAGGACCTTAACCATTGTCTCAGCTGTGGTCCCTTGAGTACTCCGACAAAATTTTCTGTAGATTTTGTTTTCACATGAGACATTGGTTTCACAAGCACCAGGCCATCTAATTCTGTAAGCCAAGAGGAACTAGGACTTCCATCACTACCTAGTATTTTGGGGTCAGAGGATTCAGACCATTGTGCATCCCATTCTCCATCACCCCATCCCCCAACCCTTTATTAAATCTATCCCAATCCAACATGGCTCCATGTGGCCAGTTACGCCGACGTCATGAAGAGCCAGTGGCAGATCACTTCTCAATATTGCCGACCACATTCAAAGCCACTAGCGTGGCTTCTTTCATCCTGCCATCCAACTTTTTTCTTCTTTCTCTTCTGCTTCCTTTCATATGACCAAACCTCGTTCTATTCTAATGTATGAAAATTAAAAACTGCAGATGATGAAAATCTGAAATAAAAAACAGAGCATGCTAAAACAACACACAGCAGATCGAACAGCATGTTTCAGGTCGAGGCCCTTCACTGGAACTGGAAAAAAGGAAAAACTGATCATTTTGGGTAGCTGGTTCTCTGTAACACACTGGACAACTTCAAACAAAAATGACTGTACAAAAAGGTCTTGGACCTGCAACATTAACTGTTTATATTTTCACAGATGCTTGCTGCCTGATATCCTCAGTGTCTCCAACATTCTCTGTTTTTAATTCCTGTTCCACTGCCTGCCTGTCATGTGTCTGAAACATCACGGTTTACACTGCATCATGATTTCCAGGAAATGTCGACTTTATTTGGTCTGGATTGAATGCTGCACATATAATTCTGGGGGTGAAACACTGAAATCTGCAGATGCTGTGACTACAGTAAAAGCACACAATAAAAGCTGGAGGAACTCAGCCGGTCTCACAGCGTCCATAGGAGGTCAAAATAAATGACCATCGTTTCGGGCCTGAGCTCTTCTTCAAGGTATAAGTAAAAAGCAGACCTTGGGTGGGGGTTAATGGAAACCGGATATAATTCAGCAGATCCACATAATTCTGCCAGGGGCATAGCCAAGTTCTAACGTTAGGGGAAGTGAATGTGCAAACAAAGCGCCAAGACCACTGTTCCCTGTGTGTGCTCACACATGCAGCAACCAGCGCACAAAGGAAATTAAGGCACGCTGACAAGGTTAGTTACCCAAAATAATGTGTTTCAAAGTATTGAATAAATTCTTAACCAAATACATATGTTACTTTGTGCTGAAGTCTTTTGGCTTGCAAGCAACACAAAGTTTGTGAGTAGACTATAATTTGATGTTCTGTCCACTCTTCCAAGATTATATCATTTTTATCGCCTTTTCTCACAAACTTATTATAATTTTGAAAGCAAAGGAAAAATTAAATACCTTCAGAGTTATTCCTCCCCACATCCCAGCATCCAAACCACTCCCCCTGAGCACATTCCCCAAAAGTGGCACCCCCCTCCCCCATCTGTGTGCTCACTGGTCAGCCCCCTGCGACGCACCGGCAGGCTACCAGCACACCACAGGAGACCAAGCAGTGAGCACACGGCTCAAAAAGGCGTCACCTCCTGCCCAGGAGTCGCTCCTCCTGCACCCCCCTAGCTACGCCTCTGAATTCTGTGCAGTCTCCTTCAAATGAGTCACCCCTCTTCTTTTTCCTCACATTAGTTTGTAAATCTCTATTTATAAATCTGTGCAAAACTACCAGGAAAGTCAACGCTCATAGTATTCCCATCTTGGTTCCCATGATTGTATGTTTGTCTTTCAATTATCAAGCCTTTTTTTGGCAAATTTCTTAATCTTAGCTGATGTCTGGCCTGAAAAGGTGTGGTTTTGAATGGAGGCTGTTTGCCCTCCTTGCTACCTTGCCCTAGCTGCAACTCCAAAACACACTCAACTGGAAATTCATCCGAACAACTTGAAAAAGAAAAGTGGATTTTTTTTTCAACTATGCAGTTGAAAATTAGTTTCACCTGGAGTCGACCAATTTTGTGCGCATTGAATATAAGCATTGTTACGTTTGACCTGGGGAACTCCGGTTCTCCGGTTTATTGCCATGAATAGTATTTCATACTTCAGCACCCCCAACACTGCACCTTCTAAATTCCCCTAGTGATTTTAAGTGTGGACTTAAGTGTGCTTCTTGCTAGTCAGACATAAACTGCACCACTCATATTGGTTTTCACATCATGACTGAAGTAAACTTTTCCCAGTGGAGTGTGACACAGGATAAAGGGTACTGAAGACTTTAGAAGACTGAAGGCAATCTGATCGAGCAATGATAAAGAGATTCAATAAGGATGGAGATATAGAAATTGTTTCCTCTGGTTGGGGGAATCCAGATCAAGGAGACTTAACTTTAAAATTAGCCAGTGAGCACTTCCAAACAAATACCAGGAGAAGCCTGGAATGTTCCCACCTCCCCACCCCCACAGCTAAAAGCTATTAATTCTGAGGTCAATTGGAGTTTATAGGCTGGATAGAAAAGGGTGTAAAAGATGTATTGCTGAAGTGGAACAGAAGTGCAGTTTGTCCATGATCGGTTTGAATTCATTGAAAGGGATTATTTTTTAAATATCAGAAGGCATATCACTAGTGCCAAATAAAAATTGTCACTAAGACACATTGATCCACACCCTGAAGAAGCATTCTTTATCCAGGTGAAGTCCCTCACCCATTCCATGGGTGGATTTTAGGACATAACTGTGGCAATGAGGCAAACTTGAAACCAATGTCTGAGAAACATACATACAAGCCCTTGCTCAGTGTCACACTCTGCTGTTGACACCAAGTCAAACTTAAATTTTACACCAAAAATTCACCCACCCACCCAGGTCGTTAACTTTCTGGGAGACTGTCCATATAACACAAGATCTGTTTGGTGACTCCAACCTTGTTAAAATACCAGTTCAACACAGCTCAGCCCAAGCTGACCTAAACTGGAATGTTTCAGCAGAAAACATACACTTGACTTGAATCAACCACAATCACATCCTTTTGCCCTCATGTTAGGTAGCCTGGTTCTGTCTGGAGAGATGAGACTATGGAGGCTGGAACCTGAAGCAAAGGACAAGATGCTGGTGGCATAGTCAGGATCTATCAAAGAGATAGTCAGTGTTTCAGGTGGAGACAGATCAGGACACTTCTTGTTCTAAGACTTTCTATCCACCAACAGAGATAGCTAACCCTGTATACCATATGCAAGGTGCTGAACAACTAACAGGTGTTACAGCAAACTGCTTCCATGCAGATCCATAGTAAATCAATCCAGATCTGTTTAAGTGAATGTAGAACTCTGCTGGCTCTAGGAGACTTATGTAGGAGCAAGGATATATAGTGGTTGATCAGAGCAGCAGGTTTAGTGCTTCTCAGCTCTCCCAGGAGAGGCACAAGGCACAGCTCCTTTCCTGTGCAACTTAAAGGCAGCAGAATACATAGTCATTTGTCACTGAGCTTCCTGTTGGTGCTGGGAAAATTGCTGCATCCATCAACAGGTTCTGGAATAGAAAAAGATATTTTCTTCCCCTTCATCTTCCAGGTGCTTGATCAGGTGACCTGGAATCAATCCTAGGCTCTATTTTAAACAGGCAGGAACCCTTTACATTTTGATTAAAATGGTGCTTTATCTAAATTTCAATCCAGGAATTCCACTGGCACCATCAGAACTCTGGTATTCCACAAAGGAGGCAGCCAGATGGTGACTGTGGGTGAAAAGAAGAAAGAGGTTGCACCCATTGCTTCCAGCTCAGTTTCTTTGGGCCAAGTCACCAGGGGCCAGATATGAAACCCAGTACAACAACAACAACATATGTTCATGCAGCACCTTAAAATTGTGAAAGGTCCTCAAAACTGTTGTATAGCAATCTAACAAAAGTTGATGGCAGGTTAGATAGCAATGGTGTTCAACAGAGGGAGTAGTGGAATCAATAGTTGCATTTCACAGGTGGAAAATATTTCAGACAAGTTATAGAACATAGAACACTACAGGCCCTTCGGCCCTAGATGTTGTGCTGACCCATATATTCCTTTAAAAAAAGTACTAAATCCATCCTACCCTGAAACCCGCTATTTTCTTTCATCCATATGCCTAAGAGTCTCTTAAATGCCCCTAATGTTTCAGCCTCCACCACCATTCCTGGCAAGGCATTCCAGGCACCCACAAATCTTACCCCTGATGCCTTCTTTTAACTTTGTACATATGTCCTCTGGTGATCCGGCATGCCCTGCGAAACAGGTGCTGGCTGTCCACCCTATCTATGCCTGTCATAATCTCGTCGACCTCTATTACGTCTCCTCTCATCCTGCAAGATTCCATAAACAGCATTAACTGGGACAAATATTCCCTCTGAATCTTGAGGGGATCATCCAGCATTTTCCCTTAAAAGTGGACAAAAATTAAGGGTGAAAGGGAAAAAATTTAGGGGGTATATAAGGAGGAACTTGTTCACACAGAGAGTGGTGGGAGGGTGGAATGAGCTGCCAGCTGAAGTGGTGAATGCAGACTCAATTTCAACACAAGAAGAATTTGGACCGGAACATTGATAGTATGGGTATGGATGGGGTATGGACTGGGTGCAGATCAGTGGGGCTAGGCTGAAAAATAGTTTGGCACAGACTAGAAGGGTCAAAGTGGCCTGTATCTGTGCTGTAATGTTCTGTGGTTCTAAAGATCTTTCAAGCCAATATGAGAACACAGATCTGAATCACCTGAATGGTAGCAGTCTGAGAATACAGCATTCCCTGTAGTCGGGATATCATCTTGGATGCTTATAGTCAGACCCATACATCTGCTTGCACAGTGACCCAAAGTGGAAACCCCTCCCATCACTGATACTGACACATGCCACCTCATTGTCAAGGCAGAGAGGCATGCGACAAGCACGTGTGTAGGATGGAGAGTAGCATCTCTGTTCAACATGTTTAAGCCTGACAATTTGCATGCATCTGGGAATGTTAAGCTAGAAATTGCTGGAAGAAATCCAACATCTGCAAAGTATGCAGGCATATCCACGTTGGAATCTTATTTATGCAGTGTGAAAGTGTTGGGGGTAGTTTTTGTTCTTTGAGTAAAACTTTGTGCTTGAATTTGAAGACAAAGTTGGTCATGTTGAAGTGTTTCAGGAGTGGGAGTGAAGGGCCCCAATTTAAGGACTTCTCTGAAGACTAGTTGTCTTTTGTGATTTGTTGGATTATCTGTGCTGCAGTTATCATCAAATTCCAAGACCTTTCCCACAAGCTGCACTCAAAAGATCCCCTCGTGGCAGTGGGGTATACAGTTTTTACTGGGTCTGGGCGCCACTCTGTTCTTCATTGTGCAACATTCATTTGGCAAGGGAGAAAAGGGATCCTTTGTGCAGCAGGCTATTTGAATGAAGGCGCTGTGAAAAAAAAAGAGGGGAGCTGATTGCAAATTATAAACGGTGCTTGTTGATGGCTGATTGTCTCGTACGCAGCTGCACAAAGCCTGAACAACAGGGTGAAAGAAAAGAGCTGCAGACTGACTGACGCCAAGACTTCAACTCTCCCACCCAGACTACAGCAACTCCAGCATTGTTTCTCTGCCCTTGTCCCTACCACCTGATCTGCAACTGTGTGGGAAGTAATGGAATCTGAAAGCTATTGAAAGTTATAGGAACTGTACTGTCTACAGATTAAAATCACAGCAAGAGCAAGTTGAAAGAGTTCATTTTTGTTTCAACACAGAGCCCACAGTTAGAAGCTTCCTCTGTGGCTCATTGAGCCTTGCCCAACATGGGAACAAGAACAAAAGAACATCAGAAATAGAAGTGGAGTGGGCCACTTAGCTCTGCACCTCCTCCCCTCAGCCCCCCCACCCCACAGCACCATATCTGGTCTGTCATTCAATAAGATCATGGCTGATCTTACGCATCAATATCACTTTCCTACATTGTGTCAAATCCTTTGATTCACTAACTATCACTATTTATATAATTCAATATATATATAATTTCAATTGTCATGTATGATTGGTTATCTTCTTTGCCTTGGCTTTGCGGACGAAGATTTATGGAGGGATAATGTCCATGTCAGCTGCAGGCTCATTTGTGGCTGACAAGTCCGATGTGGGACAGGCAGACACGGTTGCAGCGGTTGCAAGGGAAAATTGGTTGGTTGGGGTTGGGTGTTGCGTTTTTCCTCCTTTGTCTTTTGTCAGTGAAGTGGGCTCTGCAGTCTTCTTCAAAGGAGGTTGCTGCCCGCCGAACTGTGAGATGCCAAGATGCACGGTTTGAGGCGATATCAGCCCACTGGCAGTGGTCAATGTGGCAGGCACCAAGAGATTTCTTTAGGCAGTCCTTGTACCTCTTCTTTGGTGCACCTCTGTCTCGGTGGCCAGTGGAGAGCTCGCCATATAACACGATCTTGGGAAGGCGATGGTCCTCCATTCTGGAGACGTGACCTACCCAGCACAGTTGGATCTTCAGCAGCGTGGATTCAATGCTCTCGGCCTCTGCCATCTCGAGTACTTCGATGTTGGAGATGAAGTCACTCCAATAAATGTTGAGGATGGAGCAGAAACAACGCTGGTGGAAGCGTTCTAGGAGCCGTAGGTGATGCCGGTAGAGGACCCATGATTCAGAGCCGAACAGGAGTGTGGGTATGTCAACGGCTCTGTATACACTAATCTTTGTGAGGTTTTTCAGTTGGTTGTTGTTCCAGACTCTTTTGTGTAGTCTTCCAAAGGCGCTATTTGCCTTGGCGAGTCTGTTGTCTATCTCGTTGTCGCTCCTTGCATCCGATGAAATGGTGCAGCCGAGATAGGTAAAAGATAATGGCTGATCTTACGCATCAATATCACTTTCCTACATTGTGTCAAATCCTTTGATTCACTAACTATCACTATTTATATAATTCAATATATATATGATTTCAATTGCCATGTATGATTGGTTATACAGTATATATAAAGAACTGTGTTGAATGGAATTAGCAATTGAAACTCCACGAGCTCTTGGCTAGATGATTCCTAAGATTCTCCACGTTATGGATGGAGCACATTTGCTTATCTCTGTCCTGAATAGCCAACCCCTTTATTTTGTGATCCATGGTTCCAGATACCCTATCTGCCCAGCCAAGCCCATGTTTGCATGAGATCACCTTTCATTCCTCCATACTCAAGAGTATTTAGGCCTTGACTGCATGATCTATTCTTATAAGATAAACTTTCTGTCCCAAGAGTTAATCTAGTAGACTTCTTCTATTGTAAATATATCCTTCTATAGGTAGGTAAAGAGACTGCAGATGCTGGGACAACACTGGAAGAACTCAACAGGTTAGGCAACATTTCAGGCCAAAAACCATCGTGGAGGAATGAGAAGATAACTTCAAAATAAGGAATGAATGAGAAATCTGGTGAGAAATAAAGTGAAATGTCTTGCGTGTTGCAGAATTGCATCATGGACCTTTTGAGATGAATGGCTTAACTCTCTGTTGTAAAATGTAATATATTGCATATACACATCAAACTGCATAGGGATAGAACTGAGGCTGAAAAGAACACTCATTAGTTGTGCTGTAAGGGGCGCCGGGCAACATAATGATTACTCTTCAACTGCCTTATTGCAGGGAGAAGGCAATTTCATGCAATATTACATGTTCTGTACTATTACATGACCATTAAAAAAATGCGAATTTCGAACCAATGTTTTTTCATCTTTCTACTTGAAGTGTGTGAAGTGGTTACTTTAAAAATAGATCCACCAACATCCACAGCAATATTCCAATTGCTTTTTCTTTTCAAATACATCCACAATCTTGTCCCACTGCCTTTGTTGCTTCCCCTGGCCCCTAATTCCTCCATGATAACTGTTTTGCTCCAATTCTGTCCTTTTGCATATTGTGGAATGTAATACCTTCCTGATTTGGAGTTTTAATCCTAATCTTATCTCACTGACTTTGTGCCCGCCTATTTGATCAAGCTTATGGTCAACTACAGCCTCAGATAACTTGTGCTCATTTCCCTTTGAAGCTCCTTGGCATATTTACTGTGTTAAATTGGTTTTTAAAAAAAGTGTAAATGGTTATTTCATGAGGCACAATGGAAACACTTCTCTGAATCTGAATTTCTAGCTTTTTTCGGAGTAGATGCTTGGTGTAGGAAATGGGAATATGAAATACTGGCCCAATACTTTTCTTCCAAAGGTATGACAGATGATTGTTATTGGGGAAGGACTTTAGAGTCACGATTAATTTTTAAAGATGTTAGCCTAGAAACATTGGTAACACATTACTTTCTTTGTTTACATTTCTCTATTTTTCTTGAGACCACTTTATACTAATGATACATAGAAATTCTGCCATGCCTGCAGGAAAAAGAATCCAGGATTGAATGTGAAGTCATGTATGTACTCTGACAATACATTTGAACTTGAGCTTGACTATGAACCTAAAGACCATACTGTTAAATCCATTCCCTCACAAATTTTTGCACACATGACATCCCCAGTATAGAAGTCCTGGCCCTGTCTTTCAGATGAGATGTAAATAACACTTAATATTCTCTCTGGGAATTCTCCAGTTTCCATTAGGCCCCTCCACTGTCTCCATCTCTTTCTTTATCCCTTTGTCTCCTTTCCCCCCCCCCCTCCCCACACACTTCCCTCTCCACTCAGAGAACTACACTCTCCCCCATCACTTCTCAGCTCTTGACTCTTCAGTCCTCCCACCCATATCCACCTCTTGCCTGTTGGCCAATGCTCCTCTCTCTGCCCTTTCCTTCCCCTCACTTTTTTATTCAGGCACCTACCTGCTGCTCCAATAGCTCAGTAGTTAGAGCACTGGCCTTGTAAATCAGGGGTCGTGAGTTGGTTCCTTGCTAGGGTTTCATTTCTGTGAGGAGTGCTTGACAAAGTGGTAACTCTGTCTTCCTTACTGTAGACAAAGTTAAAGAATTTCATGTATATTACATTCTAAATGTAGCATTATGTGACAATAATGGAACCTTTATTTTACCTTTTTTGCACATACCTCGATGAAGGGCTCAGGGCCGAAACATTGTGCAAAGTAAGTTTGGAGCTCTCACCTCCAAATTTATTAATGCTGATATTGAACGTGGAAGGACAAGGGTTGTAAAGCAACAGAAAATGAGAAAACTATATCTAATAACATTTTGCCAACAATGAGAAGCAAGAAGGATTGAATGGGCCATGCAGCATCCATGAAGAGATAGGAGAGTCAGGACCCTTTATCGAGAATCCACCAACTTCTCCGTGTTTGTCCGGGGAGCTGCTGAGTCCCTCCAGCTTCTCATTGTATCTCCTCTAAGTTTCTTCAGCACGTCATTTTAAATAGAGGCCCTTTCTCCCTTTGTGGGAATTTGATAAACCCATCACAACCTTTGAAGAAGGTTCGGGAAAAGCAGAAGTTCATTCAGCCCTTCTAATACTTCATATGATCAAGTTGGACTGCATCTTCTAACACTCACATTTCTTGTTTTCAAAACTTTTAATACTCTAGGCCATGGTTCCCCAGCTTTTTAGACCATTGACCCCTTTATGGAATACTTGACCCCAGGCATGGAATCCCAACACTGGTCGGGGGTGGGCGGGGGGGGGGGCGCTACCAAAGGTAAAAACACATACATCTTTCTTTTATGCTTAGTACATCCTCCCATTCATTTTCAACTTATTCAAAGGCCAAAGCCAAATACAACAAGGTGGCCACCAAGGCCCACCCTTGCAAAAGGTTGACCACCTCTGCCATAGGCACTATTTTACTTTGTCCACCCCTGCCTTCCACTGCAAAAGTTCAATCAATCATCCACCGCCTCCCCCCCCCCCCCCCCAGCGCATTCATCTCCTTTTCAACCGTCTGCCATTTATCGGCCCCTTGGATAGTCCCATCGTCCCCCAGACGTTGACCGACCACTTTGGAGACCCCTGCTCTAAGCCAACAAAAAAAACTATCAGTGGAAAAACATAAAAACTGCAGATGCTGGAATCCTGAAAAACAATGAGAAGCTGGAGGGACTCAGCAGCTCCCCGGACAAACACGGAGAAGTTGGTGGATTCTCGATAAAGGGTCCTGACTCTCCTATCTCTTCATGGATGCTGCATGGCCCATTCAATCCTTCTTGCTTCTCATTGTTGGCAAAATGTTATTAGATATAGTTTTCTCATTTTCTGTTGCTTTACAACCCTTGTCCTTCCACGCTCAATATCAGCATCAATAAATTTGGAGGTGAGAGCTCCAAACTTACTTTGCACAATGTCTTACTGATGTCACCACTAAATGATCTGTCACAAATTTTAATGTTGAGCTGCTCTGTTATGGATTCCCCTGCCAGAGAGAAAACAACACTCTAACTACTTTATCAATACCTGTGAGTGTTCTAAATGCATCAGTTGAATCACCACTTGATATTCTATGCTTTAGTTATGAATTACAACCTTGGAGCATGTAGATTATTCCCATAAATTATTCCCTTTTAACTCCGCTTTTAGTCTGATGAGTGTAATGTCTATAAATTCCACATGGAGGATCATGCATTTCCTCATGTTAAATTATCTGCCACAATTTTGGTGCCTACACTTTTCCCATGTAAGACCTTTTAAATAGAGTAAAATAATATAGATTCAGCATGGACCTCTGGGGGCATCACCAAATTGAGTATATACAGTGCCCTCCATTATGTTTGGGACAAAGACACTTATTTACTTTATTTGTCCCTGTGCTCCACAGTTTTAAATTTGTAATTAAACAATTCACATGTAATTAAAGTGCACATTCCAGATTTTATTCAAGGTTATTTGTATACATTTTGGTTTGACCATGTAGAAATTACAGCACTTTTTATATATAGTCGCTTCATTTCAAGGCACCATAATATTTGGGACATTTGGCTTCACAATTGTTTGAGAGCACTCAGGAATGTGTAATTGCTTTATTGGTGCAGGTTTAAGAGAGCTCAGCTTGCTTATCAGCTTTTGATCACCTTTGGAAAATTAACCTGGTGATGGCAAGTGCAAAGTGTGGATGCATAAAGGAGTCTGTAGTTGACGTTTTCCAACATGAGGTCCTGAGTTGTGCCAATGAAATTCAAAGAAGCCATTTTGACTTTTGAGACTGAAAACAGAAATAAAACAGTAAGAGTCATCACCCAAACCTTAGGATGACCAAAATCAATGGTTGGAACATCATCAAGAAGAAAAAGCATGCTGATGAGCTCAGTAATCGCAAAGAGACTGGTATTCCAAGGAAGACCAGTCAGAAGAAGATGTCAGAAGAATTATCATTATAATGAAAAAAAAATACCCAAACATCTGTCCGACAGATCAGAAACACTCTTCAGGAGGCAGGTGTGGATGTGTAAATGACCACGGTCCCCAGAAGACTTCATGAAAGGAAATACAGAGGCGACTGTGCAAGTTGCAAACTATGGCAGGTGTGGTATGTTTTGGATTTAGGTAGTTCCTTTACGCCTCCACACTTTGCACTTGCCATCACTCTGATACAGGTTCATCTTGGTCTCTTCTCTCCACAAAACCATGTCCAGAATTCTGCAGGCTCTTTGAAAAAATCCTTGGCAAACTTTAATCTGGCCGTCCTTTCAGTATCTAACTAGTGGTTTGTATATAAAAAATACTGTAATTTCTACGTGTTCAAATCAAAATGTATATAAATAACCTTGAATAAAATCTGGAATGTGCACTTTAATTACATTTGAATTGTTTGATACAAATTAAAAACTGTGGAGCACAGGGGCAAATAAAGGAAAAAAAATGTCTTTGTCCCAAACATTGTGGAGTCCACTACATATTTATTATCACGACAAGTAAGTCATTGTTAAAATGAATACATTATATTTTGCCTATTTCAAAAAATTACCTCCAAATATATGTGCTCCTAATTTTCCATTAGTCATTTGTATGAAAGGTTTCCATATTGTATGGATACAATTCTTCAGTCAGGATTTTGTCTGAACATTCTTCAGGATCCAGCAGAACGTTTGCTCAAAACTTCCTCCATCTTCAGTTTTTGAAGGGAGTTCTGTGGGAATCTCTCTCACTGCTCCCCATCTGTATTCCTTGCTGCTTCCACGGCCACATTGCCTTCCTCTCTGGACAAGGCCATCATCAGAACAAGCCTAATCAGGGACGGTGGGTGTGGTGTTAGGGTAACTGTGGTGAGGGTGGGAAGGGCACAAACTGACATTTGAAGACTCACTCAGTGGGGTTGGGGGGGCCATGAATGTCCTCCATGCACTGCGTCACACTTCTTCCTCCCTCTGATGTCACAAACGCGCGTGCTTATATCGTGTGGATGCTAGTGATGCTACTGACGTTAGACCTGCGGGTGGAGTACACAATAATGCACGGGGTGGGGTAATGCCTATGAATGCCACCCCCTCTTGGTGCTGGTCGTATCTCTAGATATGGGTATACCTTGATGAAGGGCTCAAGCCCAAAATGTCATTATGTCACTTATCTTTGCAGTATAAGCCAGCTCATCAGCGCTTGACGTCCTGTTTTGCGGAAACTACCAAAATGTTTGGCATGGAAGTCAGCCTGAAGAAAACTGAGGTCCTCCATCAGCCAGCTCCCCACCATGACCATGACTACCAGCCCCCCCACACAAAACTCAAAACGGTCAACCAGTTTACCTATCTCGGCTGCACCATTTCATCGGATGCAAGGATCGACAACGAGATAGACAACAGACTCGCCAAGGCAAATAGCGCCTTTGGAAGACTACACAAAAGAGTCTGGTTAAACAACCAACTGAAAAACCTCACAAAGATTAGTGTATACAGAGCCGTTGTCATACCTACACTCCTGTTCGGCTCCGAATCATGGGTCCTCTACCGGCATCATCTACGGCTCCTAGAACGCTTCCACCAGCATTGTCTCCGCTCCATCCTCAACATTCATTGGAGCGACTTCATCACCAACATCGAAGTACTCGAGATGGCAGAGGCCGACAGCATCGAATCCACGCTGCTGAAGATCCAACTGCGCTGGGTAGGTCACGTCTCCAGAATGGAGGACCATCGCCTTCCCAAGATCGTGTTATATGGCGAGCTCTCCACTGGCCACTGAGACAGAGGTGCACCAAAGAAGAGGTACAAGGACTGCCTAAAGAAGTCTCTTGGTGCTTGCCACATTGACCACCGCCAGTGGGCTGATATCGCCTCAAACCGTGCATCTTGGCGCCTCACAATTCGGCGGGCAGCAACCTCCTTGGAAGAAGACTGCAGAGCCCACCTCACTGACAAAAGACAAAGGAGGAAAAACCCAACACCCAACCCCAACCAACCAATTTTCCCTTGCAACCGCTGCAACTGTGTCTGCCTGTCCTGCATCGGACTTGTCAGCCACAAACGAGCCTGCAGCTGACGTGGACATTACCCCTCCATAAATCTTCGTCCGCGAAGCCAACCCAAAGAGAAGAGAGATAAAGTACACTGTCTGACCTGCTGAGTTTCTCCAGCATTGTGTGTTTACCATCTTCAGTGTTCTTGTGTTTCCCAAAAAGAGATTATCTGGTCAGTGTCACATTACTTGCATCCTTACTGGGTGTAAATTGGCCCCTGTGGTTCCAACATTACAATAGTAATTGCATTTGAAAAGGAGTTTTGGGATACCTGAATACATGAAAGAATCACCCTTTTTAGCCCATGCTTTGCCACCATTTGATGGCAACACAGAGCATTAATTGATGTGTTCTCAGCCCTTACAACCTTCCCCCTTGTCCATATGTCCTCACAGATAAGGATTTACATTTATTTTTTTAATTGATCTAAATAAAGGGAAAATTTTCTTCAGTAAATGCTGGAAACACTCAGGAATATGAGACAGTATCGGTGGAAAGAGAAACAGAGTTAACATTTCATCACACCCATTAATCAGGTTACAGACCTGAAATAGTAATATATTGTCCTGTCTGACTTGCTGAGTGTTCCCCGAATTTTGAAGCTTTAATTCAGACGTACAGCATCTGCAGTTTGTATCTAATTTCATTTGTGGGGCTTCCCCAGTGTTCTGGGTCAATTCGTAGCCTCTAAAAGCAAAACTAAAATAGAGAGCCTGGTCATTTTTTACCTCTTGTTTCTGGGAGATTTTGGTGCATAGCTTGAATGCCACTTTTGCTATTACAGTACCCGCATTTCACTTATTACTTAATTGGCCGCAAAGTTATTGGGTTCATCAAGGGGTCTGATAGATGCTACAGTAATTCAACTTTAGAAATAGGTAATTTACAGGGTTTAGTGTTGCAATTGCCCCATGTACTTCCAGGTGCTTTCAGCTAACTTAACACCAGGTTAAAGCTGTTAGCCTGGTACATAAATTCAGTGATATTGTCACTTATCAGACTGCCCTTGTTAGATCAGATTTGGTGAGGGAAAATGTAGTAAGTTAAGGAGAAAGGAAGAAAGGAAAAGGAATTATATACAGTAGTAAAATGTGTAATGATATCTAGAATATGTTGGGAATTTAAAGCCAAAGAATTAAAAAAATGGAAAAGAGAAATACATGAAAGTTCTTTGTTTGAAACATTCTGTCAATGAAATTTAACTGGCCTGCTTGATCTTTAATAATAAAATATACAAAAAAAGTTATTTGTTTGAATGCATCCAGTAATCCTAACAAAACAGTTAAATTAATGACAGAAATATAAATAAAGGGCTTGTTGCAGGAATGTGAATGGAGGTGACCAAGGTTAGGAACTAAACATTCCAGAATATCTCACATTGAGGAGAAATAGGCAACGTGGAACAGGAGGATGGATAGGTGTGACTTAATAAAACAGAGAGAAAGGATCCCACTTACTTTATTTCAAAAATAGACCTCTTTCATAGAAATACAAAACAGTATACATTTTTTACATTCATAGTGTCATCAAGGTTTTAATCAAAGTAATCAAAATAATGGTTTTAATCAAAGTTAACATTTTCAACGACAAAATGTGTTGGGAATTTATTTTAAAACAACTAAGAAATTAAAGTGTAATTTGAAAATATGTATCCTGTAGCAAATGTGTCACAGTGCAAAATAAAGAACGGGAAAATGATCGGACGTAGTCGAGTCGAAGTTCAGTAAAAGTCATTCACTCAAAAAGTCACGCGGAGCTTTTTAAAACCCCGCACACTCCAAATGACGTTATCGCATTGTGACGCCATGACGTCACTTGGAATCTCCTGTGCCAGTTCAAATCAGCCTCCGGAGTGAGCTGCTACAATCCCTTCAAAAAACAAAAATCCAAAAGGTGAGGAGGTCCAGCTGTTGAAAAGAAATTAAAGACAGCATTAGATAAAAATAGTTGCATCATGGAGCAATAAATTTTGAAGTGGAGAAGAGGAATAAATCATTAATAGTGAAAGGGAAAACAGAACACAAGATGAAACTAACAAGAGACATAAAACTAGACTGTAAAAAAGCTTCTTTATATAGATTTAGAAAGAATATCAGATGATCAGATGTGACTTTACACAAAGAAAGAGGAAAAATTATATTGGAGAAAAAGGACATAGAGCAGAGAAATTAAACACATATTTATTTATCTTTTACCTTCAGAGAAGAAAGCACAGAAAACTTCCTAGAAATGGTCAAGTATAGGGCCTAGAATTAATAATATGCCAAAATAAATTAGCACAAGTGAAAAAAATATTGCTGGAGAAAATAATGAAACGGAGTGCTGATAAACCCCTCATAATAAACCCTTATAGCTCTATGGGCAGGTATGAATATTGTGGATGAGTTGGTGTGACTTTGAATGAAACACATGGAGATCAGAACTACAGATGTAAAGGTCTCTATTTAAGCAAGAGAAGCAGAGATTCTGGAAGAATTTTTCCTTATTGAAAAGATTCCCATTGAACTCAAAAAGGTTTATTCTCTAAGTACCAAGATAAAAGCTCGTTATTTCACAGTTTCAATGGTTATATTTACAGTTTGAGCCAACATTCTGAGTATGGGCCTGTAGAATTATATATTATACTGTGAGCACATCTCAACAGAACAGAAACACTTCAGTGTACTTACACACCTTTGTTAGAATCCAGGCAACTAAAGACAACTTTCTTTTATCACTGCATTGAGAGATTGCTCTCTGCAGACAAAGGTGTTTATTTAAGCAGCTAGCATCAGCCTAGATTGAAGACCAGTTCTCTTTTGTATTAGCTAGCTGCTATCCACATAACTTCTGAAAGATGTCACTCACCTAACAATTGCTGTAGTTCGTGACACACTGATCATCAGCTTGAAAAGTCAAATTGTTCTGGTACAGTTCCCATTCTAAAAGTTGGAAGACAATATATGTGTTCTACAATTTAAGAAAGGAAGGTAAGAAAAAGTTGAGAAAACAGTAAATCCCAGTATCTGCAGAGATTCTTGTTTAAATCTATATTAAAGTCAAGTTTATTGTCATCTGTTTGTACAAGTACAACCCGACGAAATAGTGATGTGACCAGACACAAAACACACAAACAAACAATACATATGCAGGATAAATATTTCATCAATATAAATAAATATTGTTTTGTGCACATGAGAGTCTCAGATGGTTCGTGTGAGCAGATCCTTTGTTATTCAGTATTCTCACTGCCCATGGGAAGAAGCTGTTCCTCACCCTGGTGGTGCTGGCTTTGATGCTCCTGCATTTCTTGCCCGGCGGGAGTAGCTGAAAGATGCTGTGTGCAGGGTGGAAGTGGGTCCTCAATGATTCTGCTCATCCTCTTCAGACAACGATCCCAGTAGATCATGTAGATGGGGGGTGGCGGAAGTGGGAGGAAGACTCCACTGATCCTCTCTGCCATACTTATGATCCTGAGGATTGACTACTGATCCATCTCTCTGCAGCAAACAGGCCACACAGTGATGCAGCTGGCCAGGACATTCTCGATGGAGCTCCTATAGAAGGCAGACAAGATAGTGGCCTTGCCTACCTCAATCTTCTCAGATCATAGGTAATATAAAATCATAGGTATTCAGGAAGATCCAGTACAACTACCTGAAGGCTATTACCAATTCATAAAGCTGAAGACTTAGCAGCTGTGGCAGGGCTGCATACCATCAAATCCTAGAAAGCAGTTCAACGTCTTCCACACTCACTTTGAAAGGGAAAACATTGATGTTCCCTGCACCCTCACAATCCCGCATAGCCATGGTGACTTTGCACTCCCAGTCACTGGAGCTTATGTGAAGAATCTCCCAAAGGATGAACCAATCCATGGAAAGCATCTGGTCCAGGCAGAGCACCTGACCACATCCTTAAAATCTGCATGAGCCTCTGGCTGGAGTATTTGGACACATTTTCAACCTCTCATCACTATGGTCTTGGTGCCTCACCTGTTTTAAAAGGACTTCTTTAATACTGGTACCTTGCAACGTGACGTGCCTCAATGACCACCAGTAAGTCAACTCCTGCCTCAGGAAGGACTTGGACCCACTTCAATTCACCTATTGTCAGAACAGCTCAATGGCAGATGTCATCTCACTGGTCCTTCACTCTGTGTTAGATTAACTGGACCACAACACCACCTATATGGGACTGTACATTGATTACAGCTTGGCATTTAACACCATCGTACCACCATCACTGGCACTGACTCTAGTCAATTGAAGACATCTATGTGAAATGCTGGCTCAAGATAACTGATACCATAAAGGACCCACATCACTGTGGTCACAATCTCTTCTCGCTGCTACCTTCAAGAAGAAAGTACAGAAGCCTGAGGTCCAGCACCTCTAGGTTCAAGAACATTTTTGTTCCCAACAGCTCTTAGACTCATGAGCTTCCCTCTGTACTACTCTAACCAACAATGGCCCCAGAATTACCATATCTGCATTATAGAAACATCAAATTTTATTTGCACAAACTGCCACAGTGAATAGTTTAAATTTAGACATACACCACAGTTACAGGTCATTTTGGCCCATGCGTCTGTGCTGTCCTATTTACATCAAATTAACCTACACCCCCAGTACATTGCAAATGGTGGGAGGAAACCAGAGCCACCAGGGAAAGTCCACACATAGTTGGGGAGAATGTACAAACTCCTTATAGTGTGAGATTTGAACCCTGGCCCCAATCGCTGGTGCTGTAAAGGTGTTGTGCTAACTGCTAAACTATGCCGTCCAAATTTATCCTTTTATATTACTATCTCTTTTGACGGCACATGTTGTGGTAATTTACCCTATATACTTATGTAATCATTAAATTTTTTTGATCATTTTTTGGACGGGGGGGGGCAGGTCGACTTTTACACGGGTCACGCATTTGACCTTGTAAGTACCTTCATTGTTCAAGGTGTTGGGAGCTTAGATGACTGGGACCACGGTGTCGAGAGTTTGGATGCACAGGCGGCCGGGGCGAGGATTCACAGTTGGCTGTTCGGATGGCCGGGCAGCTGGGGTGAAGATCCATGGTTGGGAGCTCGGATGGGCAGACAGGCGGGGCAAGGATCAGTGGTTGAGAACTTGGATGGGCAGGCAGCCAGGGTGAAGGTCCACGGTCGGGAGCTCGGATCGGCAGGAAGCCAGGACAAGGATCCATGGTTGGGAGCTCGGATGGGCAGACAGCCGGGGCAAGGATCCATGGTTGGGAGCTCAGATGGGCAGGCAGTTGGGGCGAAGATCCACGGTCGGAAGGTCGGATGGGCAGGCAGCTGGAGCGAAGGTCCACGGTCGGGAGTTCGGATGTGCAGGTGGTTGGTGCATCAGGATCTCCAGTGGATGGGCATCCGTGCTGAAAGTCTGCTGTCGGAGTGTCACGAGCTCTGGTGGTCAGGCGGTAAGGGTGAAGGTCCGCTATTAAGGTGTCAGGAGCTCCGATGGGTGGGCGGTCGGTGCCAAAAATAGGGGGTCAATTTTTACACAGGTTATACAAAACACCAGATTTTTGGGCCAAAAAAGGGAGGGTTGATTATTACTCGGTATTGATGATTACACAAGTATTTGTTGTTGGTGCATCATGCATACCTGTGTGCAACAAAAAGAATTTTTGCACATTTGTACATTGTATTTATGCATGATAATAAACTCTCTTATCTCATATCATATCCTGAGATTAATCATTGCTCGTGGAGAAAAAAAAAGCAATTAAACCTGGGCCTTTAATCTATCAAGTATAGAATAATGAGAGTCAATCTCATTGAAACGTTCATGGTTGAACAGGATATAAACAGAGATGGTTTTGCTTTGACCATTCAGGACATTTGATGTCTAACTGATGGTCAACCTGGAATCAATGCATAAAAGGGGCTGTTTAAGTCATATATCCATGGAAATGAGAAGAAATGTCCTGACTCAGAGGGTGAGAATGTTTATAATTCATTCAGGATTGAAAGTAAATTCAGTCATATGTCTGTCTCTTTCTCACTGGTCTGCTGTGTGAACCGATACTGGATTGATTTCACCTCTGAAATCACCATTGAAGAGGGGTGTGAAAGCTCAGTCATTGAGTTTATTTATGACAGGAAGCAACCAAATTTTGGAAATTATGGCAACCTCAAAGAGTTGGTATTAGAACCTTAGAACATTACAGAACAGAAACAGCCCCTTCTGCCTTTCTATTCTGGCCAAACCATTTTTATTTTTGCCTATTCCCACTGACCTGCGCCCAGTCCATAGTCCTCCATACCTCTCCCATCCATGTACCTGTCCAAATTCTTATTAAAGATTAAAATTGCATCTGCATTCACCCGTTAGCATTTAACACGTGGCTAAAGACATGGTACAGGAGGGAGGGCTTCAGATTTCTGGATCATTGGGCTCTCTTCCAGAGAAGGTGGAGCCTGTTCTGACAGGATGGTTTGCATCTGCACTGGAGGGGGTCTAATATCTTTGTGGGAAGGTTCGCTAGTGCTACTCTGGTGGGTTTAATTTGCAGGGGGAGGGGAACCAGATTGTCAGAGCAGATAGAGGAGTGGAGGAGGGAAAAGATGATGCGAAAATTACATGCACCATTACAAGTGGAAATTTTCTAAAGTGCCCCTATTTCAATTTTATTAATTTAGGAAAGGCAAATGAACTTAGAGATTGGATTGGCATGTGGGATTATGACATTGTGGCCATTAGTGAAACTTGGTTGTAGGAGGGGCAGGACTGGCAGCTCAGTGTTCCAGGTTTCCGTAGCTTCAGATGTGATAGAACGGGGTGGGGCGAATGACAGGGGGAGGCATGGCATTGCTCATCAGGGAAAATATCACAGCTGTGCTCAGGCAGGACAGACCAGAGGACTTGTTTACTGAGGCTATATGGGTAGAGCTGAGGAATGGGAAAGGTATGACCACACTCACAGGTTTGGATTATAGACCATCCAATTGTCAATGAGAATTGGAGGAGCAAATCTGATAGAGATTGCAGACAGCTGCAGGAAACATAAGGTTGTGATAGTAGGGATTTTAATTTTCCATTATTGACTGGGACTCCCATACTGTAAAAGGGCTGGATGGCTTGGAGTTTGTCATATGTGTTCAGGAAAGTTTTCTAAATCATCATATAGAGGTACCAACTAGAGAGAATGCAATACTGGACCTCATATAAGGGAATGAGAAAGGAAGCAACATGTGTAGGGGAACATTTTGAGTCACTGATTAGAATGCCATTAGTTTCAGGTTAATTATGCAGAAGAATAGGTCTGGGCCTTGTGTTGAGATTCTAAATTGGAGATTTTAAGAAAATTAGCACAGAAAAGTGGTACGACATTAATTCACTGAACTCAAAATCCAGTCTGCTCAGGGATTGGGTGAGTCTGGATTTTTGGATTTTCCAGATTCTCAGGCAATACTTTTGTCATTCAAATTTGAGGAGGAATAGATTTTGATAGTTTATTAATGGAACATTATCGCATATAAAGTACAAAATTTCTGCATCTGTAGCGCTTATGGATGCACTCACACAAAAGTCCGCTAAATTTAAAAAAAAAGTTTGAGAGCTCTCGAAAAGTCTGGATTCTTGGACGGTGCGGATTTTTGGCATCCAGATTTTTGGACTTGTACTGTACTGCTTTTATTTACTGCTTCTAATCTGGCATCAAAACTTCCTAATGCAAAAAAACTGCCGTTTTTTTAATTCAATCATGCATTTGCTTCAGATTTCTCCTTTTTAAGAGAACAGATGGAAATGTGCAGGTGGCCCTGCAATAAAATCATCTCCACTTGAGTGAAATGAAGGGGGTTACAAACCAACCCATTTCCTTACAGATCCGACACTTCTGACAAATTACCAAAGCAACACCCAGCTCTAATTTTGACTGACAACTACGACGCTAAGGTTACAGTCCAGTGGCCCAGCCCCTGCCCTGCGTTGATTGGGCAATTCTGAAAGATTATTTGATTGACAGCTTCTTTCAGGACTCCGGGTTACAATCGCCTTGGAAACCGCCGGAGCGGCGCCAGCGCTGGCGCTCATGAATGGGTGACGTCACGGAGCTGGCGCCAGGGAGTCTGGAGCTGAATCCGCTGATTGCTTCTTGTTCCTGCCAATTCATCACCTGTCAAAACTCGCCCTGTTTGCCTTGAGAAAACGAATCTACCTCGATCAACACAGCTGGCAGGGACAACCAGATGTGCAAAGATCAGTCCTCCAAAAAAGTTTACGGTCCGAAAAAAAAGTTGAGGCAAAATATGTGCACAAGTGGAAACTTCCGTCGAAAGTTCAAAAAAGTGCATTTGGGTGGGGGGGGGGGGGGGGAACAAAAGTTGCAAACTCATTTGCTTTTTCTCAACTCGAAGTGGAATGATCGGGTGCATATCAAAACTGGTCCGAAAGACCAAGTTTAGACACGTCAAACCAGAAATGACTTTAGAAAAGTTTCTGTACAAATCGCGAAGTAACGAACCGGCAACGAGGCATGCAAATTGAACATGAATTGGAGGCGCCAGTAGTTTTGCAAATTGAAACGGTTTGGAATCATGCAAAAAAAAGTTTTTTTTTCCCAAACAACTGTTGCTTCGTACAGCTGCGTGAAACCGCCGTTTGTATTAGTCACAACCAGAATGTTTTTTTTTAATTGCAAACGGACTTTTAATCTCTTTGGAAGTGTAGGACCAAAAGATTTGTCGGAACAGAAGTTTTTTTAAAAAAAACTGCTCTTGAAATAAAAATGAACTCGCTAGTCGTGGCCCGAACCATTGATTATGTGTCTTTATCTCTGCTATATAAAGTACACTGACCTGCTGAGCTTCTCCAGCATTGTATTACTCGCTACAGACACGAGTTCTGGTTGCAGTTTTCAAATCTCTTTAGATTCATGAAAACTCCCAGTGGGAAATTGCTAAATCTCTAAAAGGTTGTTGAAAATATAATTTGCCAAAATTGCTTATTTTGTTCTCTACCCTGATGCAGATGGACTCAGAAAGAAAACTCGACAGGAAAACTCCCGCTCCCCCCCCCCCCCCTCCCTCTCCTCCCCAGCTGTGCGGTTCTTGCTTCTGCTTCCCCCGGTGGCGCTGGTCATTCGTTCCAAGATGCCCTATGGCCTGGGGTGTTTCTGAACCCTTGTCGCTCATCTTTCCAAAGGCAGGGCGTCGAGAGGAGGTGAAGTGACGTTGCTTTTCTGAGCAAATCGCGGGGGTGTGGCTGCAAACTCGGCTGTGATAAATAGAGGGAAGTCCAAAACATAGCTAACATTTCTGCTTTTAATCCAAGGTCGTGCATCCAAACAAGGATTTTTAATTTTGGGGGGAGGAGGGGGGGTGGGGGGGAGAGGGGAAGGCAAAGGTTTTCCGAGAGGAAATTTGAGGGAGGAGAGATGAAAGCCATCAGCCCCATCCGATCGGTGAGAAGCTGTCACGAGGCGGTGTGCTGTCTGTCTGATCAGAGTTTGGCCATCTCACGGAGCAAGAACCCCGTGGAAGACTCCATCACCTTGCTGTACGACATGAACGATTGCTACTGTAAATTGATAGAGCTGGTCCCCAGCATTCCACAGAACAGAAAAATCAGTAAAGTGGAAATCTTGCAGCACGTTATCGATTATATATTTGACTTGCAGATTGCATTAGAAAGCCAGCAACAAGACCCCGAGCACATTGCTTCAAGCAGTTCCAGTCTCACACTGCAGGTAACCCACTGGGTGGATTTGGCGATCGTGAAAGCGTTATTTTTAAAGCAGCCGAAGTTTCTTTTTTAACTGTTAACGTCTCCCCCTCTCCACTTGCAGCGAGCCGAGTTGGCCAGTGAAGGAGAGAGTTTGGCCTTGTGTCACTGATCCACCCCACGGTAAGTTGCAGGGCTTGAGATTGCGCCACGAACACGCAGCCCTTCGCTGCGGAGATCATCGCTGAAACACTTCGGATGTTTCGAAGGTCTCCTGACCGCCACAGTGTATCGATTTATTAAAAGCGATGAAAGCCGCTTTACAAATAAATCTGCGACAATGAGGTTTGTGCTGTTGACCAACTGGGTCTGAATTTGCTACCTAGTCCTGGGGATTTTGATTTGTTACAGTATCTTGGGAATGAATGAAATGGGGGGGGGATGAAACTCGAGCGGACTTTTGGTTACAAATGTTGGTTGCGATGCAGTTAGCCAGCGGGAAGGGAGTTGGATGGTTTGTATCGGGCACTAAGATGAGATGCAGAAGAAACGTTGCAGATGTTTGTCGCGGTATTACCCGCAGGAAGGCGCCTCCAAAGATTAATATCTTTTTGTTCCTGTTTTCTGGGGAATTTTAGCTAGACAGCAGCGATGCCGCTGCGGGCCGAGGGGGAGATCTGTGTGTCTAGAGGGGTTTCTGATGTTTTATCAGGCCGGGGCTTGTGCACGGTTCCTGGCTGGCGCCAGCTTGTCTAACCCTGCTCTGTTGCGCTCTCCCACGACTCGCTGGCTGACACGCCTCTCCATTCAATCCTGCAGGTGTGCATTCAAGTCGTGGCTGCAGGAGTGGCCTGCCAGCGAACCAAGCGTCGAGACCCACCCCCAACTCTTTCCGTTTCCACTTCAAGCCATGTCTTCAACACTTCAGCCGTTTCGAGGATGTGTGATTTTATTTTTGAACGAGCATATCTGGGAAATGCTTTCCATTTGGCAGCCAGATTACTGAACTTAACCCTTGATAGTATTTTTTTCAAAGCCTCTAAAGGGACCAAAGACTTTTATGGAGTCATCTGACTTCAGAAATTATGTGATTAACTTTGGAAAGATGCTGTTGCTTGGATCTTGGAGAAACAGCAGCAAGTGGCAGACTGGGAATGATCTTATTGTGGATAAAACAGTGGGGACTTGACTGGCCTCCAGAATAAAATACTAGAATGGCTTGTGTATCCCCACTTCCAAATTAATTGAGAGTTATTTTGGTCACTTTGCAGTATTCAAAATTCTTAGTCCTGTTTTTACCCAACACGATCTGTGGCACAGAAAACCATGCCGAAAGCTGCAGATCCCATGTCCTGTAAGCTTGTTGGTTCTCCTTCAGTGGTGCAGTATTTGCTTCCTGTAGAATTAGGAGTCACTGCCCTTGCTGTCATAGACCATTTCTTGTGATTACTGTTTGAGTGAAGTTCGCTGCTAAACTGCTGATTAGTTGGCATTTGAAGAGTAGCTACTCGAAATGTGGCCAGAGTGCAGGATACTTGGAGGATCCACTAGCTAGATCCCCCTTTCCCTCCCAGCATGGGCAAGAAGGATGGAAATATGTTTCAGATCTTAGCCTGAAATGAGAGATCTGGTTTATTGAAGATGATAAATACAACATTGACTGAATTGTTGGCTGGAATTCTCTGGCATTATGCCACCAATTACATCTCATTCAGCATTCGGGCTTTATAGGACAGGAACTAAATTGTGGACCCAAGGGACTGTTCATCTGCAGCACTGGGTTTAGATTAGGAGGTCTTTGTTTACCACTTTACAACTCAAACTTCTGGGCTAAAATAAATTGTGCATTATAGCTGTGAACCAGAATCCAACGTTCTTTGTATTGACTTTCCAAACAAATCACACAACCACCCAGTTGCAGTTGGAACCGTAGTAACCTTTGTATGTATTGGAAGGAGGAAATTATGTCCATTTTGGTGCAAGTGCACAAATCTTGGAGGACAGTTTCAAGTAGATGCTGCTTCACTAACCTGTAGAATTGGGAGTGAAGCCCCCAACTTTTGCGAACTCTATACTAGAGTATCTTTTGTATATTTGTGGGGAGCGATGTTCCTGCAAACATGTATTCTTCTGACTTTTAAAAAGAAAACTTTTTATAAAAGTTTATGGAAATGTAAATTTTATACATAATAAAAATGCATTTACAAACACAATTGTCAATTTTAAAATGCAAACTTCATAAGAATGATTGGATGAATGCAATACTTGAGGGAGGAACAACTGCAGAATAAAAATGATTGCTTGCACAAACCCTTCAACTATTCAGGAATCCGACTTCCAATTGAGAGCTATTTTCAAAAAGGTGCACTTGTGGAATTTTTCCCTGATGCACATCTACCCCCTCATTTACAAATAGTAACATAGGTTGTGAGTTTGTATATAAGCTGTTCTGGAAACCAGCAAGATATTTTAATAAAGACCCTTTGAAATATTAACACACATTCAGAGAACTCATAAAATATTAATGCTTTCCCCAGGGATCTTGTCAATTATTGAACTAGTTGGAACAGGGTAAAATATTGTACACCCCCCCACAGTGATCCCATAAAATATTAACAAATCTGTTAAAATATCAACGCATCCAATAAATTTATAAAATGTTAATATACTTGCTGAGACTCCATAAAATAGCAGTCCCTAGAATCAGGAAAATACTGTGCTTTTTCAGACAGCTGCTAAAATAACAGCCTGTTAAATATGAATAATTTCCCAGCAACTTGGTTAATATTTTAAAATCTGAATTTGTTAACATTCAACGAACTTCAAGAGAGACTTAATGCAAAATTCGAGCAACTCCACAGAACATGGACACAGTCCCAGAGATTCTAAATAAAGCCACGTCTCCAGAAGATACGAATGGCCAGAAATTCCTTGCAATATATTATCGGATGGATCAAATGTACCATAAAATATTACTGTCCATCAGAACCCATAGAATATAAATACACATCTAGCTATTTCATTGTAATTGCAGAGACTGTAAATGATTAATTCTGATATTCTGAAAAATATAACTCTCTTGAGATTGTCCATAATATTAACACATTTCCAGGAAACCCATCAGGCCACAAATTCTCAGAAAGCCCAGACAAAATTGACATTTCTATAAAATATTGAAAAAAATCCCAGCAGTTCCCTAAAATATTGAAAAAGTATCAAGTATAAACAAATCCCAGTAATTCTATAAAATATTAACACCCAATGATAGCATAAAACATAAACACACTTACACCTATTCAAGGCAATATTAACGTACTCCCAGGAGCCACAGAATATTAATATCCTTGTGATTTCATGTAATTCACATTCAAAGAGACTCCATAAAATCTGAAAGCACTCCCAGGGTGCCCATTAAAAAAAATTATCACACCTGGAAATTCCATAAAATATCAACAGATTCCCAGTGACTTCACACATCTCAATAGGTCCCGAGAGCTATTGTTAATACAATATTAACATACCCTCAGAGGACTTATAAAATAGTACACTAGCTGCAACGTTTAAAGTAGGATAACTTCCCAGACCTCCACACTGACATTTATCCTGTAAAATATTAGCATTCCTCCAGAAGCTGTAAAAAGTTAAACAGATCCCAATTTTACACAAATAGTGTGTAAAATATTAGCACATTCCCAGCAATTCCAGAAAATATGGACCTCCCAGGGATTCCACAATTCACTCCCACAGATCCTATAATATTAAACTCAGGGATACTCTATAATAGGAACACTAAGATAATGAGGTGGCAATTCATTAACACTCTTGGAGGTCCCATCTAAAGCAACCCTGTCTCAGATCATGTGAAATATTTGATATTCAAAAAAATTTCCAATGACCCCATAAAATATCAACAACCTTCTAGAGATCTATTCCATAAAATATTCCATACTCCAATCTATTTCATGTATTATAACACTGCCAGACATCCCATAATATATACATTGGAAAGCCTGTAAATTATTAACACACTTCCAATTTCCATAAAGTATGAGCACATTCCCAATGCTCATGAAATTTTAACACACTCCCAGAGAACTTAAATATTCACAATCTCAGGAATTCAATAAAATGTTAAATTACTCCCAGTGATTGAACAAAATATAGCACATCACCATGAGTCCATAAAATATTAACTCCTGGATATCTCATAAAATATTACCATAGTCTTATTACTGAAAATACTAAATTCACAAAAATTCTGCTAAATATTAAAACTCAGGAGAACCCATAAAATATGAATAAATTAGTCATTAAAAAAATTCTGAATAGGCTCCCAGGTGTCGTACTAAATATAAATATGATCCCAACAGCTCACTAAAAAGAAACTATCTCCAAGAGATTCTGTGAAGGTGTTAATTTAAATCTAGACATACTGCAAGGAAACAGGTCATTTCCGCCACGAGCCTGTGCACCCAATTAGAACCAGTTGACCTACAACCCCGGGTACATTTTTGGAATGGTGGGAGAAAACCAGGGCACCCAGAGGAAGCCCACGCAGTCACAGGGAAAGCATGCAAACTCCTTACAGACATAGCAGGATATGAACCTTGTCCTGACCGCTGGCGCTGAAGCAGCATTGCATTATCCGCTATGCTAACTGTGCCGCCCATTATATTAGTGCATTCTGGGAAATAGTAACTTTAATAACAGGCTCATAAAATACTAGTCACTTCCAGAGATCTCTTAAAATATGAAGACTCCCAGGCCACCAGAAAATATGAACATGTTTCCAGGCATTCATAAAATTCTTGCACACTCCAGCAAACCTGTAAAATATTAAAACTATTTCACGATCCCATAAAGTAGAAACACACTTCCTACACTTTAGAATGTTAACAATGCCAGATACCCAAGTATAATCACATTCCTAACTTGTACATTAAATATTTAAAAATTCCCAGTGAATCTGCAAAATATTGACAATCTCCCTCAGGGACCCAAAATATTAAAATACTTCCAGAGATCCCATAAAACATTACACATTTCCCAGCGAGTCCATAGAAATTCACCAACTTCCTCATGTATGCATAAATTATTAAAGCCCTCTCAGATATTTTGCTAAATATTGATGCCCTAGAAATGGAATAAGGTATTAGCATATTGCCTGAGGTTTATTCAAATAGTTATGCACAGATCCATTCTGAAATATTAATACTATAAAAACTCCCAGAGATCCCAAATATCATTAACACATTTCCAGCAGATACCATGAAATATTAAAATCTCTGGAATATCACCTAAAAATAGCTGTTTCCCCCAATCCCATTACCTATTAAGAAACTTCAAAAGAACACATAACAAATTAAAATAATCCCCACATCTCCATAGGTATTAATTGACCCCCTAGGGATCCCATGAAATATTAATGTGTACGTAATCATAGAAAATAAAAAGAATCTCCCAGTAATCCCATTCTGCACACAACAGCTCCATAACATATGATCAAAGTCCCATAAAATGTTAATGCACGACCAGTAATTCCAAAAGCCATCTCCGCACATTCCCCGGCAGTAAACAAAATAATAGATTCCCAGTGACTCTATAATTTTTTGAAAAATTGTCAGAGATCCCATAAATAGGTAATCTCTGAGCATTCCATGATAAATGTACTCCAGAATTCATTGAAAATGTTAAATTCCCAGCAACTCCAGAATGTTTCAAGAGGTTCTACGAAAAAAAATAATGAACTCCCATGAGAAATTAACACACTCCCAGCAGCGCTGCAACTATTAAGGTGCCCATAAAAAATGTTACATTTCAAATCAATTCCAGCAACTCCATCAATATTTATATTCTCCCGGAGTTGGTATAAAATATTAATTCTCAGCAAAGTATTCTCTTGAATGAGCCTATATTTCTTTACACCTAGAGAGTCAGCCTATATAATATTAAGAATCTTGCAGCAATTGCAGGGATCCCATGAAATACTTACAAATTCTTAGCAACTCTGTAACTCATTGTATATACAAGCTCATACTGCTGCCATTAAATATTAGGATAGAGAACAGAAAATAAAATATTAAGCAACTTCAATCAAGAAGGTACAGGTATATGATCAAGTTCATGTTTATTGTTTTCTGATTTTACATCGACATATACAACCCGATGAAATAATGCATTGATGGACCAAAGTGCACAAACAAAGACACATAATACACCCGACACACAAATGACATAAGTACATATAAAAATAACTGACAAGTTTCTAGAATTGTTCAACAGTCTCATTGCCTGCGGGAAGAACTGTTTCCTAGCCTGGAAATCTTGGTTTTTCATGCCCCCATACCTCTTCCATGAAGATAGTGTCTCAAAGATGTTGAAGGCTGAATGGTAAGGGTCTCGATGATTCTCTGAGACCATTTTCAGCACTGCTCTCTATCGATATTTTTTTTATATGGTGAACCATATCAACCAAAATACACACAAACATTTCCCTCTTAAATATTCACAGTAGGATTTTCTCCCCTTTAATCCCCCCTACCATCCCTCCCCCTCCAAACCCATTGAATGCTCAACATATTCTTCTTTGGCTTGGCTTCGTGGACGAAGATTTATGGAGCGGTATGTCCACGTCTGCTGCAGGCTCGTTGGTGACTGACAAGTCCGATGTGGAATCGGCAGGTACGGTTGCAGCGGTTGCAAGGGAAAATTGGTTGGATGGGGTTGGGTGTTGGGTTTTTCCTCCTTTGCCTTTGTCAGTGAGATGAACATATACAATACAATAAAACCATTAAACAATGTATCACACAATGAAAATAAACAAGAAAAATGTGTCATCTACTTTTACAAGTCATTTTGTCTTCTTATCATTTTAGGGGATGGAGGTCCAAGGCAAGCCCTCTCTGTTATGTTCCTTGTACAGCTCCCAAATTTGTTCAAATAATGTGACTTTATTTTTTTAATTATATGTTATTTTTTCCAATGGAATACATTTCTTCATTTCTATGTACCATTGCTGTACTCTCAGGCTCTCTTCTGATTTCCAAGTTGACATTATACATTTTTTTGCTACAGCTAAGGCTATCATAATAAATCTTTTTTGCGTTTCATCCAGTTTGAGGCCTAATTCTTTACCTCTTATATTACTTAGAAGAAAGATCTCTGGATTTTTTGTATGTTGTTTTTTGTGATTTTATTTAATACCTGATTTAGATCTTCCCAAAACTTTTTCACTTTCTCACATGCCCAAATTGCATGTACTGTTGTTCCCGTTTCCTTCTTCCAGCAAAAACATCTATCGGATAATGTTGGATCCCATTTTTTTAACTTTTGGGGCGTGATATATAACCTGTGTAACCAATTATACTGTATCATGCGTAACCTTGTGTTTATTATATTCTTCATAGTTTCACAGCATAACTTTTCCCATATTTCATTTTTTATCTTTATGTTTAAATCTTTTTCCCAATTTGTTTGGGTTTATAGCTTATTTCATCATTTTCCTTCTCTTGCAGCTTGATGTACATGTTCGTTATAAATCTTTTTTATTATCGTGTCTGTAATCACATATTCAAAGCTGCTTCCTTCTGGTAATCTCAGTCTGTTTCCCAATTTATCCTTTAGGAAGGCTTTCAGTTGATAGTATGCAAACATTGTACCATGAGTTATTCCATATTTGTACTTCATTTGTTCAAATGTTAATAAATTATTTCCCAAAAAACAATTTTCTATTCTTTTAATTCCTTTTCTCTCCCATTCTCTAAAGGAAAGGTTATCTATTGTAAAAAGGATTAGCTGATTTTGCTTCAATAATAATTTTGGTAGTTGGCAATTTGTTTTTTTTTTCCTTTCTAAGTGAATCTTCTATATATTGAGTAAATGATGCAAGACTGGTGAACTTTTATATCATATCAGCTTTTCATTGCACTTATAAAGTATATGTTCTGGTACCTTCTCCCCTATTTTATCTAGTTCTATCTTAGTCCAATCTGGTTTTTCCCTTGTCTGATAAAAATCTGATAAATACCTTAATTGTGTAACTGCAACACTATCCTCGGTTTCCCCCCTTTCCATAAAAAAAAATCTGTTTGCTCATAGTTTTGCTATTATCTGATTCTACCGGGACCAATGCCTGAAGAGGGCGCACAAAATCAGTGAACCGGTGCGGACTCGAGAGGCCAACATGGCCTGTTTCCGCTCCGTAAATGGTTATATGGTTATATGGTTATGAAGTGTGTTTCCATAAAAATTTCCTTATTATTCTCTTTAGTTCATTAAAGAATTTCTCTGTTGAGGGAATTGGTAATGATTGAAATAAGTATTGGGAAGACATTATTTTAATGCAATTTACTCCCCCCCCCCCCCCCCCCCATCTACATTAGTGGTAATTCTTTCCAATGTTCTAAGTCTTCCTGCAATTTCTTTATTAGTGGCTGATAATTTAATTTGTACAGGTGGCTTAAATTATTATCCAATCTAATACCTAGGTATCGGATTGCTTGTGTTTGCCATTTAAATGGTGATTCTTTTTTAAATTCTGTATAATTCGCATTACTCATTGGCATCACTTCACTTTTATTTGCGTTGATCTTGTACCCCAATATTTTTCCATATTCCTCAATTTCTTATGTAATTCTTTTACTGATATCTCTGGTTCTGTTAGGTATACTATGATGTCATCTGCAAATAAGCTGATTTTATACTCTCTATTTTTATCCCTTTTATTTTATTTTCTGTTCTTAACAGTTCTGCCAATGGTTCTATTGCTAAGGCAAACAATGAGGGGGATTGTGGACATCCCTGTCTAGTTGACCTACTTAATTTAAAGTGATTCGATACATATCCATTTACTGATACTTTATTATACAATGCTTTAATCCAATTTATATATTTTTCCGGTAGATTGAACTTCTGTAACACTTTAAATAAGTAATTCCACTCTACTCTGTCAAAGGCTTTTTCTGCATCTAGAGCAACAGCCACTGTTGGTTTCTTATTTCTTTGAACTGCGTGGATTAGATTAATAAGTTTGCAGACATTGTCTGCTGTTCATCTTTCCTTAATAAATCCAGTTTAAACTTGTTTTATTATTTTTGGTACACAGTCGGCCAATTTGTTTGCTAATAATTTTGCTATTATATTATAATCTGAATTAAGTAGAGATATTGGTCTATATGATGCTGGTGTTAGTGGATCCTTTCCCGTCTTTGGTATTACTGTAATTATTGCTGTCTTACATGAATCTGGCATGTTTTGTGTTTCTTCTATCTGGTTCATTACTTCCAGGAGAGGAGGAATTAATAACTCTTTAAATGTTTTATAAAATTCTATTGGGAATCCATCCTCTCCGGGTGTTTTATTGTTCGGCAGCTTTTTTAATATATCCTGTACTTACTCTATTTCAAATTGTTTTATCAGTTTGTTTCGTTCCTCTCATTGCAATTTCGGCAGTTCAATTTTAGCTAAAAACGCTTTTATTTAACCATCTTTCCCCTCGTTCTCATTTTGGTATAATTGTTCATAAAATTCCTTAAAGTTCTCATTAATCTTCATTGGATTATATGTAATTTGTTTGTCCTTTTTCCTTGATGCCAATACTTCTTTCAGCTTGTTCTGTTTTAAGTTGCCAGGCTAATATTTTGTGTGTTTTTTCTCCTAATTCATAATACTTTTGCTTTATTTTCATTATGTTCTTCTCCACCTTATACGTTTGTAATGTTTTGTATTTTATTTTTTGTCAGCCAATTCTCTTCTTTTTGTTATATCATCCCTTTTTACTAGTTCCTTTTCTGTACTTACTATCTCCCTTTCCAACTGCTCTATTTCCCGACTGTAATCCTTTTTCATTTTAGTTACATAACTTATTATCTGCCCTCTGATGAAGGCTTTCATTGCATCCCATAATATAAATTTGTCTTTCACTGATTCTGTATTTATTTCAAAGTACATTTTAATTTGGCGTTCAATAAACTCTCTAAATTCCTGCCTTTTAAGTAGCATGGAGTTTAACCTCCATCTGTATGTTCTTGGTGGGATGTCCTCCAGTTCTATTGCTAATAACAGGGGTGAATGATCAGATAGCAATCTAGCTTTATATTCATTTTTCCTAACTCTCCCTTGAATATGGGCCAACAACAAAAACATATCAATCCTTGAGTATGTTTTATGCCTACTCGAATAATATGAGTATTCCTTCTCTCTTGGGTGCTGCCTCCTCCATATATCTATAAGTTTCATTTCCTGCATTGATTTAACCATAAATTTGGCCACTTTATTCTTTTTGCTAGTCTTTTGTCCAGTTTTATCCGACATTGGATCCAAGTTAAGGTTAAAATCCCCTCCTATCAATATATTCCCTTGCGTATCTACAATCTTCAAAAAAATATCTTGCATAATCCTCTTCATTAGGTGCATATATATTGATCAAATTCCAAAATTCTGAATATATCTGACACTTTATCATTACATACCTCCCTGCTGGATCTATTATTTCCTCCTCTATTTTGATTGGTCCAGTTTTATTAATTAATGTAGCTACACCTCTAGCTTTTGAATTATATGATGCTGCCGCTACATATCCTACCCAGTCTCTCTTTAATTTGTTATGTTCCACTTCAGTTAGATGCATTTCCTGCACAAATGCTATATCTATTTTTTTCTTTTTTCAGTAAATTTAATAGCCTCTTCCTTTTAATTTGGTTATGTATTCCATTAATGTTTATAGTCATATAGTTCAACATGGCCATCTCATACCTTGTTTACACCTCATTTCCACTTCCTCACCACCACCATCCCCCTTTTCCCCATTTTCATCTTTCAGTTTTCCCTTTTTAAACTCAATGTATGACAGCACATTTAAAACATAAAATACTTCAACAACTCCCACATCCAATATTCCCTTAGCCTCAAATGTCCCCACCTCTCTGAGTTGCCCCTTATTGCTTGCCGGACAACCACAACTCCCCTCTTCATTTGGATTGTAAACCCACTCGCAAGCGTAAACTGATTTTGCAGTGATGGTTATTCTCTCCCACCCAACCCCCCCGAAAATATTTTTTTCATATATAACAAAGCTCACCCTCTTTTTTTTCCCTTACTTCCTTTCTTCCCTTTTCTTTCCCTTCTTTAGTTTTTACATATACATTATTTTTACATCTTTATATGTATTTTGTCATTGTTCTTCGATCTTGTTACATCTCTTCATGTCTCCTTCTGTCCTGCAGGTGTTCTGCAAATTCTCATGCTTCCTCTGGATCAGAGAACAGTCTGTTTTGCACCCCAGGGATAAATATTTTAAGGATAGCTGGATATCTTAACATAAATTTATAACCTTTTTTCCATAGGATCGATTTTGCTGTATTAAACTCCTTCCTCTTCTTTAAGAGTTCAAAACTTATGTCTGCGTAAAAAAAATATTTTTTGACCCTTGTATTCCAATGGTTTTTTAACTTCTCTAATTTTATTCCTTGCCCGCTCTAGTATATTTTCTCTTGTCATATATCTCAAAAATTTTACTAAAACAGATCTTGAGTTTTGATGTGTCTGTGGTTTCGGAGCTAGTGTTCTGTGAGCCCTTTCTATTTCCATTCCTTCCTGTATTTCTGGCATTCCCAGGACCTTTGGGATCCATCCTTTTATAAATTCCTTCATATCTGTGCCTTCTTCATCTTCCTTTAGGCCCACTATTTTTATGTTGTTTCACCTACTTAGTTTTCCATCATATCCATCTTCTAAGCTAACAACTCTTGTGATTCTTTAACTTTTTTGTCACTTTCTTCCAGTTTTCTTCTACAGCCGTTTCTCGTTCTTCCATATTTTCCAATCTTTTCCCTATTTCTGTCATGACCAGCCCCATTCTACTCACTTTTTCTTCTGTACTTTTCATTTTTCTTTTAATTTCACTAAATTCTAACATCAACCATTCTTTTAATGCTCTCATTTGTTCTTACTTTTTTTTTAATTTATATTCTGCCCATTTGTTTTACCTTCTATTTCTCCGTGTAGATCTTGGTCTTCTTCTTCTTCCTCTTCTTCTGTGTCTGCACCTGTGTTTGTGTCTTCTTCTTCTCTTCCTTTTTTCTGTGTCTCTTCTGACTTTCCTGATGAGTTGTTTGTCTCACTTTGCTGGGCTGCTTCTTGCTTGGCTTCTTGCTGTTGGTCCTCTTCTTCTGAGCTACTCATCTGTTGGGCCTCCTGCTGCTGCCTTTCTTTCCTTTCACTCCCTTTCCTGTCACTTTCCTCTTCTTCCAGATGAGAGCCCTGGTGTCGGGCATCCCTCAGCTGGTCGCGTTGTATTTGCCCGCTCCTCAGCTGAGCCCCCCCTCCCATTGGTGTTCTCTTTGGTAAGTGCACTGCGCCCTTTTGTTTGGCTCAGAGAGTCATTTTTGCAGTCCAGCAGTCAGGGTTGGGCGGGTGGGGGGGGGGGGGGTCGTCACCGACCTTGGAGAATGGGCTCTCTTCTCCATGATGGCTCCCTGTTTCTTCATGCAGGTAAGGCCTTCTCCTTTCTCTTCTGGCATCTTTTCTTCTTTTTTTCCCATTGTTTTTACTTTTTTCCTTCTTGGGTGCCATTTTCTTTCTTTTCTCTACAACTTTATCTTTTATTTGTTATGTTTTGTATTTCTTGAACTTATTTTCTGGAGAGGGCCAGTATTCCCCTGCCAGCCACTACTCCATCACGTGACTCCTCCCTCCCCTGTAGTTGTTGTTGATAGAAGGAAGAAAGACCCCATTGTCTTCTTAGTTGATTTAATCATGCTCTGTAATAACCTCTGATCTGATGCCACGTAGCTACCATACTATCATGCAGGCAGACTGGACAACAGGACACTCACTATTGTGCTCCAGTAGACCATTGTTAGGATGGTGGCTGGTAGCCTTGACCTCCTCATCCTCCTTAGAAAGTGTAGACATGGCTGCACCCTCCTAATGAGATGTTGTGGGTTTAGGATAGGTCATAATTTAAATGGATTCCAAGGAACTTTGTGCTCCACATTCTCTCTACAATGGAGCAACTGACATGTAGTGGTGAGTGGTTCATTCTCCTGAAATCTACAATCATCTCCTTTGACATGCGTGGTGATACACCACTGTATGCTGTTACTACGTCACTGGCACTGCATCCCAAGTATGGCTGGCCCGCCTCTGTAACTTCTCTGGAATCCCCTAATAAAGGTGGTTATGCTTGAGTCTCTCCCTCAGTACGAGTCCTGCAATCAGGCTAGTACAGGAGCATTTGTCCAGTCTTATGGCAATAAAAGCCTGTCATTCTATAACTCCAGCCTTGTAGTGTAATTGATGGTGTATAACATTTTTTTACGATGGACAAGCTGCTAAAGCCGGAAACACTAGACATAGATCCGCAAATGCCCGAACCTCCAGACTGGTTTGAGCTTTAGCCTCTTTGCTTTAACAACTTCTTACATGCCAATGCTCAAGTTGTGTGTTCTGAGGCCAACAAGCTGTGCCTGTTGCAATTGAGGATCGACCACCAGCCAACGCTATCTTCAGAGGTGGCTTGAGGTTCAACAAGGCCACGGTCAAGCTTCAAGGCCAGTGCTGGTCCTGGACTAACACCGTCTACGCCAAGCATCTACTGACTACACTTAAGCAACAACCCGGTGAGCCCCTTGAAGAGTACTTTCAAGCCCTGCGCAAATTCAGGCGTGCATGCAGCTGTAAAGATTGACTGCAGAAGTTTTCACAGACGAGCTCATTCACAATGCCTGCATAGTGGGCATCCACTCGGACTATATCCATCAGCGGCTGCTGGAACTCAATGAACTAACCTTGGAGAAAGCCTTCAAGGTCTCCAAAATGCTGATGTAGCCCTCCGTAACTCAGACTCCTTCACATCTGACCATGCAGTAGCCTCATGGGGAACATGGGCACTGCCATCTTTGGGATGCAGGGTCTAACTCTGCCACCATGCTGGGGTGCCCCAACCTCTCCTCTGTCACAGAGCACCCAAAGTGCTACTTCAGTGGTCAACCAAAACACCCCCGGAAGTGCTGCCCGGCCAAGGAAGCTGTATGCTCACGGTATGGGAAGAAGGGACACTATGCTAAAGTATGCAAGTCCAGACCACCCCCCTCTCCCAAGCAGCGCCACTTGTGGGCAGTGGGGGCAGACATCTTGGCCAGCATCATACTCAGAATCATTTCCTTCCCCAGCCAACATGAGGTTGCCACCTTGGCCAGCGTCTCTTCCGGTGTCACTTCCGCCCCCGAACAACTGCACCACATGAGTGCCATGGGGGCTGCCATTCTTACCAGTCTGAAACTGATATAGATTCTGATAATGACCGGGTACTGGCTTAGATTACACTTAAACAGAACAACCCTGACCAGCTCGCTCGTTCAGTGATGGAGGTCAAAATGAATAGACATCCCCCACGTAAAGTTTTGTCCACCTGATGTTGTGCAGGACTGCTCACTCATGGTGACTCCATTCAGCTGCAAGATACCCATGGCATCCAAGTCCCAGTCGGCAGAGATTCGTGGTTACTACATGGTAACACTAACTGTACAGGGCACTACCTATGACAATTTTAAACTGTTGGTCATTTCCCATCTCTGCACATTTGTGATACTTGGGTTGGACTTCCAGTACCACCTCAAGAGCATCACTTTGGAATTTGGCGGGCCATATTCTCTCCTCCTCACAGTCTGCAACCACCAATTTTTAAATTTGTGCAATAAACTCGATCAACCTTGGGTTTTAAATTTATAGTTCTCTGAAAGTAGTTGCACAAGTGGATAGGGTAATGAAGAAGGCATATGGCATGCTTGCCTTCATAGGTTGGGGCATAGAATACAAATTTGGTATAAATATGATATTTCACAACTTTACATGTTAATATTTAGGAGTCTTTGGGCCTTTGGAGACACTGAATTGTACTGAATATCTGTATGTGTGGTATGTCTAGTTGTGCATTTGCATATTTTGTACCGAGGACCAGAGAACAGTTTTGTCAGGTTGTACTTATGAGCTGACTTCTATCATCCCACTGGCCCTCATGAGGTCCATATTCTTCAATGATTTGCCTCTTCAAGTGCCCTTCTAAATCTAAAACGTTGGTGAGAAGGCACTTTAAATATGTTGCACATTATTTCTCATGAAGAATGTGGTTGTATTTTTATCAGATGAGATTCACCATGACACTACCTAGATTTGAGGTCTCTAAGGGGAGAGATTGGATAAGTTGGACTTGTTTTCCCTAGAGTGAAGAAGGGTGAGGGGTGACTTGAGAGAGGTATATTAAATTATGAGAGGCATGGATAGGGTAGTTTATCAGAATCTTTTATCCCCATGGTAGAAATATTAAAACAAAAGGACATAAGTTTAAGGTGAGAGGAAGGATTTTTAAAACTAATTTGAGAGGGAAAGCAGTTGATATCTGAAACGCTGCTAGAAGATGTGGTGGAATCAGATTTGTTTGATATATTTAGGTGGGCATTTGAATAGGCAATGAAGGATATGTACCTAATGTGGACAAATGGGATTGGTGTGGATGGGCCAAAGGTTGGCATGGACAAATTATGCTAAAGGACTGATCTCTGTGCCGTTCAATTCAATGTCCCCAAAGGCCAAAAGACTCCTCAATATTAGCATGCTACTGGGAATTCCATTGGATGTATTTGAACATTCCCAAACAGCCATTAAATATTAAAAATATTCTAGAGATCCCTTCAATTATTGATGAGCTTCCAAAGAATCCATAAAACATTAATGGGCTCTGGGGGACTTCATGAAGTATTCATGAGCTCCCAGTAAGTCAATAAAATATTTGCAAACTTCCAAGGGTCCCAAGGGAGCCTTAAAATATTAATGTACTCCAGGAATTTCCACAAAATATATTGGTACAGTTACAGCCATACACTCCCAGAATCTAAAATATTAAAACACTCCCAATGAATTTGTAAAATAATAATAAAACCTCAAATTCCAAAAGGTATTAACAAATTCTCAATATCACATGATATTAACATTCTTAGAAAACCTAATATTTTAAATACAGTGATACCAGTAAGAAAGCTTCACACATTCTGCAGGATCCCATGTTTTCCACATAACCTGCCTATAAAATGAAAATGATTTGTTCATTGCAAAGAATCATTTGGATATCCTGATGTACAAGACACCCTATAAACCCAATTAATTGCTTATCTATACATTTCTTCATGTAGACCAGTAATTCTATTGCACTTGTTTATGGTATCAATGTAGTCATTGAAATATTAGATATTTCTTGTCCGTCTCAAATCAAACCAATCTCAGAGGAGACCTTCCACATTCAGTTACCAAACTTTAAAAATTATTATAGAGCAGCACAATTAAGGTATCTATCAGATTTTTATCAGACAAGGGAAAAACCAGATTGGACTAAGATAGAGCTAGATAAAATTGGGGAGAAGGTACCGGATCATATACTTTATAAGTGGGATGAAAAGCATCATTTATTCAATATATGGAAGAAGATTCACTTAGAAAGGAAAACAAACAAATTACCAACTACCAAATTATTATTGATGCAAAATCAGCTAATCCCTTTTACAATAGATAACCTTTCCTTTAGAGAATGGGAGAGAAAAGGAATTAAAAGAATAGAAAATTGTTTTATTGGGAAATAATTTATTAACATTTGAACAAATGAAGTACAAATATGGAATAACTCGGAACAATGTTTGCATACCATCAAACTGAAATCCTACTTAAAGGGACAAATTGGGAAACAGACTGAGATTACCAGAAGGAAGCAGCTTTGAATATGTGATTACAGACACAGTGATAATAAAAAGATTTATAATGAACATGTACATCAAGCTGCAAGAGAAGGAAAATGATGAAATAAGCTATAAACCCAAAGAAAAGTGGGAAAAAATTTAAACATAAAGATAAAAAATGAATCATGGGAAAAGTTATGCTCTGGAACTATGAAGAATATAATAAACACAAGGTTACACATGATACCGTATAATTGGTAACACAGGTTATATATCACGCCCCAACAGTTAAATAAATGTGATCCAACATTATCAAATAGATGTTTTTGCTGTAAGAAGGAAATGGGAACAACAGTACATGCAATTTGGGCATGTGAGAAAGTGAAAAAGTTTTGGGAAGATCTAAATCAGATATTAAATAAAATTACAAAAAAATAACATACCAAAAAGTCCAGAGATCTTTCTTCTAAGTCACATAAGTAAAGAATTAGGCTTCAAACTGGATGGAGTGCAAAAAAGATTTAGTATGATAGCCTCAGCTGTAGCAAAAAAACTTTCAACTTGGAAATCAGAAGAGAGCCTGAGAGTACAGCAATGGTACATAGAAATGAAGAAATGTATTCCATTGGAAAAAATAACATATAATTAAAAAAATAAAGTCACATTATTTGAACAAATTTGGGAGCCGTACATGGAACATAACAGAGAGGGCTTGCCTTGGACCTCCACCCCCTAAAATGATAAGAAGACAAAATGACTTGTAAAAGTAAATGACACATTTTTCTTGTTTATTTTCGTTGTGTGATGACATTGTTTAATGATTTTATTGTATTGTATATGTTGAACATTTAATGGGTTTGGAGGGGGTAGGGATGGTAGGGGGGATTAAAGGGGAGAAAATCCTACTGTGTATATTTAAGAGGGAAATGTTTATGTGTATTTTGGTTGATATGGTTCAAAGGGAGCTGATGTATAGAGCTAATTTCCCTTCCATAATCAAGGACCAACAAGAATAATTCTCACCTCACATTTACCAAGCTCCAAACCTTGGGCCTCTGCACCTGGGTCCTTGATTTTCTCATTGGAAGTGTGAAAAAAAAATTCCTTTATTGTCATGCAATAGTACAGAATAAGTAAAATTATATGAAATTGTCTTTTGCCAGTTGCAAGGCAACCTTTAGTGGCTCATGGTGCCCTTTACAGTACTAGAAAAGGTAAAGCAAAAGAGACTCCCTTCAGAGTCATTGAGTCTCCGTGGATTCACCTCCAGTGCTCCCACAGCTTCTGCGGCCACACAGACAGCTGCTTAATCAAGCAGCTCCAGATCGAACCCTCTGACATGATTAGGAAGTCTATAGTGCCCAAGGCCTTTCAGGAGCCCACCGCACCCTCTTGAATCCCGGTTCTGATACCTGGTTCCCATGAGCATGTCACCAGAAGGTCCCCCAATCACATTATCCGAGCTAGTCCCAGGCTGTGGGCAGACAACTTGGTAGGATTAGAGCAGTAGGGTTGAAGAGCATTATTTTCTGCTGTATAATTTTATGACTCCTTATAACTTTGCGTCTTCTTATCAAATGAAAGACATTGTTAAGTTACCAGATCTAGCAGCATTGGACTTCCATATACAACTTTAGAAAGTTGCATTTGGAGGTTATTGAGGCTTGTGATGGGAAAGTGAGCTTGGTGTTTGAGTACAGGTTCCTTCCACTTCCACACATGCAGCACATTTCACAGGCAGGAAAAGGGAGCTGATGTATAGAGCTAATTTCCCTTCCATAATCAAGGACCAACAAGAATAATTCTCACCTCACATTTACCAAGCTCCAAACCTTGGGCCTCTGCACCTGGGTCCTTGATTTTCTCATTGGAAGACCACAGTCAGTACGAATTGGAAACACAATCAGAATCAGAATTTATTGTCATGAACCTCATGAAATTTGATGTTTTGCACCAGCCTCATAGTGCAAACATACATATTATAACCATCTTAGGATATCACTATATAAAAAAAAATATAATAACAATAATAGTGGACGGAAAGTGAGGCAGTGACTTTGGTTCATTGATTATTCAAGATGGCAGTGGGGAAGAAGCTGTCCTTGTGCCACTGAGTGCTCGTCTTTAGGCTCTTGTACCTTTCCCCTGATGGTACCAGAGTGAAGAGGGCATGGCCTGAGTGGTGGGGGTCTTTGAGGATAGAGGCTGTTTTTTTAAGATGCTACCTCATGTATATGTCCTCAATGGAATGAAGTCTGGTGCCTGTGATGCTGCAGGCCGAATTAGCAACCCTCTGGAGTTTATTATTGTCCTAAGAGTTGGTGCCTCCGTACCAGGCAGTGATGCATCTATAGATGTTTACGAGAGTCTGAGACATACCGAACCACTTCAAACACCTTACAGAGTATAGCTCCTGGAGAACCTTCTTTGTGATTGCATCAATGGGGAGGCTCCAGGACAGATGGTTGGAGATGTTGACACCCAAGAATTTGAAGTTATTGACCCTTCCATTACGGAGCCCTTGATGAGGACTGGGTCGTGTTCCCCTAACCTCCTGAAGTCCACAATCACCTCCTTGCTTTTGTTGACACTGAGCACAAGGTTGTCATTATGCCATTCAACGAGTTGACCCATCTCCCTTCTGTTCGCTTCCTCATTGCCATTTGTGATTCTTCCGACAACTGTGGTGCCATCAGCAAACATGCAGATAGCATGATTTGTGCATGGCCACAGTCATGGGTGTATAGTGAGTAGAGCAGTGGGCTAATCACGCATCCTTGGGGTGCGCCTGTGTTGATGATCAGTGGGGAGAAGATATTGTTTCCAATTCATACTGAGTTCCTATGAGAAAGTCAAAGACCCAATCGCAGAGGGGTTACAGAGGCCTGGAGTCTGTAGCTTCTTGACCAGGACTGAGGGAATAATGGTATTGATGGCCGAGCTCTAGTCAATGAAAAGCAGCCATATGTATGAATTGCTGTTTTTGAGGTGGTCCAGAGCTGAGTGGAGAGCCAGCGATATTCCATCTGCTATGGAGTGATTTGGACAGTAGGTGAATTGTAGTGGGACCAGATCTTTATTTAGGTATGCGTTAATTCTGGCCTTGACCAATCGCTTGAAGCATTTCATCACAGTAGACGTTAGTGCTACTGGGTGATAGTCGTTGAGGCAGCTCACACTACTCTTTTGGGTACCAGGATGAATGATGTCCTTTTGAAGCAGGTGGAAACCTTTGACTGCCACAATGAGAGGTTGAAAATGTCCGTGAACAGTCCTGCTAGTTGGTTGGTACAGATTTTCAGTTTCATGCCATCAGGGCCTGATGCCTTGCGAGGGCTCACCCACTTGAATGATGTTCTGATATCATTCTCAGAGACAGATACCACAGGGTCCTCAGCCTTTGCAAGGATTCTAGAAGGCATTTTATGGTTCTTCTTCTCAAAGTGGGCATAGAAGGTATTTCGTTCATTGGGTAATGTTCCCATCTATAGTTTTTGCCTTCGCTTTATAGGCTGTAATGCCATAGCTGGCACGTCTATAGTTTCCTCCAGAATTGCCACTTTGCCTTTTCCTCCTTACTGATGATCAACATAGTTGCACCTCAAAGATGTGTGCTTAGCCCACTGCTATGCTCACTCCATACCCGTGACTGTGAAGCTTGGCTTCATTCAAATGATATCTATAAATCTGCTGATGACACCACGGTTGTCGGCAAGATCACAGATGACAGTGAGGAAGGGTACAGGAGGGAACTAGATCAGCTAGTTGAATGGTGTCACAACAACAACCTTTCAACATCATCAAACCAAGGAGATAGCTGTGGACTAAACAGGAGGAAATCATGAGAACATGGGCTCGTCTTCGAGAGGGTCAAGAACTTCAGATTCCTCGGTGTCAGCATCTCTGAGGATCTGTCCTAGAGCTTCTACGTCGATGCAATCATGGAGGTGGCTCGCCAGCAGGTATACTTTGTGAGAAATTTGAGGAGATTCGGTATGTCACCAAAGACTCTCAAGAACGTCTACAGGTATACTGTGGAGAGATTCTGTTTGGTTGCATCATTGTCCAGTATGGAGGTGCCAACGCTTAGGACAGGACATAAAATCCAGACCATTGTTAACTTAGCCTGTGACATCACAGCCACCAGTCTTCACTTGATCTAGGAGATCTACAAGAGGCAGTGTCTTAAGACAGCAGATTCTGTTCTCAAGGACCGCCAATACCCAGACTATGCCCTCTTTACTCTGCTACCAATCGGGAAAAAGATACAGGAGCCTGAAGATGAGCACCTCAGCAGCACAAGGACAGCTTTTTTTTTTCCTTTTCTTGCACCATTTTTATTTATTTCAAAATGTTCGCACTGTGACGCTGTCGCAAAACAACAAATTTGTTCGAGCCAATAAATTCTGATTCTGTCCAAGGAGGGATGAATTCACTCTACGAGCAGTTTGAACCTGTGTTCCCAGGGAGAAAATAACCAGCAGATTGGTCATAGGACAGCTCATCTGCAATTAGTTGGACCTCATTGTCCTCTTACAGCTGGCTCAACTCTCTGTTGTGTCACTCATTCTCAACATCTCAGACATTTTTTGGGAGATCTGCAGCCTTCCTACTTGATTTTCAACATTTCCTGGTTCTGATGAAAGATCATTGGTCTGAAACATTAGCAAACAATAGGCCTTTTTAATCGACGGAGAAAAAGAGCTAACGTAAAGGCAGATGTTCTCCGCATTTCCAGAGCGGTTCCAGCCGCGTGGGGGCTTACGAGTAATGAAGATGGCCATTGCTCGATGTGCAAGTTTGTACTCCCTGCAACGGGTGGCCCTACTGCACACTCACTCAGCCTCCTTCAGCTCTGGAGGGTGGATCCTGACACCTCTGTCTATTAAAGCAATGCTGGAGCAGCCTTATAGGCATTCTCCATAAAAAGGTAAGCCTGTCTTTTTCTCCCTCCACTCCCCTCCCCCCAATGGAGCTGGCATCAATGTAGTGTCACTCCATTAAAAAAAACACCTAATGAGTGTTGAAGGAACTCAGTGGGCCAGGCAATATCTGTGTGTGGAAATAGCCAGTCAATATTTTGGGTCAAGACCCTGTATTAAGACCATTTCTATCCAAGAAAGCTGCACGGTGGCAGCAGCTCATTGTTTTCTCAATAATTTCGAAGCCACAAGGATGAATTCCATTCCTCCCAAAAATCATTGAATAATTAAGCACAGGTATAGATTTATTGCTATTGGCAAAGCAGCACAACGGGTGAAAAAATCCTTTTGCATCTTGTTTTTTTAAAAAAATTAGGCACACAGCATGGTAACAGGCCCTTCCGGCCCACTTGCCTGTACTGCATAAATACCCTGATTAACCTACAACTCCCCCATACATGTTGAAGGGTGGGAGGAAACTGGAGCACCTGGAGGAAACCCAGGCAGACACAGGAAGAACATACAAACCCCTTACGAGCAGAGCTGGATTTGAACCTGAATCACTGGCGCTAGAATAGTGTTCCACTCTAACTTAGCGAGGAAAATGATATCACTTATTTTAAAAACTAGAGATGCTGGAAAATTTAAAATAGAAAGAGAAAAGGGCAGGAATACTCAGTGCCAGGTAGCATCGGTGAAGAGTGAAACAGAGTTCATGCTTCACATCAAAGACCCTTTACCAGAACCTTACCACTTCTGACATAGTCCTTGAATTGTGACGTTAACATCTTTGCCTTGGAATATTTTCATTGCCATTGACATTCAAATTCAAGAATGTTAACACATTTTTTTTGTAATCTCACCTATCCATGACACACTGAGTTTCATTCAGCACAGTATCAATGCTTAACATACTGATCACATGGGAAGTTCCTCAAATTGCCTCATTAAGAGCACTGATATAGGCTGTTTTGCAATCTATTGGTTACGCGAGCAAGGACAGCATGTTCAAAACGATGACACCAAGTAAAACTGAAGCTGCAACAAAGCCGGGTGCAATTCAGTCAAATAGGAACGTGGCACCCTCTAGTGATGGCACAGATACACTGCAAGAACCTCCCTCAGATCTCAAACTCAGATTTTAATTAAGTTTATTATTATTGTTATAGGCCAGTGTTCCTCAACCTTTTTCTTTCCACTCACATAAATGAACTGTGAAAACTAAATGAGAGAATATATAATCCCATGAATATGTTGCTTAGTTGATCACAAACCAAAAATATGCAGTATTCTAAGGATCCACAATATTACCGATCAACAAGAACTGATTAAAATGTCAAAGTTACCCAGTGGACCATGGGTTGATATTGTTATGCGGCTCCATTCACCAATGTTAAATTTACTTCTCTTTGTTGATAATTATTGGAGATCACTAGTTCCATATCCATGAAAACTACTCCACATCTTGAAAAGTACCAAAATCTACAGAGGAGAGATTTTGGACCACTGACGAAAATCAGTGAATTTTAGGATGTTTGTGGTTACACAGGTTTCATAGTGCACTGTGGCCACACACCAGCAACGAAGTGGAGAAATTTATGCAAATGCTTAGAAAGTAATTTGTACAGCTTATGCTGAATTGAAGTCAAGGAAACAAGAACTTTATTCTTGTTCAAGGAAAATTCGCATTGTTGTCAGTGATGGGAATACGGCCATCACAGCCACTGCAGGCATAGGTTGTATCCCATGATGTTACTGATCAATGTTTACGTGAGTATAACACCATGCAAGGCAATGCAGAGAATATGTGGAGGGCAGGGCGATGTTCATCAGACTGTGACTAGGACACATTGTCTAGGTAACATGCAAATCTGTTAATAGCTAGATATTGAAGAACCTATGAAAGAACAGCATATTTAAATCTAGTACCTATATTGTGTCATGATAAACGTTTAATTGATAATGTGCAAATGAGTACAGTTTTGTGATCATTTTAAAATGAAAGTGATTTAGTTCAATCTGAAATTAGGTTTTCCATCTGAATAATGCAAACTACAAAGACAGAAGATTAAGTTAACCTGGAAAGCTATATTAAAAAAGGTAGGAAAGTGAAAAAACATAATGGTTAACATTTAAAGCACATGTATGGACACACCATAAACCTTATTAAGAAAACCAAGCAGGAAAAGTCATCTACAAATGGCACTGAAAGGAAATCAAAACAATATTAGAATGAAGGAAAGGTACAAGATTGCCAAAAAGGGCAGCAAGCCAGGGGAATGACCAAGTTCAGAATTTAGCAATTGATAAAGAAAGGGAAAATAGAATCTGAGAGTAGATCAACAGGAAACATACAAACTGTAACCACTTTCAGGCTTCCATGAAATGGAAAAGGTTAGGTGTAGTTAATGTGGAGACATTATAGTAAAGAGATTCTGGAGAATCTCTTAGGCAAATATTTCTTCTGCCTTCATAAAAATGGCTCAGAAAATCTCCCAGAAATTATTGGAAGTTAAAAATCTACAGGAAGAAAAGAGATCAAAGAGATAACACGACTTTTAAAAAAGTATTGGAGAAATTAACCCAACCTGATCAGCTAATGCAATAAAAAATTTATATTGCAGGTCGAAAGTGATCACCCTTGTGTACAAATGAGGTCAAAAATATATACTTGAATGCCAAGGGGAATACTGTAGGTTAGGGTTTTCTTAATGGGAGTGGTTATCGTCTAGCTATTGCATACCACACATCAGCCCAAGACTAAATGCTGTAAGTGGGACATGATTTAGATCTGAAATTATTTGAGAAACTTTAAACTTTTAAGATTAGGAAGATGACCCTCTAGATAGTGGCAGTTGGGATGTACTCAAGTGAGAACACAGTCTTGAATGGCATCCTGCTCTTGGTTTGCACAAGGACGGAGAGACTCTGGCATACTTAGTACAAATGCAGCATGTGACAAGTACAACATGATCTCTTCCTTGAATCTGGTATATAAAATAATAATTTGGGACCTGAGTAGGCCTCAGCAAAAAGTATCAACTTGGTCAGAGAGTCCAGAAATCGGAGAGTCAAATCCAAAACTCTGCCAAAGAAAACTTTAAAAAAAAAATTCATAGAGATCCTTATTGAGTGATACTTTCGACAGCATTAAAGTATTGTGGGTTTGAACCCCTTTGAAGAATCCAGGCCAATGCTTCCAGTGGTAGTGAAGGAAAGTTTCATTATCTGTAACACACCTTACTAGATGAGTTATTAAAAGAGAGGTCTCATCTGCTCTCATGAATGGACAAAAAACCTTTATGCCCTGAGGATAATAATTACTGATCAACCAACATCAGTAAGCACATGCCTTATTCAATGGATATTGTAGGACCTTGCTCTGCACACGTTTGATGTCAACTGTGTACGTTATGATAGATGTATTGGATCTTGATGATCTTATTGGATACTGAAGATACAGTTCAAATGCATTTCTTTGCTGAAAATAATACAGTGGCACCTATAGTGAGAGTGCTAGTGACCACTAGAGGGAGTTGGAGACTCATTTTATGGCAGCTTGGATTGGATTCAAGATGGATGCCTCCACACAGTTGTGTGTGTACATTAGCTAATAAAGTATAGTTGTCTTAAAAGAACCCAAGTTTCTTTATTACACAATAAAAAAACCATCATAGCATCCAGAGATGCTGCAGATCGGTGGATCTCTGGAAATATTCAATTCAACTCTCCTGGAAGCAGCTGCAGAGGGCAGGAAGTTAAGCTACTGATTAAACTCTGCCTTTGTGCTCACTTCACAAAAATGTAGGATGCCTGGATTTGGTGAACACACTGAAAAATGGATTTTCACCTTTTTTGCACAATGATTTCTGCCTTCTGTCCTGAAGGAGAACCTCCACACAGCCTTTTCCCAATTCATTGAACTGATTGAAGGAACAATATTCTCATTAATCAATGGGTATTCACAAGTTTTATTATGGAATTATCTATCTAAATTAAAAAAATATATTTTATATTGAACACCATATATAGTGCATCTTTTTTTTTAAACATGGAATTGTTTATTTGCTTATAACATTCATTTCCAACTATAAAACTCAATAAAAAGTAATACCATTTTTGTCCCTATTATACAATACAGACAGAATAGACACTGTTCATGCTTAGCATCTCAAAGCATATCTAAATGGGAATTTAAATAAATCCTGAACTTTAATAATCCTGCTAGCCCAAGTAAAGAGCAGGAGACGTCACACAGTGAGCCTTCCACATTCGCTGTTTCTTGACTGCCTACAATTTCAAAGGCACTAACTTTTAGAGGGGTACAGTTCCACAGGTTCTCCCTCCTACTGGGCTCCAACAGTCACCAGGCCACAGCACCAGGTGCTCTGACTCTTGGGGTGGGGTGGGGGTGGGGGGGTGCACAATTCTACCGGCACCGTCACCAGAATGCAGTCCTATTTTCTGAGTTAGAAACAAAAATTCCAAAGCTCACAATTTAGTGAAAAATACACCAGACCTACTCTGCTGTCAGCAGTAGTGGTGTCTAGTTACACCCTAAATTAGGTTTAAGCTCAGAGATGACCCCAGTAGGATAATGGAATGTGAACATAGTTTGGAGTTTAACAACTTCCCTTTCCAGTTGCTCACTGTGTAGCTATCTGGTCATTTACAAAGCTTCTATAAAAGAACTATCTAGTCTGACAAAACCATCCAATTGTGACCCCATATGCAAGGTTAGAAATACAGTGGAGTAACCACCCAATGGTACCAGTCCATTGTGAAATGGGATTTAATTATTTCATAATTTATTTCCAATAATCAATCACAACAACCAGATCAACTCACTGAACTGTCCAGGAAAGAGAACCTGTAACCTCCCCCTTCCTGCTTGACTTGATGCAGCTTTGAGCCAACAGAGCACCATACAGGTGAACCTGCCCAGTTATCCACAGATCAATAACCTCAAGTAATCAGTGGCTGAATTATTTCTCTTAAAGGGATCAATTAATTTTTTTAATGGTTCACCCTTTTTAATTGCAGAATATGAAAGACAAATATTGGTGGAAGTTATAAAAATAGACAATGATAAAGTATCACACTGATGTAATTATTTTTCAAAGATTGGTATCTGTTGGTGAATGGGGTTTACACTTTGCCCATCTCACACATATCCCTCAATTTCTGCCCATCTTTCTTTGTAAGACATAACAGAAATCTGGAAAGGTAGCTCAAGAGAAAGATAGTTCCTGTGTCAGAAGTCTAGCACTTTGGAGTTTGTGTTGTTACAGCATCTGAATCTCCCATTGTTGGACTGGATTCTGCTCTTCACATTTACAGATCATCGCAGAGTCCTTATCATAAGATTTCCCACCTAATGTAAAGGAGAAAGATAAAATGTAGTGAACAAATATTCAAGTGTATGGAGACTTCTTATCCCCTATTTTCTGAGGATACGAGCCCTTATCTTGAGGCCATTGCCACATCCACAGGCCACCCATCTCTAAGCGTTCTTGGCACAATTTATTGACAGCGCACATATTAAATGATTCGACACTGCAAGACCAAGGAGGGGTCTTTCCTTCCCTAGATTTGGGGAGGTTGGAGACAGGGGACCACAGAAGCCAGATGAATGCATAATTGAGAATCACACCTTTTCCTGCATGTAATCAGCAGAGGGAGGAAATTAATTGGTTGGTGTTCTCTTGGTAAAAAGATGGAGTGCACACGAGCTACAGACTGATGGATGGGAAGGCAGTTGTGTTTTAGGCTGCCTCATTTGGAATCAAAAGTTCTTCTTCACCATTCAAAAACAAATTTAAAAACTGCTTTAGTTTTATATGAATAAGATGTACAGTACAGCAAGTCTTTGAATAACTGTTTTGTTCAATGTCATTTCATTCTAACGTTGATTATAAAAAAAATTAAAAATAAAATGCCATGCCCAATTTGTTATTGTTTGGGTTTGAACCAGATGCTGGTAGGTTTCGTTTAACGTCATTTCACTTAAAGCCGAATATTCTAAGAATGTATCAACAACATTAAGTGAGGACCTGCTGTAATTCTCTTTTGAAGTAGAAAACAAAGGTGTAACACACAAAAGACCATAATGTGGGTCCCTATCAAGCTAGATGGTGAAGGGGAGAGTAAAACAGAAGCAATACTAATCATGAAGATAGCAGCTTTCCTGCCTTAGCTGAATATCACAGGCGATGAGAAGCCAGAACCCAGGAAGGAATAGGGGTTTTTAGAGTTGACAGGTAGCTAAAGACTGAATAACTTCTGAGGAAATTATAAGCTAATGAGAAGGTGAAACAGGCAGCATCAACAGAAGAAACTGTGTGTGTGAGGACAAGAGCAATACTTTGCATTTTTACAGCATCTTAAAATATCCTAAGCATTATGCATGTTGGAGGGAGCAAGCACAGGACTGATGGGAAGTGAGTGATAGGAAATGAGTCTTGGTTGAGTTTACATTACCGAGGGTTGAAGCTGAGAGGCCAACAGGGAAGGTGTGGAATAATGATCAATAACAAATAATAAAGGCATGATTTAGGGTTTAGACCAAGACAATGGTAGAGATGGATGAAATTAGCTTGACAATGATGCTGATGTATAGTTAGTAGCTTAACTTATGGATTAATATGGTTCTAATGAGGCTGGTGAGCAGTTGCTGGAAAGAGAAATGGTGTTGATGTCTAGACGTTGGAATTTGTAGCTCAAACTGAACACAACTGTTCTAGTCTTCGCAATATTTAGGAACACCAGTGGCAATGAGGAGACAGCTATTGTCTCGGCTGAAGGGGTGACATTCACAAACTGATGGTTTATGAAACACTCACCTTTGATGTCAAGAACAAATCCTTCATACAAGAGGCTTCGGATCGTGCCACTGAATTCAAATGTCCAGAAATGCTTTGGCACTCTTATCTCTGACCAGAGCACCACCCTGGAGCCAGTGTCACCTAGAGTGCCAATGGTCTGAAGGCTCATATCTGGGGCAAACTGTAAATCCAAATAGAAATCAAGTTGGATGACAAAACATTGATGAAAATCAGATGACATTCCTCTTTGCTAAAAAAAATACTTTTTCCATCATGTTGACTCTTTTTAGATTTGTGGTTCCCAAAGAACTCTTAATAAATTTGTCAATTGTATATCATTTGGATTATTTGACTATTAAAGTGATTTTATCAGCCAGATTGTAGCACCTGCGTTGAGTCAGAAAGTGCACTGATGTCCTTACAAGGAGAAGCAGCACGGCTATGGTATCAAGTACCAGGGAACTCCATCTTGTTTGATAACAAGATTCTCACAACTGCCCTTTTGATCAAATTTTCTATCCATGTTTCTACTAACTTTTTCATCCCATGGATTTCTAAAATTGTCCAAACAAGCTTAATGTATTGTACGCTATAAAATGTCTTTTGAAATTTTAAACATTCACATTGCCCTCATTCACCCTTTGGCAATCTAAGCTTCAAGTACCAATACATTTTTTGATTTGGATCAGGACCCTTTATTGAGACTTGATGAAGGACCCAACCATTTCTGCCCATGGGTGCTCTCTGACCTGTTGGGTTCCCCAAGTAGCTCAATGGTTGCCCAATATTCGAGCAGCTGCACTTTTTGATGTTTCTCAGATGTTTGGCTTTTTCTTTTAAAAAATCAGTTTTATTATTCCTATTATTATCTTGTCACTGATGTTGAAATAGTTAGACTTCAGTTGTTGCATTTATCTTGGCAGAAATAATTGCAAGATCAATCTTTCTCTTTAAAAAAAAATAACCTAAGCGAACTTCCAGCCCATAGTGCCAATCCTGTATCTAAAGGTTAGGTGGTCTGTGATTGGCCCTCGTGCAATTTCTACCCATTAGTCTTTCCATAATATTGAATGCATCACACTCACTTTCAAAGGTAGGTATTACTATAATTTCCAGCTGATGTGTAAGAAGCCACCAGTAGGTTCTCTTCTACCTTTGTCTCCATTATTTCCATTTCCACTTCCTGATGTGCTTTTTGTATTTTGTCTGCCATCTGATATTTGCCCTTTTTCTGCTTTGACTTCCCAGCTCCACCAACTCCTCTGGTTATGGCAGTCCACCTTTCCTCTCCTTGGAGTCCACTAGACACTTCCCAAATAATTTCCTCTTCCAATGCTGTTCCTTCCCCTTTGCTCTGGCTGTTTTTGCCTCCAATTCACCAGTTTTCTCAAATCGGTGAAATGGACTTGGCTTTCGAGAGGGTGGAGCTCGGTATTGATCAAAATGACAATGGTCTTTTCAATTGAATGGCCATTTTCTATCTCTATTCTTTCATTGGCTGTCCTAATGGTATAGAGCTGGAGATTGTGATCAAAGATTAGAAAGCCCTGAACATCTTAACAATATTTCTTCATGCCAAGTTAACCCACTCTCACTCCACCCCAGTATCTTGAAATCCTGAGCCTCATCAGCTTTAAGTATTCTACTGCCCACTGATACCCAACCGTTTGAGCACTTCATATTGAAAGGTCATGGCCTGATAATGAGATCCTCTTTAAGGAAAGAGTGCTATCCAAACCATCACTGAGCCACAGCAGATCTCCCGTGGATTAGGTGAAGCAATAAGAGGCCCTTACCTTGGGCTTCAACAGCCCTTCCTCATAGTACCAGAGTTGCTCCAGTTCCTTATTCTCAGGAGCAACAATGACCCGGCCAGATTTTACATCCTCCTGACTTCGAAGTACTGACAGCAGGCCATCCATCTCCTTGTTCTTGATTTTAAAAAACGCCACTTTCTGAAAGCACAAAAGATGTTTTGGTATTAGCACAGGACAATGAAAGAGTGAGTACATGTTCTCTCTTTGTAATTGCAAAAGAGGAATCAAATGAATAATGTGCAAGGGATATCGTAGAGCATTCCAGGTTCCTCAGACGTCATAAGCTGAAGGACCACCGTCTTCAGTGCAGAGGACCCAAGCCAGTCAGTTCCACCTGTAAGCTCGGCTGTAAGAGCTTGTGAATTATAGGAGAGAAGGAAAGACAAGGAATGTAGGGAGGTCTAAAGATTAGAAGTTGGAGAGCTTCACCAATTAAATGTCAGGTAATCCACAGTAAAGATTTTCTTGCTCCTTATTTGTCTTATTTGTAAGGAATAAAATATCCCGAAGGTTAAAGGTGAGCTTGAAGTAAGACAAAAATCTGCAGACATCGTGGTTGAATTAAAAACACAAAGCTGGAGAAACTCCGCAGGTCAAACAGTGTCCTTTATATAGCAAAGGTAAAAGTACTAGCTGACATTTTGGGCTTGAGCCCTTCATCAAGGTATGGAAAAAATGTCTGCAGGTGTCCAAACAAAAGAGGGGGGTGGTCACAAAGGCAGGAGGAGATAGAGGGAGAAGGGAGGGAGGGGACAGCAGCAATCAAGGGGAGGAAGGATGGCTAGGTGAAGGGAGGGGGGAGAACTGGAAAGGTGAAGTGTCTAGTGGACTCCAAGGAGAGGAAAGGTGGACTGCCATAACTAGAGGAGTTGGTGGAGCTGGGAAGTCAAAGCAGAAAAAGGGCAAATATCAGATGGCAGACAAAATACAAAAAAAAGAGGAACCAGGATAGCAGAAACCAGAAAAGTCAATGTTAATGCCATCTGGCTAAAGAGTGCTCAGTCAGAAAATATGTGTGTGGTCTTGGTGGGACAGTACAAATGAATGCGAAGAATGGCCAATTTTTTCAGCATAGTCCTGATAGGTGGCAAGGTAGGGACGAGAGTCCACTCTGGACCAGAATGGTGCTCAGGTTCACATCCGTGACAAGTGTACCACATTGAATTGGGTGGGATTGAGATTCAATCTCGGTAACTGATCTGCAAGCCCAAGGTCTCGCACTAACCTGTGTGATTGGCATCAAGGATCCAATCCTGATGAAGCTGCTGTACTTGGGCCAATTTGGAATCTCAATGGGTTCCAGGAGGATCTGCCGACCTCGGAAGTTGCTGTACTCGTAAATAACCCAGCTGCGGACAAAAAGAGAGGACAAGGCAGAGTCACAACTTAGCAAATAAAAACCAGGTTCCACAATGTTCTTTAACCTTTGATCTGATTTGAACTAGCATTGCCTGGATACATTTATCAGCACGTAACAACAAAGTAAGTAGATCTTAGTGCTAGAGTTTGCTTGCTCCACCTTGAGTCGGAGAGTTACTCCACATCACCTGCAAAGTCCAACACACAGCATAACCTCATGCTATTTAGTAGGGTAGGAATGCGGGTTAACCTATTGCCCAGAAATCCTTAAAATAGACATTCGTCTCCTGGCTGAAACTGCAAGCACTACAAAAGTCATTGGGTCATACTACATTGGTGACCTGGGGTCGAATCCACACGGTCTGCAAGTTTATACCCTTTCCACTCACCATGGGTTTTCTCATGGTGCCCTAGTTACTCCGACCTTTCAAAACTTAAAGGGGACATGGGTTAATTGGGTGTAACTGGATAGCATAGGTTTCATGGGCTGGAAGGCTAGAATTAAAAATAAAATTTGGGTTTGCATTTTGTGGGGAAAAATAAATATCTGTTTGACAGAACAGAAACTATCCAATCAGCGAAGCAAAAGACTGCTCATTTTTCTACTGGTTACAGGAAGACAACAAATGGGCAGGATGCTTAGCACAGCAGCTAGCACAGTGCCAGAAATCAGGGTTCAAATCCAGCGCTGTCTTTAAGCTGTTTTGTACATTCTCTCCACACCAGCGTGGATTTCCCTTGGATTCTTCACTTTCCTCCCACCCTTCAAAATGTACAGGTTTGTAGATTAATTGGGAGGCACAGACTCAGGAGCCAGAAGGTCCTGCTTCTGTGATGTATGCCTAAAATTTAACATTAAATTTATAAAAGATAATAATTTAACCTTTAAAATTTAAACATTTAATTTCAGTTTTTAAAATGACAGCACTGTGAAAGCAGAATGGCTGCAAGTAGGAAGTCACCTGACAATGCCCACTAAGAAAAAATGTCCCAGAAGTGTTGGTGTTTCTATGCAAGGCCCATCGAACCATTCATTTGATAAGTAGAAACAAATGCAGTACCCTCATGACAAGACATGTGCGTCTGTCATCAGTAAAGTGAAATGATTCCTTCTTGTACTGTGAAAAACGACCATGACGACCAAAATGCCTTGTGATTGCCCTGATCACTGTGCAGTCTGGGTCTGAGCTATTACTGCCTCTACTCGTGAAGCTGGAGAAGGTCCTCAGCTGGACTGCACCACAAACTTCATCCAATGCTTCAACATGGCTTGGGGACAAGTTGAACAAGAAAATTACGAACCTGCTTGTTCATTTATGATACTCTTTGAAGCTCAGTGCTGCAGGTAACCCATTCTAAAGTTATAAGATTACACATGCAAGATTGCAAAATTGGAAAAAGGGTGACTATTCTACATCACTCCTAACTAGGAATATGCTGGCAGGTTGCCGCAAATGACATTGTGCATATAATTTGCATCATGTAACAATCTTCCATTTATTGCTGGTCACTGGATTAACTTTATTGGGCGAAGTTACTGTAGTTGCAGAGTCAGGGTGGTCCCTTAGTCCACACTGACCATCATTCACTCATTTATACTAACCCCATTTCATTCTCCTCACAGACCAAGCAACGTTCTCCCCACCCCACTTTCTACCACTCATTGAAACACTAGGGATAATTTAGTGTCATCAATTAAGGCTGTACCTGTATTCTGCACATTTATGAACCAGCTAGGAAGCAGAGGTTTCCCAGGGAAACCCATTCAGTTACAGGAAGAACAGGCAAACACCACACAGACAGCACCAGGAGTCAAGCTTGCTCCTATTTCACTGGAGCTGTGAAGCAGTAACTCTACTAGCTGTGATAACCAAGAACATAATATTCATGACATGCAATCAGTTGAGTGGGAAGATTAACTTCTATACAGGAATTAGGATACATTTGCTGTGAAATTTCAAATTCAATGAAAGTGATACTGTTCAATAAATTTAGTTTCATGCTTACACTCCACCGACGACTTGCAGAGACAAAATCTGATTGTTGTAACCATCGGAGATCAGATTCATCACCTCAGTGTCCAATGCAATCTCCTTTCCTTCAAAATTCTCCAAACCATGCAAAGTGATTAACGGCTGGGAGAAGACCTGTTGAACACAGCCAGTGAATTTGCTGGTCAACCAATAAAGGAAATAGATAAGATAGATTGGCACAGTTTTTTTTCTAAAAGGAGAGAGCAAAGCTTTACAATGAGAGGAGAGTGATTTAAAGGTGCCCTGAGGGGCAACTTTTCTGCACAGAGGGTGGTTCAAGTTCATTATCATCTGACTATATATCTACAAACTAACAAAACAGTATTTCTCCAGACCACTGAGAATACACATACATAGTATATAGTAATAACATATATACATCAAGACAGAATTAAAATTAAAAAATATATTTGGGAAGATTTATTCTGTTACAGGACACTGTTCAATCTCACAGCCTTGTGGGAAGAAGCTATTCCCAGTCTGACAGTCCTGATTTTGATGCTCCTGTGTCCCCTTCTTGATAGTAGTGGGTCAGTGTGTTCCTGAGGTGAGTGCTAGAGGAAGTGGTAGAGGCATGAACAATTACAACATTAAAGAAAGCATTTCGGTAAGGACACAGAAGAAATGCTCTGAGAGATATGGGCCAAATGCAGGCAAATGAGACAAGTTCAGTAATAAACCTTGGTCAGCATAAACGAGATTTCCACAGAAGCCAAGTGAACACTCCAGTGATCCAGGAATGGACATGATGGGCAAGTGCTGTAAAAACTCTACGACTCAATGAAACAGGAGAAATAAAGTTGTCCAGCAGAGGGGGGGGGGGGGTGGTGGTGGGGGAGGAGGGGCAGTCTTTATTGCATATATTGTCTGGCTTCCTCTGGGAGAGAAGGGTCATATTTAAAATTAATCCTCAGTGAAACCCAGAAAGGTGCAGACACTGTGATTGTAATCAAAGCACAGAAATGCTGGAGGAACTCGGCCAGTCTTGCAGCGACCATAGGATGTTAAAATATTACCAATGTTTCTACCTTGAGCCCTTCCTCAAGTTGTGAGTGAAAAAAGTTGTGACTGAATTAAAGGTTGTGGAAAGAAAGGGGGACGAATGGGAGGGGGAGGAGTACAGACCAACAGACAAAAGGTGTTAATTGGATATGATAAGAAGAAAGGTGAGAAGTGGCCCTCAGCCTATAAATGCCATTTGCTAACACAAGATCATTCACCTCGACTACAGTATTTGGTTTTGCACAACAGGGCCCAAATTTTGGATACTTACATGTGGTATGGCTTTGACACATCGGATGTGAGTGGTCATTCTGCAGCCCATTGACTGGAGGTCTGGATACTCTCCTTCACTAACTACAAAGACCCTTCCATTATAATCCTGGCCTTCATATAGCGCCCAACTGAAAGATAAATCCATTTGTATCAGTGTACGTAATATCAGAGTATCATCGCAGACTAAATTATATACAATATTCTACTGGGAAGGTGACAATTTAAGCATAATTGATCCATGCTAATGTTCATCTTCCATGAGAACATTTTGGGCCAAATGTCCACTTGTGCTCCTATATCTTATTCTTCTTCTTTTCTTCGGCTTGGCTTCGTGGACGAAGATTTATGGAGGGGGTAAAAAGTCCACGTCACCTGCAGGCTCGTTTGTGGCTGACAAGTCCGATGCGGGACAGGCAGACATGGTTGCAGGGGAAAATTGGTTGGTTGGGGTTGGGTTTTTCCTCCTTTGTCTTTTGTCAGTGAGGTGGGCTCTGCGGTCTTCTTCCAAGGAGGTTCCTGCCCGCCGAACTGTGAGGCACCAAGATGCATGGTTTGAGGCGATATCAGCCCACTGGCGGTGGTCAATGGGGCAGGCACCAAGAGATTTCTTTAGGCAGTCCTTGTGCCTCTTCTTTGGTGCACCTCTATCACGGTGGCCAGTGGAGAGCTCGCCATAGAACACGATCTTGGGAAGGCGATGGTCCTCCATTCTGGAGACATGACCTACCCAGCGCAGTTGGATCTTCAGCAGCGTGGATTCGATGCTGTCGGCCTCTGCCATCTCGAGTACTTCGATGTTAAATAGCAGAAATGCAGTCAGAGCCAGTCAAGTGATGCAGTTCTATTTAATTCAGTTGAGAACAGTGCTCTGTATGAGGGGATGATGAGTGCTTCATCCCATCAGAATTGATCAGCAAACTCCAAGACCTGGCAGTTGACATTCCACTGTGTAACTGGATCATGAATTTCCTCACCTCCACACCACAATCAGTGAAGATTGGTAAGAACTTCTCCTCAGTACAGGAGCACCACAGGGCTGTGTACTGAGCCCCTTGCTCTACTCACTTTACACTTAAGACTGTGTGGCATGGTACGGCAATTACACCATCAACAAATTTGCCGACGATACCATGGTAGTGGGTTGTATAAAGAACACAAGAAATAGGAGGAGTCAGCCATCTGGCCCTTTGAGCCTGTTCTGCCATTCAATAAGATCACTGACATATCTCCACCTATCTGCCTTTTCCCCATATCTGTTAATTCCTTGTTTATGTAACTGAACCTTAAATATGGTTTATGAAGTAGCCTCAACAGCTTCCCTGGGCAGAGAATTCCATAGATTCACTACTCTCTGGGGAAAAACAGTTTTTCCTCATCTCTGTCTTCAATCTACTCCCCTGAATCTTGAGGCTGTGTCCTCTAGTCTAGTCTCACCTACCAATGAAAACAATTTTCCTACCTCTATCTTATCTATCCCTTTCATAATTTTATACATTTCTATAAGATCTCCTCTCATTCTTCTGAATTCAAGTGACTATAATCCCAAGTAATTTAGTCTCTCCTCTTAGGACAACCCCCCTCATCTCTGGGATCAACTTGGTGAACCTCAGGCCGTCCAATTACACCCAAAGTAATCTACAAACCCTGTATGTTTTTGTAGGGTGGGCAGAAACTGGGGCATCCAAGGGAAAACCATGCAAAAATAGGGAGAAAGTACAAACTCCTCACGGACAGTACCAGATACTGACTGCAGAGTACAATACTTTAGGCTTCTAGTAGGAGGAGGCATTGAACAGAAATGCTGATAGTTATCTATGTGAGGTAACTGGGCTAAAACTATTGCTAGATTTGTCATTTGAGCTTCCAGTGACTAATGAGGGAGCAGAGTCTACAGCGAGCCACATCTCCTAAATCAAAGAGGCATCCTAAAATCATTGCTTAAACACAAGCATCCCAAAGGTTTAAAGGCAAACACAACTGTAGCCAGATTCTTGTTTAAAAAAAATTGTGATAGAGCAAAATCTGATCCACAGCACCTACCATTTACTCTGTATTGACTGGTCAATTTATGATAACCAGTTTATTACCATACATATTGCCCATATGCGTGAAATTCTTACTTGCTGCAACTAAACAGGTATTTATAAAGAAAAATTATTACAGTAAGATCATTGAATTAAATCAAACAAGTCAAAAGCTAGTCCTGGATAATCCAGATTTATTAGAGGGAACGTTTCCATGGACATCGCATGCACTGACCTCTAATCCACTTACCTGCCACTTAGGACTCTGCACGACTGAAGTTTAAAGTCTTTTGGGATCCCCATCTTCTTTTCTTCGATTACATAGCAGAGCCCATTGAAGTCGTACTCAGAAAAGATCTGGATCTAAGTGGGGCAAGGAAAGAATGGGCAACTTGGTTTAATTGCACGTGGATCAAAAGAAGCAACAGGAAGCAAAAGCAAATTTGCATTGGACATCAGCAAAATGGGAGCAAAGTGAACTGGAAAACATTCAGCAACTTTGTTTCATACCTTCATCTTGATTTCTATAAACGATGGCCTTAAATAGAATTGTAGAGAGAGCGGAAGAAAAAAAAATGACACCTTTTCAATGCCTCTCCTCAAAACTCTTCCAGATGTTTTACAGTTCATGCAGACTCTTAAAGGACACCTCTGTTCTACTGCAGGAACACAGCAGACAATGTGTGTTCTGCAACCCCCACAGACAGGCTGATGTTGACCAGATGATTAATTTCTAGCAAGTTAGTGGAGGGAATAATATTTGACTTCTTATTCCATCTAACCATAAAGGTATCTGTAGATTCTGCCTTAATCACTAATTCTGGAAGTGAACCCCTTAATTTCAAAGTTCCTGGTAATGAAAACATTTCTTTGGACCTCAAACGTTTCTTTTATTGTCATGTGATAATAAATTGAAAATGTAGCATACGTGATATACTTTAACTATTGCCTGTCGAAAGGCAGTTAAAGAGCTGCCATTAGTATTGCCCAGTTTCCCTTACAGTAAGAGAGAAAAAGAAGCAAGAAACTCCCTTCAAAGGTCACTGAGGGCCCATGGATTCTCCTCCAGCCTCTGCATCTATTCAATTCATTAACAACCCGAACTCCAAGCCTCCAACCCCAACAGGAATCCTTCAGCAGCTGAGGTCTTTGTGAAGTCTTTCTTGCCCTCAGCACCCTCTCAAATCCCAGCTTGGATACCTTGTTCCCATGAGCTAATGTCCAGCAGTCCTGCAGCCGATGTGAGTACCCCAATCACAAGTCACCAACACCCCAGAGCCTGTGTGGGTCCCTTAGCCTTTAGGCCCCCCCTCAGCCACTATGGTCACCGTCCTGTAGGGTTATCTCTCGTGCTTCTTCTCAATTTGAGGGGGGGGGGTGGTTTGGTGGTGGTGGTGGTAGTTTCTAGTGCCCTGTGTTGGTGTGCTGCACCCTGGAGTCTGCAATCTCTTGTGGCCACTGCCAAGCACAGGCACCACCATCTTGGGCACAGACCTCATGGTTGCAGGAATTTACTTAAAAGCACTGTTGGCTCCTTTAACAGGCCATTTAAAGCCTGCACCGAACCACCGGCGTTAGGTCCAGGCAGTTGAAACCATCAGAGCAGCAATGTGTCCCCGCTCTTCTGGGTCCACACCAGAAGCAGGCCCACCAAAAGAAAAATCATCAGTTCTCTGTTTAAGTCAACAGTTAAAATCAATGGACAAATTATTTATTCTTGATCCCATAGCTAATGAAACATTTCCCCTTCTAACTTCATCCTAGCCAAAGTTGAAATATTACTACTTTATATTATAATTTCGATGCCTTGATTGATTAATTGATACTTGAAGTTCATGGATGATGCAGCTAGGAAGCAGGAAATTGAATTAATTGGACAACTTTTTGGGTGAGTCAGCACAGGATATTTAGTTGAATAGTTCTTTTGATTCCAGGGAGTTTCAGGTTTTGGGATTTTACTGAGTCAGTAAATGGCCTCTGAATCCATGGTATGTGGTGGGAGATCAGAAAGACTTTTCATTATACTCAACCAGTTTGGTAATTAATTAACACGGGCAATCAGGTTTACAGTGTTGACATATAAATTCTATTACACTTTATTACTCAGAATGTAAACAACCACTCCTCCCTCCCACTCAAATTTTTACAGTTCAATTCTGATGTTTTATGCCAGTAACAGGAGAAACAATTTCTTCTCCTCCTCCTCATCCCTTTCTGCATTTCGATGTTCTCTCAAATTCCCCTTTCCCCTCTTTCTGCTCAAGGTGAACCACCTCAGCTTCTTAGGCAGTAAAACTCCTGGTATCCGGCACCTATGGGGTGGGTAGATGTCAGTTAAGTGAATTTTCTGGTTGCTTCAGATCAAGTGTTGCGTGATTTGTGAACAAACAGCTTGAATTCCAGCTAACAGGGGTTTTAATGTACCTGAATCCTTTTAACCCACTCACCTTTCCAGTTAATCCTGCAGTATTGCCTCCAGGCCTTTAACACCTCTGTTAAGGTGTAGTGCCCACAGTTGGCTTGATTTTTCCAGCTGTGACCCAAGCAGCATAATTTGATTACTTCTGAACTCTTTGTCTCCATCAATAAAAGACAAATGATTTTCTTTTAAAAATACACCCAACCAGTTTACATGCACAAAATCTGTGAACCGGTGCGGTCTCGAAAGGCTAACATGGCCTGTTTCCTCTCCGTAAATGGTTATATGGAGAACAATCCTTACCTTCAGTCTGAACTGCTGACCACTTGGCTCCACCTGAACACACAAATATGAGAGTGTCACTTCAAAAGTCAGCCACTGCTGAAAGCAAACTGCGTTGCCCACCTCTACCATCAACATAAAGGACAATGTACAATAATAGTAAGCTGGAAATCTGCGCAGATAAGTTTATTGCTAGATTTTTGAGAGAGTTGTGAAAGTATACTAATAAAGGCAAGCAAATGGATTTGAGTAAAAAAAATGATTAAGCTTAAGGATATAACCATAAAAGTGTGTAACGACCCACCTTAACCTACAAATTGGAAAACTATTTTTCAAAGCTAAGCAAAATTATGTACAATATTCCAATGGCTTAGAGTTTCATTTTATAAAGATCTTAATTGTGACACAGGATGTTTTGTGCAGCTAACTGCTCTCTTGTCACATCTTTTCACATTGTCAGGAGTTTGCAGTGCCCAGGATTACCGGTTGACACTTTTCTGAAGCAGGTTCCAATAGAAGACAGATACTGCGTTAAACCTTTCCCAACATCACAGTTAAAGCTGAGAAAAGTTGGCATCTCAACAGGGGAAGAAATTATCCCTGAATTGAATATTACCTCCAGAACTTGGTTCTCGTTACTTCTAACTACATACATTTCTGTAAAGAACTTTTAGTGGATAGGTCAGAGAGTGAATTGCCTCCATATTTGAAATAACATCCACAGTGCTAACCCATTACTGGGATACAGATTCCATCAGCACCGTTGCACAGGGAGCTCTCAATACATTCTCAGAGGATGTATCGAGAACATCGTGTGCAAATGAATCTCACTGCCTGGTTTGGAACCTGTACCTCCTTGGACCGTAAGACCCTGTCTAGCGGACAGTGAACTCAGCAGAAAAGCTCATTGGAGGCTCTCTTCCTACCACGAAGGACATCTACAATGCACAATGCATGCAAAAGGCAATAAACATTGTGAAGGACTCCAGACACCCCTCAAGTAAACTGTTCTCCCTTCTGCCATCTGGTAGGAGGTACTATACCACTCAGGCCCTTACATCCAGATTGGGCAACAGCTTTTCCCTCCCCCCCCCACCCCCCCCAACCCACCAGACTCCTGAACTCCCAGAACATTTGGGACTGTATAAGTTCTTAATATTTTAATGCATTTAACTTCTATTCTAACATATTTATGTAAAAATGCTCTGTGGTTCTGGAGAAAGGTTATCTCATCTTTACTCTGCGAGCATAGTATGAATGATAAATAAAGGTGACTTGGCTTGACATTACCTCCAGCCTGAAAAATCAATATAATGAGGTGCTGGAAGTATGAATTAAGAGGAAAACACAACTATGGAAAAAGAAACAGAGTTAACATATCACGTTGAATCCACTTCAATCCCAGTTAGCCTTGACCATGACTATTGATTTTTCTATTACAGGATTTAAAACTAATTTGTTAACTGGTCAATTTGATTTTCCTCCTCATCAACTACCACTCACTATCTAACAGCAATCGAGAGCAGCAAACATGAACAAGTTCAGGATTCTTGTTCTCAGTGGAGGCTTGGAGTCACTAATCTTTTTTTTCCTGGAGATCTAATCATGTCACCTGATGCCGCCAATTATCCATTCTTCACATTTACCACCCAAAATGGTTACCCTCACCCATTTCTGGACAGTTTCTGGATAAAAAGAAAGTTTTTTTTTCCACAAGTGTAATTAATGTACAAATATCATTCAAGAAAAATTTAGAAATTTTTGTTTTAATACCCCATCATAAGAAATAGGAGTCGGACATTTGGCCTGATGAGCCTGCTCTACCATTCAATGAGATCATGGCTGATATAATGATAGGCTATCTGCCTTTTCCCCATATCCCTTAATTCCCCTACCATGTAAAAAAATCTATCCAACCTTGTCTTAAATATATTTACTGAGGTCACCTTCACTGCTTCCATGGGGAGTGAATTCCACAGATTCACTGCCCTCTGGGAAAAGCAGTTCCTCCTCATCTCAGTCCTAAATCTACTACCCTGAATCTTGAGGCTAGGTCCTCTAGTTCCAATCTCCCCCACCAATGGGAACAATGTCCCTAACTCTATCCTATCTATGCCTTTGATAATTTTACGTTTTCCTTTTGCTGAGGGGAGGTGGGGGGCGGGGGCTTTTTTGTAAATTTTGTTTGGAAAGGAAAAAGATGTACATTTTGGCTGTCCTGTCCATGAATGCTCCTGGTCCAGACTCAACTTTGCGAAAGGACTGGCCAGCTTTGGACATTTAAGGAGATGGCATATTTTACTGAGAAAATGGGACTTGCAGTCATGGTAACACAGTTTTGTACACACAATAGCCAGGTAATTGCTCTGCTTACCAGTAAAATGGGATGCAATGAACTAATCTTACAGCTTTGAGCGCCCCAGTCTTGAGGATTTGGGTAAACTCCTTTCTCTACTATGTACTGAGCTCCAGAATAGTTGGTACCCTCATAGGCTACCCAGCTGGAAAAATAGAAGTGAGTGTATAGCAGCAATCAAGTAACAATGAAACATTAACAAGAATGTAACCAGCTGGAGGAACCTAGCGGGTCAGACAGCATTGGTGGGAGAAGAATGGTCCACGTTTCAGTTTCCAGCATTAATGTGTATAATCTGAGTGCTAGGGTATGGAAAAACATCCTTCCCTTACAGTGCTGGATATTGAGGATATTCCCCAGGCCTCAATCAGATATGCCCTCTCCTCAGTAGTGGGAACTGCAACAACCTCAGAAGATACCCGGACAAACTCTTCAGTCATACATTTTTTTTTTCTTTTGACAGCCTATTTTATTAGTGATTTCATCCCTGTGTCACAGAGAGGGTCAATTGGTCTCCTATGGATGCTGCAGGACCTGCTGAGTTTCTCCAGCACTTTTGTAAATATTTGCAGCACTGTTTTAATATTGGATTTTCAATATTTGCATTTTTAAAATTTCAATATCAAATGAACCTTGCAATCCATCTTGAGTATGATAGGCATGGGGTAAATGAAACATGCTGTTTCTTTATGGTACTTTTTATTTCCTTACTCAACGTTGCAGTCAATATATGAAAATAATTAATTTGAAAGTACTTGATTGTTATATTCAAGGACAATATAGATTACTTTTTCTCATTTTCTGTTATTATTCTGTGGAAAATTAATAAAAAGATTAAAAAAAGAGAGCTGTTCTTTATGGAGTGACGTATGTTCCTTTCTTGTTTCACCCCATACTGCGGCAAATATTCAGCAGGCCAGACAGCAAATCTGTGGCCCTTCACCACTGACAAACTTTGACCATTTTCCTCTCTCTTGCAGCACATTGTGTATTCACAACACTTTCAGTTGATATTGCATCATCAAGAACAGATCTGCATAGAAAGTCTGTAGAATAGTATCTCTTTATCTATCCCAAGATCGTGTTCTATGGCGAGCTCTCCACTGGCCACCGTGACAGAGGTGCACCAAAGAAAAGGTACAAGGACTGCCTAAAGAAATCTCTTGGTGCCTGCCCCATTGACCACCGCCAGTGGGCTGATCTCGCCTCAAACCGTGCATCTTGGCGCCTCACAGTTTGGCGGGCAGCAACCTCCTTTGAAGAAGACCGCAGAGCCCATCTCACTGACAAAAGGCAAAGGAGGAAAAACCCAACACCCAACCCCAACCAACCAATTTTCCCCTGCAGCCGCTGCAACCGTGTCTGCCTGTCCCGCATCGGACTTGTCAGCCACAAACGAGCCTGCAGCTGACGTGGACTTTACCCCTCCATAAATCTTCGTCCGCGAAGCCAAGCCAAAGAGAGAAGAGATCTATCACTAGGGGCAGAAGATCACACAGGTACAGAACTGAAGTCTCAACAGTACGGCCACATCAAACCTCTATGCAAATTGAAATGCAATTTGCAGTGCTCACTCCTTCCCTGTGCAAATTAAAGTGTGATTCTCACTGTTCCTGCCACTTACACTCCACTCAGTACTTCAATGGATTGTATTATATCCCCTGAATCAGCTTGTTCCAGGTCCGGCACTGAGGCAGTCACTGTAATTGAACTCACTCCCTCACAATTATTTTCTGGGTGCAGAACGATCGTCGGGTTGGAAAAATCCTTCAAAACAAAAAAAAAGTATCAAACAGGGTTACCCTCCACACACACTTTAGTATTATGAATGGATCAAGTTCCATGTCAGTTTCTCCTGTAGCCCCATAATATATTCGCCAGGGCCAAGAAACTTACTGCTGCTTTCCTTACATTCTTATTCTTTCACTGTCTAAAATACTGGAAAGTATAATTTAAAAGTAATAATAAGGGAACTTCTTTTAAATAAAAGTTTCAGAAGTCGGTGGGTATCGTCTCCGTGACTTTGTTCCACAGAGGAAGCTTTACATGGTTTACACTCTGCGGTGCACTGTTAGCCAGAATCAGACACACACAAAGATAAAGACTGTACAACAGGCTTTAATCCACAAAGACTTCCAAGGAGCCAGGCTGGCTGTGGCTGCAGCAACTATGAGTGAGGCCTCGGGAGGCCGGTGCAGGCTTATATCCCAGAGGGTGATTGACACCCGACCGGGTGGGGCTTGATCCATTCAGGCCGACTGATTGACAGCCGGGCAGGTGTTGTCCTGCCCCCTTACACTCCTCCAGGTACAGAGGTTGCCCCCCTGCAGTAGGCTGGTGGTGTACCACCACACACTCTGCTTATCACTCAGGAGGCTGTTCTACCATTGGGGCATCAACAGAGAAAAATGTATCCAATCTCCATTGTTGCACACCACATAGATTAACCAGGAGTAGGAATCGCAGATGAATTTACCTTGTTCCTGGATCAAAGATCACAAGATCAGCAGGATTAAAATTGTTACTCCCAATCAAATAGTACTGCAGAAGAGGAAGGTTTCTGGCTCATTACATCCTTTAAACGTGCCTTCCAATTTGTCCCAGTCACCACACTGCTCCTTCAGAAGAGCAGCATAAATTTCTGCTTGAATACTCCCACTATCTCCCCGCCCCTCCCCAGTTGATGCCCCTCACCAGACAAAGCACTGCCGCCCAGAGAGGACAATTCAAAAATCAAAGGCCTGTCTTCTCTCTCCAGCTGAACTACTTGCCCAGCTTCGCCAGGCAAAGCACTGCAGCACCCCCGGCCCCTGCAAGTACCAACTCCCATCTCAATACTTACTGCCCGAATGACGCGTAGTGACTTCAAATCCTCATCGACGCCACCCCATGACCTCCAGTCCACGTACTCGCCTTCCTCCAAAAGATACTGGTGACCTCTGAACCTTTCCTTTGAGTAGCCAACCCAGCTGCAAGCAAAATTTAAAAAACAAATAAAAAATGAAAAACTTGTCAGCCTAAAACATTAAAAAGGCAGCAAGGTTATCTGATGTTTGCAGGAAGCTTGGAGCAGGAGGAAGACATGCACCTCTCTACTGCTTTCCAAAACCTTGCAGCTGATGAAATGCTTTAAAAGCATCACACAGTGAGGAAGGCAACTGACGGTGAGATCCACAAATATCACTGAAGACGTTATTTCAATTGTTTTGAGATGTTAAGTTAGGGAGAAACTGGTTCCTGGAGACATGCGAGAACCGTCTTTAATTGTTAATATAGAGATACAGTAGGGAACAAGCCCCTACTGGCCCACACCACCCAAATAAATTCATGTGATCAATTAACCTACATGGGTCTTTGGAATGTTGGAGGAAACCGGAGCGCCCAGAGGAAGCCCATTTAGACATGGGGAGAAGATACAAACAATTACTCATATTGCCAATCAGTAGCCCCTGAGCCAGGAAGTAGTTTGGGTTCAACATGTGGGCTGATGCATTGGTGGAGTGAAGCAGTGCTGAAAATACTGCTTTTCAGTTGAGGCCTAATTATCCTTTGATTTCGGTTCAAGGGAGCGAAAAACCACTGGGCCACAGTTGACAGTCGCAGCAGGAATGCCTCAGATTGGTGAAACCCCTTCATCATGTCAACGATAGATACAATTACTCACACTGCCAATCCCTGAGCCAAGAAGTAGTTTCGGGGAAAGTTAGTCATCCTCCACCCCACCCTCCATCACTTTGACCCTCTTCATACTGGATCAAATTCCTATGCCACAGTACTTACATTCCTCCTAGCACCTTTATAGATCCAGCATTTGAGAGGGGTGAACCAGTACTGGGGTAACAGGACAGGAAGTCCGCAGAGTCTTCCCGCACTACTCGGCTTCTCCCCAAATAATAAGGTCTCTCAAAGATGTCAAGCTGAAAGAAAGACAAGTAGCCTTTTTAAAAAAATCAAGAATCCCACGTCAAGGAGTAAAGTTCATTGGGCAGGACAACCATGAAGGCATGACTGCTCGTCACAACTGAATCATCAACTTGGAGTCATGCAGTATGGAATCTAGGCATGGTGATGTACTGATTTGTTAGTTCTGAGGGTGGGAACATTTAGAAAACAAGCATATGGATCCACAGCAGAAGTTGGAAAATTTTGCATTTTTTAAAACTTTGAACTAAAAAAGAAAGCTAGAGCAAGTGACAATCAAACCAATAATTTCCTCAGAGAAGGTATCTTTTTACACGCCCTCATCCTGTATAAATCCAGTCCCACATCACAACTGCCAAAGTGGTCTTACATTTTAAAAATTTAAATGTAGACATATTAGACATATGTCAGGGATGGCGCCAAAACAAGTCCGAGCGGAAGGGCATTAGGGTAACAGGGTAGGGGGGGCACAATTTGCAGCCAGAAAACTCACTCAGCGGGGGTGGGGAGGAAGGGGCACTTACCACATTGAATGCGGTGTCCTTGGGTCCATAGCCTGTGTGCAACCATGTTTCTTCTTCTGTGCATGTGCTAGTGCTGGCTGCTGCATGCGCAATGGATTGGAGTACCGGGACCATGAGTGTCACTGCCGCACACAAGTTACGGACCCCGGGACACCACATTTAACATGGTAAGTGCTCCCTTTCTGCCCCTACACCCCCAAATACAGCCAGGCTGTCAAGTCTAAAACTGGACATTGAGGCACCCTAGCGTGGATGGGGGAAGGGTCATAATACCTCATTTGGTGGGTTGGGGGGGGATGCTTATGAATTCCCCCACCCCTTGGCTCCAATACTGACATACGGGGTTAGTAATAGCTCCTTTTTGGCCCATGAGCTCATCCCACCCAATTACACTCAGTTGACCTGCAACTCCTGGTATGTCTTGAAAGGTGAGAGGAAACCAGAGCACCTGGAGAAAACCCACAAAGACCCAGGGAGAATGTACAAACTCCTTACAGACAGTGCAGGATTAGAACTAGTCTGGATCACTAGCACTGTAATAGCATCGTGCTAACCGTTACACAAACTGCACCACCCCACAGGATTTCTTACAGGATGAGTGTGTTGCTCATAAGGCCCAAATTTATTTGCCTTCCCACAGTACCCCTGAACAGTGGCCAAAGTTTCACTTGTCAATTAGGAGCTGTGAATCCAGAATCATTTCTCAGGTAGAGCTGTTACAGCAATGAGGTGACCTATGCAAGTCTAACATCAGCTCCTGACAACAATCCCATCAATTTAGACCAAAGAATAACAGCAGATTCTCTTCTGTGAAAGGCATTCCAGAAGCTCAAGGGGATGTTAAAACAATTCACCAGTTTCACAGTCAAAATTAACTGGAATAACTTTTTATTCTGGATTTACTTAATCAATAGAATCCCATTTGATATGATGGACTCAAATTCATAGGTCTTGTCCAAGTATCTGAATTACTTGCTCACCAGTGTGGTCATTATATTACTCCAGTCCAGGGGTGGCTAACCTTTTAATTTAGACATGCAGCACAGTAACAGGACATTTCAGCCCACAAGTCCCTACCGGGGCTATAGGTTAATTGGTTGGTACAGACTCATAGGTCAAAAATGGCCTGTTACCGTGATGCATGTCTAATTTAAAAATTAGATGGTTGGCCACTCCTGCCTAACCCATCACTTACCACAATCTGCTACTACACACCAGACGTTTGTAAATCCGAATTAAACTTACATAATTAAAAAATTAAAAAACCCAGCAAAAGTGACCAGAAAAATATCAGCTTGCTCTACGGATATTTTGGAGGGAAGGCTAATTACCCAGGTTGAACTTGCAAACTACTTCAGCCCTTCTTTGATGAATGGATCTTCATCAAGATTCAGTCAGGGCCTTTATTTGATCAAAGTTCTCCTGTTGTGGTTCCATTTCATCAGAGAAAAATGAACCAAATGCTAGCTTTATTAAATCAGAGAATGGAGTGAGGACAGGAAAGAAGGTGGACAAGAGAGAAAAAAGGAAAATATTTTCTTTAGCATCATTATAAAGGATTTTATGTGGAAAAAGCTAGAGATCTTCCTTTTTCTTGAGACAGTTTAATACGATCGATTTGCAGTCAAACAATTGATCCACTTCCTTTGATGATTTCATACCTTTGGTTCATATGGCTTCTCCACTCTGGGTCCATTCTGTAAAATAAATCAGTAATAAGGCATTTAGATCTGGAACCAATGACAGCTTGAACATCAACAACCAGCATGCAGAACATGGGACCAGGGGACTCCACCCTCTGGCTTGGGCCAGACCCAGGGCAAAGGCTGGTTTGGGGAATGACAGGGCTGACAATGGAAGAGTTAGGGAAGGGGGATGGAGAAAAAGAGTTGTCAAGCATGATGACCTGACAAAGAGTGGAGGGGAAAGGGCAAAGGAAACTAATTGTACAGCTCTTTGAAGAGAGCAAGAACAGGGAGAATAGTCCTCTCAAACAGGATGGGGCAATTTCATTCTGGGAGTGCCCCACTACTGAACCGCAGTAGATTGAGGATTTAACTCTAAAACAGATATTTTAATGCAAGATTCTACCCAATAACAACATCCTCCACTATCATATTTACAGTCAATGACCACTGTATCTAGAGAGGAAGGTTAAAGCTTTAGCTTCTTCACTTTGTTCCAGTGTTCTATAAAAGGAAGCAATGGATTGTTAACCATTAAGGACAGGGCTACTCTCCCCACAATCCTCACCCCATCTATTGACATTTGGGATATGGGAGGATATCAGGGTACATTCTAGTTCCAGGAAATACAGTAAAACCCTTGATATCCAGCACCTTTGTTGATTGGTAGATGGTAGATAAGTGAATATTCTGGTTGCTTGAGACTGCATGTTGCATGATTGGCAAACTAATGGTGAGGCGTGCCAATTTTAAAATTCTGTATTCTTTACCTATTTATTTTGATGGTTGCTTGAACCTGCTAATTGCTTGAATTCCGGATAACTGTACTATTTCTGGGGCAGGGAAGTGGGTTCGAGAGGAGGCATTCCATCACTATAATTCTGCAGACAGATCAAAACCCTCCTTACACTACTTTCAACTACTGACCTGAATCTCCCTATCGTTTTCCACCATCTGCTTTGTAATCACCACTTCCAAAGTTGTTGTTTTCCTGACATTAACCCAGGTAACTGACACCAACTTCTGCAATGCCATTCTTGCCAATGCAGATGGTCCAAAGTGGTGGCCAAATGATCACGCTTGCCTGCCTAGTTGCAAGGGAGCACTGGATGGCTTTCTTCCACGGGTAGTGCCGTTGATGCCAAGAGTGATGGGTTGGCTTTGGCAAGCAACTTTGCTGGGGACATTGCATGAAGCACGTTTGGACTTTCCATGGAGATTAAATATTAACTTAAATAATTCACCAACGGCCAACAGATTCAGGGCCAGAAGGGGCTCTGGGATTAATGCCATTCTGGAGCTATTCAACCCAGGATCAGGACTAGATAGGAAACATACAGGAGACTCTGGATGCTGAAATCTGAAGTTTAACACAATCTGTTGAAGGAACTCAACAGGTCAAACAGCATCAATGGGAGTTAAAGAATGGTCATCATTTTGAGCGGAAACTCTTCATCAGGACACCTCGATAAAGATTTTTGGCTCAAAATATGGGTCATCATTTTCTACCACTGATGAGCTTTGCTCCTTTGAGTTCCTCTAGCAGATTGTGTTTAGCTGGTTTTTCATAGGACCGACAAAACACAGATGGGTGATCATTCTACTCAGCTGGGATACTGCCTATCCACAGTCCTTAGCCAGGAATGGTCCCTCTCTTAGTTGCTATTCTATTTTAAAGTAGCATGGATGTGTGTACCATTTGTAGGGGCATCAGCGACCCAACTTGTGGTTTCTTTGCTCCCCATTCCTGCAGTGTGCGATAGCCACCCACTTCCAAGGTACACTGTTGCCCTTTGAAGAAAGGTTCAGAGTAAACCAACCACCTGTAGAGATAAAGAGAAGTTAGTGCAAATCTTCAAAATAGACTTTAGAATTTTCATGTGTTCAAAATCTCTCCATTGTTTTCCTCCATCTTCTTTGCAATCACCATCCCTACCATCCTCTGAGATCTTAAAACTCACTCAATGCAGCCCTTTGTCTGATGCTCATCACTGCATTTTATTGCGACACCTGTACCAATATCTTCCTCTGACAGGTTGTTCAATAATACTTCTGTGAAACCACTTACTTGATTTGTATATTAAAGTGTGTAGGAGACAAAAGTGTGCTGTTTGTGGTAGAGGGTTTGGCTGCGGATGTCGGCGGCATTCCGAGGTCCAGAGGCTGTGCAAATTTTGTCGCTGCAGTGTGCACGTGTGTGGGTTTGGCGGTTGGGTTTTAGTTTGCCTGCGTTGACTGGTACGGTGGGATAGATGGTGGGAGAACAGGACTCCAATATTTTCTGTTGGCTGTTCCCGTTAGCACGGTACTGTTACATGGACGCAAGTCACATTAGCAAGGATGTCATCGTTACCAAGTTCACAGACATTACCACATTAAGAATCCTTTTGTGTTCACTAATAAAGTTTAAAATGCATCTGGACTTTATTATGAATTATTTGAATGAGTCACAGTAAAGAGCCCACTTGGTCTTCAAGCAGCTTTTTTTTAATGGATAGTCATTCACCGGGATGCAGTGTTACCAGAGCTCACATGAGCGTTGCTCCAGGCACCTCAGGGGACAGCTCCGGTACCTCCTTGTCACAATTTATTTTTAGCTCTGGCACCTAAAAATTAGCACTGGTAGTCACTACATTCTAGTCAACAGAAAATATGCAGCAATTTTAGACACCAGAAAATAGCCACATCTACAGTAGAACTGAATGGACATTCTTGGAACATTTGGACTGTTTCCCCTCTTTGTTTTGGAATGATATTGAAAACAATATGGTGGCCATGTTGGAAATGCTGACTGCAGGTCACTGACAGCAATCCACCTCCATCAGTCTCAGCATCGGCCATAGAGGGATCCAACACAAAGTCTGCCACCACGGGGTCACCAGGCTCTACCACACTGTGGGACCCCGCAACCTCCCATACTCAGTTGAGGACATCAGGCAATTTGAGCTGTTGAGCCATCCGAATCGCAGCCCATCACACAGAGTACCTGCCAGGAGCCTACAGCAACATCACAGCCGGCACTGCGGCAGTCAGTTCAACAGATGAAACCACCAGATATACTGAACCTGTAAAGAGACTGATTGACACTTCACCCTGCCGGACTTTGTTCCAAAAGAATGGGGTGAATGTAGTGGAACACTGTATTGCAGTCAATGTACAGGTTGGCCCGTCCCAATACTGTAACTCCTCCCCTCCAAGATTACTAATAAAGTTGGTATTGCCCAATCTCACTCCTCTGTATTTTCTTGGAATTGGTCCAACACCATGCAAGATTTGACCAAGTTTATAATGATTAAAGCCTATTAATCTTGATTTCTGGTCTGTCAGGTCTAATTGATAGCGCTACAGATATAGTGAATTTCCTTGAAAGGCAAGTGAATATTGCAATAGATCTAATTATTATAGACAATCCAACAGTGAGCAATAATGAAAGGAAGTCCAAGTCACAGCCTCATCCAAGAATACAAGGAAGCATCTTTGCCACCACTGTGACAGTTGCAGATAAGGAAACTGATGGAAGAACTGAAGAAAAGGAGGCTTTTTCTGCAGTGAAGAGTTATTTGTTCCGTGGAGGTGGACATGCTTTGGAGATGTGTCCACAGTCGGAAAAGAAGACACAATGAGAGAATCGCTTTCCTAAAACAACAGGGAATATGTTTTGACTGTCTGCGTAAAGGACACATCAGTAAAATCTGCAGGAAGTGATTCAGCGGCAACATATGCAGTTTAAAGCATCCCAGAATGGTGCATCTTCACCAAAGAAAGAAGGAAATGGAAAAGGAGCAAGTGGAAAAGGAGAAAGTAGAAATAAAGGAAGCAGCTGAAAACAGTGCTGTAGGTTTTGTTCTGACAAGTGGTCTTACTGGGGCCGGTGAAGATAACTGCAAGCTCTCAATAGTGCCTGCCCAAGTCAAGGCCAGGAAGGGGGATACAACAACAAATGTAGGCTCAATATCCGAGGATACACAGTCTATAGGAAAGATAGGCAGGAGGGTAGAGGCAGAGGGGTAGCTCTGATGATGTAATAACATTAAATCAATAGAAGGGAAATAGGGCCTAAGCAGTAAAATCAGTATGGGTTGAATTAAGAAATGACAAAGGTAAAAAGATTATATTAGCAGTTATATACAGGCCCCCAAACACCAGCCGGGAAGTGGACTATGAGATACAGACAGAAATACAAAGGGCATGTCACAAAGATAATAGCAAAATAATTGTGGGAGCTTTTAACATGGTAGGGGATTTTGGGAAGGACAGGTATTTACTGGATCACAGGAGAGTGAGTCTGTAGAAAACTAAGAGATGGATTTTTTGAACAGCTTGTTGAGAAGCCCACCAGGGGATCTGCAGTTCTTGATTGGGTCATGTGCAATGAACTTGAGGCCATTAGGGAGTTAAAGGTCTTAGAACCTCTAGGAAGCAGTCAATTTCTAATTTGAAAAGGGAAAATGTTGCCAGGTGTATCAATTTTTCAGTGGAATAAAGGAAATTATGGTATGGGAAAGGAACTGGAAAAGCAAACAAGTCAGAGGAACAGAGCAGGACTGGATAGAAAAGTGGTTGATAGGCAGACAGCAAAGGGCTGAAATTAAGGGATCCCATTCAGGATGGCTGCCCGTAACAAGCAGAGTTCCGCAGGGGTCGGTCTTGGGGCCGCTTCTGTTTACAATTTATATTAACAATTTTGATTGTGGAATGAATGGTTTTGTGGTCAAATTTACGGATGACACCAAGACAGGTGGCGGAAGTGTTGAAGAAATCGTAAAATTGCAGAGGGATGTAGAGAGATTGGGAGACTGTAGTTCATCTGCCATATTTTTGCCCAATGTTGAGAAGTGTTTGGTTCTACATTTTGGCAGTGGAAATAAGCAGGCAAAGTACTATTTGGATGGGGAGAAAATTCAATCCTTGAAGGTGCAAATAGACCTGGGCGTCCTTGTCCAGGGAAATCTAAAAGTTAACGCCCAGGTAGTGAAGAAGGCGAATGCTATGCAAGCATTCATTTCAAGAGGAATAGTGTATAAGACTAGAGAGGTGTTAATGAGACTCTGGGGTACTGGTGAGACCCCATTTAGAGTACTGTGTACAGTTTTGGGGCCCCGATCTTAGAAAAGTTGTGATGTTGTTGGAAAGGGTGCAGAGAAGATTTACCAGGATGATTCCTGGAATGCAGGGGCTGGCATATGGGGAGCGTCTGGCAGCTCTTTGGTTGTATTCGTTGGAGTATAGGAGAATGAGGGGGATCTCAGAGATTTTGAATATTGAAAGGTTTCGACAGAGTGAATGCAGATAAGATATTTTCCTTGATGGGTGAATCGAGGACAAGGGATCAGTCTTATAATTATAAGTTATCCAATTAAAACAGAGAGGAGGAAGAACTTCTTTAGAGTGTCGTGGAATTCAATGTAGGAAGACATATATTTTTGTTGCAGGTGGTGGCAAGTTTAGTAATATGTTGGACTTGTTCTGGAAAAGATGGATTAAAAAGTATCTTCCCCAACTGCAGGAACAACAGAAATGGTCTAACATCAGATGCAACTTCACACAGGAGACAGTAATCATTATGATTCAGCACCTCAAAACTCCTGGCTAACTGGAAAAATTGTTGAGACCATTCTGGACAAAAAGGGATTTGCATATCACATTCGGATCAAGACCAAAATTAGCTTTCTGAACAGACCCATCAACAAAGTCTGCCTTCTACAGGAGACAGAGGAGCTTTGACAAGCCCAAGACTAACATTATTTTGTTATTTTTGGGACCTTTCCCCTTGCCCACTCCATAGACTACAGACTTTACTGGTTCAGAGAGGTGGTAAATATCACTCTTTTTCAAGGCTATGTGCTAGTAACCTACGGCCTTTTGAAGATTGAAGAAAGAAGATCTACATAACATTGGAATTTACTGTATTTGATTGTTATTTATAATTGTGTAATTATTTGAGATATAATAATTAGGGACTGGTATTGTAAGAGCCAAAAATGTGTTGTTTGTGGTCAAGGGTTTGGCTGCAGGTGTTGACAGCATTCCAGGATCCAGAGGCTGCGCTGCCAGTGTGCACGTGTATGAGTTTGGCGGTTGGGTTTAGTTTGCCTGCATTGACTGGAATGGCAAATAGACGGTGGGTGAGTTGGGCTCCGATATTTTCTGTGACCATTACCATGGTACCGTTACACAGTTGTTAGTCACATTAGCAAGGACTTTATCGTTAGAGTTTGTTAGTCACATTAGCAAGGACTTTATCGTTAGAGTTCATAGATGTTACCACATTATGTTCACTATTAAACTTTAAAAACACATCTGGACTTTGTTATGAATTTATTCAAACACCTCACAGTAAAAAAAGCCCTCTTAGCTTCCAAGCGGCTTTAAAAAAATATATAGTAGTCACTACAAAGTGCTTTATAGAATTGCAAACTTTCGTTGACCCCATCCACCAAACCATTTCTCTCTTCACTTGAAGTCATCAACTGTTACTTTATTAATTACACAAGTGTGGCTGCCTGCCCATGTACCCATGAGGGAACCGAGACATTGAGTGTCACCAGAACAAGCAGGAACAAGGCCAGGCCCTGTCTTCATCAGCTGTGTGTAGATTTCTGGAACAGGCAGGGCAGAAAACTGGAGGTCAATGAAGACATCTTTACTGGGGTTCAAATGGGGAGAGCAGTTTTGATCCCAGGTCATCTTTGCTTAGTACCATCATACAGAACAATGGCTGTGAATGTCCTCAAATTCTGATTCCACTCTTCCAACCACTTGGTGAGAACAATGTTGAAATGACCAGAGTTTAAAGGAATGTCTATCCTTTTAACAACTCATTGACTTGTGACTTAAGATTTGTGGGTCTTTGCTAAATACTAATTTATTGTGACTTTTTCCACATTCCAAACACCTCATGAAAATGTGCAGTTGACTGAGAAGGACTAGGCTGCTTGGAGATTATGAATCGGGGTAGTGCGGTCCTTCTACAGATTTCCACATCCATCTTCTCATGGCACGGACAAGTGGCGAGTGAACAGAGTTCACCACCTCTCCACCAGACACGGAGCACAGATTAAAGAGATTAAAGTCACCAGTGCCCCTAGCCCATCTGAGACCAACAGGTCAACAGAAGGGAGGAGGAACTCACAGTCCAGAATTCACGACGATGGAGGTGATTTTTGGTGGATAGCCAAACATTCGAACGTCCTCAGATTCACCATAAAACTTCAGCCTCTTCCCCTCTCCGTCAGCTTCTGGAAACAATGATATTTGTGGTATTGTGTAGTCCTGAAATGCCACAGCAAAGAATAGAATTATCATGGAATTATTCCAGTTCATAAATGTCAATGAAAATTGAATGACGTTCATTGAATCAGCTTTTTGAAGATTTCATTCATTCTTACCCTAATTGCTCTGCGAAGGGATCCTATGATGATGCGCTTGGTAGGAGGAGACTTGGAGTCATGGTCTTCAGTCTCTTCTTCCAATTCCTCTGCCCAGGGATCCACCAATTCTACATCTTCCTCTGCAAGGAAGATCTTCTTTCCTTTATAATCTGGCTTCTCACATATCACCCAGCTAAGAAAGATCAGAACTTTTCTCAATCAGTTTTTTTTTAAAGAAAGTTCAATTACCACCAGGGACCAGACAGAACATTGTGTCTCTAGAAATGAAATCACTCCACTTGCCCCCAACAACACTACTCACTGTGTACCAAGAGATGAGCACCTGTCATAAGTGGTGCAGTGGTAGTGCAGCATCTTTACAGCGCTAGCGATCGGGGCTGGGGTTCAAATCACGCACTGTCTATAAGGAGTTTATACATTATCCCCAGGTCTGCATGGTTTTCCCATGGGGGCTGCAGTTTCCTCCCACCATTCGAAACGTATCCGGTGTGTAGGTTAATTAAGTAAATTGGGCAGCATGGACTCGTGGGCCGAAATAGCTGCATGTGTAAATTAAAACAAATTTAAAGAAATAAAATATGCTCCACAATCCAAATCTACTGTTTTTAAAAAAAAAAAATCTGATGGCTCTGTGCAAAAATTCAGGACCTCCATTTCTGTTGAGCAGTTGAGGATTCCTGCATAAAGAAATCTCAGTTCCAAACTTCCACTCGGTTATCCCCACTCAAACACTAAACCCCTGCCCAGACTTCGGAGGAAGAGTAGACTCGATGGGCCAATCAGCCTACTTCTGCTCATACATCCTGTGACTGTCACAGAATTCCCAGCGGTTATACTGGAAATTCAAACTGTAGCAGTTTCATTAGGAGGCAAGGAGTAATACAGGAGAAGCCCGAATATCTGAATGACAAAGGAGGACAAGGGAGGCAAAATCAATTAAATACATTTGAAATGAGGTTTTCTAGCATTTCAGATTTATTTTATGACTCCTTAATACAAAGGAGGAAAATGACTATTACTTTAACATCTGCCATGAAGAAAATTTTCCTAACAGTTAAAACCATAATAGGCAGGACCTTAGAAAAAATTGGTAATCAGGAAAATTTAATACTGTGAAAGGGAAATCATCACTGATAAATTCACTAGAGCTATTGAAAGATAAATCTCAAGCCAGACATTAATTTGTCCTCCATTTGGGGGTGTAGGGGACTTAACTGCCTGCGCAGCCATATTTCTTCTTGTATGCATCCGTACAGACTTGCACATGATTGATGAGGGGGAAGTGTAATGGCAGAACATAAGTGCTGGCTGGTGCATGCTCAATGAGTGGGAAGTGTGATGGCGCCGAACTCCTCCCCTCTCTCACCCAAGAGTTTCTGATGCTGACCCAACGTATCCTCTATGTTGGCAACTTTGAAATTGCTGCCCTATCTCAGTGTCTTCCCCTCGCCCCCCCCCCCCCCCCACCCCACTGAGCCAGGATTACAGTGTGGTGGCTCATAGCCTTGTACTTGAGACTCCAGCCTCTTCCAGAGTCAGCCACCAGTTCGGTGCCCATACTGGGGAAGAAGAGCGCCTTCTCATAGTCCTTCAGCTGCATGTAGAAGGTGCCCAGGCTGCAGCACATGTGGCACTCCAGCATCTTGCTGTTGTTGCCACGTGCATAGCACAGAGCCTTCTCAAAGCATTGAAGTGTATTCTAGAAAGCGCTGGGGTCAAGGTAGGGGTTTCCCAAGCTGAGGTAGACCTGCCCGTTGAAGTGCAGGCACCACGGGCTGCCCTTGGTGCCAAGGCATGTCCTGCTGTTGGCCACAGACTCTGAGAACTCGCACAGCTTCTCCTGGCCCCGCACCAGGTTGAGGTAGGCCTCGGTAACTTGTACATCAGGCTTGCTCCAAGCATGGCACTTTGAACTGGATTATTATTACACATACTGACATACAGTAAAAAACTTGGTTTGTGTACTATCCAGGTAAGTTAGCCTCCATATGGTATAGCAAGAAAAGAGAGAGTGACCATACAGGAAAAGTACATGGCATGGTATTAAAGAGAAGTTAAACGTCATCTTATACGGAGATGTCTATTCAAGAGTATGATAACAGAAAGAAAGAAACTGAACACATTTTCAAATTGAGTATGTGCTTTAAGAGAGGAAGAAGAGGCCAGTGTGAATTTCTTTTAACATGCTGCCTTCCCCAGACTTGTTCTTTTTCCAAAAGGTAGATGGCATGTTTCCTTCTCAGGGCTATGCTTCCTGTACCCCTTTCTTGGTTATGAGGAGATGGGGTTATGGCTGAAAAGGTTGTGCATTCAGCAGAATTTAACACTCTAAAGTAGGAATAGTCAATATCTTTTGAGAGAAGAAGCAAGACTTGGGGAATAAAAGAAAATGAATGGTTAATGTAAATTTTAAATAGAGTAGAATGCGAGGATCTAATTGCGAAGAAGTGTCTGTTGGACTTACCATCCTCGTATAACCTTTATTGAAATGGCAGCAGGAAACGCCCAGGACAAACAATCAGAGACGTCACAACTAATTTCTCTCTTGCAACCAGAAAACTCTGGCTTGTCGTAAATGATGATCTAAATCCCAAGATTGGTTGGGGAGACGGAAAACAATCATAAGCTGCAAGCAGTAAATTTCAGAACTAGCCTCTTAGCCTAATCAGTTTGGGCCAAAGTACATTCTCCATACAACTATTTTCACCCATATCATCTCATCCTGTCACATCCCTTGTGTATGAAAGCTTTTATTTAAAATAGCTCAGAGCAGTTAGGATCTAAAAAAAATAAAATCACTAACCACTTGGGGGAGTGGAAACAAATCAATCTCCGTCTTCTGAAAAAATTCAGGTAGGCACTTGTGGGGAAATAAAGTGCAGAGGTTTGGGTGAGCGCGGCAAATAGAATAACGAGGATTTCTCTCCTAGGAGTTGGACAAATAGCCTCCTTTAACTCAGGACAATCTTTTAACTTCTGTTCACCTCAACCATAGTGTGACTTTGACCTTCATGTGATAGAGAGAGAGAGAGAGAGAAGAGAGAGAAAGAGAGAGAGAGAGAGAGAAAGAGAGAGAGAGAGAGAGAGAGAGATATAGAGAGATATAGAGAGAGATATATAGAGAGATATAGAGAGATATATATATATATATATATATATATACATAGAGAGATATATATGTGTTGAGTGTAGTTGTAACTTTCACGTTGGGGTTTATTTGAAGCTCTGCGCCAAAGTGAATAATTTTCTGCTGCAGAAACTAGTTTTTTTTTTAAAACCACAGTCAAAACAAATTCTTATATTTATTATTGGATTTATTCATGACCCATTATAAATTTCTGGCCCATAGTTTTAAACTCAAACACACAAATGCTGGAGGAACTCAGCTGGTCTTGCAGTGTTCATAGGAGGTAAAGATATATAGTATTGTTTATGCAGGGAGAGGGAAAATGCATCTTGGATTTGAAATCTATAAAGCAACCTCTATTTCTCTTTCCACTATTGTTGCCTGTTTCCCATACTATAAAGTGTAAAACAAAATCCCAAAGTGACTGGGGTCCAGAATAACTTTGTGCTGTGAATGGCTCTGGTCTCTGCATTATGAATAAGGACAATGAGGCACTGGTGAAATAATGTTCACACAGTCAACAGTAGGACTGTGTAATGCTGTGAAGGAAAAGAGTCAATTGCAGAAATGAAATGTTTATAACCATCTGGAGATATTGGACAGAACGGCACAATTTTTTATCAAGTGAACCAAAAAGAATGTTTTAAATTTTGCAGGTGTTCTGAGTGAGGTGTAGAGAAAACGTTTCCACTTACCAGAGGGTTTAAAACTAGGAGTTAAACACAAAAATCTGCAGATGCTGTAATTGTTGTAAAGACACACAGAAATACTGGAGGAACTCAGTCAATCTCGTAGCAATCATAGGAGGTCAAAATGTATTACTGATATTTTGGGCCTGTGCCCTTCTTCAAGGTATGCATTTTCCCTCTCTTTACATGCTGTCTGACCTGCTGAGTTTTTAAATCGATAATTTTGATTTTATGTTACATTTATACTGTTGCTTCAATTCCAAATTTCACCTCCTTGATTTCAATTATAATCTTGGTCTTCTGATGTCAAAGGTCTGCTTCATCTCCACGTGAATACATTTGACAGTATGGAATGTTAAACTTTCTCCAGATATTAAACATCACAAAACAATACGAGGAGGAATTAAAGCAGCTTGTTACTTGACAGGTTTCTTGGAAAGCAGAGAAGGAAATAACTCTGTGCCAGTGCGACCGACAGGGGGGGGGGGGGAGGGAGACGACCGACGGGGGGGGGGGGGAGCGACCGACGGGGGGGGGAGGGAGGCGACCGACGGGGGGGGGAGGGAGGCGACCGACGGGGGGGGGAGGGAGGCGACCGACGGGGGGGGGGGGAGGGAGCGACCGACGGGGGGGGGGGGAGCGACTGACGGGGGGGGGGGGAGTGACCGACCGGGGGGGGGGGGGGGGGGAGTGACCGACCGGGGGGGGGAGACATAGGGAGAGACAGCTCTCAATATAGTGATTAAAGAAGGTTGTGTTTGGAGTTTGGATTCCCATGGGTATTTGAACATGCAGAAGTGTTCTTGTTGGTTGACTTGTAAATGTGTAATTCCACCAAGCCATCTTCCACACCCAAAATATTGAAGTTGAAACTGTATTTAATCAGTTTCTTGATCTTAAAAAAAAGCACTTCAATATATTTTGAATTTAGAGAGATTATTCAGAGATTCTCAAAAAGATTCTTTCAGAATGCCTCCTTGTCAAACAGAACAAAGACCTATTGCATCCACAATTCAAGTTTCTGCTCAAACTCACAAATATCTACGCCTTCTTTTCAATTTCTTTTCATCACAGTTTCAAGCAATGTGTACTGTTCATCTTAAAATCATCACCTATGGTCCTTGCTATTTACTTACTCTTTCAAGACCCTTCATTTTCCATTTTCCTTTCCCGTAGTGATGAAAATGATCCATTTCCTTTCATATCTCCACATAACGTACCCCTGCTCATCCATGTTGCTTTAATGAATCTCTCCAAGTATTTGACACTGTTCAGTATTTGGTTCAAAGATTTAATTCTCCAGATATCACAGAATGTCATAAATTTGCTTTCTCAAGTACAATATTATGTCAAAATTATCAACACCCACCAGTTCAAGGTCAGAAATAAACATCAATTTAGCCATTCGTCTTTGGTTAAGAATCACAGATGAAAATAAAGGTTTTAAGAATCAGTGATGTGACAAAAGCTGTCGAGTGCGACAGGAAGGGGAAACCGTGGCCTGAGAAGTGATTGAGCTCCTGGTAAAGAATGAAACAAATCAGAAAACACAGCAAGGGATCTGGGTGTCAGAGCTGGTTGGTGGGATTGAGGACTAACTGAGATATGTGCAAATCTCTGAGGTCCTTAAACTCCTCTGATATTACAGAACAAGGCAATCTGTACATTAAAGTTAGACTTTGTGAGCCTTCCCCTGCAGTTTATATTTCTTACCTTACCAGGTCGTGGGTTAATTTTTCCCTGTACTTTTGGTTTGTAATTCTGAAAAGCAAAATGACATATTAATTAGAACTGCCCCACAATCAGTGAAAAGAGTTCTTGGGAAGTGAGTGTCAAAATAGCATGCGTGTCCAGAAGTTACAAACACAACTCTTTATAAAAAAAGCTTTTCCACCGAGAAATTTCCCGTGCTTACTCCATGGATTTTGTGGATTGAGCCAAATGCTGGCCTCCCATCACAAGCAAATAGTTCCATGGATTGCTTTTTGTAACTGCACCAAGGCGCCCTGGACATCAACTTCTCTCAGTGTGGTTTAATAATGGCAATATTTACCATCAGAGAAAGATGATTCATTCTCCCAATTCCAAGTGACCTCATTTAGGATAGTTTATTGATACAAAATAATCTACGCACCAGCATATTTTCAGGATGTGGAAAGAAATCACAATATCCATTTGGTCAGAAGAACAACATTCAAGTCAGGCTGACTTGACACAGAACATCAAGATTTGACGTGGAGGAGAAAAGAGACAGGATTGGACCAAGAGATGAGTGCATCTCAAAAAAGCAAGCAGATTGCCATCACTCTTCTAGACATATGCTTGGAGAAATGAAGTTTATAAAGACCTGGCTCAAGCATAGAATGGGCATTATTGAAGGTACATACTGTACATTGCCACCCGATAAATTGGCTGCTTGCATTACACTGGAATCAATCTCCCATCAGGTTTTACACACCATTGGAAATTAATGTTCTTCTATGCATTTTAAAGTATTGAAGGAAGTAAAGCTGGAAATGACAGATTGGAAGAAATGGTTTGAATATTATTTCCAAATTACAGTATTCCAATCTCCTCCAAAGATCCAATTTTTCCTTAGGACTTGACATAACTCCCTCTACTTCCCAAAATGTTGCCCCTGTCATACTCGATTGGAACTCACAATCCAACAAGATAACCAAGTCCCTTGCCCTCAATCTCTCTATTGCTTTGTTTCACTGACAATGCATGCTCCACCACTTTTAGATCTGGATACTCTTCCTCCATCTACATTTGCACAGATCTCATCTCATTCTTCACTTACCCCCCTTCCTCCACAGACAACCACACCTATTATTGCCAATCCTGCCTTATCCAATCTCCTGCAAGCCAAATATAGAAGGAAGATTTTCACTTGTTTTTGTTTTCTGCTCTTAATGAATTACATCCACCCCATATGCAGTTCTTTAAAGGAGAAAAACCAATCTGATGCTCCAGCAACATGTGTAGTTTTAAAAAAATCCGTTGAGCTTGACCCTGCTCTTGGAGTGCTGTAGCCATCTACTGAGTTTGCCAGGGTATCATCGAACTTGGTGGGAAAATAACCAACATATGGAACACCATAGCGTGAACCTGTAAATTGATTTACATTAACCTCTCCTTTTAATATTAAGTAGGAATTGTGTGGATGTGAAGGTGAACACATCAAGTGACTTGGAGCAGGAGTCTGGAAATGGAATAATGAACATGTGATGAAATATCTTGGAAAATGTTCAACTAAAGTTTGTCAACCTGACAGTCCACATTTAAGTAACCTCATAAAATATTCCAATAGGTAATCAGTCAAAATTTAAATCCAATTTTACATCACATCAAGAAAATTAGAAATGAATTAAATTCCCCAAACCACATACCCACTAAATAATTGACACCTTAACCTGAGTGTTTGACAATCCTTGACAAAAATAAATTTATTTCAGAGATTCAACGAATGTCAACCTTGAGATTGAGCACATGGATGGACATCACATAGATACAAAGAGCAATGCAGCCTAGAAACCATGCATTCAGACCAACCTGTCCTTGCCAAGATACCCATCTAAACTAATCCCATTTGCTAGTGTTTTGTTCAGATCCTTCTGAACCTTTTCTATCATGTTCTTGGCCAAATGCTATTTAAACATTGTAATTGTTTCTACCTCTATCATCTCCTATGGGAGCTTGTTTCATATATCTACCACCCTCTGATGGAAAAACTTGCCCCTATGTTTTTTTCCCCTATGTTCCCCCCCTCCCCCCATGCACCTTGCACATATGCTTTCTTGTTTTAGGCTCCCCTTCCCTGGGAATATGATTTTGGTTATTTACCCTCTCCATGTTCCTCATTTTTTATAAACTTCTACAAGGTCACCTTTCACATAAACTCCTCTTTCATAGGTCCAAAAGACATGCTTCTATAGAAGCTCTAATAACCCTGATAAAAAAAAAATGCTCAGGACACACCTTAAGTTAATTCTATGAGTCCCCAGCAATATGTTTTTACCCCTGGTATGCATCCTATCCAGGTAGTCCTGAAGGATCAGGACATTGAAGTCCAGATTCAAACCCTGGCCTGTGCCGAGTTAGTTGGGAGGAGCACCAAATGCAGTGCAATTGGCCTCTGCATCTCTGGACCAAGTGAGGGGTGGGAAAATGCCAGGCTAGGGCACTAGTCAATCTGTTATGAACTTGCATTTATGGACTTCACTCAGGTTGGATCAGACCAGAATGAAAATCTTCACCTTGCTCTTGTTTAAATAGCTTGTTAATGCCCATTCTCACACAATGAATGGGCAGGTGAACAGTGAATTGTCAGCAATCAAACAGGTACCTCACTAAGAGACATTTGAGAAAGTATATTGCTGACAGTTTTGTGTCTTCACTTATGTTCCCTAAAAATGATTGAGGAAGGATTCACATTCAATAAGATTTTGGCAGATCCTTATAACACCAACAAAGTGGTGTAGCTTCAACACCACTTTGCTACCCTTCCCCCATATCCCTCAATTTCCTTGGTAGTTTAATTGTCTAGTAGCAATCGTGTCTGCCTGTCCCGCATCGGACTTGTCAGCCACAAACGAGCCTGCAGCTGACGTGGACTTTTTACCCCCTCCATAAATCTTCGTCCGCGAAGCCAAGCCAAAGAAAAGAGCTTCTACAGCTGTCAGCGGTAGAGAATCCAAATATTCCCAACCAGAGAAGAAATTCCCAAACTCAATGTGTCCCCTTATTCTGAAACACTGCCTCTAATGTTAAATACTCAACAAGGGGAAATTTTCTCCCAACATCCATCCTATTAATCCTCTCAAGATCATATTTCAATAAGATCACCTCCGTATTAACCTCTTCATTCCAGGAATCATTCTAGTGAGATAGCCTGTAATACAAAGACACATTCATTGACATCGCTGCACTTGTAGAATAAGAAACCAAATACAGAATAACTGCACTTTTCTGCTCACAAGTTGCCATACTGATAAAGAGGGGAAATTTAAAAAAAAGTTTTACATTGCATGTGATATCACTTGAGGCAATCGCCTCTCAAACATCCTCACGTGGTATGACCTGCAACAGTCACTAGCTTCATCTCTGCAGATTCCTTCAAGAAGCCTTCAACTGCCTGCAAAGACTTCTGAAAACTTACTTTATTAAAGTCTTCAACAAAATGCCTTTGTGACCCATATAAGTGCACTCACGCATCCTCGGAACATTTCATTGTAGGAAGGCCGACCATTTACGCAAGTTTTCAGAATTTTTTTTGGAATATTTCCTGTTTCTTTCCCCCATCCCTGCCCCCCCCCCAAAAGAAAACAGGTTCAGTCAGGGGACGTTCCTCAACCTGCAGATAATGCACTATTCCTTCGGATGGGCTGTGACCTAAGCTCCTTTGGAATCAAGTAACCAGTTGAAAAGCACCATGGAAATGCAGACTTTAATCGGCAGAGAACTGATAAACCTAAAAAAAATTCCACATTAATACACAAATTATATTATTCACCATTCATTCCTGCCCAGGAATCCATGGCATTAGCAAGTTGCAGACAATAGCTCAGTAATAATTGAACACTTATAATTTAGGGATTGAATTATGAAAGAGACAAATAAATGGTTTGATCAAGTGACAAAATATTTTGTTGCAAATATCATATTTCTTGGAATTAAATGTAGCCTTGAATGAAAGATGGAGTTGCAGTGATAGGCTGGTACCTGATTGGTGACTTAGTTTAAGCTGTGCCCTAACTTGCCAAATAAGCAAGTTTTGGTACATAGACATAGGAGGTCAGCACCAAAATCTGTGGATAAAGAAATTGGAACCTTACAGGAAGCTTTGTGGACCAGCAGATGAGATTAGTTTGAAGGTATCTTTCAACTTACCCAACCATCTGGAAAAGCGGTCAATTTCCCTGGTTTTATTTCAGAAGGTAGAGAATTCCTGTGTGCACAAAAATTCTTTCCATTATCCAGCAGAAGAGAGTATCCAGGTAATAGTCTCTCTGATAGGTTCAATGCCCCATTGGTGTCTAAACTCCCTTTGGAAGAGTTGGCCAGGAAATTAAATGTTGACAGTTTATCTGCAGCAGCTGTTGCTGTGGCAATATCATCTTGTGACCTGCTTCTCTGCAAACTGTTTTGCGATGATTTTGGTGGTACACTGCTTTGTCTTTTAGTTGATCCCAGGTTGAGATCCAAAGACTTGCTTGAAAAAGATTCTATCGGTTTTCTATAATTGGAAAACAATATGCTATTGTTAATTCGAGACCAACTGCCATTTCCACTGAGGGCCTCATTGCCTTCTAAATTTGTAGTGAATTCTACGTTGGTTCTCTTCAGATGGCTAGATTGGAAGACTATGCTGTTCGTTGCAGAAGCACGCGGAATTCCAATTTTGGGCTTCTCCTCAAAATGCATCTTCATCATCATCCCAGGGCTGAGAGTTTCTCTTTTTGTCAATGTATTTGAGAAACTTATTCGAGGTATTTCCACAACTGACTGGCTGTGTGAGCTTGACACAAGTTTTCCATCAGTGGTCTCAAGGTCTGGTGGCTCCTCAGGGATCAAAGTTGGCAAATGTTTTGGATTCATTTGATCTTCTTCAATTGGAGGCAACATGGAAAGGGGAGAAGGGTAGGAATGAGATCTCTGGCTCCTTGAATTTCTATTACGACTCAAGAGCATGGGAACATCCAAGTTACGAATGGCATCTACAAATCCATCTATTTCTAATTCACCATCAGGTTCATCCATGCTGTTTGAGACCCTTTCCTTCATTTTATTTTCAGTGAAGACTCCCAATAATTGCTGATTCTCTGATAAGGAGCTTCCAGATGGATGAAAGACTTGGTCACCATTCCTTTCTGCAAATCTGAAGGCATATGCTTGAGACTCTAGATTGACCACTGAAGGGCTTTCAATCTTGAAGTCCTTTGAATTCTCCACAGGCTCTTGCAGCAGTATACTTTGTGAACTTAACGCTGAGGTTTCAGTGGCCTGCCCTCTCATCAGATCAATGGGGAAATTTACAGAATTTTGTTCTGGTTGGGAATTGAAGAGAAGACTTTGTTGTTCAGAATCTAATTTCATTTTTCCTGATGTACTTTCACCATTCTTTAGAGAAATAACCATTTCATCACCATTCTGATCAAGGCCCTTTTGATGCAAAGACTTTAACTGCTGAATATCCTCAGAAGGATTCACATACTGCAAAGTAAAACTTTCACTGCATGGAGGATCTTTGACAGCCAGCTGAGAAGGATCATTCTCTATTGTCCCAATGCAGATGAGAGAATTAATGGCACTCTGGTTTCCTGCACCATCACTCAGTGTTGGATGGTCTGAAAAAGAGACAACCTTTGATACTGGGCCACTTCCTTTCACAACACTTTCATCCTTGATGAATTCTTTATAAACATGTTTCAAATCTTCTTTGTTTGGCTGCAAAGAGCTATTGGTCTCACTTGACTCTTCAACACCAAGACTTCCATTGACATTTTGCTGAGATGTGCTGTTTGCAATGGGTGTAAATTGACAATCATCTGCAGTTTGAGAAGGGATGCAAATGGATAGGTGCTGGTCAGTTTCAGGACCTATTTCGCTGTTGGTGCTCATTATCTTGGTCTCACCTTCCCCTTTGTTGCAGTCGACTGCCAAACCTCCAGGCAGGCTGACCTTCTTTTGAAGATCTGGCTTCCTAAGAAAAACAAATGTTTAAAAATATAACTTGTTTCTCCAGAAACCTTGAAATACAAGAAAGGTAATACAAAACTACGGAGGAATTTGTTTTTAGTTAAAGAGTTTGAATCTTAAAGTTGACAGTGAAGCATTTCTCTTATCAGAACTGGTCATTCAATCCAATCCAGCTCTCACAGCATTCCTATTCCTTGACTTATTTCCCCATAATCTGTTCTCTCTTGCATGTCCATCAATTGCAACCCACTAATCCTTCTACTTAACACCAACACCATGGCAATTCACAGTAGGCAACTAATTTACCAGCCTGCAATAAAACCAGAAAGTGCTGGAAAATACTCAGCAGCTTAGGAGAGAATTGGTCTGTGACCCTCAATTGGTCCAAAATGTTGACTGGTTCTCCGTCCACCGATGCTATCTGGTCTGCTGAGATTTTCCAATTTTTGTTTTAGATATGCAGTCTCTTCAGCTCTGAAAAATATTTCAGATACCAACATCTACATGTGGGAGGAAACTCATATACTGCAGGTAGCCAACCCAGTCACAGTAACAACATGCAAACTTCACACAGAGAGAACTGTGGCCAATGAATCTGTGCAGCAGCTGCAATACTTGCTGCAATGTGCCATCCCAAGAATATAGAGAAATTTAAAAATGATCAAGTAGCTTGATAGGTTCTCCAAAGGATAAGTTAAATATTCCTTTCTTATCTGCTGCTAATCAAAAGCAAATGGATCAACCCATTTCCCATGAAAAAATTGTCGAAGCCTTATGTTCACTACACTCTGGGAAGTCACCAGGCCCTGATGGATTTCCTGGAGAATTTTATAAGGCTTTTCCCTCATTACTTGCATCTTATTTATGTTTTGTTCTTTCTGATTCTTTTAAGTTTGGCAAGTTTCCCCAGTCTTTTTGAGGTTTCTATTTCTCTAATTCTTAAAAAAAAAGAACAAAAATCCAGCCGCATATTCTTTATATAGGCCAATTTCTTTACTCAATGTTGACACTAAAATTCTAACTACAGTTTTGACTTGTAGACTCGAAAATATTTCATCACATATTACATCTGATGATCAGACTGGATTTATTCAAAAACAGTGCTCCCATTTCAATGTACACCATTTATTAAATATTATATACTCTCCTAAGGAAATTTCAGAATGTGTGATACCTCTGAATGTGGAGAAGGCTTTTGATTGAGTAGAATGGAAGAATTTATTCAAGACCAGAAAATTTTAATTTTGGGGCTGGCTTTATTCAATAGATTAAATTATTATATTTATCCACTTCTGCCTGTGTTCTAACTAATTTTAAAAAAAATCATTTTGACTTCAACGTGAGACCAGACAAGGATGCCCTTAAAAGTCCACTGCTTTTTGGGCTGGAATTAGTTCTCTTAGCTCCTGTTTTCTGAGAATCTAATGATATTACTGGCTGTGGTGATACAACCAAGCACTGGACCGCATGCCCACCAACCTACTGAAGGGGACAACCCCTATACCTACAGGAAGACCACCTGGGAGGCTGATTCCATCTAGCCAGCTGTCAATCACCAACCTGTATATAGACTGGAGCTAGTCTCTCCTGGGCCAGTCGCACGCAGAGCCATCGAGACTACTACTGGTGTACATCAGAGCTTCAGTGGATTAAAGCCTGTAGTAGTCTTTTCTATGTTTTGTGTCTGCTTGCTGCACCACAGTGCACCACACAGACATTTTAAGGAAGGGCACAGCCCACAAAGTTTCGTTTTATGCTGATGATGTATTGCTTTACATTTCTAATCTTCACACTTCATTGCCTTCTATAATTTCTTTAATTTCTCATTTCAGTCAATTTTCAGATTACAAGTTAAATCTTCATACGAGTGGGCTTTTTCCTTTGAAAAATTTGGCATCGATAAATACTAACTTTCCTTTAAAAATTGTAAGAAATCAATTTACCTGTTTAGGTGTAACAATTACTAAAAACCATAAAAATTTATTCAGAGAAAATTTCTTCACCTTAATCAAAAACATGAAAGGGGCAATATCAAATTGGTCGCCCTTTCTTTGTCATTGGCAGGTCCAATCAAACTCTATTAAAATGATTATAAAAAATTTTGGATATTTTATTTGAAATTTTTGTCCTTTACAAAATTGAAAAGATACAAATAGAAAAAATAAATCCATTATACACTTCATGAAGGTTAAATCACCCCACTCCCTCAAACCCCCTCCCACCCTAGAAACCTCAAAAGAAGAAAAAGCCAAGAACAGAAAAAAGGAAAGAAAGAAAAGCAGAAAGGATTGCCAAGAAAGTGCCACTCTCCAAACAGATCTCCTGTATATGTTCTATTTAATTCTTTGGAGAAGATTAGCACAAGTCTCTAGGATTAGGAAGATGTCTACATATTTATACCTGAAATTTGCAAATACAGGTGCCACATTTGCAAAAATGTATTGTATTTATTTCTTAAATTATAAGAAATCTTCTCAAGGGGAACATAACTATGCATCTCAGCATTCCATCGTGCCATACCTAAATGTGAATCAGATTTTCAAGTGACTGCTATACATTTTCTTGCCACTGCTAATGCCACTTTGACAAATTCTGTTTGGTGTTTAGAAAATTTCAATTCTTGTCCCTACAATATTCCCCCCTCAAAAAAATTTCTGGATTTTGTAGAAATTTAATTTCTGTAACCGGTTCTAAAAAATTCCTAAATCTATCCAAAAAGGTCTTATCTTGGGATATGACCAAGTTGAATGTAGAAAAATACCTAACCACATCTAAAGCATTGATTTAATAAATCTGTCTTCAACCTATTTAATTTCTGCAGCATGAGCTATAATTGATGTGAAAAAATTGTACTGAACCTTATGTTCATTGTATTTATTATACTATCCAGACAAAAATCAGACCAGTTTTTTTTCCATCAATTCTAACATTTAAATCTGATTTCCACCTCTGTCTAGAATTATGAACCCCCTGATTAGGGGTTCCCATTTGAAGATGATACATCGCTGAAGTAAATTTCTTTATATTTTGTTTGTGGATTAGTCTCCACATCGGTAATAACATTGTTGGGCCTAATTTATCCCTTAAATATGCTCCCATGAAAATAGCAAAGAAGTGTTTTATTAAGTATTCCATACTTGTTTCCGACTTGTTTCTGCATCCCATGCCACGTGTACTCTCTGGCCACCAACCAGATCATGGATGTGCCAGCCCGTGGATGGAGTCGAAAACTCCTCGCCTCCATGCCATTGGAACGATAGGATCAGCCTGCCTGGTGGCCACATCGCACAGGAGAGTAGTGTCACCTGTGCTGACTGGGATGTCCTGAAGCTGCAGCCCTGTGATTGTGTTCTCAGTTAATAGCTCTTTGAAGGCAATGCAAGTTCCTTCTGATGGTGGCCTGTGGATGAAGTTGGCCACTCTGTCTGCAGGTTCTGGGTCCAGGCTGCTGACCACATGGTAGTACTGTGTAGACTCAAATGTGATGTCCCAAATCTGGAACTGAGCCTCAGCCTGGTCCAACCACACGACAGGTCGAACTGTCCAGAAAGTCGGGAGCTTGAGGCCAACTGCACTGATCACTCCTTCACTATCCGTCGATGGGTTTAGGTGCCATCTAAACTGTCGTGGTCACCAATTGTAGCCGACTGTCACAAAGAAACACACACATCCGCAATGTGAGAGGTTAAACTCTGAGAATTATGGAGGCTGGAAAGGCTCCTTTTATACAGTTGGAGTTCCCGTCGTTTGTTTGATTGGCTGACATCAGCTGCATGAATAACAATAGCAGGTGGGAATATTCTTGCATATGAATAGCCTTCTTCCCCAGCCTGTTATTGATCTGCTAGCTGGGCAACTTGGCCAGTGCCATTTTAGGGCTGCTGGTCTTGTACTGCTCCAGCTTTCCACCACGCCATTTCACTGTGTTAAAAGACGTGGTACAGTGTGTCATGTTGCTGTTTACTACCATGCACGCCATGTGCTGACTCAATCTCCATGGTGGTGGGCCACCACACTTACATATTCAATTAATTCCTGAAAGAACATCTGAGATAATGATATGGACAATGTTTGAAAAAGGCATTGAACTCTTGGGAATATATTCCTCTTTACACAATTGACTATACCCATTAATGTTATTGCCAAATCCATTCACCTATTCAAATCTTCAACATTTTTAAGTAAAAGTGAGTAATTAAATTATCTATACGTATCCCTAAATATTTTATCCCATTTGTCATCCATTTAAATTATCTCTTTGACATTGAGTGTAATCCCCTTCTGTAGAGGAATAATTTCACTTTTGTCCCAATTTATTTTATTGCCCAAAACTTTCCCACATTTTTCCATTTTTAAGTGCAGCTTTCCTAATAAAATTGCTGGTTCTGTTAAATGTATCAAAATTTCATCAGCAAATAAATTAATATTATACTCCTTTTGATTAACCATAAATCCCTTAATGCCTGGATCATGCCAAATTGCTTCTGCAAGCATTCTATAGCTAAAATAAATAGAGCTGGAGATAATGGACATCCTTGTCTAGTGGATCTATTTAACTGGAATGGTGCAGAAACTTGTCCAGTTGTTGCAACATTGGTTTTCGGATCATTGTAAAATGCTCTAATCCAATTTGAAAATGTCTATCCTAATCCAAATCTTAACAGCACTTTAAATAAGAAGTCCCAATAGAGTCTAATAAACACTTTTTCTGTGTCTAGAGCCACTGCCATACTCAAATCCCCTCTCTTTTGTGCCAAGTGAATTATACTATATTTTTTTTTTAAAAAAGCCTGTTTGAGCCATATTTATTAATTTTGGTTAAAAAATTTTTGTTAAATTCAGATTATAAAATTATTGCAATGAAATAGGTCTATAGGATGAAAGTTTTAACAGGTCCCCATTTTTTTGTTATCACAGTAATTATCGCTGTTGAAAAAGATTCTGGGAGAGTATCAGTTTCTCATGGCTGATCCAATATATCCATAAAAAGAGGAATCAATAAATCTTTAAATTCTTTATAAAATTCAGGTGAAAACCATCTTCTCCCAGAGATTTCTTCCTTTGCAATGAACTCCGTGTTTGAGTGAAGGGAGGATTCAATTCTACCTGTGGTTCTAAATTTAATGTTGGAAGCCTTATTTGTGACAGAAAAATCTTCTATCATCTCTTTGCAATTCAGATTGATACAACTTAGAATAAAATTGTTTAAACATTCAAATCTGCTTTTATTGTATTAATTGTTCTTGAGACCCGTTTTACTTTCAACTGCCAAGTACCTTATGAGCTCTTTCATGATACTGGTTTAGTTCTTATTATTGCTTTTTCTGTTCTACATGCTTGCAATGTATTATACTGAAGTTTTTTCTATTAATAAATTGTCTACGCTTATCCTCAGAGACTCTTCTTTGAAAATTGTTTTTCCCCCTCAAATATATTATCTCTTTTTCCAATTGTTCCACCTCTCTTATATGATCCTTCTTAATCTTTTAAGTTTCGCTTGTAATTTGTCCTCTTAAATATGCTTTCAGAGCAACCCATATAATAAATATATTATTAACCAAATTAGAGTTAGTATCACAAAATATTTGAATTTTCCTTCTAATAAAAATCACAAAAATCTGGACTTTTTTTAAACAATAGAGTTGAAACTCCATCTATATACCAATTCTTTGTTAGGCATTGTAACTATCATTAATAAAAGTGAATTATCTGATAAAATTCTCACTTTATATTCAGTTTCAATAATCCTACCTTGAAAATGTACTGATATTAAAAATAAATTGATTCTTTAATAAGAATTATGTCTATTTGAATAAAAAGAATAGTCTCTCTCCCTTGGATGTATTCATCTCCATCCATCTACTAAGTTCTCTCATTAATGCCAAAGTGGCTTTTGCCCTCATCACTACTCTAATTGATCCGTCTAATGCAGGGTCTAAACAAAAATTAAAATCTCCACCTACTAAAATATTTTCATAAGCATCTGCTCAATTAAGAAATGGTTCTTGAATACATTTTTCATCAACATTTGGTGCACATATATTCATGAGGGTGCATAGTTCTGAATATATCTGACAATGTACTATTATATATCTCTCTGCTGGATCTGTTACTACATTCTGTATTTTAACTAGAAGATTCTTCCTCATCTTCAAATTAAACAAAGAAGCTATAACATGTCCCACCCAATCTCTTTTTAATTTTTGATATTCTTTTTCAATTAAGCGAGTTTCTTGCAAAAAGGCTAAATCAGCTCCCATTTTTAAATGTATGCCAAAAACCTCCCTCTTCACTGTCCTGTTTAACCTGTTAACATTAAGACATAAATTTCACTGTATTACTCATCCCTATATACCCCCTTCACCTCTCCCTGTGTGCCTCCTCTAATTATTATCTTCCGTGTTGGAGCATACCTTCCCCAGCAATCCAAGTAGAAAAAAAAATGTAATTAAAATACAAGTAATATAATATACATAACAATAAAAAATATACAGACTATGTCACCCCCCTCCGCATTGTTTAAAAAATGCACTACGCTACCCCCGCTCCATTGTACGGGTTGTGGCAGATGCCGCAAAAGCACACATGACTTGATAGTAGTTAGCCACCGATTCCCCCAAACCTCCTCCCCTGGATGTTCACCATATATTTTTTAATCATTCTTTCATATATAAAAATTATATTTTAATAAGACCGAAAGAAACGACATTATCTTAAATTAGTCACTCCGCCAGTCTAACGTTCAGCAATAATTCCACAAATTCTTCTGCCTGGTCACTATCAGAGAAAAGAAATTCCTCCGCCGTCCGGCAAGAAAATCTTCAAAGTAGCTGGATGATGCAGTATAAATTTGTATCCTTTTTAAACGAGATTACATTTTCTTCTTTGCTTTAGTAATGCTGCACTCGTTTCAGGATAAAACCAAACACTACATCCTTGATAATCAAGCTGACCACTTCTTGCTTTTGCTCCCTCTGCTGCTGCAATCAATATCTTCTCTCTGTCTTGATGTCTCAGGCATTTAATCAGTTTAGATCAGTTTAGAATGTGGCTTTGGATCTTCTGAGAGCTCTGTGTGCCCTCTCAATTTTAATAGTTTGCTCAAATTTTTCCACTTCCAAAACATCAGGTACCAATCTTAAAAAAAAATAAATTGGATCTTGACCTTCAATACAGTCCTTGAGATCAACAGTCTTAATAAAATTTCTTCTAAAATTTTCTGTATCCAGCTTTTCCCCCCCCAAAGTTTTTTCCCTTTCCATAGTCCATGAATGTGTTTCATTCTCCACTCTTCTCTGTTCATCCTCCACATTAACTCATTCCCCACTCTTCCCTGATCATCCTCCACATTAACTCATTCCCCACTCTTCCCTGTTCATCCTCCACATTAACTCATTCCCCACTCTTCCCTGTTCATCCTCCACATTAACTCATTCTCCACTCTTCCCTGTTCATCCTCCACATTAACTCTTTCATCCAAACTTGCATGTTAGTCACAATAGCAAAATATTTATTTAACCTATTTGTATCTTTTAATTCTCCTTTCAATTCTCTCAATAAATCTGGATTAAAATAATCAACCTCATGTTTCTTCGGTTCTTTTGTCCTTTACCTTTCATAGAAACCTTAACTTTTTTTTCTATTGTTTCTTGTTCCTGTTCATCCACCTTTATCAGGTGACTCTGCAAGTATTATGGGTGGCATTGTGAATGGCCAAAGACATGCCCAGAGTAATCTGCAAGCTTATATGACTGAAATCTTTTTTAGGGTGGGGGGCTTCAGGCAGGTGGAAGAGAAATGGTACGCTGAGGACATCAGCCAAACAGAAATTCTAAAATTTCAGACATTTGTTTGATCTGGAAATGTTTATGATGGAGATTTGTGGTCAGTATCATGGAGACAAACAGAGAAGTACAGGGGTGAATTTAGATTGTTTTAATATTTGAAGCTTTGTTTTTTTTTAAGCAATTAATTTTTTTTGGGGGGGAAGGTTGTTCTTAATACTGAGAAATGATTGCAAACAGCATATCTAGCCAAATTAAATAAAAACTATTACAAGGCCTTTCATTTTAGAGTGATTGTCACTTTTAGGGTTAACAAATTTAGGGCTAATATTCACAGCTATGGAGAAAACTAAGTGACAATCAGGGAAAGACTGTGCCCAAGGTTTAGCCTCTGGAGGAAGCGAAGGAACATTTGTTGCTTTTATCCAGGCACAGGTGTGAAGAGATAAGTGAGAGACACTTAAATGAGCAAAGATATCAGGGGCCATTTTAAAGGAACAGCACTTGGTGCAACACCTATCTGAAGGAATACTGTGCAGGAGTGGCTCAAAATACTACACAGTACTTGCACTGAACACACTTCACTTGCAGCTATCTGAAGGAATACTGTGCAGGAGTGGCTCAAAATACTACACAGTACTTGCACTGAACACACTTCACTTGTAGCTATCTGAAGGAATACTGTGCAGGAGTGGCTCAAAATACTACACAGTACTTGCACTGAACACACTTCACTTGCAGCTATCTGAAGGAATACTGTGCAGGAGTGGCTCAAAATACTACACAGTACTTGCACTGAACACACTTCACTTGCAGCTATCTGAAGGAATACTGTGCAGGAGTGGCTCAAAATACTACACAGTACTTGCACTGAACACACTTCACTTGCATGAATATAGAAATTTGTTTGTTTCTTCTTATCAGGAGAAGTTTTGATCCCCACCGTGACCAAAGGAATGGTCATTTTAAAATGGAACTACTGAAATCCCATCATGACCAAAGGAAATATCATATTGACTGACCCATATTTAGGTACTGGAAGCATGAGAATTTTGGATCGCGACCATTTTCGACTGACCCTCGTCTGGGTTCTGGAAGTATTGTGAAAGTCACTCGATTCATTTCCTCCAAGCCAGGAAAAGGGGAGTTGTGACAACTGTCTGTGGGAAAGGACATTAGCTCTGGAAGTAATTCAACACGGTTTTGAGAGTTTTCAGCAGATTGTCACCCAGTCTTTCTCATCTCATTCATAAGCACTTCTTTTTCTTCCATTTAAGATTCTTTGTATTAACTCTGGAATTCTAAAACTGACTTTGGGATAACTTTCCAGAATTGTGGCTAAGCTGTACACACCTACATACACACACAATTTATATTATAGTTATGGGATAAATTTGGACAAGTCAAATAAGGTGTTTATATTATTAGTAATTAATAATAAAAATATTATTTAAAAAATAACACTAGGCAAATTTCTATTGCTGCTGGTCTATGCTGTATCACAAGGAAAAAATAGATCTTTGAAGAGAATGCGGAGTACAGTAAAATCCCTGGCAAAGAGGAAAAAAAAATTAAAATAAGAATAAAATAACAGATAAAAATATGTAAGTTTAAAATTGTAAAACTAAATGTTCTCTGAAGTAACACAAAGCTTTGGTGAAGATGCGAGCAAATAATCAGCCAGTGAAGTACCTTGGTTGTGCTTTGCTCATAGAAGCTGTTTGAATAAAGTTGTGTGAAACAGCAATGGTGTCACCCAGGGTGAAGAGCTGCTTAGTAAGAGTCGCCTCAGTCAGAGGTTTCATCGTTAAACTTGGGGGAGGGGTGGTTATTGTTATTGTTAGTCCTTCAGGCAGCTCTGTAGAGGGAGAAGACCCTGAAGATGTAGCGACGGCTAAATGTTTTCAAAGAAAATAAAATGCTTTAAAAGGTTTATATATTCATGCAGGTGAAGTTTGTTCCACTCATGTACTATGTAGTATTTTTGTCTTTTAAACTGTTTATTTTTAAATGCATGTGCATTCATTGGGCATTGTAAGAGTCAGTTTCAAACAACTGGAAAATTCACTTAGCTGACATCTAACAATCCCTGAAGGTACCCGATACCAGGGTGTTTTTTTTTTAAACTGTACTTTGAATACACTGCTTCAGAGAGTGTTGGAAGCAGAACACCTCTCAGCATTTAAGTGTTTCGATGAGCATGTCAAATTGTAGGAGCATAGAAAGCTGTGGACTAGGTGCCTGATGACGGGATTAATTGGGATGGATACCCACTGGGGTTAGCATGGACTTAGCCTGTTAACATGCTGCATGATTCATTCCCTATTCTTTAAACAAGGAAATATTATTGGTTTCATCTAAACGTTAGAAACAGAAACAAATGTTTGAACGTTTCTCTCCATATACAATGTCTTTAAAAAAAATAAATGCAGTTGAAATTAAATGCCTTCCATTCATGCAGCTCTCTGGAGGCATTTGGAGTGCCAAATCTCATCAACTTTTTTTTGGAAAAAAAAGTTCCATACCACTGATGTGCTCATCAGAGCTGGATCAGCTAAACATGGGTGCTAGATGATATTTACAAGGACCTGCTTATTTGACACCCTCGAACCACAATTTACTCTAGTATTACATTCCCCAAACCGTTTAGAAGCTCAGACCACAAGACCCTGCAGAGTTAGCGGAAAACATCATTGGGGACTGTTCCTACCATAAAGAACAACTACAACACATGATATAGGCTAAAGGCAATAAACATTATGAAGGATTCCTCACACCACTCAGCTGGCAGGAGGTACCATAACACCTGGGCTCTTACATCCAGATTGGGCAAAAGGTTTTTCACCCAGGACATCAGACTCCTGAATTCCCAGAACCTATGTGGACACTGTGTTACCAGGGACTCTTACAGTACACGTCTTAATATATATTTGAATGTGCTAACTTCTATTCTAACTTATATTTATGTAAACATAATCTGTGGTCCTGGAGAAACACTATCTCATCTTTACCGTGCAAGCATAGGATGAAGGATAAATAAAGATGATTTGGCAGGAGACTAAACATTTAGTTAGCTCTGAACAAGACGATGCTACTCAAAAGAATTGCATCTTAATTTGGAATCAGAATCGAATTGTTTTTTTGCTAATTATACAAATTGCATCCCTGTGGCAAAGGATGAAGAGGAACTGGCCGATGTTTGTTCAGTGCTACCTACTTTACAGCGGGAGTTCAATCCCGGGCTGCAGTGCTGGGGCAAGGAGATTCCAGCGTGGAACAGGTAACAGTGACCACCCCATGTTATTTACATCATCAAACCTTCCATGAGACGGCGAAAGTAACCCTTCACACTCAAAGAGGAACCAGGGTCAAACTCGGCCAGACTCGCAGACTTTCAATGGTACCCACCAAACGTTAGAGCCTTTGACAGGTCGACAGGTGCCTGCTCCTCTCGAAACCACATTAACACCTGACTTCAGATGGAGCATCGCTTGTGTCATTCACAGCTAGAATTTGGCTCAGAGCCGGGGACAGGTGAGTAACTTCTCCAACCGCGCACCTTACTTCCCGGTTCGAGCTCCAAGAGAAAACCAACGCGGACAATAGCGCTCGAGTGGGACCCGTCCGTGGAGCACTCACCTGTTCACCTGGGCACCGAGCGCCATCGGTAGGAAGCGGCTAAATCCCGGCTCCCGGCCACTGGGACGCGGTGGGATCGGGTTCCCGAGGTGTGGCGAGAGCTCGTCCAGCCCGGAGGAACCAGCAACAGGTGTGTCCCCTGCATTCGCCGCATACCTCCCGCATTCCTCAACTCGCTCCACAGGTTTGCTCGGACTTTCTGCCATCTGCACCTCGGCGGATCTTTCTGGGTCCCCGATCTCCGCCCCCGCATGCCCCGCTGGAGCGAGGGTTATAACGATGTCCAGTTTCGTCCTCGAAACCCGGGCTGGGGTCGTTTGACCTGGGGGCTGACAACCACCCTCCAAATGTCGAGCAGCAAAGTGTATTGACCCCGGGAGGTTGCGGACTCTCTCACCCACTTGACCCAGGTAGGTATTTAAAATCTCCTCAGCCCAAGCAGGGAGGTTCCGTTCCCCATCAGACCCTGGAGAACTCGTTTGCTCTAGGGTGTCAGGAATGCCGAGATTTGGGGACTCGATGCCTTCCACTGGGCGTAACTTGAGCCTCCCGGAACTTGGAGCATGGAACTCAGTGGGATCCTTTGAATCGGGTCTGGGTGCAGAGTGTGGCCGCTCCCTCCGGCCGGGTTCCCACTCCCCCTTCTCCGACTGCCCACCCGTTTCTACCCCCAAGGAGTCGGAGGGGATGAACCCGTTCCCTTTCTCCCACGGAGCCCCCAAACTTCCACGTTCGTTCGAACCCTTTCCGTCTCTACTTTGGTCCGGATCAGAAGGGATGACATTTCGTTTCTAAGGATGGAAAGAAAACAAGAGAGATCATTAAACTCGGGGGTTCACAAGATGCCAGGAGGAACTGGCCGACCCCTCGCGAAGCCCCTGCGCGTTTCTATGTTCGATACATAATAAGCGGAGGCACTTCTCCCCAAGGGTAAAAATGGAAAAACTCAGCAGGTCAAGCTGCATCTGTGGAAGGAAAAAGCAGTCAGGGTTTCAGGTCTTCTTGCACAACCCAGTGGAGAGACTGTTTTGTAAAGCTTAAAGCCACATGCAGCTTCCTCTGTCCAAGTCTCTGCCCATCTCTAGAACCCTTCAAGACCTTCGCAGTCTGAAAAAAATAAGGGACGCCGCTGCATCCCTAATTTCACAGCGCAGCAATGTGATCTCAGTGAGTGGGCCACAAAAAAAATCATCCAGGATCCCTTCCACCCGGCACACAGCATCTTCCCTTCGGAAAGAGATCCAGGAGTATCAGAGACAGGTCCACCAGGCCGAGGAACAGCACTTGGGCAGTGGGAATGGTGAAGGACCGAAGGAACTGCTCACACTAACCATGGACTCATTCACTAAACAATATCTTTTTTGCATATATGAATACTTGTCCTGCATCGGTCTTGTCTGGTAGTGTGTTTCCATGATTTGCACTGAGGACTGGATAAAGCTGTTCTGTCTGGTGCTACTTGTGCAATCTGATGGGAATAAACTTGATTTTTCTTGACTTGACAAGCTTCTTCCACCATCTTTACCATTTTTGCACTAGGATTACTTTATCAATTTTATGTATTTATTGTCTCTTTTAATTTTAAGAGTTTACTGTTATAGTTTATCTGTTCCTGTTGAGCGGCAGCAAACAAGAATTTCAGTACATTACCATAATCTAAATTACAACTTTCAACTCACCTTTTCAACCAAACATATCACCTTCCCCAGCACAACTATATAACTGAGTTTTTTTTTCTATTTACATTTTATATTTATAAAAATTTGAGTTGGTATAGTTCAGGTTTGGTGTACACAATGCTTTTTAAAAAAATTCCAGAGGGGGGGTTAAATAGCTGCAACAAATGCACCAACGTTTATAGATAGTAAATCAACTGAAAACATTGAGGACCCATTTATGTTCCAGTCTGCAAAGGTGGCCCAGGAACCACTGGATTGTAACAAAGTTCATTGTCATATACACAAATACAGATGCTTCAAATTTCTTACTTGATCCAACCACAAAGGGAAGAATATTTCAGTGCATATGCAATTGGGTTGGTTCTTGCAATGGGGCTTAGAGCTTTTGGAATCAGTCAAGACTACACTTGAAAACCCTGGAATCAGGTACCATTCTGCATCACACCAAAACAAAAAAGCACTTATGGTGATTGCCAGTCAGCGTGGGCCTATTACAGTGTTGAATGAACACTAGGATAAAGCCTGTGAATAATGGTCAAAGTTGTAATGAATGGAAATATTACAAGCCATTCACATAAAGCAACATCTCACACCAACACCCAAGATAGAACAGAGTGTAAAACAGGCCCTTCTACCCACGATATTGTGCTGATCTATATAAACCTAAACAACAAACTGAACTATACCTCCCTCACATCCAGAACCCTTTATTTTCTTGTATCCATGTGCCTGTCTAAGAGTCTTTCAAATGGAATCTTTTACCAGGCTCCACCACCACACATGGCAGTGCATTCCATTCCAGGCACCCACCACTCTTACTTAGCCCTGACATCTCCACTAAGCTTCCTCCCCTAATCTTAAGCAAATATGCTCTGGTATTTGCTATGATTGCCCCAGGAAATAGGGTGGAAAGCCAAAACAGATCTAGGCCTCCCATGATTTTGTAGACCAAGGAGAAATGTTAACCTTGTCTCACGAGATCCATTCTCCAATCCAGGCAACATCCTGGTAAATCTCCTCTGCACCCTCTCCAAAACTTTCACATCCTTCCTGTATTGAAGCAACTTGAACTGGACACAAATACTCCAAATGAAGTCTGACCAGAATTCGATAGAGCTGCAACATTACCTCAAGCTCTTGAGCTCTATCCCCCCTGACTAATGAAGGCCAGCACATCATAAGCCTTCTTAACTACCCTATCAAACTATGTGGCAAGATAAATGCAAATAAATATCATAGAAGCATGGAACAACACAGAAGAGTGGCTATTCAGCCAATCACACACAATGATAGAGCCATGCTGTTAGATCCATACTCCTTCCCTTTCGCCACAGCAATTATTTCCCCCCCCAATCAAAAATAATCTCAACTCCTTTTGAATGCTACTATTCAGTGTTGCTTGCATTGAATTGCAGGTTGCATTCCAGATCACCTGTGTAACATTTATTTCCTCGTTGGTTCTGCCCCTTTTGCCAATCAATGCTCCTGGTTTATCAAACATTCTGCTACTATGAGCAACTTCACTGCATTTACTCCCTCAAAGATAATAGAGAAGATTTATTCACAGCTTGGAAACAGGCCCTGATGTCGCAAATCCATTTGCACTGATCCTATACTAAGACCTGACGGAAATATATAAAATTATGAATGGCATAGACAGGGAAAATGGTCAGAATCTTTTCCTCTAAAGGGTAATATTAAATACTAGATGGCAGAGGTTCAAGGTGAAATGGGGAAAGTTTAAAAGGAGATTTACAAGCACAAGTTTCAAAAAAGAGGTTGGTTGGTGCCTGGAACACACTGCCAGGGAAAGTGATAATGAGAGTTTATTGTCATATTACCATGTACCAAATTCTTACTCCCTGCAGCCACACAGGTATGCAAGATACACCAACTCCAAAAGTAGAAATTACATATCCATAATATACCAAGGCAGAAAGAAAAAGAGATAATAAATATAGAACATTACAGCACAGTACAGGCCTTTTGGCCCATGTTGTGGTGACCTATATATACATACAAAAAAAAAACTAAACTCTCTTAACCCTCCACCACCACCCCATATTACAGCATTCATAATATGCATGTGGTAGAAGTAGATGTGATTGCAATGTTAAACAGTATTTAGACAGACATGAACAGGCAGGTAATAGAGGGGTATGGACATTGTGCAGGCAGAATAAATTAGTTTAAGTTGACATAATGATCAGCCAGACATTGTGAGCTTAAGGGCTTGTTCCTGGGCTGCACCGCTGAATGTTCTTCTAATTGCCTTTTATTGGTATAATGGTTAGCGCAACACCTTTACAGCACCAGCGATTGGACCGGACCAGGTTTGAATCCCATGCAGTCCGTAAGGAGTTTGTATTTTCTCCCTGTGTCTGCGTGGGTTTTTTCCGGGAGCTCCAGTTTCCTCCCACCGTTCAAAAATAAGTACCAGGGGTGTAGGTTAATTTGGTTTAAATTGGGTAGCATGGATTTGTGGGCCAAAATGGCCCGATAACATTTTTAAAAATAATTTACTCACTTTCCCATCAATTTCCCACAGATTCTAATCCACCCTGCAAACAAGGGACACTTTACAATGGACAATTAACATCCCAAACGACCCATCTTTAGGATGGAGGAGGGGGTAAAAATTTCAGCACCCAGGTGAAACAAAAATAGAATACATGCAAACTCCAGAGAGCAGCAGCAGAGGTCAGGATTGAACCCAGGTCACTGGACCTGTGAGAGGCAATTGTTCTACTAACTACTCCACTGTGTCCACAAATAGGAACCCTTCTATCAATTATTCTTTTAACCTTCAATGGAGATACAGTAAAACCCTTGATATCTGACACCTATGGGGATTGGTAGATGCCAGATAAGAGAAAGTCTCAAGCAACTGGAAAATACACTTGTGATGCCCAATACACCTGCATTAAGAATAAACAGTTTAAAAGGCAAAAGAACTATACTGTACTTACACTAATCAAATTTCACTTGCATGAATATATAAACCTTAAAGCACTTAACTTTATATTCAGTCATATTCTTTGAAAATTTTTAACCTTCACTATAGCTGCAGGTTCTTCCCCTCCATGGAGCTGCCCAAAAGACAATCAACAACATTATAGATAATAAACATCCCACCTCCCCCAGGTTTACAGATAAAGCCTCTGACCAGGGCAACTATTACCAAGCAGGGATAAAGAGACACTTTAAGAAAGTCACCCCAACAGCAAGCAACATTAACCAACTCTTCAACCTGGGTGATGCCATTGCTCTTTCACACAATTTTATTCAAACAGTCGCTACAAGCAAAGCCTGACCAAGGCCCTTCACTGGCTAAATATACTCCCATCTTCACCAAAGATTTTTATTACTTCAGAGAACATTTTATAACTTTAAACATTCGTATTTTTTGACTTATTTACATTTTTAAAATTTATTTTCCCGAATTATTTTTTGCCAGTTGCTTCAATTCTGGATACTAAATGTTTTACTGTACTTTGTTTTAAATATTTATTTTTCATCAGTATTTATATTTATTTTTTATCTGTCGTCAGCATGGAGATCTCCTCTGATCTTCAAACAGTGCCATATAAAAGTTGCCATTTCTGCATAACAGAAAGTGTCAGCTTGGATTTTTTTACTCAAGCCTCTGGAGCAAGACTTAACCCACTTCCTCATGACATAATTGAGAATTCTCTCAAGCAGGAATGAAAACAATTACATTGGAATCACTGTCAAAAAAAATGCATGTCCTTTGCAAATCACTTTCTTTGACATCAAAACATGACTCACTGTTGTTCGACACTAGTGTATTTACCTTAATAGTTGCCCATTTTAATTTTATGAGGTTTCTCCTTTAAATACCCTTACCTTCAATAGTTAGATTACTTTCCATCAACACTTCCGTCAGCTTTTGGGAGCACCTGGAATGTTCTTGGGATTAACACAAGCCCTTTACAAGAGTAGTGTTGCCGGACAGAATGCAGGTGGCATTATCTTGAAAAGGAACCTATGCTCTTGATCTGTGCATTTCTGACTCCGATCCTTAAGTAAATTGAAAATGGCTAGAATTGAAGACTTCCTTCATAGGTTATTTCTTAATTCTAATTAGGGTACGCCTACATAATAGCTCTTGCCCAATATGGGTGTCTTTAGATTAAACTGGTTTTATTGAGTGATCATTTGTTATTCTACCTCCAGCCTGTGGCAAATATATAATCTACATTAATTTCAATCAATCAGCACTTATTTCAAACTTTCAATATGTTCTAAAATTATTTTTAATGTTGCTTCAGAAAAATAAAGCAAGTGACCCCAGATATTACATAGATACATTACATAAAAGATAAAAGCCTGAAACCATCAAATTTCTTCATTTTCCAAGGTTCTCCATGCCATTTATCTCAACCACTTGAAGCTCAACCAGTTAAGGTAAAATCTAATGGAATTCAGATTTTTTTGTCTCCAAATAAAGAAAATATTAATAAACCTGACCAGACAGTTAGACAACAGGTATCATATGGATACAGGAAAGGAAACTTCAAAGCCTTAATCAAGATCCCAGAGAAATATGAGATCATATTAAACGAGTCAAAAGTACGAAGGTGGTGTTCAAAATGAGTATAACAATATCAAAGTCAATTTACAAATTTAGCACCCGGAGCCTGAGGTTCACATTTTATATTCAGTTAATTAAAAAGAAAAATCAGTAAGGTGATCTTGAAATGATTGGAAAGTTATAAAAAGCCATTTAGTTACTAATGTCAGGGGAGAAATTATGTCATTCTTCCCAACATGCAATTCCAGACTCTCAAATTCGGTAACTTCCTCCATTCAGGAACATTTAGGGATGGATTGCTAGTGATGTCTGTATTCCGAGGGGAAAAATTCTATGAGAGGATTTGAGAGGGAAACTAAAGGTTATTTGTTTCCACTGATTGACGAGTCGTTAACAAGCGGATACATTTAGGATCATCAGCCAAAAAAAAGGGAAAAGTTGAAAATCTTTTAGTTGGAAAATTGCCTGGACTTGGGAAGCATAAACAATGATGAGAACAACTTTTAGAACCATAGAATACTACAACACAGGAAGAGGCCCTTTGCCAAACTATTTATTCTGTCAAGGCCCAAAGATCTGCACCCGAACCATACCCCTCTATCCCCCTCATTTATGTATCCAATCTTAAAAGTAAAAAAACTCAAGTCCACATCCACCTCCTTCACTGTCAGCTCATTCTGCACTCTCCCCACTCTCTCTGTGAAGAGGTTTCAGCTAATGTTCCCTTTAAAAATTTCACCTTTCACCCTCAACCCATGTCCTCTAGTTCTTGACTCACCCAAGCTCAGTGGAAAAAGCCTATTTGCATTTCACCTATTTATACCCCTCAATTTTGTATACCTTGAACAAATCTCCCTTCATTTTCTGATACTCCAGGGAATAAAGTCCTAACCTATTCAACCTTTTCCTATAATACAGCTCTTCATGTTCCGGCAACATCCTTGTAAATTCTCTCTGCACTCTTTCAATCTTATTGACATCTTTCCTTTAGGTGGGTGACCAAAACTGCACACAATGCTCCAAATTTAGCCTCAAAGTTTCATATAATTTCAATATAACATCCCAACTCCTGTACTCAGTACTTTGATTTATGAAGGCCAACGTTCCAAAAGCTCTCTTCACAATCCTATCCACCTGTGGTATCATTTTCAAGGAATTGGGTATCTGTATTCCCAGATTTCTCTGTTCTGCCATTCCCTACTGTATACTGTGTAACATGGAAGTAGTCAAATATTTGAAATAAAAACAATTACAGAAATATTGGAGGTGACAAATGAACTTGCTTTTAATTGTTGTCATCACTGGCCAGGAAAACATTTATTGCCTAATAATAATGACCCTTAAAGATCAAATTAAGACACCTTATACCTGAAAAAGTAAGAAAGGAAGGATTTGAAACTCAATACTACCTTTCACTTTCTCAAAGGAGGTGCCTCCAATACAGAACCAGAATTCATTGTCATGAGCAAGTCACAAACTCTTGTGCTTTGCTGAAGCATCATGGTGCAAACATTCATATTAAGCACCGTACAACAATAATTTTTTTTTAATAAAGTGCCCAAAAAGTAAGGCAGTGTCTTTGGTTCATTATTATTCAGGAATCTGATGGCAGCAGGGAAAAAGCTGTCCTTGTGCCACTGAGTGCTCACCTTTAGGCTCCTGTACCTTTCTTTCTCCCCCCACCCCCCGATGGTAGCAGAGTGAAAAGGGCATGGCCTGGGTGGTGGGGGTCTTTGAAGTTAGAGGGTGCTTTTTTAAGATACTGCTTCTTGCAGATGTCCTTGATGGAGTGAAGTCTGGTGCCTGTGATGTCGCAGGTTGAGTTAACAACCCTCTGGAGTTTGTCCTGAGAGTTGACACTTCCAGGCAATGATGCAACCAGTCAGAATGCTCTCCAAAGTACACCTGTAGGTTTATAAGAGTCTTCGGTGACATACCGGATCTCCTCAAGCACCTCACAAAGTTTAGCCACTGGCGAGCCGAGCCTTCTATGTCATTGCATTGTTATACACAGATAAACCCAATTTTTTAAAAAAAATTGGGTGTCTTTATGGTTTGGTTTCCATTTGAATGGAATGGGAAACAGTAAAAATATATTGTTTCATGTTATCTAGGCAAGTCAACCTGTACCTAAATATAAAAGGTAGTGCAAAATAAAGCAAGTGCAGAGTAAAATGTTACAAAGAAGTTAAAAAAAGTGCAAAGACATCATTTTACTAATGAGAGGTCCTTTTAAGAGTCCGATGCCAGCAGAAAAGAAACTCTCCTTCAATCACAGTGCATGTTTACTAACCCGTGCATCTTCTGTCCATTGAGAGGGTGGATAAGAGAGTATGATCAGGGTAGGATGGAATTTTTGAATATTGTTGGCTGCTTTGTGAAGCAATAGGAAGGGAAGGTCCAAACTATGGAGGAGAAGTCGGTTTGTGTCATGGCCTTTCATCCTCCTGTCAGTCATTTTAATGAGAAACCCTCTCAATTTCTGACATCAATACTTTTCCAACTCTTTTCCAAGTTAGAGATTGTAGGGTGGGAAGGGCTGGCAGAGAGGGTCTGGTGAGTTGCTGCCTTGTATTTTGTATGTGTAGATGGTTCTCCCCTCTCTTCTATGACCATAAACTCTGCTTCGGTGTACTTATCTCCAGCTTCAACAGTTCCAGTAAAACATCCAATGGACTGCAATGGCTTGGTTGCTGTGTATGGATACAGTTTCTTGGAACACTTCTTTGAGGTACAGATGATCTTTTTCCTTTTCAACTTCTCCCATAAATGTCGATCAATCACATTACTGTCACTGCCTGAGTCTACAATGACCTGCACTGTCACTCCACCAATGATCACTGGGACCTTCTCATGATGTACTTCATTCAACGTGAATTGGTAACACCTCTGTTCCTCCTGGGTATCATCATCGTCACCGTCTATCTGGCGAATGGTATCTTTCTTTCCAGGATACTTTCCTTTCCCCCAGACTTTGCCTTTAGAAGTTGTACTCTTCCCCTTCTGGTCTGCATTGGACTTGCTTTTGCACTTCTTTGCAAAGTGGTCCTTACCTCCACACTTTTTGCAAACTTTGCCTTTGGCCGGGCAATATGGGTCTTTTCCAAAGTGACCTCGGTTTCCACATCTATAACACTCCACGTCCTGTGTCGACGTATATCTTGGCTGATTATGGCGATGTGAGAGCCTCTTAATTTGCTGGCTTGAGTTGTCTTTCAGGGTCATGGTATGAAATTGCCCTTCAACAGCCTCTAATGCAGCAGCAATGGTTAAAGCATCGGTGAGTTCCAGCTCACTCCCTCTTTCCAGTAGACGTCTTCTGAGTTTATCTGATCTGCAGTGTTGTATGACTTGATCCAATAATTGGTTGTCCAAATCAGCTGGCATGTAATTGCATCCAATAGCTAGCTGGCGTAGTCTCGTCACGTACTGAGCAATTGTCTGGCCCTCTTCTTGTCTCGTTCTCCGAAACAAATGGCGTTGAAATGTAGCATTCGGTGTCACTACATAGTGTGCATTTAATGCATCTACCGCTTTCCGGTACTCATCCTTTCTTCCAGTATTCAAAAGTGTCTTAAATGTTTCCCGAACTGCGGGTCCAGCAGTGAAAAGAAGTAACGCCCTTCTCTGTGCTTTTTGTTCAACTGTACCGGTATCTAGAAATAGGCCACGACTGTCAGCGTAGGATTCAAATTCTTCCAGCCATGCCTTCCACATCACACTTACAGTGCTTGCATCACCCGTTGGGTCAAAATGAGCAATTCCACTATGTGTTAGAAAGTCACTGTTTGCACCAGCCATGAGGAAATATTCCAGCCCCAAAAGTACTGAGTCACAGAGAAAATTCTTATCACCTTGAAGTTGTCTGTAAACCTCTGTAATCTTGTTTAGTCTTTAATTTTCTTCAAGCTTCTTTCATCCTCGTCGCCAATGTCACATTTGTGGCCCTAAATGTGAAGTTGATAAAACATTAAACACAAGTTTTATCAGGTAAACTTCGGTAAACTTCTCAGTGGCTTTATTCTCCCGTTTCCTTTGTTCTCTTGCTTGTGTTCTTATCTCTCTCTCTCATACCACGTGATTTCCGGTACATCTCATACATATTCATTATCATGACAATGATCTCAGAAGATCTTTCCTGGACTCACACCTAATGTCACCGGGAAGAAGGCATGTCAGCGACTCTACTTCCTCATGAGTTTGCGGAAGTTTGGAATGACATCAGAAACCCTGGCAAATTTCTACAGATGTGTGGGGGAAGGTGTGCTGACCTGCTTCATCACAGACTGGTATGGGAACACCAATGCTCCTGAGCATAAAGCCCTCCAAAAAAGGTAGTGGACACAGCCCAGGACATCACAGGTAAAACCCTCCTCACCATCGAGAATATCTACAGGGAGTGCCACCGTTGGAGAGCAGCAGCAAGCTGCAGAAATACTGCAGCCCTGAATAGTGGTGAGGTGGGTAAAGTGTTGCCTAAAAATAGATGATCCATTCACACAGTTCGTTGTTATTGATACTTTGACTTGCAAAACTGGCTGCTCTGCTTCACCAAATCACCACAGTGCAACATTACATGTGTACCTCATTGGTGCCTTTGAGGCCTCCCTTTTTATAAAGGTAATACATAAATGTAAAGATTCTCTATTATTCCAAAAACTGGAAAAGATCAATTTCAGTTTTTTCTGTCCTGACTGTATAATCTGAGAGTTCTTCCTTGAAACATCTTGAGGGTGTCCATTTGAGGGAAATTTTAGAGATATTAGTTAATGTCAAAAACATTAAACTGGCAAAATGCATCTTCAGATATGCTGCAAGATTCAAGCAGGCAAGGTTAATCTGGGGGATTTGGTTTCCTCTGCTCTTCCATAGATTTAAACTAATTGGTAGAAAGGTGGCAGGGTCTGGAATTCATGGCCTGAAATAATTACTAGCAACATAAGCCCTCAGCATTTAAATGGCTTAGTTTATACTTAAAGAACTGTGGGCTGTGGATAAAATGCTAGAAAGTGGGAATAGATTGGGTAACCTTCTTGACCATCAGGGACATCATAGACCGAATGGCCTCCTGTATCATAAACTCCATAATTCATTGAAATCTGACCTCATGAACATCAAGGGTTTCACTTTTGACAGCTGTGCATTTGGTTGTCTAGGTGCTAAGTTCAGGAGTTCCTTCAAAATCTTTCCACTTTTCTCTGCAATTTTGGATACTTCTTAGAATCTATCAGTTTAGCCAAGTTCTTGATAACCTGCCTGACCATCTCCTTGGAGTCAAATTTTGGAAAAGTGTAAAGTCCCCGACGTGAATGAGCCATGTCTTCAATTGCACAGGGGATTTCATGCAAGCAGTAGAGGTCAGTTTAAAGACATCAGAGTTTTGGTGGAGTTGAGTGAAATATTAAAGTCTGCAGAAGCTGTGATTGACGTAAAAAAACCCACCGAAATGCTGCAGGAACTCAGCTGGTCTCGCAGCGTCCATAGCATATATTTCCGATGTTTCGGGCCTGTTATATGTGGATCGTTGAGGAACATGTGGCCTCCCTATCTGGAACATTGTGGTTATCAGAGGATCACGTGATCTCCCTGTATGAAAGCTATTCAGGGGTCGCATCACGCGCCAATCAAGGTTGGACCTTGGCCAACCATTAGAGCACACCTTACTTTTGGCTCATTTAAATGATTTAATGTCATCACTGGCCAGATGCCCAGCTCAGAACAGCATAAAAACATTGATGTACACCACATTTCTTTCCCTCTGCCTCTTGGTCCAAGCTCCAGATGTAACTCCACGCCAGGTTGCTACTGTGGACATTGCTGGAGGAGTTGCGGGTAAGATGTGCACTGAGTTGAGCTGCACTACTGCATTAGATCAGTGCTTGCAGAGACCTACACCCCTGTTGGTACGGGGAATTGGGAGTGTTTTTGAAAGACCCTGTCTGAAATCTGTATTCATACAGAAGAGTGTGGTAGGGTAAGCAGCCACCAGTATCAGAGTCCCTTGTGCCCAATGTGTCTGCTTGCACAGTTATAGTTTTTGTTTCATACCATGTAGAAGATAGGCAGCAACTGGTATTGGAGTCCAACCTGGGTCTGATGTCAAAGTCTTTATAATTATTTAGAAGTAGAGTAATTAAGTATTGTTTGACATCTTCCACTGTTTGTCTCCCATGTGTTCAATAAAATTTTGATAAGAGCTTCCACAGGCCATCTCTACCATCAAATGTGACATCTCTGCTGCTCAACACATTTCTCTTGCAGCTGCCTCAGTGAGATCATATCCACTGTACTACAGCCTGTTCGAAAACCACACTGGCTTTCTGGAAGGATGTTGGCATTGATGTTGGACACCAAACGTCAAAGGATAATCTTCATGAGGCATTTTTCTCGCAACTGACAGAAGAAAGATGCCACAATAATTGTTGTAATCTCTCATCTCCCTTGTTCTTGTAGATAGGTCATGATTGATGAGTCTTTGAAGTCTTGTGGTAGTTTTGCACATCCCCACAACTTTGATGCAGGCATGATGTCAGCATGTTGCCACTATTCTGGTAGATCTCAGCTGTAATACTGTCAGGCCCTGGCACCTTGTTGGGTTTTAGCTGTTTGATGACCTTATAGGGGGAGCATCTACCTTGAATAATATAGGTTGAGGATGTACTCTGCCCAGTGCTACATTGATGATGGTTTCTGGTTTATTTAACAGTAGTGTTCTTGCTATCTTTTCACGTGCTCCAACTTCTCAGTGAAGATTGATGTACTGTCTTTGCTCAGGAGTTGTGAGGTACCATGCTTTGATGGACATACACAACCTTGGTTGCGTCATAGAAGTTTTGAGTCATTACAGTCTGCGAAGGCCTTTGACCTTGTTTGCCCACTACTGATCTTTCATAGCTCTGAGCTTGCCTCTGCAAAGTTTATTTTGCACTCAACTTTGGCTCTTTTACCCATACCTTGAAGAAAGGCTCAGGCCAGAACCGTCAGGCATATAACTTTGGTTGCCAGAAGACCTGCTGAGTTCCTCCAGCACTTCCAGGTTTCATTTCTGTGGGATGTGCTGAAACATCAGAGAGGGCCTCGGCACTATCAGCAAAATACTATCAGAGGAAGCACATGGTGAAACATTACACCAGGAGAAAGCAAGGACAATTCATTCTTTAGCATTTGTTGATAGTTACAGAGTAGAAACACAGCATTCACTATTACACACAGTGTTTCATTCCGAGAACTTGCTTGAAGAAAGTATGATCTGCTGCGACTTTACCAGGAATTCAATAAACCAGCCCTGTAATCATTATCCAGCCACTCGGAGTTCATTTGAAGTCACATTAAAGAGATTTGACCATTGTATGCACACCATCAGATTTCCTTCATCTCTCTCATGCACCCCTCCCGACCTGGAAAGAAAGAGCAAACCTCTCATGGAAATAGTCAATACAGTGTAAATTAATCAATCAACAAACTGCTCAGAGTTTTAAAGTTCACTGCTCCTCTAAATTGGTTCTCTTGCACAGCCTCAATTTTCACAACACACCACCTTCAATTTATCAGGCCCCAATGTCTCGGATTCCCTCCAGAAATCACGCTCACTTTCTTATTCGGAGGTTCACCCATATGTTTTGCTCATTAACTATGCTTTAGATTACGTCCCAAAATATTCCCTACTGTAGAAGCTCAGAGTCAAACATTGATCTTTAGAACTAGAAGGTATAGGCTCAATGTGACCTTTTACTCAGAGGGTGGTCGGTATCTGGAACAAGCTACCAGAGAATGTTATAGAAAGGGATTTACAATGATCCAAGACATTTGGATGGGTACATGGGTAGGCAGGACTCAGAAGGTTGTGGACAATCAAAAGGCAGTTCAGAATCCCAACTTGATTGGCATGCACAAGTTGCACAGAAAGACCTGTTTGATGCTGTATGGCTCTATTATTGATAAATGTGAGGCATCTAAGACAATCTCCAAAGTGTTATATAAATGCAAGTAACCATTGTTGTTCATTGTCTGACACAAGATTGCAGCTTTATCCTCAATAAAATTTCATATAGAATGTTAGCCTTCATTGCTAGAGGGATGGTATTTAAGAGGAGAGAAGTTATGCTGGACTGCACAAGGTCCTGGCGAGGCCACATCTGAAGTACTGTGTGCAGTTCTGGTCTCCTTCCTTGATGAAGGATGTATTGGCTTTGGAAGTGGTGCAGAGGAGGTTCACCAGGTTGAATCCAGATGATGGTGTCATCCTATGTGGTTGAGGTGTCTGGGACTTAGAGATTAAGAAGGGAACAAATAGAAACACAAAATTATTTAAGTCCTAAATAAGATAGAAGTATGCAAATTGTTTCCATTGATGGGGGGGGAGACCAGAACTAGAGGACATAGCCTCAAAATTCAGGGTAGTAGATTTGGGACAGGGATGAGGAGGAACTACTTTCCCAGAGGGCGGTGAATCGGTGGATCTTGCTGCCCAGTGAAGCAGTGGAGGTGACCTCAGTAAATAGATTTAAGACAAGGTTGGATAGATTTTTTTTTTTTTACATAGCAGAGGAATTAAGAAACATGGGGAAATGGTGGGTGGAGATAAGCCCATCAGATCAGCCATGATCACATCAAATGGTAGAGGAGGCTCAACAAGCCGGATGGCCTACGCCTGCTCCTACTTTTGTTCTTCTATTTCTTCTGGACTTTCTGGGACTATCTATACCACCTCTCTCCCCCCAGTCTCTCATTTCAGAAGGCCATCTGTTAAGACTCCCTAATCGGATTAGTAATGTGCAAAAGGTTAGCCTTAGATCAGCAAAGATCATGGAGACTTGATGGAGGTTTCAGAGAAGAGCAAAACTAAAAGGAGGATTTGAACATTCAGATGTGCATTTTTAATCAATATTTGTCAAATTGGGAGGGTCCAAGTGGTGAGAGAACAAGACATGGTGCAGTTTAGATCAGAGGTAGAAAAGTACTTGATGCACTTGAATTGAATGTCCTGACCGTATTTCAGCAACAAATAAATTAGGAGTTGGTCCATGAATAAATAGAGCCAAGACTTGATGTTAACACAATGTCATCTGCGAAGATGAAGATTTTTGCAATTTCCCTGCCTCAGCACTACTAGACATAGGCAACACTTCCAACTTATTTCTGGGAATGTATAGATATAATTTTCTGCATTCTAGGAGCTCAAAATAATACAAAATTAGCTGTAAAGTCTTGCTGAAATCCCACTAATTTGGTTGACCATTACTTTGATATACAAGGGCCAAGGCATTGTGCACAACACAGTTCTTTCTTCTGTTAGCTCTGGCTTTCCTCTAGGAGCTGACAGAGGAGGCAAAGCTACAGTTCACACCTTTGGTGGGTGTGAAGTGAGAAAACTGTAGCATCAATGGGGTAAAGGACTCAGTCTTGGGCTCATGGTCAGTGGTTGTCTGGACATGTCATTGATTGTTGTGGAGGTCTGAGGTGGGCCAGGGAGAGGGGCCTATTTGAATAGGCAATCAAGAGAAGATCAGCAACAAGGTGTTTGGGTGGTGCCAGGGGGTGGGGGAAAGAGAGAACAAGCACAAAGAAAACTATTGTAAAGGCAGACATCTTAAATCCTGAAGAGTCTCAGACCAGGCCCTTTTTCAGTACCATTCTCGGGTCTTATACATGCACTTTAAGGAGTTTCTAGATTCTCCCTGTGGGTTTTCCTTGGGGGCTCCAGTCTCATCCCACCATTCAAAATGTACTGGGGGTGTAGTTTAATTGGGTGTCAATTGGGCAGCATGGACTTGTGGAGCAAAATGGCCTGTTACCGTGCTATTCATTTCCAGCAATTGCACAGAACTGAACAGACTGAAGACAAGCACGAGGACAGCTTCTTCCCCTCTGCCATCACATTCCTGAAGGAACAGGGAAACAGAGACACTGCCTCACTTGGTCTTTTTCCCTTTCTTGCACTATTTTTATTTCTTTTGTAAGGTGGTCTATAGAAATGTTTGGACCTTGATGCTGCCGCAAAACAACAGATTTTGTGACATGTTCCTGACAATAAATTTTGAATTTACAGAGATGCGCAGTCAGATTTTTTTTTAAACTTGCTAGTTGCAAAAGAGAAATTCTAGTCTAGAATCTGTTTTTTTTTTAAATTTCTGTTTGTCTTTTCCATTGCACTTTTGTGCTGAGATCAGATCAGTCCTGCACAGAAGTACCAGCCTCCTGACATTTAAAATAAAACTGGATGACGTGCCATAACAAAGTTGCCAATCAAAAGCTGGAAAGTGAGTTCAGTCTCTATGGGTCTTTATTGGGCTGGCACGAATGCGATTTCTTCAGCTATTGGAAACCGGCTTAATCAGAATCTCATTCATTTTGAACATGACACACTTGCATCCTGAATGAGGGGCAAGTGGTTAAATGCACAAACCTCTGATTTGGAGGTAAGCATGTTGCCCACTGAACAGGTGACACCAACTTCCGGTCAGCTCAGCATCCAGGTAGAAAACCACGTAGAAATGCAGGAGGAACTAAGCTAGTCTCACACCATCCACAGGAGGTAAAGATACATTACCGATGTTTTGGGCCAGAGCCTTTCTTCAAGGTATGAAGCACAGTGTCTTGTAGACTTGCTTGTTTCACTCAGTACCCAGGTAGGATCTGGCATTTTACATACACTGTGATGTGTAAACTAAAGGACCCCGAGGCCCCATGGCATTTGTTATCCTGCTTCTCAGGAGAGGAGTTCTGAAGTGAACAGATTCAGAGTACCTACATGACTTCACATACAACCCTGAGATTTTTTTTCCCTTGCGGGCAAAGCAGAATTACCACTTATTGAAAGTCCAAAAAAACTCAACATACAGATGCAAACATACAAAATGTAAACAAACCATCTGTGTAATAAGAAGGAAAAAAACAAAGTGCAAGAGTCCTTAAATTAATCTCTGATTGAGTTTGTTTTTGAGGAGTCGAATGGTGGAGGAGAAGCTGCTGTTCCTGAACCTGGTGGTCCAAATGTTGTGGCACCCAAATATCTTTCCTGATGGTAGCAGCAAGAACAGAGCATGCACTAGGTGGTGTGGATCCTAAATAATTGCTGCTGCTCTCTGATGCCAGCATTCCCTGTAGATGCTCTCGATGATGAGGAGGGTTTTATCCGTGATGTCCCAGGATGTGTCTACTCCCTCTTGCAGTGATTTTTTGCTCGTGGGCATTGCTACCCCATACCAGACCATCATGCAGCCAGTCAGCATACTTTACACCATCAAAGTCATGCCAAACCTCAGCAAACTCCAAGTAGAGATGCTGATGTGCTTTCCAAGACAGTGACTCCCAGAACTTAAATATGCTCACCCTCTCCTGAGCCCCCACAATGATCACTGGATTGTAAAACTCTGGTTTTCCCTTCCTGAAGGCAACAATCAGATTCAGATTGCTTTTGGTGAGATGGAGGTGGTTGGTGCACCATTCAGCCAACTTTTCAATCTCCTTCCTGTATGCCGACTTATCACCCATTTTCATATAACCCACTACCATAGTGAACCCAGATGGTGCTGCTGTCATACCAAGCCACATAGTCATAGGTGTAAAGTGAGCAGCACAGGGCTAAGAGCCCTGTGGTGCTCTGGTACTGATGGAGATTTTCTTACCAATCCTCATGGATTGTGGTCTGAAGGTGAGGAAACCCAGGATCCAATTACACAGTAGGGTGTTGTGTCCCAGTTGTCTCAGGACACAAACCTTGACAGTCATCTTCTATAAACCCACCAACTCCCACAGATACCTCGAGTATACCTCTTCCCACCCTGTCCCCTGGAAGGATTCCATTCCATTCTCTCACTTCCTCCGTCTCCATCACAACTGCACTCAGGATGAGGACTTCCACGCCAGATCATCAGAGATGCCCTCCTTTAAACAATGTGGCTTTCCCTCTATCAATATCAACACTCACCCACATATCTTCCTTTACCCTCACATCTGGCCTGGCCCCCTCCACAACAAGGACAGGATTCCCCTTGTTCTCACCTACCACTCCACCAGCTACTGCATCCAACACATCCTCCTACGCCATTTCTGTCACCTACAACTTGATCCCACCACTAAACACATTCCCTTCTCCTCCTTCTGCAAAGACTTCTCCCTCTGTAACTCCCCTGTCCATTCCTCTCTCCCCACCAATTGTCCCGTTGGGACCTAACCCTGTGACCATTGAAGATGCTCCACTTGCACCCACACCACCTCCCTCAGCACCATTCGGGCCACCAAACAGTCCTTCCAAGTGAAGAAACATTGTACTTGTGAATCTGCAGGGGTTATCTAATGTATCCAGTGCTCCCGCTGTGGTCTCCTCTACATTGGAGCACTTCAGCTCTGTCAACTGCAATAGCGTGAATCTCCCAGTAGCCACCCATTTCAATTCTTCATCACATCCCCTTGCTGACATGTCTGTCCATGGTCTCATGCATTGCCAGACTGAGACCACTCACAAATTGGAGAAACAACACCTCAACTTCTGACTGGGGACTTCCACGAGATAACTTTCGTTAAATTTCCCCCCCTCCCCTTGCTTCCCTTATCATCTCTCCATTCCCAGTCTCCTTTCACACAGACACAATAAATTCTACCTAGACCCTTATCACATCCAATTAATGCCTTTTGTTGGTCTGGATTCCTCCCCCTTTGTTTGAATTGAGACTTTCTGATATATCCTACTTCTGTCTTTTCTGATTTTTCCTAGAAGGGCTCTGGTCTAAAACTGGCTATATCTCTGACGTAAATATCCTATAGATGCAAATAAGCCAGCTGAGGTCCTCAAATTTTAAATGCCAGACAGTAGTTGGCAAAGAGCATCCTAATGTATGCCACTTTGCTGTCCAAGTGTTTCAAGCAAGAACAGTACAGAATCTCAGATGTAATGGAGCTTCATTTCTTCTCAGAGGGAATGAGTCATTTGGTTGACATTTAAAAGTGTCAAACTTCAAAACTTTGTTTAATCCAGTGTGTGAATGAAAATAGCTGCATCGGCAGCTTCCCAAGGTGGCAGGGTGTGCCAGATAATTGGGGTTTTTGTCAATTGGTATCATATTGCGAAATTCCCACAGAAATCACATTGAAGATCTCTCAGCGCTGAGGGGGAGATTTGACCTTTGCAAATATAAGTTGGCTCATTGGAAAAACAAACAAGATCAAGGTAGCCACTGTAAATTATTGTGCAACCTAGTATGTTGCCTTGTCTTTCATCTGCCCTAGGGCCAAACAAAATGGAATTAGCTTTTTTCCCCCTCAGGTTGCTAGAGTACTGAAAGCTTTATTAATCAACATTCTCTCTTCAAGATTCAGAAGGGTTATGTTCCTGGCCTTGAGCACTAAACTGATCGGTCAGGAACAGAGAAAGGACAAAATTATCAGAGGTATATTCTTTTTATTGTTGTCATTGAGTCAGGGCCCCAAGGAATGTTGATGAATGAAGGGTTTTTCGGTTCCAAGTCCATCATTCCCTCAAAGTGACAATGCTGGAAAAAAGCATGTTTGCTTTATAGGTAGGGGCATAGAATATAAAATTGGGATAGCATGTTGCAAAACACTGAGTAGACTGCACTTCTGTATGCAATTCTGGGCACAGCATTATAAAAATGTGTTGTGCCGGGAAGATAGTACAGAGGGGATTCATAGACCCATAGAACATTACAGCACAGCAGACCCTTTGGTCCTTCTAGTCTGTTTATATTACTCTGCCTAGTCTTACTGACGCATCCAGTCCATAGCCCTCTCATCCATGGACCTGTTCAAATTTTTCTTAAATGTTAAAATTGAGACCACCATCTCCACTTCAGCTGGCAGCTTCTTCCACACTCCCACTATTCTCTGTGTGAGTAAGTTTCCCCCTTATGTTCCCCCCTAAACTTTTTCCCTTTCAGCTTTAACCCATATCCTCTGGTTTGTATCTCACCTACCCTCAATGGAAAAATCCTTCTTGCACTTACTTTATACTCAATTTTGTACACCTCTATAAAATCTCCCTCATTCTTCTATGCTCCAGGGAATAAAGTCATAACCTATTTACCCTTTCCCTGTAACTCAGTTCCAGAAGTCCAGGGAACATCCTGGTAAGTTTTCTCTGCCTTCTTTCTATCTTATTGATATCTTTCCTGTGGTTAGGTGACCAAAACTGCACACAATATTCCAAATATGGCCTCACCAATTTTACCGTAACATTTAATGTCTGCATTAAATTCCATCTCCCTCTTTATTGACTACAGTTTGGCATTATAACCATCCACCTCTCAAAACTGATCAGCAAACTCAAAGACCTGGGACTCAGCATACCACTGTGTAATTGGATCATGAATTTCCTCATCGCCAGACCACAATCAGTGAGAAGTAGTAAAGCCATCTCCTCCACAACCTCTATCAGTACCAGAGCACCACAAGGCTGTGTTCTTAGCCCCCTGCTCTATGCACTTTACATCTACGACTGTGTGGCTTGGTGAGACACCACATTATCTACAAATTTCCCAAGATACCATGGTAGTGGGTAGTATAAAGGAAGGGGAAGCATACAGGAGGGAGACTGAAAACTTGGCTGAATGGTGCACAAACAACAACCTTGCACTCAATGTCACCAAAACCAAAGAGCTGATTATCGACTTCAGGAAGGGAAAGCCAGAGTTATACAATCCAGTGATTATTGGGTGGAGAGGGTGAGGAAATTAAGTTCTTGGGAGTCACTATCTCAGAGGATCTTTCCTGGACCTAACACACTAGTTATCATGAAGAAAGCCTCTACATCTTCAGGAATTGAGGTTTGGTATGACACCAGAAACCCTGGCAAATTTCTACAGATGTGTGGTGGAAAAAAATCCTGACCAGCTGCATTATCTGGTATGGGGACACTAATACCCCTGAGCACAAGCTCTCCAAAAGGTAGTGGACACAGCCCAGGACATCACAGGGAAAATCCTCCCCACTATCAAGTACATCCACAGGGAGAGCAGCAGCAGCAGTAGGAATCAAAGTATCCGCACCACATACTCTGTTCTTGCTGCTGCCATCAGGAAAGTGGCATTGGTGCCACAAGACTCACACCATCAGGTTCAGGAACAACTGCTACTCCTCCATCAGACTCCTCAACAATAAACTCAATCAGGAACTCATTTAGGGACGCTTACTTGTGCACTTTATTGATTTTTTAAAAATTCTCTCTGTATTGCAGTTTGTTTACATTCATTATTTATTTACATTTCTTTGCGTGTACAGCTTTTTTTTGCACCACCAATAAGTGGCAATTCTGCTTTGCCCACAGAAAAAATGAATCTCAGAGTTGTATGTGATGTAATACAAGTTCTCGGACAATAAAACTGAAATTATTAGATGAGCTTGGCCCATTTTTTCTGGAGCAAAGGAAAGCGAGGGTCAGCCAAGAGAGTTGCACAAGATTATAAAAGGTGTAAATCACTGGATGGTCAGATGATTTTCCCCCTCATAGCATGACTATGAAACACAAGAGACATGGATCTCAATTAAGGGGAAAGAGTTGTAAATGAGATCCGAGCTGAATTTATTTTTACATCCAGAGAGTGGTTAATACTGTACATGCTGCCAGAGGAACTGGTGGAATCAGATACAATTACATTAACCCCCCCCCCCCCCCAGTATCCAGCACGTATGAGGATTGGTAGATGCCAGATAATTGAATTTGCCAGTTGCTTGAGATTGCATGTTGCATGGATTGGCGAACTTACTGCTAGAGTGTGCCAATTTTACACATTTGTTTGACCTATTTATTTTCTGTGCATTTTTTTGCTGGTCTGGAGGTGGCCAGTTGCTTGAATTCCGAATAACAGAGGGTTCACTGAACCATATTTAAGGGACTCTTGAGTACTTGAATATGCAAGGAATAGAAGCATGTAAATAGGCAACAGTTAGCATGAATGTGGTGGAATGAAGGGCCTGTAGTGTACAGAACTCGAGCCATCTATCAATAATGCAAAGATAGGCAACGTTACAACGCTTTCCTGTCAATTATTTTAATGAATTCATTATATGATGGAATTAAAGGGAGTTGTACAAAGCTCCAATGAAAAAAATTTGAATAGCCTCACTCTTCATTCCTCAACTTGGGTACCAAGTGACCATTTTGTGCTCGTTCATCTACTTAATATCTTTTCCTGCAGAAGTTGAGTGACAATAGTTCCTAGGGGTAGCATGGTTGGTATAGCGGTTAGTGCAACACTATTACAGTGCCAGCAATCGGGACAGGGGTTCAAATCCTATGCTGTCTGTAAGGAGTTTATACTTTCTCCCCATGTCAGCTTGTTTTCACCAGGTGCTCTGATTTCCTCCCACCGTTCGAACTGTACTAGGGGTTGTAGGTCAATTGGGTAGCACTGGCTCATGAGCCAGAATGGCCTGTTTGCATGCAAAATTTAAAATTTAGGACACGGAGGGTAACTATACCAGCTGAAAACAGTCATCTCTGCACAGATTACCCAAGCGGTTCCGAACCCACTGGTTCTTTCACTGGAAGTACAGCAGAAAAATGGAGAATGGCCCAGTAGATTTCCTGCCACAGTTTTTAAAAAAATATCTGTGGAATCAAGCCTAAATTAGTGAACTGGTCAAAACATTGTTTTCTTTTGCTTCTCTGCCAATTAAATACAATGGTCAAGTACTCAAACTGAGAGGATAGGGCCTCCTGGGATGCGTGCTGTCACATTCACCATATTTATAAGAGTCAGGGAACACATTCACAATAATGCAAAGATGGACATGATGCTAAGCAGTTATTCTTTGGCTTGGCTTCGCGGACGAAGATTTATGGAGGGGTAAATGTCCACTTCAGCTGCAGGCTCGTTTGTGGCTGACAAGTCCGATGCAGATAAATTAAAATTAAACACACTATGAACAATCTACCACATAAATTTTGCAGTTGGCAAATTGAAGACATCTACTTTAGACTTAAAATGATAAAGAACTTTCTGAAAGAGGAATCTAGAAATAGGACTTGGGATTGAAAGTTTGTGGATAAATTGTTAAAATGTAACGTACAGAAAATAACCAAGAAGACATAGGCCTTATTATATTATATACATATAGAGCTGGAAAACAAATGGGTGGGAATTATTCTACCAACATTGAATGCTCTGGCTGGTCTACACGTGTAGTGCTTAAAGTATTTATGGGCCCCACACCTCAGGAAGACAGTTAGCACTGAAGGGAGTGTTGTGCAGAGTTACTGGAATTGAGACTCGAAGTGCAGAAATTAAAGTAATCTTCCACAGAATTTAGTTGAAGATTAAAGTTTTCAAGCTAATGAGGGGAACTAATTGGGGACAAAGAAGCATACTATTTCTGCTGTCTTTGGGAGTTCAGAGGCACAAGGCCAAAAAGGAGCCAAGATGTTTACTGGTGAATTCTGATGCAGGATATTGCAGCAAAGGGAGAATTCGGAGGAAAGCAACTTTGATCAGGAATTAAGAGGGTTGCAGCCAGTAGCACAAACAAGTTCAATCTATGTCAGATGTAAATTAGACAAGAAACAATCAATTCTAAAAATGGCAAGGACAGCTGCATGAATAAACATCACTGTCTATGAGGGGAGATGTTACCAGCACACACTTCAATTGTGTGCTTTTGAAACGGAAAACAATCTGTTCCATTGACATTTGTATGAAAAAACTTTGTTAAATAATGTGACACCCATGGATACAAAGATATCAAAACCAATCATTAAGCCATGGGACTTCTGAGCTGTACACCATTGTAAATCAGATATTTACCGGTTGTTTCCTTGTGTGTTAATTGGACTACATTGAAACTCCGAGGAAGAGATGAGGAAAATGTTTGGATAGTCTTTTGTGTTTATTTCCACATGGTCATGTTAATTTTGTTCTGTCAATCAATACAAGGGCTGTTTGTGTCAAGAGACCCATCTCACAATGTAATGATAAAGAAGTCGGTTTTGGGTGTCTAGATTTCAAACTTGTTTGAATATTCAGAGATATTCTTGTCAGTTATGATATGCTCCCATTGTAAATATCCAATTCTATGGAGCTACTTGTAGATATCCAAAAATAGCATGGTTAGTGCAGAGGCCAGCACAAAGTTATTATAGGGCCAGAGACCCAGGTTCAAATCTGGCACTGTCGGCAAGGAGTTTGTACCTTCTCCGCATGCCTGTGGTGGCTTTCCGCAGGTTTCCTCACACGTTAGTAGGTTAACTAGTCACGGTATATTTCTGTACTGCAGACACATGGGCTGGAAGGACCTATAATCGTGCTGCATCTCTGAACTAAATTGTGCCACTCTAACTCTTGAAACAGGATTTGTAGTTGATTTGCAACCATTTTTAATCTTTGTGCTTAAAAGAGCAAAAAAGTACTTTGAGATTGTCAAGTGATTCTCCAACCAAGTCTTTCCTAAATGTTAGTTTGTACTAACTAAAGACCTATTATATCTACAGATCTCAAAGTCATATAGGGGATATTAGAAACTTCACGTTGCGATGTTCTGCAGCACTCATTCCTGTACCACGCTGTGGCAGCATTACGGTGTAGGACTCTTTCAATGGATGAAAAATACTCCATTAATTTTTGGTGAATCATTTGGAATGTATCCTGGCCATTGTTTATTCTTAGTCAAGTTGTGGGACCTTGCAGCATGTAAATTGTCAACCATTTTTCTTACATGACCTCCACTTCAAAACCACTTCATTTATTGTGAAGCCCTTTGCTGGCACACAAGTGCAAAAGTTTCCTTGTCTAACAAGGATATGATCTTGGGAATATTTAGTAACCAAAGTCACTTAAGAGTCATAAGGTTCAAACCACCAAGCTCAGGAACAGCTGCTCCCCCTCCACCATCAGACTCCTCAATGACAAACTCATTCAGGGACTCATTTAGGACTCTTTCACTTCATTGGTGATTTTAAAAATCGGTGTTCTAGTTTACATTTCCTTATTTGTTTAGATGTGTACTTTGAATATAGTTTTTTAAAAAAAAAAACAGGAAAAATAATCTCAGGGTGGTATATGATGTCTACCAATAAATCTGAATAATTTAGGCCAATAATCAATTTAATCGGAATCACCCTTTTCCAGATCTCTTTCACTGCAATGTCTTCATCCATCGCAATTGATTTTAGAGAAATGTAATCTTTCCTCTTCAGAGTTGCAGCATGAACTCTTGCAAGTTCAACAAATGGCTCTCTCCTCCAAATTTTGGTTATGATCATTCAAGCCTTTTCATAAACCTGGAGAGCTATGTTTGTGTCTATACCCTCCAATTTGATGAGACTGCCCTGAAGCATATCCATCTCTCAAGGTTAGCCTAAGACAACAATAACGAATATGTTGTGTGACAAAAGCGCTGCAGTTTGGAACTACTACGGAAGCTTTCTAAACTTCCAGTTATTTGTTTAGAGACCAGATGGGTTTCCATCATTGTTCTACCTCTTCCAAAGTGATGACAACTACTCACCTTTCAACACTTCGAAGAACAACTTAGAGTAGTAAAATACCTGTTGGCCATAAACAACAAAAATTTGACACCAAACATACATAGGTGGCATTGGATCAGGCATCTAAAACTTAGTGGAAGACATTGATTTTAATATGCATCTTGAAGGAAGGTGGGGGGGGGGCAAATGGTTTTAGAAAATAATTATCTATGCAATTGAAAGACTACCTGGAAATCATGGTGCACAGGAAATTGGAAGAACATGCAGATGACCAGAAATGGAAGCAATCCGAGACCTCAAGATTGCAATAAGGAATGAAGTGAGACCATGTGAGCAACGGTGATATTTTAAAAGTGAGACATAATAAGATTGGCCAGTAATGGATGATCATTAAAGCTGCTGCTTCATTTTGTTAATGGAGTAACTCTATTGATCTCCCAATCAAGTTTAAGTTCATTTATCATCATATTGCACCAGTACTACTTGATGAAACAGCATTATTCAGTCCACAGGGCAAATACGCTATTCCAGTCATACAGAGAAATATAGTACACGTATATAGGTTTAAAATAAAGATTAATAAATAAATCATCGAGTCTCGGAGTTGTTAAAGTAGTTCATTATTTATTCAGCATTCTCACTGCCCATGGGAAGAAGCTGTTTCTCAGCATGGTGGTTCTGGCTGGTTCTGATACTTCTGCATTTCTTTGCCAACACAAGAGGCTGGAAGATGCTGCATATGGGGTGGCTAATTTTACAAGCCCTCTAGACAACAGTGCCAGTAATCCTCCCTGCTGCTTTCATGACCCTATGGATTGACCTCCCATCAAATTCTCTACAGCAAGCTTACCACACTGTGGGGCAGCCAGCCAGGGCATTCTTGCTAAAGCTCCTGCAGAAAATTGATAGAATGTGGCCAGTGGCCTTGCCCAGCTCAGCTTTCTAAGGAAGTATAGTCATTGTTGCGCCTTCCTGACAAGTGAGGAGATGTCCTGTGTCTCAAGTCAACTCAGAAACTTGGTGCTCCCCACTACCAAGTTATTCAATTGCAGTGGAGGGTGATCATTCCTGGTCATCCTGAAGTCTGCAATCATCTCATTTGCCTTAGCCAGGTTGAGACCCAGGTTGTTTTTCTCTCACCATTTCACGGGATTTTCCACCTCTTCTCTGAAGTAGGACTCATTGTTGCTAATGAGGCCAACTACTTTGTCATGTCATCTGAAAATATGATGACTGTCAGAGCCAGATCAGTCTTGGGTCAGTAGTGTGAACAGGAGTGGGCTAAGCCTACCGCCCTGAGGCACACCAGTGCTCAGCAAGATGGTGCTCAACATTCTGCTGCCATCCCAGACAGACTTTGGACTATTTCCATTAGGAAGTACAGAATCCAGTTACAGAGAGGGATGCAAGTCACAGTGAGGACAGCTTCTCCACCAGCCTCGAGGTACGATTATATTAAATGCTGAGTTGAAGTCAATGAACAGCAGTCTGGCATATGAGGAATCGTTCTCCAGGTGGGTCAGGACAGAGAGACTTGCTCTAGTTTGCCATTTCTTCTTGTTTTAAAGTTTGTCTTATTGAAACTATTGCTACCTGAAGCAGAGACCACGATGGGAAATTTCCTGGGTTATCCTCCTGCCCTGCTGTTAGATGTGCAGAGATCAGTTTAAAAAAATGTATAATCAGCCTCTTTGTTTCAGTTACAGTGAAGCCATAGCTTTAGGCTGGGAGTAAACTTGTAAATTCTGAACACGTCAACATCTGTGATTATCTACCCAGGAGGATTGTGGAGAGAAAATCCCTGGAAATATTGAAAGACTGAGGAACGCAAGGCTATTTGCAAACAACATTGAAGTAGAAGCTGGGAGGAGATGAGCAACGATCAGATTGAAAGAGGGGCCACGTAGCCTACTTCTGTTCCTATTTTCTCGCATCTTCAAGTGGTGTCACACCAACAATCTTGCACTCAATGTTAGCAAAACCAAGGAGATGATTGTACACTTCAGAAAAGAAACCAGTCCTCATAGAGGGGTCAGCAGTGGAAAGGGTAAAGAACTTAAATTCCTAGGCATCAACATTTTCGAGGATCTGTCTTGGAGCCTCCATTTGGAGAAGGCTCTCCAGCGGCTATACTTTTATATAAAGTATATAGGAGTTTGAGGAGATTTGGAATGTCACCATAGTTTCAAAAACTTCTACAGGTGTATTATAGAGAGCATTGTCTGGATGCATCACTGTCTGGTACAGAGGTGCCAACGCACAGGACAAAAATTCGAGGGTTGTTAACTCACCCTGTAACATCACAGGTACCAGTCTTCACTCCATCGAGTGCATCTACAAGAGGCAGTGTCTTAAGAAAGCAACCTCTATCCTCAAGGACCCCCACCATCCAGGCCATGCCCTCCTCACTCCGCTACCATCAGGAAAATGGTACAGGAGACTGAGGATGAGCACTCAGCGGCACAAGGACAGCTTCTTCCCCCTCTGCCTTTGGATTTCTGAACGAACAATGGACCACAGACACTGCCTTACTTTAATTTTTTTCTTCCACTATTTATTTTGTAAGGTGGTTTACATAAATGTTTGCACTGTGACACTACTGCAAAGCAATCAATTTTGTGACATATTCATGACAATAAATTCTGATTCTAATTCTGAATGATTTTTTGCAGGCATGGTAGATAGGATTTAGGCACTGCTACTGTAAATAAACGAGCAACAAGGTTAATTAATGATCTCCTAATGAAAGGATCAAAGGTGGAGCAAATATGATTCAAATGTGATTAAATTTTGCATTCAGTCAGAGCAATGGAAGGTTAATTTTTAAAATTTAAATAAGGCAATCAAAGGAATGAAAGCAGAGCTTGTTAAAGTGAACCAACATACAAGGTGAAGGAATCAATTAATCAAAACGCAGTGGCAGGCTTTCAAGAGGTTTTTCAGGATACACATTAGATAAACAGTATTCCAATGAGAAAGAAAAATTCTATGGGGAAACCCATCTTCTCTGGTTAACCAGAAGTGTAGCATGAAGCTTAAAGAGAAAGCACATCATTATAGAAAGGCAGTGCAATTTATTTCTTCTCAGAGGATAATGTGCCTTTGAACTCTTCCCCTGGGTTGGAGAATCAGTCTTTAATGAGGGAAAAATATATTCTTGATTAGCAAGGGGAGAAAGGTTAGTATGGGGAGGTTACAGAGCAGTCAATCTTCTTGATTATGGGTTAGAGAGTAGAATCATCTAATCTTGCATTTGAATAGATTGACATAATTCATTCGTTATGTATACATCCAAATAATTTCAGTTGGAAATTGATTGTTTTTAAAAATTATCCATTCATGTGATGAAGAAACTTCTGGAAATCTTCCATTTATTGAGCAAATGGGGCATTATTTTTCTCTCATGCAGTTTGTGTTGGGAATTTAATGTCCTCAGATTAAATTAAAAAGTGTCCCAGTGATAAAGGATTCCAGGATGGAGTTCGACATGGAGCGAAACCTACATTGGTGATAGCACTTGTGTACACACATCACCTTTATCCTTCAAGATGGGAGAAGTTGTGGGATTGAAAAGTAATGATTAAGAAACCTTAATGGGATGTTCAATTCCAGTGTTGAAAGTGTATGCTGCCAAGGTCTAATTAAGCAGGTTACTTTATCCAAAATGGTGACTTTTCTTAAAGGGAGTTAGAAAACATGTTAACCTTGGGTATGGCGTAAATCAGGAAATGAGGTTACAGAGGTAATATGGTAACCATGAGGAACCTTAAGCCCTTTTCACACCGTCAAGTACATGTGGGTTGAACTGGCCAATTTAGCGGGTAATCTGGTGGTGTGAAAGGTTCCAACTGGGCGTGGCAAGTAAAAATCAACTGGACAAGTGTCAGAGCCCAGTCAAGTTAACACTTTAATCATTCTGTGGCAGTGTAAATAGTCTACTTGACTTGCTGGGTACCATTAGTGCCTGCGTCAGTCTGGTGGTTATATTTTACAGCGCGGTTGGCCTTGCTCTGACATTACAGACTGCACTGTGAAATAAACTGTGCAGTCTGCAGAGCTGTCAGAGCATGGCTGGCTGCACTATGAAATGCAATTATATTCCTCAGCGTGGCTGGCCACGCTCTGACATTACCGCTGGCCACGCTGTGAAATATAACTGTGCAGTCATCAGGTCTGTCAGAGCACCACACATAATACATCAATTGCACCGTCACTCCTGGAAGCAGGAGTCCATCCCCCCCCCCCCCCCACCCCCCACCTTTAAAATCCCAGGTTCTCAATGAACCAGGTAAATCATGGTGAAGTGGGAAAGTGCAGCAACCCTCCTAGGAGGGTTGGCAGTATGAAAGGGGCTTTTGTCTTAGTCAAATTAGCAGTAGGGGCAACGCCATTTTAGATCTCATTTTAAATTACTTTTACGGCTGCACGTCCGAAGTACCGACTGACTGTGAGCCGTTTTAGAACACTGGAAGGTCATGAAAGATTAGATTTCCTTTTGCTGAAAAACAATTTGGTTCAAAAACAACAAACTACATTTATACAACTCACTCATCTTTCGAGATGCGCCACAAGACATTTGGCACAATTGAAGTCAAGCCATGCAAGTAGTTATCAGAAAAGTCAAGAAAACCTTGGACAAAAGGAAAAATTTCAGAGATGGAATGTTGGTTCACTTTTCCAAATGACTTAATTGAGAACTTTCAAGCCCATTAATAGTCTCATACCATTTACCAATTCCCTGCCACATCCCTCTTCAAATAACTTGGATGCCATTTACACTGTCCATACAAGAGTCCTTTTTTTTTTAAAAAAAAATGCTGTTGTGTGAAAGTATTTTTCTTCTTAACATTGGAAATATATATATATATATATGCGGTTTATGGCACTCCCATGTATGAATTAGAGTAAATTAATTTAACCTTTACATCCACATCTCCTGTCGATCAACATTGCCTGAATCACATCACAAATAATTTCTCAAGAGTAATTTGATTTGTCAGAAAATGAGCACCAGAATCGAAAGTTAGGGTGTGGACACATCAACTGGTGCATGAACTGACAAGTGCTAACTCAGAAGATGAGCAACATTGACAGACTTCAATACTGCTCATCTTTTGTTGCTGAAGGAATGTTTCAGTTCTCACGATTCACTTTGCTTCCAGAAGCCTGGGTTTAACCAAAAACCTGCCACCCATGCCCTTTTAATTTACGAAAAGAGATTCAGCATGTCAACAGGGCCCTCCTGCCCACAAGCCTGCACCACCCAATTACGCCCACGAAGCTGATCTATCATCCCCATACATCTTTGAAAGATGGGCAGAACAAATGGAGGGAATGCATGAATTGGAAACAAGGTCTCCTCCTCATTGATGATCATCACAGGTGTACTTCAAGGATGCGTGGTTAGCCCACTGCGCTACTCACTCAACACCCGTGATTAGGCACAATTCAAAAGCAATCTATAAATTTGCCAACACCACAGTTGTCGGCAGAATCACAAACGGCCACGAAGAAGCATATAGGAGGGAGATAGCTCAGCGTCCACCAACAACATTTTACTCAATGTTAGCAAAACCAAGGAGATGATTGTGGACTTCAAGAAGTCATGAGTACAAAAAATTGTTCTCATTGAGGGATCAGCAGTAGAGAGGGTCAAAAGCGTCAAGTTCATGGGTGTCAACTTCTCCGGGAATCAGTCCCGCAGCATCCATGTCGATACAATCATGCAGGAGGAGATTGAAGAGATTCTGTATGTCACCAGGCTCTTAAAACCTTCTACAGGTGTACTGTGGAGAGCATTTTGGATGGTTGCATCACTGGCTGGTGCAGAGGTGCCAATGCTCAGGACAGGAAATTCTCCAGAGGGTTGTTAATTCAGCCTGCGACATCACAGGTACCAGTCTTCACTTCATCAAGGACATCTACAAGAGGCGGTGTCTTAAAAAGCAGCTTCCATCCTCAAAGACTCACCCACCCACCCCCACGCCATGCCTTCTTCACTCTACTACTATCAGCAAAAAAGTTACAGGAGCCTGAAGATGAGCCTCTTCTCCACTGCCATCACATTCCTGATTGATCAATGAACCACTAACACTACCCTGGTTTGTCTTTTACTTGCACTGTTTTTTCAATTTTGCAAGGTGGTTTCATAGAAATGTTCGCATAATGATACTGCTGCAAAACAACACATTTTGTAACATGTTCATGCCAAAAATTCCAATTTTGATGGGGAGAACAAACCTCCTAACAGGTTCCAGAGTAGAACCCAGGTCACTACACTGTAATAGCATTATGTTAACTGCTACACTCACCAAGCCACCCCATTAGTTCTCAATTAGTTCCATTTACAAAACTCATTTTTGAATTGCTTGCTTCCTCTGTTACCATGTTCTCCCTTACAATCTCCTCTCCAACCGTAGCATTTGTATCTTCCTTTACTAAATTGCCCCAAGGGCTGGAATCTTCCTTCTAAATTGTCTGCCTTCATCAGCTTCTTTCAGATAATTCTCAAGACATCAATTGAGAGGCTACAAGGGGATTGGAAATAAAAACATAGTAAGAGAATGGCCACTGCAAGTTGCCCCAACTGTGTAGGTGTGAAGTAGGATCAGTGGAAGGGGGAGTTGATGGGAATATAGGAGAATAACATGGGTTGTGCATATAGCACAGACCCAACATTTCCATGTTCTAGAAGCTAATGGACTTGGCTCTGTGTGAGCTGGGCATGGAATTCAACCTCATGATTTTCCACTCAAACGTCGATGCAGCAGGCCACTGAGTGGTCTGTCCAAGTTGACTCCCTACCCCACTTCCAAGATTATATCTGTGCACAGAGAGCCAGTGGAGTCAGTCAACTCATTGGAAGCCTTCAAGGACTGATAGGCAGCACAGGAGGAAGTGGAGCACATTCTGGGCACAGAGAACAACATGTTCATTTATCAGCTGTTGATGCTTTAACAAAAGACAAAATGCTGCTCTTCTCAATGGGACTCCAGCAACTCTACCTCAGGATTCCAGGTATCTTAGACCCATGCAGTGTCCGTCTGCATGAGCCAACATATCATCAGTAATTCAGACTCCTCAAAAACAAATTGAACTCATTTAGAAAAGGAACATGACTGCCACCTGATGGCCACAAACATTTCACTATCCTCCTGTTAATATAGGATGTCTACCCACTGAAAGTCTTGAAGTGGAATGCTGAGGTTGGGGAGACCTCACCCACCTATTGGGAGCGACCAGGCCTCACTCCAACTTAGATACAGTACCTCTGTGATTTATTGTTAGAGTTCAGTACATCATGACATCACATATAACCAAAAGATTATTTTTTCTGCAGGCGAGACAGAATGACCACTTATAAGGGATGGAACAAAGCATTCCTGCCCTTTTCTTTTTGGGGGAAGAAATCTTGCCCGATCCAAATTTAAGTAGGACTAAATTTACCCTTCACATCCTCTTTAAACCTTTCTCTCACCTGGTTTTAGACCCCCTCCACACACACCTATGGGAAACATCCTCTGGCTAACTATACTGTTCATTTTTAAATGCTATACATCACACATGTCAAACTCTGGCCCGCAGGCCAAATTTGGCCTGCGATATAATTATATCTGGCCCGCAAGATCATATCAAAAATGTATTAGAGGTGGCCCGCTGGCCGCCGCGCCAGTATAGCGCATACACAGTAACCGCTGTGTCCCAGGGTGAGAGAGAAAAATCCTGGTCCTTGAAAAGTAGTGGTGGGTGGTTTTATAAACACGCTGTCATGTCCCCCCGCCCATTCCCCCCCACCGCAGCGCGGTCTGGCCGGTGTCAGGGGAAGCCAAGGCCACTTCCCAGCGCCCAGAACCCCAGTGGCACAGCATTTCTTGGAGCTGCAGATGGAGTCAGGACGCCGGAGGGAAGATTGGGGCTCCCCGCCGGGCGATGGGGGTGCCGGCCGCCCTGCGCCTTCCCACCGGACCAGCGGCGGGTGCCCGGAGTACACGTGGAGAGCGAGGCTGGTCAGGCAGGTAGGGTGGAATCCCCTGTCAATCTCGGGAGTGGTGTGGGCTGGATCGGGATTAGCCGCGCTCACCTGCTCCTCCACTGGTGACCGGGATCCCGGCGCGATCCTGAGGGCGGAGACTGCCCTGGAAAGGTCCTGGGACACCGGCACGGAAAGAAAAGGGGGTCCGTGAGAAACTCAGCAGGTCAAGGGAGGACCGGGAGAAACTCAGCAGGTCAAGGGGGGTCCGGGAGAAACTCAGGGTGGGCCTGACCTCGCCAGGACCGTTGCTCACTCCCACTCCCTGCCGCAGGCCGACCCGTGACTCACGGTGACGGGGCCGCTGATCCGCCGAGATGCCGCTCTGCAGCGAGAGGCGATGTCCCCGCACTGTCGTTGTCCAACCCGATCGCCCGCAAACCCTGCCCTCCCGCACACAGGCCTGAGTAAGGATTATGAACTTTAATCTCAGGATAAAACGATCTTCCAATAGTTTCATGTCACAGTGATAAATATATTCCTGGTTAAAAATGGTCCTGCACCTGGATACAAGCTCATTAGGCATAAAACTTGAAAAGTGTGTAAATCAAAGGATATCTGTACCAATGGAAAAAGGGCATGGCAAATAACCCTGCTAGAGTTCATGCCCACAATCAGTCACCCATTTGATTGTTTCAGGAATCATGTTATTCTCCCACATTCTCAATAGCCCTCAGATTTTACTATTCAACAGCACACTAGCAACATTTGACAAATCCTCTATAGAGAAATATTATTTATTGAATATTTTATTCCTCATTTGTTAATGCTTCTGGAAAGAGTTTATCCAAAACTATTATTAAACATTTATTTTAATAAGAAAAAGTTTAACATTACATATGTTGAAAGAAGAGAAAACATGCAGATGTTGTTGAAAATTTTCAATAAATATTTAGTTCGGCCATCGACTTAGTCCAAGTTTTTAATTTTGGCCCTCCGTGAATTTGAGTTTGACACCCCTGCTATACATAAATGCTGCAGGACCTATTGAGTTTCTCCAGCACTTGTGTGCATCATCATGTCACCTCTCATCCTCCTTTTCTCTAGATAAACTAAACCCTGTCTCTCAAATCCAAGGTGACATCCTGGTGAACCTTTTCTGGATGATCTCCAGTTTAACCTCCAAGTGTTCCTAACCAATATTTTGTAACACTTCCCAACTCCTGCACTCAGGAGGGTGCCATATGCCTTCTTCACCACCTTGTCCATCCGTGTCATCACGTTCAAGGAAATACGTACATTTATCCCTAGGTTCCCTAGTCAACAACACTCCCCAGGACCCTGCCTCTCACCTGAAGTGCAATACATGCCAACAGGGGCTGACACACATCAGAAGTGCAGGTCAACTTCTATGTAGCAGCACCCAGACTGCAGTTATCTTAGACCCATGCTATTAGAATGAGGTTTCAGATGTTCTGATTTCCACTCCTATCCCAAAGAAGCGACTGTAAATGATCCCTGGCATGGGTAATCAAGGCGAGTTGATGGGCTCAATGGAGAATTTTGTAGTGATGGGAAAATAAAAAGGGGAATTGGTCTATTTGGAGCTGGCATGGATCTAAAGAGCATGACGTCACCACAATAAGTGCAAATTATTTAAGATCATCCATTTCCCATAGATTCAAAGGCCTACATCAGAGAATCAAGAGCAGAGGATCTTTCATGGGGGAGGCAGCCAGTTCTGATGGAAGAACCACTTTGTGCCATTCTTGATGCAAGCTTGACTTCATCCCATATCAATCCAGCTCCACTGTCTAATATCATAAAAGCTAAGTGAAACAAATCTCAGAGAAAGTATCTTCAGTCACATCCTCTATATTTGGAGAGTATTTCAAGGCAATTCAGAGATAATTGTGACCATTTCAGAATTAAGCTGTAGTAGTTCTAAACAAGAATACTTGAATGATTCCCATCAGAGCACACAGAGAAATCACAAAGAATTGCTGCTGTCAAGTGCCATCTATTTTCCCCCAATAAACCGGCACGGTTGACGTAGCAGTTAGCACAATGTCTTTACTGTGCCAGTGATCGGGACGAGGGTTCAAATCCCAAGGAGTTTGTACGTTTCCCCCGTGTCTGCATGGGTTTTCCCCAGGGATTGCAGTTTCCTCCCACCATTCGAAATGTAGCAGGGGTATAGGTTAATTGGGTGTAAATTTGGTGGCACAGACTCATGGGCTGAAATGGCCTGTTACCATGCTGCATGGCTAAATTTAACATTTAGAATTTTAAAGTCTGAATGCGGTACTGCAGAGGGATCTCCATTCAGTCTGCCAATAGATTACTGGCAGTGTTCTCAAACATCTTCAAGTAATCAAAGACTTGCACTCCAAATCATATTGTGAATTCCATCCAAGGACTTTTAGTGAGGAAAATCTGCCAGTCTGATCTTGTGGAAAGCAGAAGGTCAGATGATGGTGTTAGCAGGGGGGCATGGGGGGGGGGGGGGGTGGGGGGGGGGCGGGGTGACACTTTTCTCTCGACCAGATCAGACAAGGCATGAATGGTAGAAGAGCAGATTTTCTCCACTGAGAGTCATTTCAGCATCAATTTGTACACAAGCATTCTCCTGCTGTAAATGCAAAGTTACAGCCAGAATCACAAACCTGGTTGAACTTGGATCTTCATCCCATCAATGGAGCTGGAGCTCAGCCTTGGTTGCATGGGGACAAAGGCAAGTGGGGCATTATCAATCACAAGGAGCCAATTCACCACAGACCAATCAAACCTGCTCAATTTCATTCTGGTTTCAAATCTGTTGCACATGGAAGCCTCTTGATTATTATGCCAATGCAGTGCAGTGACACAAGTAATGTCTCAGCACCTTGACCTCCAATGTGATTTATGACAAACTTGCATATTCTCCTTATAACCATATGGACGTTCCCCAGGTGCTCAAGTTTCCTTCAATGTTGCAAAGTCATGCTGATTGTAAATTAAATTGGCCATGAAGTCCCACCATGAATGATGGGATCAATGGAATCCAAGGGACAGAAATTGAAGGAAATGTGGGACCAATTTGTTATTGGGAGAATTAGTGGGGGAACGGGGAGGAACAATGCTATAAAGCTGAAATAGACTATGGTCTGAATTACATCTTCTATGACAATATGTTAATAATGATGTGTTATAAAACATTGGCCTCGACTGTATTGGGTACAGTTTATATGCCTGCACTTTAAGATATTGGGGGTTTGGAGAGGATGGATAAGGGTTTACAATAATGATATCAATGATGAGGTTCTTCCATTAATGGAGGAGACTGGAATAAGCTGTGGCTACTTTTCTTGAAAGAAGGAATATTGAGAAGAGGCATTTAATAAAGAGAAAAAAACATTTCTATTGATGGGATGGTAAATAACTTGAATTAAACACATTTTGGCAAAGAACAAGAGGGCAAATACAACAATTTTGTTTTAATGGTGAGATACAGTAAAAAAAACATGAAAGTGGATGCAGATCCCATGTGATTTTCAAAAATAAAATTGATTATTATTTAGAATGGAAAACAAGTTCCAGGTTAATAGGGAAAAACAGGAGGATAAATCAGCTAAATTTCCAAAAAATAATCCATCTATTTTGTGTTTTTTGGTCTAACGAATCCATTGGGTATTTAAAATCCAGCCAATCATTCCAAGTTTGACAACTATTGCATCAGTAGATAGCAATACATCCTCCAACATCGACACAAGAGGTGGTTTTAGTTCTGAACCGTTTATCAATGTATAGTAGCCAGCAAGTTTTCATGCAACACAACACACTGAACTGCCTTTAGAAAACAAAACCAATTATCAACATTGTGCTGAGTAAATAGGTAGGGTTTTGTGTTATTTGCCCCTCCCACCCTAGTTAAAAAAGTTTTCTTTCTTTAGTGCATGGTTTCAGCCAGTCAACGATGTACTAGAACTGCAGACCATCTGTGGTCCATGGATTTGTTATGGATTCTCTGTGGCGAAGTCAAACATTACTGATGAATATTCCCACTAAGACAAAAAATCCCAGTGCTCTGGGAAAGGGCTCTCGTCAACCTCCACTCCACCAGTGATTCTTTGGTTGGATATTGGTGATCTATGGTGCCCAAAGAAAACTCAAGGTAGTATGTGGGTGCTAAAAGATTGAAAAACATTAATTAAGATCATCCACTGATATTAAGCCAAAGACCAATTCAATATGCAATCACTATTTTAAGAAAACTCCAGTTTGTTTTTTTTTTTTAAAAAGTCTTGTAATGGCAAGCACTTAATTTCTTAATTGTGTTAATGTTCTGAGATAAAATATTGTCCAAGTCATACCCATATTTTCCTTTGAGGTCATCCCAAGGGATCTTTTGAAAGTGCAAACAGGATCTTCATTTAAAGTTTCATCCGAAATAGCAGACCTCCCACAATCTTTCGTACTGCCTTGGAGGGCAGTCTATATTTCTGCTCTGAACTTTCAGGGATAGGACTGAATTCACAACTTCAGAATCAGAATTTATTGTCATGAACAAGTCATGAAATTTGGTGTTTGCAGCAGCGTCTTAGTGCAAACATTCATATTATAACCATCTTACGACATTACTATAAAAATAATGATAATGCATGAAAAGTAGGGCAGTGTCTGTGGTTCATTGTTCATTCAGGAATCTGATGGCAGTGGGGAAGAAGCTGTCCTTGTGCCACTGAGTGCTCATCTTTAGGCTCCTGTACCTTTTTCCCTGATGGTAGCAGAGTGAAGAGGGCATGGCCTGGGTGGTGGGGGTCTTTAAGGATAGAGTCTGCTTTCTTAAGACACTGCCTCATGTCAGCGTCCTCAATGGAGTGAAGTGTCGTGCCTGTGATGTCGCTGACCAAGGTAACAAACCTCAGGAGTTTATTCTTGTCCTGAGAGTTGGCATCTCCTTACCAGACAGTGATGTAATCAGCCAGAATGCTCTCCACGGTGTGCCTGTAGAAGTTTACGAGAGTCTTTGGTGACATTCCAAATCTCCTCAGACACCTCACAAAGTACAGTAGAGCCACTTTCAAGCCTTCTGTGTGACTGCATCAACATGGAGGCTCCAGGACAGATCCTTAGAGTTGTTGATACCCAGGAATTTGAATTTATTGACCCTCTCCACTACTGAGCCTTCAATGAGGACTGAGTCATGTTCCTCTCACTTCCTTCTGAAGTTTACAATCAGCTCCTTGGTTCTGCCAACGTTGAGTGCAAGGTTGTTGTTATTACGCCATTCAACGAGCTGATCTATCTCCCTTCTGTGTGCTTCCTCGTTGCCATTTGTGATTCTACTGACAACTGTGGTGTCACCGGCAAACTTGTAGGTAGCATTGGAATTTTGCCTGGCTACAAGTCATGGGTGTATAATGTGTCGAGCAGTGGGCTAAGCATACAATCTCGGGGTGCACCTGTGTTGATGATCAGTGAGGAGGAGACGTGGTTTCCAATTCATACTGCAATGGATCTGTGTTAATATTAAGATTAATGTTCAGCTATATTTTTTTTAACAAATGTGTCTTAGATTAGTTGTGGGTTGGTTACAGGGTTACACACACAGGTCACAACACATTTACAGAACCATTGTACTCAGAATTCATTCTCATAGCTGATATGTGAAGAAAGACAGAGCCATAAGGGAACAGACATGTTCTTAATGGAAACTCAAGTACCAGGTGTGGTTCCTAAAAGCAATTAAGCCCCTTGAACAGAGATGAGAAAAAGAGTTTTGTAGAAATTAAACTAAAACTGTTAAGGATTCCAGTAATGTGATTGCATGGTTTCGAAGAATTGGGACTGACCTCATTGGCAATGTAATCTCACATGATTTGGAGAAATATATGATCAAATTCAGTCATTTTTGGATCAGTTTACAGAAGTCAAGGCCCTGTTACATACACAGGAGTTTGAACCTTGTGGGAAACAGGGTTGAATTACGTGTTATGTGTTACTCCAAATAAATGGGAGATACAGAATAAGTAGATTTCAAAAGAGAAGCCTACTTCTGTCTCCAAGATAAAGAGGACAATTTAATCATTTGGAAAACAGATTCCAAAGCCTTCATTCAAAAGAAGACAATCTGACCTCCTGGAAAGACAGGAATTGTATTATCCTATCCATAGGAGACGCATTTGTGACCCAGAAGATGGTCACTTCTGCTTGAAGAATCTCTCTCAAGGACAACTCATTGAAAGAATTAGGAGTTTAAAGAGACCTGAAGATATGATGTTTAGAAGCATTTTATTTCTGAACTGAAAATTTGAGACCTTCAAGCAAGTCTAAAATGATGCTGAAGTTTTAAAATTGACTTTTCAGAGTGGGATTTTAATCACAGACACAGACACAATTTAGAGTCAAGTTTGAGAAATGTTATGTTATTAATAGTTTAATAAAAATGATTATTTTGAATTTACAATTGCTTGGTGAATTTTCCATTGCTGTTCTTGTGTTAGTGCTAACAAAATCCCTTTAGTTCCAAACAAAATTTAAGGGCTTGTTCGTTTGTAATAGGATTGACTGTGGTCTCCTTATGAGAACATCAAGGATCTAGTTGCAAAGGAGTTAGAGGCTTAGAGTTTGTATCTTTTCGACCAGCATTGAGGAAATTATGGTATTTTTTTTTTTAAACTTTATTTAAGATTTTAATAACATATAGGATTACATTAAAAAAAATTAAGAAAATAATAAAATTACAATACAATATCAGTAATCTAAATAAACTATACCCTCCCCAATAATTATTACACATTAATAACCCGACTCATATTAGTCCAACCCCCCCTTCCCCCCAAAATAAAGAGTGAAGAATTAATAAAGTTAATAATATGAGAAAAAAACCCACTTACAAAAACAAAAACATAACCGATTAAAATACTAACAAAAAGTAAATACTAAGATATCAGACTTAAAAAACATATTTAAATCAAACTTAAATGCATATATTTAACAAACAGAGTTAAGATGAAACATATATTTAACTCAAACTTAATATAAAAAATTAGTAAAGTTAGTAACATTATCTATCAAAAATTCTTAAACAATAATCAATTCTTAAAAAAATTGTAGCATGAAAAAGATGAAAAAAAACTCTCTATAGAGATAAACCTTCACCAAATATCAACCAACTTCACATCTATCATCATATTAGTCACATAAACCACCATCTTAAAACAAAATTCAAACCTCATTAAGCATTGAACAATTCAATTTTAGTACTCTTCCACCATTTATCCCTTTTACTCTTGAATAGTTATCCAATAAAAGCTCCAATTCCACATTTAAATATCCCCAATCATTACGTTAAAATTCAGATATCCAAATAAAAACACATCTACAACGAAATCTATATCTTCAACAAATGGAGCATAAACCACAAACAAAATTCAAGCCTCATTAAGAATTGTACAATTCAATTTATAACTTTCACCATTATTCCCTTCGTTCTATAACTAAAATAGCAAAATAATATACACCAGAATTACCACTCCTTTCACCTTAAAGTTAAAGAAAAAATATTAAAAAAACTTATCCATCCCATTCATATTTAAATTTCAGATATTCCTTATCTACTGAATAAACTTTACAAAAACCACATCAATTTTTAGTTTTTTTAAACAATCAAATACTTTCTTATGCTTTTTTTTAAAAAATATATATTTAAAAAAAAAACCCCTTCACTCTTTAATCTAATAATACAAAAAAAAAGGAAAAAAACGGGTAGGAGGTTAAAAATACCCCCTCCCGTCTAAACCACGCAATGCGGTAACTCCCAAAAAAAAATGGGAGTGGGATAACTCACACGTAGCAGATGACTTTCAGGAAGTGGTGCCTATCCAGTTCTCTCCCCCAACTCTCACTTCTTAAACTAACATCATCATTATTTAATATCCCTTTTTTAAAAAAAAAAATTAGAAAAATAAAGGGACAACTCTTCTTTTAATCAGCTCCAACTGCCGAGTCACCATTACAACCATTCCTTCTTGGAGCACGACTCTTTTCTTCCATCTCTTGTCTCCTTAGAGATCGCGGCGGACTATGTCTCTGTTGAAACTGAGTAATTGGCAGCTCTTGAGCAAATGCTATAGCTTCCTTTGGAGAATCAAAGAACTTTGGTTGGCAACCATCTTGAAAAACCTTCAAAACAGCTGGATATCTAAAGGTTGCCTTGTAACCTTTTTTCCACAACAACTCTTTAGCAGGATTGAATTCCCGTCGTTGGAACATAACTTCTTGACTCAAATCCGCATAGAAGAAAACTCAATTATTTTGAATCATCAAGGGTGATTTTCTCTGTTGTGCATTTCTAATAGCCACTCGTAAAATTATTTCTCTGTCATAATAATTCAAGCAACGAACCAAAACAGGTCTTGGACTTTGACCTGAAATAGGTCTTCTACGCAAGGCTCTGTGAGCACGTTCCAGTATTATACCTTCCGGGAAATGTTCTTGACCCAGCACCTGCGGAATCCATTCAGTAAAAAATTTTCTTGGGTCTGGTCCCTCCATACCTTCCGGCAAACCAATAATCTTTATATTGTTCCGTCTGGATTGGTTTTCCAAATAATCAATCTTTTTCACCAAATTTTTATTTTGAGTTTGTAAGTCTTCGACCATTTTGGTCACATCAAAAACTTGATCCCGTATTTAGTCTATATCTTTTTCACACAAATTAAATTTATCTCTCACTTCAAGCTTAAAAGCTCCAAACTCAGCCATCTGTTGAGAATGTATTTTCACCAAAGTATTAAACCTAGTACCAAGTTCAGTCATAATCTTGGATAATCCCTGCATTGTATAAGATAATTTAGATTCAAGATTCACAAAAATCTTTTCAATTGGAAGAGATTTTGGCTCAACAGATTCCTGCTTCTTCTCCAAAGGATCTTCTATTCCTTCCTTCATTCTGGTTGCCATCCTTGTAGTACGACTGCGTGTGGAAACCCCAGCCACAGCCTCTCCAGCAATGACTGGAGGACACTGGCCGGGGTTTTCCCCAGTCCATAATGTATTAAATTCTCCCAGTACATCAAGTTGTATAGGTTCTTGTATCTCAAGAGATGCAGTTTGCAGCGCCACCTCTACAATTGACAAATGCCTTTGAGTAACTCTTTGTTCTAAAGGCTGTTTGGCGCCCTCTTTAGGGGGCTCTACCGATGTAACATAGAGCTCTACATCCGAACACTGTATCTCTCTCCTGGGATCCATTTCACGCCGAGTCCTGGTGTCTTTCCTGTAGGTAGGCTCCAAAACTTGAACTTTTGGAAAATGTAGTTTTTTGATGATCTGTTGACATCTTTTTTTGCTCTTTTCCACCAATTGTACCATCATAAGTTAAATTAACAGCACTGAAATTATCTAAACTTTTAAAGAATTTTAACAGGCATTTCTAGACAAAACAGTAAGATAGAGTCAGGAGAGAACTGGAAGGCACGTCTGATCCTTACGCCATCTTGCCACGCCCCCCGGAAATGATGGTATTAAAGGCCGAGCTGTAGTCGATAAAGTGCAGCCGTATGTATGAATTGCTGTTTTTGAGGTGATCGAGAGCTGAGTGGAGAGCCAGTGATATTGCATCTGCTGTGCAGCGATTGTGACAATAGGCTTTTTCAGGTGCATTCTCTGCTAAGAATGCACCTGAAGAAGCAGAAGCGGCTCTTTAAATTACAGTTCAGATGGCAGCGTTGAAAGCACAGCGCTGGCCACTTGAAAGGACAGCTGCACCCGGATGCACATCTGAGCACATTTTGGTTCCTGTCCTTTGGGTTGTCAATTCAGGATGGCTGGCTGTCAGCTGGGACAGCCAGCACGGGGACATCCCCACACTGATCCCATTGCCCCACTCTCTCCCACTCACGAGGCTGGAATGGCCAGCAGGGGGTGGGGGGGGGGGTACATGGGTGCTCGAGTCAGGTACCAGCATTGTTTTGGCCAGCCCCCTTCTCCCCCACCGGCCACTCCAGCACCCTTCTCCCCACTCCCGAAATCAGTCCCAACAGTGTGGAGTCTGATTTCATGAGTGTGGAGAGAGCAGGGCAGCGGGATCAGTATGGGGACATCCCCGTGCTGACAGCCCACACCGGCCGCCCGACAGTGTGGGGACTGGGAGAGAAGCTGTCAGGCACTCGCCAGCTAGCTGACTGTCATCCGAATGCAGCCGCTTTTAGGCGGCTGCATTCCGATGGCTGGGGAGGCCACTGTGCCATGGGGTTTATCCCTCTCGGAGGAGGGTTACCAAACTCTCCTTGCAGGCACCTCCTGCACATTCATGTGGCCTTCCCACAGCTGCATTTTGCCAAAATATGCAGCTTTACAAGCAGGTCAATTGGCCACCTGAAAGTGCCTAATTGTGACAAGGAGAATTGGCTTCACCACAATTGCAGCTGCTGTATAGCTAATGGCACTTTCAAACAAACATTTACTAAATCTCAGATAAAAAGTTGATCACTAATTAGTGATCACATTGCATGACAAAGTGCTGAACAGATCTAACAGTTTGAAGTAGTTCCAAACTTCCTATCCAGATGATTTGGTTCCTACTTTTCATTAAAAGTACAGAGACATAACATTTCCCTAGTTATTTAACATTAGACAAGACAAGGATTTTATTGTACTGCAAAATCCCCATTATCCAGAATTCAAGCAACCAGCAAAAGAAATGTGGAAAATAAATACATTTAAAAAATACAAAAGTTTAAAATCGGCACCCCTTGCGAGCAGTTTGACAATCATGCAACATTTAATCTCAAGCAACTGCCAAATTCACTTATCCAGCATCTACAAATCCTCAGATGCCACGACCAGGGCTTTTACATATTTGCCATTTTGTTCCCACATCTCATCCAAAGCAGAGCCAAGCTCACACTATTCAACATGTACTAACTAAACAGATTAGGATTCTATGTTTTACTGTCCAGAGGTACAACCCATTTTAAAGTTTCTGTGGCCTTCACAACCAGCAGCTACTCAGATCATGAGAAATTATTTCTAGTCAAGATTCTGTTCAAATGGCTTTGAAAATTATTGAATACAAACACTTGCCAGGTACAAGAGTTGGGTAACAAACCTCCCTTTAAATAATTTGTTTTAAATGTATAGCTGATTTTTTTTTTTTAGGATGATAACCTTTGAGGCTTTTTTTAAAAAACAATGCTTAAAATTATTTTTCCACGTAGGAATCACTACATACAATTGTGCGTTTAGATAACCTAGATGACTGTGAAACCTATACAATAACACTTGTGTTATACTGATGTACACTGGTCAAATTTTAACTAAACCAGAATTTAAAAAATATCTTCTAATATCATCAGACCTAAACAAAGTTATATAAGAAATAAAGAATTTGGACTTGATTTGGATGGAGCACAAAAAAGATTTGTTATGATAGCCCTAGCTGTAGCAAAAAAATGTATTATATCAACCTGGAAATTAGAAGACAACTTGAGAATACAACAGTGGTACATAGAAATGAATAAATGTATTCCATTAGAAAAAATAACATACAAGTTAAGAAATAACATCACAATATTCAAACAAATATGGGAACCGTACATGAAATACAATAGAGAAATCCTACCACCTAAAATGACAGAAGGAGAAGACAACGAAATGAACTGACTCAGTATATAAAAGTAAAAGATAAAAATTTCTTGTTTAATTTATTGTGACGACATTGTTTAACGGATTTAATGTATCTTATAAATTGAACTTTCAATAAATGGGAAGGGAGGGAGAGGGAGGGAGAGAATATAGTCAAGAGAAAAATGTCTATGTATTTTGGTCAGTATGGTTTATTGTGTGAAAAATTTAAAAAAATTAAAAAAATGATCTTCCTGAAGATCCTCAAGCACTGGCGTCACTGGGGGGGTGGGGGTGGAAACCAGACAACACCAGGCAACAGCAAAATGACTGTATAAAACATTTTGTAGTGTTTCAGCAGAAATTTATTATTTAAAAAAAAAATTCCCTATAGTTAGTTATAACAGCAAAAACATTTTTTGTAAACCCAGTTTATGTATCAATATACTTACAGGGCTAAAATTCTAATTTACTTTTTGAACCTTCTATTGTGCTCCAGTCATTGTTACGCAAGAACACTGATTCTTCGAACCACGAGGCACGCACTGGTGCTTTTTTTACTGCCGGTGATTTTTTATAATTGCCACTTTTATCAAATTTTGTGTTTTAGCTACAATATTGTGGTAATTAGCAATTGTGAACCTATATCAATAACTTTTTTGAGAAGGAATTAGTAATTAAAGGAAAAGGAGAAAAATTAAGAGCTTCCACTCAGTTACTAATGATGTTGCAATTCAATGTAGAAAAATTTTACAAAACAATTGTTGTTAGTAGTCGTATAATCTAAGAAATACTACATTTAGCAATGTTAACATCAATTATTTTTTTATGCAGTTCTTAAATGTTTTTAATTCAAATTCTATTGTTTTCTTACCAAATTTTCACTCTAACCACATGAAACTATGTAAAAGTAAATACATTCAGACTGTATGTATGATATTGTAATTTAAAGGTGTAATATTAATTTTGATAGTTGTTTATCTCACTACCATTGCCATGAAATTCAGTGATATACGATTATGACAATTTACTAATAACATTAGTGCAAAAAACATTACTAAGGATTCTGTTTGGTCTGGTACAGGAGGTCATCCATGGAGGGGGGGGGGGGGTGGTGGGGAGGGAGGCATTGACACCACAAGTTACTGCACTGGGTGACACCAACCCTAGTGTTGCCACTGTCCTCACGTGAGTAGAATTAGTAGTCTCCAATAAGAATTGATTAACTTTAAAATAATGGCCATTCCCCCTCCCACCCCCAAGCTGGGTTCTAGTCAGCATAGGTGCAACTCACACTGGAAATTCTAAACTGGTTTAGCCAATTTGCACGTGGACATAATCAAAATGAAACACCAGTGCAAGGACTGGTGGAAATATGGGTTTTATCTGCATTTCTGCAGATTGCAAAACAGGTTTAGTCCAAAATTTTAAATTGAGGAGATGCAAATTAACTTGCTGAATGATACTTTGTGACAAGAGATAAAGATGAATTTGTTTAACCTAACTTACACCAGCAAAGTGCAACAATTGATAATTTATTCCAACCTGACAAACATTAAATGTTACTTTTAAATAAATGATGTGTAACCCCTTGAATATTTCCAGCATTTTCCAACCATTATTAGTAATTTTAATTGGTTTATACAATAAGGAAACCATGGCCAATTCTGGTCATTCATCCACTCCAGTGCTGCACAATTAAAATAAGAATCACCAAAGACAAACTTGCAATTTGCTCAAATAATCTTTTTTCTATTTCAACAGCTTCAGAGATGCTTACTTGATACAATCTGTCCAAGGCACTTAGCATGTGCAAGGATACATTGACCCATGTAACCTTTGTTTCCTGAGTAGTTTACTTACCAGATAGTGGCATGGCCTGTTTCCGTGCTGTAAACGGTTATATGGTTATATCAAGTCTGGTTCAGAAACAAAGCCTTGAGACAATGTATAATCATGGTTCACATGGACTAGAAATGCCAAAATAGGGGGTTGGGTCCCATGGTATTTTTTCCTTGCTTCATAATTAACAGCATTCTGTGAAACCACACCAAAAAGCAAGCCATCAGCCAATCTTAAAGAATAGGGCTTTTCATAGCGTGGGATTAGACTCAGATTGTGTCTGTGATGTTATGAGTCACAAAACCAATAACATGGTGGCAAAATAATCAAGCATGGACAAGTGATAAGTTGAGGATAGATGTAAATAAATAGTTGGTAAACCACCTTCTGCAAACAAACCTTTCCATCAATATCCTTTGAGAATTCAACACTATTTTAAAATCAGCAATCCATTAAAGCACAAGCTCCAAACCAACCATTTTCATAAGGCAAAAGCTGCTACTGACTGGAGAAGGTTGACATGGTCCAAGGAAAAGAGTATGGGATCTTCAATCAGAGGGTCTGGTCAGCCAGAGGAATCACAAGAGTGATGCAATGATGGATCTTGACAGCAATACCAATTGTCCTGAATACCTTTGAGAAATCGGAGTTACACAAATACAACCACCACTTGGTAGATACATTAGAAGGTCATGGCCAGTTTTGTAAAACCACAATTCAGCAAAGAAAACTTTCAGGAGGCCAAAGAGAAATTCTTTGACACCTCTACAAGGTAGAAGATGAGGCAAGGAACCTCAGCTTCCATTTAACTTAACCACAGCTGACCTATATCCCAATTCCTTTTGCCTTACTTAAACAATGCAAAACAGTGGAGATCAAACAATATCCATTTTTCAATTTTTCAAAAGGAGTCCCCTACAATTTTGCTTTTGGAGGTAGGATGTGGGAAGGAGAGATTTCCTCACCCATCTATTACCTTCTGCCTGTGGGTCTGTGCTCCTCCCCCTGCCCCTCCCACCCCCATCATTATGTTGGGGCCTCTGTCCACATTTTGTCCAAACCTTGATGAAGGACTCAAGCCCAAAACGTTGATTTTATATATATATATATATATAAAATATATATGCACCATCTAGACGGCCAACTCCCAATTAGGAACTTGCCACTAGAGGATAGAACTTGGGAGATTTTACCCCATCAAACCCTTTAACCACTTCAATCATTTACAAACTCAAGAACACACAAGTTTAATCTCTGCAATCAGATTTCATTACTTAGCTCTAGTTTTGTTCTAGTAAGTCTACACAGAACCTTCTGAAGAAAGGGCAGCTGGGTTGGTGTTGCGGCTAGTGCAATGCCTTCATAAACGTACGGTGGTGTAATTTGGGCGACACAGACTTGTTGGGCTCAATGAGCTTGCTACAAGAAAAGTTTAATTTAAAAATTCCTTTCCCAAGGGTAAAGAGTTTGCGACCAGAGTGTCATACCTCTCCACCCTTGTACTCTGCTTATCTCCCATAGACCAACACCTTATTCTCCATGGGGAAGTGATGTCTGTGCAGAACCTCGCATGTCCACCCTATAAACTGAGCTCAACGTTGGCATTCTATGCTTGAGTCATTGCACAATTAACACAGTTAATCGCACCCCTTTCGCCAACAGACCTAAACCACCCTCTTCCAGTTGAGCAGAGACAGAGTAGATCATTAAATGAACACTCACCATGGTGTTACTGTAGCTTGATCTCTCGATTCCTTCCAGGCACTTTTTGACTCAGGACATTTGCAGAGGGTAGTTGAGAAATAGCCTTTAGCCGAGAAGTTCTTCTGGGATTTAGCGAGATTTCCCGAGCCATGCGCACGTTCTTCGTTCCGCTGGAAGCCACCACAGGTGAAGCACCTGGGAGAGTGAGAGGGGCGGCACCCGCTTGCATATATCAGCAAGTTAAACAAGACACGGAGGGGATTAGATAAACTCCAAGGCGTTACAGTTATTGAAAAGTTAATTAGAGGTCACACGCAAGGTGTAGCTGGTTGAAGTTTCTATGGCTGAAGGGAAACATAGAGCAACATCAGATGGATATTCTTCTTTGCAAAGATTCTCTGCAGAGGAGCAGGGTCGGACTAAACATCACCTTGGCAAGAAGTCGTTGTTTCCCCCACTAAGACTCACAGAGATATGCAGCGCAGAACATTTTGCCCACACTGACCATCAAAACGTCCCAGCTCATTTAATTCTGACTTCATTACCATTAATTCTACCGAAACTCTACCGCTCACCTGCACACCAGGGTAAATTTACACTGGCCAATGAACTAACCTAGCCACTACTCAGGAAGAGGCAGTAGACTTGGTAGCTGCTCTTGTTGTTGCAAACACAATGCTGGAGAAACTCAGCAAGTCAAACAATGGACTACTGAGCAAAAATAAAGATTCATAAACAACATTTCAGCTTTACCCCTTCATCAAAATAGGGACAAAATGGTGGGGGGGGAGGGAAGGGGAAGATGCACAGTCCCACAGGCAAGAGGTCATAGGTGGATCAGGGAGGGAGGGCACACCAGCAAACTGTGGGGTGGGGGGGGAGGAGGAGGGTTCTGTGAATGGAAAGGGAAGAGGTTGGAGAGCCAGAGGACAGAGTGATGGAGAAGAAGGAGGAAGAACAGGGAATAGGCTAATGGAAAATTGACGTTAATCCCATCCGGTTGGACAGTGCTGAGATGGAAAATTAGGTGTTGCTCCTCCAATTTACAGGTAGTCTTGGTTTGACACAACATGAGGCCATGGACAGATATGTCAGAACTGGAGTGGGGCACTGTCTACATCAATGGCAGGGATCTCCCAGTGGCCAAACATTTCAATTCCATGCTCCACTCCCATCCTGACATGTCTGTCCATGGCCTCATGCACTGTCAAACCATGTCCACGTGTAAATTGGAGGAGCAACACTTCATTTTCCATCTTGGCACTCTCCAGCTGGATGGCACTAACGTTGACTTCTCCAGTTTCTTCCTCTCTCTTCTCCATCACTCTGTCTTCTTTCCTCCAGCCCTCTCCCTTATCTACCTATTACCTCCAGCCTGTGGGACTGTGCTCCTCCCCTTGCCCCTCCCACCCCCATCATTTTGTTGGGGCACCTGCCCACATTTTGTCCATACTTTGATGAAGGACTCAAGCCTGAAAAGTTGATTATATATCTTTATTTTTGCTACATAAAATACACTGTTTGACCTGCTGAGTTTCTACTTCAACTATGGGGTCTGTAGACTTTCGTGTTTTGCTCCTGTTGTTACTGCAGGTGAAGTGGCCACAAACAAGCTTGTGCATTCAAATCCAATTTTTTTTCACCTTTAGGATGTGGGAACTGCACCTAGCCAAGCATTTATCCGTAATTCAGTAGTGTTTAGTGCAATGCTATTAAAGTGCTAGTAACCCGGGTTGAATCCTGTCTCAAAGGAGTTGGTATGTTCTTCCCATGTCTGTGTGGGTTTCCTCTGGGTGCTCCAGTTTCCTCCCACCCTTCAAAATGTACTGTATAGGGGTTATAGGTTGATTGATGTATGTGGGTGGCATAGGCTTGTGGGCCGCAAGGTCCTGTTACCATGCTATATGTCTACATTTATTAAAATCTCCATCTATATTTGAAAAGTTGGTGGTGACCTAGCGACTGCAAGGCTTCTGGTGAAGGTACTCCTAAAATGCTTCAGGTAAGGAGTTGCAGCACTGACGTTCGACCATGGCAAAGGAATTGTGATGTAATTGTATTTCTGAATCAGGATGATATGACACTTGGAGAAGTGTTTGCATGTGGTGGTGTTTTCACACAACATCTGGCCTTGCCCTAATTGAGGGTAAAGTTCATGGGTTTAGTATTTGCTGTTGGAGAGGTCTGGTTGAATGGGATGGTGGTTGGGCAACATGGATAGTAGAGTTGGAGACACAGGAAACAGCACTTGCTGGAATCTGAGCAATGAACAGTCTGCTGGAAGAACTCAGCAGTTCGAGCAGTATCAGTGGGACAAAATGAATGGCTAACATTTCAGATGAGAGCCCCTCATCAAGATAGACTACAGATAGGAGATAGCCAGTATAGCAAGGACATTGTGGTAAGTTTGGACAAGGGTCAGTAGGGGTTTGGGGAACTGGGGAGGAGTGAAGGATGAGTGATAAAGGCTGTTGATTGGCAGGTGCCAGACAAAGGAAGAGAGAGTGGCAAGAGAAAATTCATTTCAATTCGTTTATTTTCATCTGATTATACAAGTACAACATGATGAAACAGCGTTCTCTAGTCCTCAGTGCAAAAACACGCAGACATACAACCAGACATAACACGCATACAGATGAGAGTATCAGATGTTTACAGTGAGCAGTTTCTTTGGCCATTCAACATTCTCATTGCCCGTGGCAAGAAACGGTTAGTGAAGGCAGCATGGTTGGCATAGCGGTTAGCGCAACACCTTTACAGTGCCAGGAATCAGGACCAGATCTGGTTTCGAATCCCATGTTCTTCCCATGTCTGCGTGGGTTTTCTCCGGGGCCTCCAGTTTCCTCCCACCATTCAAAAATATACCAGGGTGTAGGTTAATTGGGTGTAAAATGGACAGCACAGACTCATTGAGCCAAATTGGCTTGATACAATGCTGTATGTCTAATGAAAAAAAATTTTTTTAACTGTTTCTTAGCCTGGTGGTGCTGATCTCTTCCCTGATGGGATCAGCTGAAATACGCTGTGTGCAGGGTGGAAAGAGTCCTCAATGATTGCATGCACCCTCTTCAGATAACGATGCCAGTAGATCGTGTAGATGGGTGGGAGGGAGACTCCAGTCATCCGTTCTGCCACTTTTATGGACCTGTAGATTGACTTCTGATCCATTTCTCTGCAGCAACATATCACACTGTGATGCACCAGTCAGGATGCTCTTGATAGAGCTCCTACAAAAGGTTAACATAATGATGGCCTATAGCCTTGCCCATGTAAGTCTTTTCAAGAAGTGCAGTCACTGTTGTGCCTTCCTAAGAAGCGAGGAGATGTTGATTGTCCACAATGGGTCACCAGTTAAGTGAATTCCAAGGAACTTGGTCCTTCCCATTCTCTCTACTACAGAGTTGTTGATGTGTACTGGTCTTCCTGAAGTCCATGATCATCTCCTTTGTCTTGTCCATTTTGACACTAAGGTTGTTCCTCTCACACCATTTCACAAGATTTTCCACCTCTTCTCTGTAGTGTGACTCATCATTCTTGCTGATGAGGCCAACTACTGTGTCACCTGCAAACCTGAAGACAACATTGGAGCTGGATCTGGTGAAGCACTCGTGGGTCAGTAGCATGAACAGAAGCAGTCTGCTCAGCCACTGCTCAGCGTGACAGTGTTCAATACTTTGCTACCGACCCGCACAGACTGTGGTCTTTCCTTTAGGAAGTCCAGGATCCAATTACAGGGAGGAGTGTTGAGTCCCAGCAAGGGCAGCTTCTCCATCAGCCTCTGGTGAACGATTATATTAAATGTCGAGCTGAAGTCAATGAATGGCAGCCTGACGTATGAGGCGTCGTTCTCCAGGTGGGCCAGGATGGAGTGAAGCGACAGGCTATAGCATTGTCTGTGGAACAATTTCTTCTATATGCAAATTGAAATAGATCCAGTGTCCCTGGGAGGTGTGCTTTGACACTCAAAGCATTTCATAATGGTGGAGGTCAGTGCCACAGGGTGGAAGTCATTGAGGCCTGTCATTCTCTTGGGTACCAGGATGATTGTGGCTGTCTTGAGCACTGCAGGAACAATGGACTACTGCAGTGAATTGTGAAGATATCCATGAAGACCTCCATCAATTGGTCAGTGCAGTCCTTCGGTACCTGACTGGGAATATCCTCAAACCGGAAAAAGCTGTTATTTTCACATCAGCCTCAAGGTGGAGCTGCTGCATGCTCTTGTACACTGTGGGTCAACCTTGGATAGAATTCTTCTCACTTCGCTGCAGCTATGTGGGGGGCATGTTCATCAAGAGGACACAGAGAATTAGAGGTCAAGCAGGGGAAGACAAGTCATACAGAGTGAGGAGGGGGGCTGAAAACTCAAGACAAAGGCAGGTGATAACATTAATAAATTAAATGAGAGACCAGGTGGAGCTGAAAGGAGGGCCGATGCAAGAGGGTGAAGAATAAAGTGGTGAAATATGGGTGGAAGAGGATGGAACAAGAAAGGGAGGGGGGGTGTTAGGTTTTGTAAATCAAGGAAAGAAGCTGTGAACCATAGCCACATTTTCAGATAATACAAAACTGGTGCAAAGGCAAGTTGTGAGGAGGATTCAGATAGATCACAGGGAGATATTGATAGGTTAAGTGAATAGGAAAGAAAATTGGCAAGTGAACTATAATGTACAAAAATGTGAAGTGAATTTAATTTGAGAGGAGGAACAAAAAAAAAACAGGATATTATTTGCAGGAAGTACCATCATGAAGGGAAATTGGAACCTCACACAGAAAGCAAATGAGTAGACAGCAAAGCTAATAGAATGTTGGCCAAAACACAGAAATAGTGGAGGAACTCAATTGGTCTCGCAGCGTCCAGAGGAGGTAAAGATATATTACTGGCGCCTGAAGGCCTGAGCCCTTCTTCAAGATATGAGTGGGAAAAGACAGGCGTCTGAATTAAAGGAAAGGAAAAGGTCAGAATGCTAGTTTTTGTTTCAAATGGGGTTGCAGTATAAAACAGAGATGTCTTACAACATCGTTTACACCAGCCATTCTTATCCTTTTTATCTGGTTATGCCCCCACCCCCACTCACCCCCCCCCCACTCAGTACTCTGTTGAAAGTTTATGGACCCCCTTCCCTGTGAAGCAGTTAAGTTTTGCTTTCTATACTCCTGCCAACTACATAAGGAAACATAGAAGATATTTATATCACATGAGATGAAAGGAAAGCAAGGCTTTTACTTAAATGTGCTGTGGCTCCCGGGGTGGGGGGGGGGGGCGGGGGTGTGGGGTGGTGCGGAGGGAGGGGGGGGTGGGAGCTGTAGGGTCCCCATTGAGAGTGAAACATGAAAGTCTTTACACGTTATGATTGTAATCAAATCACAGAAACGCCAAAGGAACTCAAGTGGTCTCGCAACCTCCATAGGCAATTAAGATATATTACCATCATTTTGGGCCAGAGCCCTTCCTTGACCAGCTGTGTGCCTTGACCCCTGTTGAGAATGGCTGGTGAGAGCAGTGCATAGTTTTCGACCCCTTATTTTAGGATTGATTTATCATTACAGGCTATTCAGAGAAGATTAATTAGGCCGACCCTTCCATAACTTCTTAAGCCTGCCTGTTCCACTCTCAACCCAAGGTTCCTTTCTGTTTAATCTTGTCAATTTAGAATTCCTTTCAACTTCCTTGTAAAGTGGTTTACTATTTGAGTTGGGGTTGGATGGTGTCAAAATTGATCATTTCCTTTTCTGATGGAATATCCTCAAACCAGAAAAAGCTGTTATTTTCACATCAGCCGCAAGGTGGAGCTGCTGCATGCTCTTGAATTGGGTTTTGTGCCAATTAGAGAGAGTGTAATACTGGATGGATTCGATGCTGCTGTCGGCCTCTGCCATCTTGAGTACTTCGATGTTGGAGATGAAGTCACTCCAATGAATGTTGAGGATGGAGCGGAGGCAACGCTGGTGGAAGCGTTCTAGGAGCCATAGGTGATGCCCGTAGAGGACCCATGATTTGGAGCCGAACAGGAGTGTGGGTATGACAATGGCTCTGTATACTCTAATCTTTGTGAGGTTTTTCATTTGGTTGTTTTTCCAAACTCTTTTGTGTAGTCTTCCAAAGGCGCTATTTGCCTTGGCGAGTCTGTTGTCTATCTCGTTGTCGATCCTTGCATCCGATGAAATGGTGCAGCCGAGATAGGTAAACTGGTTGACCGTTTTGAGTTTTGTGTGCCCGATGGAGATGTGGGGGGGCTGGTAGTCATGGTGGGGAGCTGGCTGACGGAGGACCTCAGTTTTCTTCAGGCTGACTTCCAGGCCAAACATTTTGGCAGTTTCCACAAAACAGGATGTCAAGCGCTGAAGAGCTGGCTCTGAATGGGCAACTAAAGCGGCATCGTCTGCAAAGAGTAGTTCACGGACAAGTTGCTCTTGTGTCTTGGTGTGAGCTTGCAGGCGCCTCAGATTGAAGAGACTGCCATCCGTGCGGTACCAGATGTAAACAGCGTCTTCATTGTTGAGGTCTTTCATGGCTTGTTTCAGCATCATGCTGAAGAAGATAGTAAAGAGGGTTGGTGCGAGAACACAGCCTTGCTTCACGCCATTATTAACGGAGAAGGGTTCAGAGAGCTCATTGCTGTATCTGACCCGACCTTGTTGGTTTTCGTGCAGTTGGATAACCATGTTGAGGAACTTTGGGGGGCATCCGAGGCACTCTAGTATTTGCCAAAGCCCTTTCCTACTCATGGTGTCGAAGGCTTTGGTGAGGTCAACAAAGGTGATGTAGAGTCCTTTGTTTTGTTCTCTGCACTTTTCTTGGAGCTGTCTGAGGGCAAACACCATGTCAGTAGTTCCTCTGTTTGCGCGAAAGCCGCACTGTGATTCTGGGAGAACATTTTCGGCGACACTAGGTATTATTCTATTTAGGAGAATCCTAGCGAAGATTTTGCTTGCAATGGAGAGCAGCATGATTCCCATGTAGTTTGAGCAGTCTGATTTCTCGCCTTTGTTTTTGTACAGGGTGATGATGATCGCATCACAAAGGTCCTGAGGCAGCTTTCCTTGGTCCCAGCAGAGCTTGAAAAACTCATGCAGTTTGGCATGCAGGTCACGTCTCCAGAATGGAGGACCATCGCCTTCCCAAGATCGTGTTATATGGCGAGCTCTCCACTGGCCATCGAGACAGAGGTGCACCAAAGAAGAGGTACACGGACTGCCTAAAGAAATCTCTTGGTGCCTGCCACATTGACCACAGCCAGTGGGCTGATATCGTCTCAAACCGTGCATTTTGGCGCCTCACAGTTCAGCGGGCAGCAACCTCCTTTGAAGAAGACCACAAAGGAGGAAAAACCCAACCAACCAATTTTCCCTTGCAACCGCTGCAACCGTGTCTGCCTGTCCTACATCGGACTTGTCAGCCACAAACGAGCCTGCAGCTGACGTGGACATTACCCCTCCATAAATCTTCGTCCTCGAAGCCAAGCCAAAGAAGAAGAATACTGGATATATTAGTGAATGAGACAGAACAGGTGACGTAAGTATGTGTACAAGAACATTTTGGGTTAATTATGGAGAAGGATAGGTCTGGGGCTAGGGTTGAGATTCTAAATATGAGAAAGGCCAATTTTGAAGAACTGAGAAAGGATCTAGAATGCATGAATTGGGATAAGTTGTTTTTGGGTAAGGATGTGCGAGTTAAGTGGAGAAGCCCCAAAAGTGAGAGTACAGAATTTGTATGTTCCTGTCAGGATTAAAGGCAAGGTTAGCAGGCATAGAGAACCGTGGATTTTGAGGAATAACATAACTTTATGATCAATATCTTTTGGTAGTTGCTGTGCATTATTTTGGTTATAATGCCAAATTTTTCCTGTTCATGAAAAGATTGCAACAGCCTTCTGTAGCCTTAAAATTATCACTGAGGTCTGGGTGCAACTTGGCCCACTGTAGAGCAAATGTTCTTATTTTGTTTCAGGTGACTATATACCAATCTTGCTTCTGTTCATCTACCCTTTCTGAAACATGATTTTCCAACTCTGGTCAATGAGTGATTCCTTTTCTCAAAGAACAATGCCTTTTTGGTATTTTTCTTAAAGTCTCTTCTTTCTTCCTCCAATCTCTTATTTCTCATGCACATCAAATTTTCTTTCAGCAGCTCGGTTGTTGGTTTTCTTGGCCACTTATATTACTTTCAACTTAAAACTATTTTTGTTTTGTGGTTCATTATGTTGATGGACCCTCCATGATAGCCATCACCTCCAGCCAACGCCCAGCAGATTAATCCGCACGATCCATGGGTTTTGTCGTATACTCCAGTCAACGGCCCTTCTCAGGCATCGCAGGCTTTGGGGGTTGACTTATACACTGGTCAATGGGGCATCTCAGGCAGCCAGAAAATTGGAATCGACTTGTATGCCGGACATACCATAAAACCCTTAAAATGAGGCTGAAAAAGGGTGTCGAATTATTCACTGATCGACTTATACGCTAAAATAAATGGTAAATTGATCCTATCTGGTTTAATTATGATTGTCTAGATCATAACATTACTTAGATATGATACCAATTGTTGGTATAATGTAACTCAAGTGGTTTATATTCATAATTATTTTAACAAATGATATCAAATTAACAATTATGGATGAAATTTGTTGGAAAGTGCATTTATGTTAATTATATGATATGTATATGTTATGACATTCCTTTGTTATATTAGTAGATCATGTATATAGGATTATTATGTTAAACTCAATAAAAATATTTTAAAAAGAAAGTACCATTCTGAGGTGCCATAGATATTTCTGCCATTGAAGGAGGCCCTTTGTCCCATCATATCTATTGCAATCAGAAGAGTACTCTAGTCAGGTTCACTTCCCAGCTGAAGTCTGTAGCACTGACTCACAGTGTCTTCACTGACTGCTTTAAGAGTAAAAAAAAAGGAAAGTGTGCAGAGACTGTGATTGAAATAAAAACACAAGGCTGGAGAAACTCAGCAGGTCAAACAGTGTACTTTATAGAGCAAAGATAAAGATACCTAACCAACGTTTCAGGCTTGAGCCCTTCGTCAAGGTAACTTGACTGCTTTGCAGGGAAGGGGGACCATAAACATTGAGCAAAGTCCTAAAGGAGCAAGAGGCTGTTGTAATGGATAGAACAGTTGATAGGAGCCAAGGAGATATTTTTCATCCACAGACTGGTAGGAGTCTGCAGCTCACTGTCTGGGGGAAGTGGAAGGAGAAATTCTCATCACAGTGAAGACACTGTGAGTCAGTGCTACAGACTTCAGCTGGGAAATGAACCTGACTAGAGTACTCTTCTGATTGCAATAGATATGATGGGACAAAGGGCCTCCTTCAATGGCAGAAATATCTATGGCACCTCAGAATGGTACTTTCTTTTTAAAATATTTTTATTGAGTTTAACATAATAATCCTATATACATGATCTACTAACATAACAAAGGAATGTCGTAACATATACATATCAAATAATTAATATAAATGCACTTTCCAACAAATTTCATCCATAATTGTTAATTTGACATCATTTGTTAAAATAATTATGAATATAAACCACTTGAGTTACATTATACCAACAATTGGTATCATATCTAAGTAATGTTATGATCTAGGACAATCAATAATTAAACCAGATAGGATCAATTTACCATTTATTTTGGCGTATAAGTTGATCAGTGAATAATTCCACACCCTTTTTCAGCCTCATTTTATGGTATGTCCGGCATACAAGTCGACTCCAATTTTCTGGCTGCCTGAGATGCCCCATTGACCAGTGTATAAGTCGACCCCCAAAGCTCGCGATACCTGAGATGGGCCGTTGACTGGAGTATACGACAAAACCCATAGATCGCGCGGATTGATCTGCTGGGCGTTGATTTCTCTACTACTGATTACATAAGAAAACATAAAGAATATTTTATGATTTCAGCCCCCTTTAAATGAGTTGTGCCCCCACTTGACAATGGTTACACTACAATAAAACCTAACTATCAAACTCGTCACAGGGAGATTCAAGTCCAGGGTTCCCTTCTATAAAAGCAATCCAAATAAATTATTTAAAATAGGAAAAAACATTGAAAACAACTTAATCATGGAATGAAATGAAATTATTTAATTCTTTATTAACTAGTCATGATAAACAAGTAGCTGCATCCCCAACATGACAGTATTTTCCTTCTCCTTACACTAAAAGAATCATAAAGTGTTACAACACGGAAGCAAAGACCTCTTCTCTGTGCTGATCTTGTTATCTACTTGCACTTATCCTATTTACCTGCATTTATCTCATATCCCTCTACAGTTCCTATCCTTGTACTTGTCCAAATGTCTTTTTAAACATTGCAATTGTACCCACCTCTGGCAGCTTGTTCCATGTACTTACCGCCCTCTTGTGTGAAAATGGTGCTTCTCAGGTCCCTATTAAATCTTTTACCTCCCATCTTAAATCCATGCCCTCTAGTCTTAGACTCCCTTAACCTGGGGAATAAAAGACTATGACTACTTAACTTTGGCATGTCCCTCATGATTTTATATCCCTCATACACCAATTTCAGCCAACCATTGATGACAAAATGGGCCAATTGACTATTTTAACCCTATCTGGGGCATTGCTATAATGCAGCAAGGTCTCACTAACCAACACAGAAGCACAAAATTCACCAGATGACGAAGCTCAGTAATTTTGGTCTCAGATATACCCCAACTGAAAACATTGGACAACAATTTTTTTTTCAAAAGGTTTTCTTTCTGAAAAAAATTGGGAATTATGATAGGCCACTTCAAGCTGAACACAGATACTTTCAGATTTGTTGCATCATGTAGGAAGATGGAGAAACATAAAATCAACTTTTATTTAATTTAGCATGTTTATTTGCATGATGATGCAAACACACTGCATTAGCTCAACTGACCTAAAAATGTTTTGCCGCTGATTTTTGTTTGTCCTCAGCCTTTGATGCTTCTCATGTTAGTGTCCAACAATACTCAGCCAGCATTGATGGATTCCAGTTGCCCTGATATTGCTTTTCCATTGTCACAATGTCCTGGTGAAATCTTTCACCGTTGCACCAAAATCAGCATTTCTGCTGTATTGAATATTCCTGAAGACAATAAAGGCTATTGTTAAGTACACTCACTGTGCTATTGGCTGAAGAACATATGCATCAACATGTGTTCAATCTATAATCAATGTAATACACAGCATTTTTATATGTGAGCTGCTTTTATAGTCTGTCTGCATTTATCCTGACTAAGCATGCCCAGGCCTAAGATAACATTTGCATAGTACCTGCACTGAGTGCATGCCCAGGCACGCTTGGACTAAACAAAACAGTTTGCTCTGTGGGCAATATACTAGTAGACTTTTGACAGGAAATCACAAAAAAAAAGTACATTATAGGAAATGTTTAAGGCTATTTTCATGATCAGCAGCCAACAATCCATAAAATACACCTAAAAGTCTTCAGGAAGCAAAATCTTCATTGTCCAATGTAAGCAGATAACAGTTAGAAATGTGAATCGATTAACAATAGACATTTGAAAATAAAATTCTCCTTTGATGAGGAGTGAACGTTTGCTCCATGTTCTTGAGTGTTTATTGAATTGTTTTGGCAGTTAGTCACTATCTATTTCTGTACAGCTTGCCTGTGGTTGAAAGGCTTCAGGTTGAGTCAGTGCAATTAGGGCACGGTTGTTGCTCGAAACTATGCACTCATTTGAGTTGTTGTTTTCTTTTATTGCTTTCCTTTGTATCATCTAACAGGCCATTGCAGAACAAAACTTGTTGAACGCTAGGATGGTGTTTAACTTGGAGAAAGTCGAGCTGTGTCGATGCCATGCATTTTGTTATTCTGGAAAACTGAGGTTTTGGATTTAGGAGGTGCCAAGTTAAGCTTTAATTAAATTTAAATTTACTTGTCACGGAATATGTAGTGCAAGGTTCTTCTACAAACTGACTATTAAGATATCTCTAACATTCATACAGGCATACAAAAAGAATAATTACAGGGTAGAGCATTGCATTGAGGGGAAAGATCAATTAGCACTAAGCAAGGGCAGTGTGTTATGGGATTCATACAGGAGTCAGATGGCTGCAGGATAGAAAATCTCTTTAAGCCTGTTGGTGTGTGCTTTCACGCTCTTATGCTTTCTCCATGATCAGAGAAGGGAATGTGTGTAGAGTGTGTCAGGCCCTTCAATATGCTGGCTACCTTTCCAAACCAGTAGAATATATACATGGAGTCATAGCACTATGTTCTGAACTACAATTACTACCTTCTGTAACTACTTTTGATCATGTGCCAAGATGTTGCTAGGCCGCATTGTGATACATCCAAGAAGTATGATTTAGATGGTGCTCCTGAAGAAATTTGTATCTACTGATAAAGATAGGGTTAAAATAGTCAATTGGCCCATTTTGTCATCAATGGTTGGCTGAAATTGGTGTATGAGGGATATAAAATCATGAGGGACATGCCAAAGTTAAATAGTCATAGTCTATTATTCCCCAGGTTAAGGGAGTCTAAAACTAGAGGGCATGGATTTAAGATGGGAGGTAAAAGATTTAATAGGGACCTGAGGAGCACCATTTTCACACAAGAGGGTGGTAAGTACGTGGAACGAGCTGCCAGAGGTGGGTAGAATTGCAATGTTTAAAAAGACATTTGGGCAAGTACAAGGATAGGAACTGTAGAGGGATAAATGCAGGTAAATAGGGTAAGTGCAAGTAGATAACAAGATCAGCACAGAGAAGAGGTCTTTGCTTCCATGTTGTAACACTTTATGATTCCTTTAGTGTAAGGAGAAGGAAAATACTGCCATGTGGGGGATGCAGCTACTTGTTATCATGACTAGTTAATAAAGAATTAAATAAAATTTGGAACATAAAACTAATTGATTTGAATCCTTTTATTGATTTTCTTTTTGGTTTTCAATGCTAATTAGACAACTTGTTACCAAGTCCATTGTACAAACTCCTCCTCAAAATATGCTGAGTGCTCATCATTTTCTTTGATTCCCAACCCATCCTGAACCTTCCTTTGGATTCTGGTGTATGATTATCCCTCCACTCTATGTTCCTAGTTTATAAAATTGCAAGTTTGAAATTTGTCATGTAGTGTGCTATGTGAAATGCCAGTTGATGAAGTAGACAAAGACGTTGTGGTCAAACAATAATCATGGCTTTTATTAGCGGAAACTCATGGCACAATAATGAAAGACAATAGATGCAGATACAGTTATATCCAAGGGGAGTGTCCTTAACAGTAGAGATAATGCACAGCCAATGTTAGTACAGCAAGGCTCACCAGAGGGGGGGGGAGACAGGCAGCTTGGCAGACATTCACCACACTATGCTATACAATTTCCCTGAAAGACTTCTTTCTGGTGGAAACTGGTGAATTACCATGTGGATTGCTGTTTCCCTCGAGGTTCATTGTGCGTCCAATACAGTGGCCAAAAAAAGGAAGGTGGGGGAAGGGGGGGTGATGTCTACATGCAAAATACAGAAAATATGCGATTTTTGGGCCAATAGAGGGGGTCGACTTTTACACGGGATCGACTATCATACGATAGTACTATATGGTACTCAGACATGTGGCATGGGATTCATTACTATGTAACATCAGCCTGGAGGCCACTCACAAGAATTTTCATCGCCTACACAGCCCACATACTGTATGTGTTGTTAGAGGACTCCGAATCTCTCCAAGGCCTTTGTCCTTGAATCATCTGCAATGTTATAAACTTTAGCAAATCTTTCTGTTTTGCAATTTCTGGTCTCTTTTTGTGCCCTCAGCTTGGATCTCTCTCCCGCAACCTCTTTGTCTTTCTATTTGTGTTTTTCTTAAAGATTCTGCTTTAGCTTATCTTAAAGTGAAATGGTCGATCACTTAACCTGATATCTATGGCTTAGAATCAAATATTGATTGATTATATTTCTGTGAAAATTGATAAGATGTTTTACTATGTTAAAAGTGTGATGCAAATACAAATTGTTGTTAATTAACCCAGAGAGGCTATAGTTGAAAATTTAGCAGGCATCTTCACTGCTCAGCAGGAGAAAGAATATCTCTATGAGTGACTCATCTTTTTTGAAACTAGCTGTTTTCATGCCATATGCATTCATTCTCTTAGAATTCAACTTAGGACCCTTATTACTCCATTAATCATTAGTTATCCCTCATTTACTTTGCTACATTTTGAGTGCTACTGTATCATTCATTTTTGTTCTTGGATCGCTGATAACGCAACTGCTATCACATCCTCAAGCAAGATCTGACACAGAGTGCAAGTGCTCTTTGATCACTATATGTGGTAAGATTCTACAAGTAGCTCACGCTGCTATTTGAAATGTGAATATCGGAAATAGAAGGAGGACGTGACTTCAAGCTTTTGGTGCCAAAGCAACAAAGCTAGAGCTGGTTCTGTACCTTGTCCACCATTTGTTCAATCCCCAAATCTGCTGATTTGCAAAATGCCAAGAAGTCTAACAATCTCAGTCAGTGAATATCCAGAATCCACTTGCATGTCCCAAGGAGATCAAGTGGTTCCATTTTCCTTTTGACCTTCAACTTTTTCTCCTTCCCAAATCTTCCCCAATTCTATTTTTGAATGTTACTGTTTCAATGGTGTGCAGATGGTGCTCCATGTGCGGTAAGGCATCAGCTTCCATCTTTGAGCAGATATCCACACTTTTTTTTTTAATTTTTATTTTTCACACTATGAACCATATCAACCAAAATATGTACAAACATTTCTCATTAAATTTACACAGTGGTCTTTTCTCCCCTTTTTTCCCCCTTGCCCTCCCTCTCCTCTACCCATCCCCCTCCAAAACCCTTAAATATTCAACATATACAATACAATAAAACCATAAAGCAATATCTTCACACAAAGGAAAATAAACAAGAAAAATTTGTCATCTATTTATTACACACTGAATCTAGTTATTTTGTCTTCTTATCATTTTCATTCTCATTTTAGGGGATGGAGGTCGTAGGCAAGCTCTCTCTGATATGTTCCATGTATGGTTCCCAAATTTGTTCAAACATTGTGACTTTATTTTTTAAATTATATGTTATTTTTCCCAATGGAATACATTTATTCATTTCCATGTACCATTGCTGTATACTCATGCTCTCTTCCATTATCCAAGTTGACATTATACATTTTTTTGTATTCGCTAAGGCTATCATAATGAATTTTTTTTGCACTTTATCCAATTTGAGGCCTAATTCTCTACTTCATATGTTACTTAAATCAGATACTAAATGAAATTACAAAAAATAACATACCAAAAAAACCAGAGATATTTCTTTGAAATATATAGAATTCTTCCCAACTTGTATGTAATGCTGTTCCCATTTCCTTCTTACAGTGAAAAATATCTATCTGATAATGTTGAATCCCATTTTTTAATTTTTGAAGAGTAATATATACCCTGTGTAACCAATTATACTGTATCATGCGTAACCTTGTGTTTATTGTATTTTTCATAGTTCCAGAACATAACTTTTCCCATACTTCATTTTTTACCTTTATGTTTAGATCCTTTTCCCACTTCTGCTTAGGTTTATAGTTTATTTCATTTTCCTTATATTGCAGCTTAATGTACATGTTGGTTATAAATCTTTTAATTATCATTGTGTCTGCAATCACATATTCAAAGCTGCTTCCTTCAGGTAATCTCAAGCTGTTTCCCAATTTATCCTTTAAATATGCTTTCAATTGATGATATGCAAACATTGTGCCATGAGTTATTCCATATTTGTACTTCAACTGTTCAAATGTTAATAAATTATTTCCAAAAAAACAATTTTCTATTCTTTTGATTCCTTTTCTCTCCCATTCTCTAAAGGAAAGGTTGTCTATTGTAAAAGGGATTAGCAGATTTTGCATCAATAGTAATTTTGGTATTTGATAATTTGATTTTTTTCCTTTATAAGTGGATCTTCTTTCATGTATTAAGTAAATGATGCAGTACTGGTGAGCTTTTATATTACACCAGCTTTTCATCTCACCTATAAAGTATACGTTCTGGTATCTTTTCCCCTATTTTATATAGTTCTATCTTAGTCCAATCTGGTTTTTCCCTTGTCTAGTAAAAATCTGATAAATACCTTAATTGTGGAGCTCTATAATAATTTCTAAAATTTGGTAACTGCAAACCACCTCTCTGCTAATTTATCTAATGCTACCCTTGGATTCCTCCCTTTCCACAAGAATTTCCTTATTATTCTCTTTTGTTCATTAAAGAATTTCTCTGTTAAGGGAATTGGTAATGATTGAAATAAGTATTGTATCCTTGGGAAGAGATTCATTTTAATGCAATTTACCCTCCCTATCAACGTTAGTGTGTAATTCTTTCCAATGTTCTAAGTCTTCCTGCAATTTCTTTATTAGTAACTGATAATTTAATTTGCACAGGTGGCTTAAATTATTATCCAATCTAATACCTAGGTATCGGATTGCTTGTGTTTGCCATTTAAATGGAGATTCTTTTTTTAAATTCTGTATAATCCGCATTACTCATTGGCATCACTTCACTTTTATTTGCGTTGATCTTGTACCCCAAAATTTCTCCATATTCCTTCAATTTCTTATGTAATTCTTTTACTAATACCTCTGGTTCTGTTAGGTATACTATGATGTCATCTGCAAATAAGCTGATTTTATACTCCTTCCCCTTTATTTTTATCCCTTTTATTTTATTTTCTGTTCTTATCAGTTCTGCCAAAGGTTCTATTGCTAAGGCAAACAATGAAGGGGATAGTGGACATCCCTGTCTAGTTGACCTACTTAATTTAAAGTGACTCAATACATATCCATTTACTCCTACCTTCACCAAAGGTCCATTATATAATGCTTTAATCCAATTTATGTATTTTTCTGGTAGATTGAACTTCTGTAATACTTTAAATAAGTAATTCCACTCTAGTCTGTCAAAGACTTTTTCTGCGTCTAGAGGAACAGCCACTGTTGGTTTCTTATTTCCTTGAACTGCGTGGATTAGATTAATAAGTTTACAGACATTATCCGCTGTTCGTCTTTTCTTAATACATCCAGTTTGATCTTGTTTTACTATTTTTGGTACACAGTCGGCCAATCTGTTTGCTAATAATTTCGCTATTATCTTATAGTCTGAGTTAAGTAGAGATATTAGTCTATATGATGCTGGTGTTAATGGATCCTTCCCCGTCTTTGTTATTACTGTAATTATTGCTGTCTTACATGAATCTGGCAAGTTTTGTGTTTCTTCTATCTGGTTCATTACTTCCAGGAGAGGAGGAATTAATAATTCTTTAAATGTTTCATAAAATTCTATGGAAATCCAATGTGTTTTATTGTTCGGCAGCTTTTTTAATATATCCTGTGCTTCCTCTATTTCAAATGGTTTTTTTAGTTTGTTTTGTTCCTCATCTTGCAATTTCAGCAGTTCAATTTTAGCTAAAAATTCCTTTATTTTATCATCTTTCCCTCATTTTCAGTTTGGTATAATTGTTCATAAAATTCCTTAAAATTTTCATTAATCTCTGTTGGGTTATATGTAATTTGTTTGTCCTTTTTCCTTGATGCCAGTATCATTCTTTTAGCTTGTTCTGTTTTAAGTTGACAGGCTAATATTTTATGTGTTTTTTTTTTCTACCAGTTCGTAATACTTTTGCTTTGTTTTCATTATGTTCTTCCCCACCTTGTACATTTGTAGTGTTTCGTATTTAATTTTTTTTGTCCGCCAATTCTCTCCTTTTCATTATATCATTCATTTTTACTAATTACTTTTCTGTACTTACTATCTCCCTTTCCAACTGCTCTATTTCCCGATTGTAATCCTTTTTCATCTTAGTCACATAACATTATCTGCCCTCTAATGAAGGGTTTCATTGGGTCCCATAATATAAATTTGTCTTTCACTGATTCTGTGTTTATTTCAAAATATGTTTTAATTTGGCGTTCAATAAACTCCCTAAATTCCTGTCTTTTAAGTAGCATGGAGTTTAACTTTAACCTCCATCGATATGTTCTTGGTGGATGTCCTCCAGTTCTATTGCTAATAACAGGGGTGAATGATCTAATAGTAGTCTAGCTTTATACTCAGTTTTCCTGACTCTTCCTTGAATATGGGCCGACAACAAAAACATATCAATCCTTGAGTAAGTTTTGTGCCTACTTGAATAATATGAAAATTCCTTCTCTCTTGGGTGTTGCTTCCTCCATATATCCATAAATTTCATTTTCTTAATTGATTTAACCATAAATTTGGCTACTTTATTCTTTTTACTTGTCTTTTGTCCAGTTTTATCCAACATTGTGTCCAAATTAAGGTTAAAATCCCCTTCTATCAATATATTTCCTTGTGTGTCTGCACTCTTCAAAAAAATATCCTGCATAAATTTTTGATCCTTCTCGTTAGGCGCATATATATGGAGCAAATTCCAAAATTCTGAGTATATCTGACACTTTATCATTGCATACCTCCCTGCCGGATCTATTATTTCCTCCTCTATTTTGATTGGTACATTTTTGTTAACTAGTATGGCTACACCTCTAGCTTTTGAATTATAGGATGCTGCTGTTATGTGTCCTACCCAGTCTCTCTTTAGTTTGTTATGTTCACCTTCAGTTAGATGCGTTTCCTGCACAAATGCTATATCTATTTTTTTCTTCTTCAATAACAGAGATCCACACTTGAAGAGAGCAGGTCAAAGTCTCCTTGGGCTATCGAGGCTGCCAATAAATGAATTAAATGGTTAAGGAACATCATCACAAAACACTTTCTAAACCAACTTAATTGTCATCTGATGGTTTACTGTATATTTCAACGTATAAGTCGACCTTCAGATAAGTTGGATTCCCATTTTCAGTTTCAATTTCATGGTTTTATCATATATTGGGTATACAAGTCTATCCCCCCCAAAAAAAAATTGCTTTGACTGAGCTTTTGAGTGTTGTGGGAAAGTAATTGTTATCATGGAGCCTCCATCAAAATGATGAAAGTATGAAGGTTGGGTTCTTTTTTGGTGTTTCAAGGGTTGTCTTATATGCCAAATCTATGTTGAGCATTTTTTTTATTAGTTGGATTTTAGATACATTTCTGTATCTGGTGTATAAGTTGACCCCTGACTTTCGAGTGCTTTTTGAAGATTTCAAGACTTTTTTAAAAGTTTATTTATTTAAAAGATCATTAAGAAAAAACAGTATACAATCGAATAAGAACAATTTTGTATAAGTATATATATAAAAGAAAACACACAAAAAAACCACAACATAAAAAACCACAACAAAAATAACCAAACAAACCACCCCCCACCCACTCTCCCACCCCATCAGCCAGCTCTCTTAAGGAGAGCCAAAAATATAAACAAAAAAAACTAAAAGTATTTAATAAATCAAAGTATATCCAAATGCATATATTCCAAATAAGGTAGCCACTTATTAACAAAAAAAGAATAATTCTCATGCAGATTATATGTATTTTTTTCCATAACAATACAAGCTTTCAGTTCATTATCCCAACACATTATACTAATCGCTATATTATCTTTCCATGTACTAGCTACACATTTTTGGGACACAGACACTAATCATATAAATGCAATTTGAAACTTATCCAACCCTAATCCCCTTAAAGGAATTCATATAGCCCATTAGAAAAATAGATGGGTCTAATGGTAACTTTATATTGTATAATTTTTCCAAAACTAACCTAATTTCTTTCCAAAATGATTGTACTTTAACACAAGACCAAACAGCACGTAAAAAAGTTCCAGTACGTAAACCACAACTAAAACAAGAATCCGAATTACTAAAACCATATTTTTTCTATTTTTTCGGAGTTAAATCTAACTGATGTAAAAAAAATCATAATTAACCATTCCATATCGTGCATTCGTCAATTTAGTTACACCATCGTAACACAGATCCGCCCAATTATCTTCCGGAAAAATAAAGGTTAAATCATTTTCCCATTTAAGCTTAGACTTCTCCCATTCCAGTTAAGATTTCAAGACTTGACTTGTACACCAAAATATACGGTAATTGAACATTACAGTGGAATGTGACCCAGTGGAGTTTGAGTCACACCATAGGGATGGAGGAATGTGACTGGTTTTGCTTGTTGAATTGGACCACAGGAAGTGCTATTATCTAACTTCCCTCAAGAGATTAACTGGGTGGGGAAGAAACTACATTTTTAATTCTCTGTATCATTCTTACCATTGTAATCAACAAAATTGATAACACATTTTTCAATTGTCCACTCAATAAGAAAAAAAATCAGTTCTAAGGACATCAAAAGCATCTCACACTTAACAAAGTACTTTTGATTTGTTGATATTAGAGCAAATATAACCATCTGAAAACAGCAAATTCCCAGAATTTCAATTGTCAAAGTAGCTTGCATTCATAACACACTTTCTTGTTCATACTTGTGAAATTAAGCTATTCATTTAGAGATTGCAAAGGCCAATATGCACATCAAGATTCTACACACAGTAAGTGCATTACCAGATAATCTGCAGTTGAGGGATAAATGTGACCACAATATGTAGAAGAAATTCCTTTCACTATCAGAATGAAATGGTTTACACTTTCCTAAGATATTTAGAATCACCACCGAACATCACCATTTCCAACAGAGCAAGACTTTCTTAGTACACTTCTGCACTGCAGGTGCTTCAGGAAACTACACTCGGCCTTCTAGATTTCCATTTTAACAGCTGGGAAATTTATCAGCTGTCTTCCAATTGCTGGGACGATTTTCTATGGAAATGGCATTCCTAACAATCTCCCAATAGACCAACAATCAGTTTGAATTACCAGACTGGATAGATAGCACGGGGACTTTGACCAAAGGTCACAGTGACACAGTGGTGTCTATTGAGTTGATTGGGGTTGAAGCAGAAGTGGTCAGGATTTCCCAAATAGTCTCCTTATGGAGAGCGAACAGCATAAAGTGGGCCTTTCTTTCAGAAGATAGTGACCTTCAGAGATCCTTGGAATTGTACATTAAGAAACATCTGTTTGTCAATGCTCCCCAGCGTCTTAGCATTCATTGAGTATATCCTTATCTTATTAGTCCTCCTAAGATACATCACTTCATCTTTAGCCATTACTCTGCGAATTTTATCAACTACTCAGTATAATTCTATATCTCATACTAGGTAATCATTAATGCTACCATCTAATCACACCTTGACCCTGACCTTTCATTATATTGCTTGTCCATGATTCCCACTTATTCCATGTAGCCTTGCCTCAAACACCTATCCTGGTCTTCTTTAGCCAGGTCCTATTTTATGATCTTGAAATCAGCTTTTCCCTAATTCAGATTCCTAATTTCTTTATCCTTTTCCTTAACTATTTTGAAAGTTGAGGTCATATCACGATCACTGTCCCTAACATAGGCATATCACCCGGGTTGGGGGGGAATTTAGAAAAAAAACGGGGAAAATTTGGGCAAAGCCAGGGAGACCTGAATCTCACCTTCTCTCTTTCCCTCCTCTACACAGCCACAGGCAATGATCCACTCTTCATTCCCCAAGTCCTCGGTCCCCAACCCAACTGGAAGAAAATCTGAAATAGGATGTTACCTGATGTAGATTTTTCTGGTCTGGATACCTACTGACTAAGAACTTGCTCCAGGGAGTGGCATGGATGAGGGCATGGATGAGGGTGGCTGGGCAGAGAGGGAGGAGAGGGGCAAGGATCTGCACAGGGTTTGTCTGTAACACCTTGCAGCCAGCTCTGGATCGTTGAGCGTGGAGCAGTTGGCGGCAATCAACCACAACAAAGGGTAAAGCTCAGTGCCACAAAGGTAGGTGGATGGAATGGAATTTAACTGTAAATGTGACCACATGAACTACTAAACCAGCAAATGGCACTGGTTTTGTATTTGCGACATTCCAAGGCTTTGAGTGTTGTCAGTTTCAGGGTTCCCAAGCAATGCGAATTGGAGCAAAGGGTCTTCTAATTGAGGATTTAGACTACCAGAGAATGTGCTTGGGCCACTCCCACCCCCAGTGGGTGGCTGGGCAGAAGTACTGAATCCAAATCTGTAGATTTTTTTCAAGATGGGTAAGTCCCTAATTTTCAATTGCTTTGCAAATGGTTATATGGTTATTGTCTTCTTTCTTTGGCTTGGCTTCGCGGACGAAGATTTATGGAGGGGGTAAATGTTATTGTAGTGTGCATCGAAAGAACCAAAGACTTGCTGATCCAAACCAAGGCTTTTATTAACTAAAAGACTGGAGCATATCCGAAGTAGGTTGACCAGTCCAGAATGACCTGGTCTGGCTAGGAGGAATCCGTTAAGACCTGCCAGTAGGTGTGGCTACACTCTCAGCCAATCAGTCATTCTACACTACCATCTGTTCATTGGCACTCTTTGATCCCACTTCCAGGAATGTGTGCTCTTACTTGTTCGAATGTATGTTGTACCTGTCCATACATCTTGGGGGAACTTGCTACTAATAATATATCCATGATTTAGCTTTGCTGCTAGAATTTTTTCTTTTTGAAGGAAGCCAGATGCAACTTTCTCCTTGCCAAGACCAGTGAAAGGACAAAAAGCTGCTGACATTGCTATCTGATTGAGTGGGTACATTTTCAGTGCGGGATGCGGGGGGGCGGGGCGACTGAGCAAAAACCCTATTGCTGACTGATGCCCCAGAAGAAAATAATGTCCAGGCTTCACAGGTTATAGACTTCAGAGATTTAATACCTGCAGCACGGTCGGCGTAGCAGTTAGCACAAAGCTGTTATAGCACCAGTGATTGGGAGTGGGGTTCAAATCCCACACTGTCCATAAGGAGTTTGCTCATTCTCTCCAAGTCTTCATGGGTTTTCCCTGGGGGCTCTAGTTTCTTCCACTGTTCAAAACATACCAGGGGATTGTAGGTCAATTGGGTTAATTAGGCGGCAAGATAAGAACACAGTGCAAGGTTAACCTACACAAGGTAGCGGGAACAGACAGTATACTTGGTCAGGGACTGAAGGACTAAACAGTCGAACTGACAGGTATCTTCAACAGATATCTTCAACATGTCACTACAGCAGTCCATCATCCCCAAGGGTTTCAAGACAGCCACCAACAACTCGATACCAAAGAGGGAGTCAGTAAAAGGCCTCAATGTCTACAGCCTCATGACACTGACCTCCATCATTATCAAATGCTTCAAGCATCTGGTGATGGAACGCATCAACACACACTTCACAGAAGAACTGGATTTATTTGTGTTTGCATATTTTCACACCATTGACTAAAGAAAGGCTGTTACATTCAGTCGAACTTACACAACTGAATGATAATAATAGATTTGAGCTTGAACTTAACAGGCCAAAAACAAACATGTTGAGGAGTGGTGGTGGGGTGGGATTTATAGGAGAGCAAGGGGAGAAAGAAAATAAGAGTGAGAGATAGAATCTGGATGCGAGAAAGGGGAAGCAGGAAAGGGCCACAATGGGGTTAGAGAGAGTCAGAAATAGTATGAGAGAGAGAGAGAGAGAGAGAGAGAGCAAAAGGGACAGTGAATCAAAACAGGACAGAAAGAGAGAGCGGAACAGCAAGACAATGGCAGAGGGAAAAAGAGCTGTAAAATTCCAGGTATCTGGCACCTATGATGCCGGATAAGTGGATTTTGCGGTTGCTTGAGACTTACTCCTGTGAGAAACAGAAGTACCTTCACAGATTTCACTCAAGACAAAAATTGAGAACAAAGAACATTTATTATACAACAGTGCAAAGTTGGGTGCTTCCCCTTACCCTGGGAATACACACACATACTGGGGCTCAGCCAACTTTTATACAGTTCATTTCAGTGTAGAGATACCCACCCCCCCCCCCCCCTTAACATTCTTCTGCCTCCTGGATTGGTTTGGCATTTCGTAATTCTGTCTGCCTACGTGCAGTTTCTGTAAACTTGGAAGACCATGGGATATCCTGTCTGGGTCCCATCATGTCATTGTCCTTATTCACGATTCTGCCTTTGTCCTTATTCACACATCTCAACCCCCAGGACTTACTAATTCTATATGCAGAACCTGCTAATTCTTTCTATCACTATAAGACCTTTCTTCTATTGTACTTGCGTAACCCTTCCTCACACTCTTATCGGAATTCATCCCTATTCAGCACTTACTTAACTTCCTCTAGTCTAGTCTATTTTATTCTTTATTTTATTCATACTAACTTTACTTCCTATAATCTATTATCTCTCACACTCTTCCAATGTCAAACTAACATTCTTCTTTCTTCTTTCTTTTCTTCTTTGGCTTGGCTTCGCGGACGAAGATTTATGGAGGGGGTAAAAAGTCCACGTCAGCTGCAGGCTCGTTTGTGGCTGACCAGTCCGATGCGGGACAGGCAGACACGATTGCAGCGGTTGCAAGGGAAAATTGGTTGGTTGGGGTTGGGTGTTGGGTTTTTCCTCCTTTGCCTTTTGTCAGTGAGGTGGGCTCTGCGGTCTTCTTCAAAGGAGGCTGCTGCCCGCCAAACTGTGAGGCGCCAAGATGCACGGTTTGAGGCGTTATCAGCCCACTGGCGGTGGTCAATGTGGCAGGCACCAAGAGATTTCTTTAGGCAGTCCTTGTACCTTTTCTTTGGTGCACCTCTGTCACGGTGGCCAGTGGAGAGCTCGCCATATAATACGATCTTGGGAAGGCGATGGTCCTCCATTCTGGAGACGTGACCCATCCAGCGCAGCTGGATCTTCAGCAGCGTGGACTCGATGCTAACATACCAGCATGAAGAATGAACATTCTAAAAGAAAAAAAACACTGCAAAATTTTGAAAAAAAATCAATATTGTTGTTCTTAATTATGCAAAGTTCACTTTAATCAGGTAATTCCTGTAACTGTGCCACCATCATAATTAAGCCCCCACCACTCCCCCAAGTTCACAAATAAAACCTTCTTCTTCTTTGGCTTGGCTTCGTGGACGAAGATTTATGGAGGGGGTAAAAGTCCACGTCAGCTGCAGGCTCGTTTGTGGCTGACAAGTCCGATGCGGGACAGAAACCTTACTAATATACTTAATGACATACTAATAAAGATAAATACTCTTACTAAGCAGGCATAAGGAGACACTTTACAAGAGTCACCCCAACGAGGAGCAACATCAACCGGCTCTTCATCCTGGGCAGCTCCATTTTATTCAACTTTATTCAAACAGCTGCGATGAGCAAAGCATGTCCAAGGCAGTCTGCTGGCTGAATGTTTGCTCCTCTCTTCACCAAAGGTTTATGAGTTCCTTCAGAGAGCATTTACTTCTACAATTTTAAACTTTAATTTAAATTGCTATTTATGATAATTCTATTTATTTATTTTCTTTGGGGGGTTTTTCTGCCGGTTGTTTGAGGTTACTGGTTGCTTGAATTTTGGAAAAGGGGTTTTTACTGTACCTAAGGAAAGAGAGACAATGAAAGAGAAAATAAAGAGAGTGAGAAAGGGAGAGGAAGAGGAAAGCTAATCTCACTGCCCTGCGGTGCATTGCAATTGTGTCCCGCACCTGATCAAGTGAGTGCGATATATGCCAGAAGGCAGAACTGAACATTCTTAAGTATGATGTGAATCACATTGCCAACATTAGCAATGTCAGGACACTTTTGCCTTACCCACACAAGGTCTAGTCACTTGCCAATAGAGAATCTGCAGCTGCACATGACTTTCCAAGACACAAAAGACAGTAGATGCTGGAATCTCAAGCAAAAATAAATTGCTGGAAGAACTCATGGGTTCAAGCTCCAGTTCTGTGCCTTTCTGCAGACTGTTCCCTTTGCTCTTTATCCATCATCTTTTGCATCTGTTTATTACTCTCTCCCTCCCCTGTCCTGCAACCCCTTAGCTTTCTCAAACCCTTTTGGAGGCAAAAGGGTGGGTCATCATTCTGGGTCGAGATCCTGGGTCAGGGTTTACAGTGAAAAGGGAAGAGATCCAGTCTTTGGAAGTGAGAGGAGGCTGGTAGGTGATAGGTGGAACCAGACTGGTGTTGGGGTGGGGGAGGAGTAGGGAATGATGGGAAGAGGGAGTGACAAGAAGGTGGGAGGGAGGAGGGAGTACAAAGACAGAAGTTCGAAGGTGATAGGTGGAAACACAAGAAGAATAAAAAAATATTTTATGCCGATGAAGCTGGGTAGGGGTGGAAGGAGTTTAAGGCTGATAGATGACCACATTAGCTAGTAGGTGGAATCAGATGAGGAAAGGTCAACAACAGCAGAAGAAACCCAGGTAGATAGGTATGCAGGTGTCGGGAAGATGGAACCAGTTGGGAGAGATTGGTGAGACTAGGGAACTGGGAAGGGGGATGATTTAAAAAGGTGAACAAGGTGAGAGAGACTCTGTGTGGAATGGTAGGAGTGAGAGAAATATGGAGGGGAGGTTGAATTGTGTGATGAATTTTCATTCATTCATAGAGATTGCAAACCTGGCCAAAAGTTAATACCTATCTCTAATTGTCTCTTAAATCAAGTGGATTGTTGGCTGTTTCTGAAGGTGGTTACAGGGCAAGTGTGTTGTTGAGTGGGCCTGGAGTCACATGTAGGTCTGATTGAATCTTTCCTTCCCTGGAAGCCAAGAAAGTGTATGTGCCATCAATAGTATAATGGATTCTTCATGGACTGGGAGGAAAGATTACACGCGAGTAGTGTCACTTGTGGGATGGAGTGCAGATTGATAAATGGCCTTTATTTTTTGTGTTCTTTTTTACAAATCATTTCTATCTATTAGTTAAGATTTATTCTGAATCTATTTTGTGGTGTTCAGAGAACACAATTCTTTTCTTTCAAAGAAATTTAGTTGTAATAGTCTGTAATTTTTTTGACTTGTGCCATAATGACTTGTTCATGTCATCTACCCATGTGAAACACTCAACATTTTCCGAACATCCAAAGCCCCACAGGCTGCATTTCATTGCATGAGGTGAAATGCAAAGTGCTGGGGGTACTCAGCAGGTCGGGCAGCATCCATAGAAAGGAATATCCAGTTGACATTTTGGGCTGAAACCCTTCATCAAGAGTAGCAAGAGCCAGGTGAGTGTCTATATAAAACGGGGGTGGGGGAGGAGCACTGGCTAATTTTCTTTCTTTGGCTTGGCTTCGCGGACGAAGATTTACGGAGGGGTATATCCAGGTCTGCTGCAGGCTCGTTGGTGACTGACAAGTCCGATGCGGGACAGGCAGGCACGGTTGCAGCGGTTGCGAGGGAAAATTGGTTGGTTGGGGTTGGGTGTTGGGTTTTTCCTCCTTTGTCTTTTGTCAGTGAGGTGGGCTCTGTGGTCTTCATCAAAGGAGGTTGCTGCCCGCTGAACTGTGAGGCGCCAAGATGCACGGTTGGAGGCAATATCAACCCACTGGTGGTGGTCAATGTGGCAGGCACCAAGAGATTTCTTTAAGCAGTCCTTGTACTTCTTCTTTGGTGCACCTCTGTCTCGGTGGCCAGTGGAGAGCTCGCCATATAACATGATCTTGGGGAGGCGATGGTCCTCCATTCTGGAGACGTGACCCACCCAGCGCAGTTGGGTCTTCAGCAGCATGGATTCGATGCTTGTGGACTCTGCCAGCTCGAGTACTTCGATGTTGGTGATGAAGTCATTCCAATGAATGTTGAGGATGGAGCGGAGACAGCGGTGATGGAAGCGCTCTAGGAGCCGTAGGTGATGCCAGTAGAGGACTCATGATTCGGAGCCGAACAGGAGCGTCGGTATGACAACAGCTCTGTATGTTTCTTCATGTGGTTGTTTTTCCAGACTCTTTTGCGTAGTCTTCCAAAGGCGCTATTTGCCTTGGTGAGTCTGTTGTCTATTTCTTTGTCGATCCTTGCATCAGATGAAATGGTGCAGCCGAGGTAGGTAAACTGGTTGACTGTTTTGAGTTCTGTGTGCCCGATGGAGATGTGGGGTAGGGGGGGGCTGATAGTCATGATGGGGAGCTGGCTGATGGAGGACCTCAATTTTCTTCAGGCTGACTTCCAGGCCAAACATTTTGGCAGTTTCGTGAACACAGAAAGAGTAAAGAAGTGGTGGGGGAAGGGACAGAGGGCTGTTAAAGACACACTCTGATAAGAGGAAGGAAGGGAACGGGGGAGTTGGAGGAAGGTGGGTGTAGGTGATTTAATGTGGATATAAGGCAGTGGAATGGAGATTCTTTTTAGTTTTATAGATACAACATAGTAACAGGCCCTTCTGGCCCAAGAGCTCATGCTACCTAAATGCATCCCACGAATCCTGTACTTCTTTGGAATGTGCGAGGAAACTGGCGCAGCAGGAGGAAACCCAAAAGGACCCAGGGAGAACTTATAACCTCCACACAGACAGCAGAGGATTTGAACCTGGGTTGCTGACACCGTAACAGCTACATTAACCGCGAAGTGGCAGGAGAATTATGCAGAGCACGAGTGAAAGAGAAGGTTGCAGGGAAATACAGTGAAACCTCATTAGAACGTGATTTGTTAATCCACGGAATCGTTTATAGCGTGGGTGTCCAAACTTTGCAAATAAGTTGATTAAAATTCAGAATACCAATATTAAAAGAATGTGCTAGTTTTCTTTCAGTTAAATTGTTAGTTATAAGTAGCGCATCCTTCGAAAACTGGCAATATTTCGGTTTGATTATCCGTGGGCACCCTGACGTATATGCATTTGTTCTGCGACTCAGCTGTAACGCGGTATGAAATCTTGGACTCAAACTACTGCGTTCTAATAAAGTTTTACTGTAAATAAATGGAGAAGTTTAAGGTTCACTTTTGATGTCACGTAATAATACATTAAAAAATGTAGCATACAAGATATACTAAATTTTGCTTATTGTAAGACAGACAAAGAGGCATTGAGTGACCATGGATTCTCCTCCAACACTCCAACAGCCTCTGTAGCTGCACAGACTCCTGTCTGAATCATTGACACTGCAAACTCCAGATCCAAAACTCCGACACAACCAGGAAGCCTTCTGCACCCGAAGCGATTCAGGAGCTCTTCTTGCCCCTCTCAAATCCAGACTCCAATACCTGGATCTCTTCAGCCAGTATCCACCAGCCCTGTTGGATTGCTGTGGGGGCTGCAATAATCTGAGTGGGCTGAATGGCATCTTGTGTTGGACATAATTATATCAGTTGTCTTAATTTTGCAAATGGGCCAAAATATTGCTGTTAACCTCTACAAACCCTGTGACTGGTAATTCCATTGGATGTACGTATGGCTAATGTGAATTGGAAGGCTAAATGAGATCATTTGTTCTTTTGAGAAATTGTAACATCAATTGATAAAGTTAATTGTGAACTGTTCACTTGAGAGCAAGGCTTGATGCTTTTGTATGGAGGCTTCATGCTTCTACACTCCAACCTTGCCCCACCCGCACACTTCTGACACAAGCCCATACCATTTATAACCAATGTTGATGGAGATTTGTGCATCTACTTGCTTCTCATTGTCAGTGGCTGATTTTTTCAGTTCATGAAATTGTGGCCAGTTACTTGGCACAAAATGAAGGGAACTGTATATGTGATAGATTCACTATGTGCTACCAACAGGAGATTGCTGGGAGTGCAATTCCTCTGCCAGGGTCTTTCACTCACAGCATGGCTTCATTTGTTTACATAAAGTGGCTTTAATGCCTTGTCTGATGCTGTAATGTCATAGACCAGCAGCAATAGAAATTCACCAAGACAATGGTATCTTCAAAACAATATTTTTTATTAATAACTATTAATAATATAAAATCTTATATCTAAACTTAACCCCAAATATACACAAATGTGTGTGTGTGTGTGTGTGTGTGTGTGTGTGTGTGTGAATTACCCAAACCTTTACAGATTAGTCACAATTCTGAAAAATCAATTTCAAAGATCAGTCTTAGAAATCTTGTGTTGAAACTCAAAATCTTTAAACTGATGTTCAGAAGTAATTATGAAGTAGCTGAGACACCATGTCATCAGACTTCTTAAAACCCACAAATTCTTGTTTAGTTGTTTTCAGAGAAATGTTCCTTCATATGAATGATTTGTCACAGTTCCCCTCATTCTTGCATAAGGGTTACAAGACGTGACTCCCAGGCAAAGATCAGATGAAATAACCATCAAAATGGTCATGATCCAAATACAAGAATGATCTTGCTTTCTTTACCCAGATATAGGTCAGTCAAAAGTGACCATTACAATGGCCATGGTATCACTGCTCTCTCTTGACAAGGAGAAGCAGCAGAAATGATCACCTTTCCCAAAGTCACTTTAATTCTGTCTTCAGATGACTCTTGTTGATGATACTAAAGGCTGATTTTTGAAGTGTCTTAATCACATGACTTGCTCCATCAATACTGGTTTTTAGTTCAGTTTCCCAAAAACATGAGTCAAATGGCAGATGGCCTACTGTTTGAACAGGTATCTCTTTGGGTAAACATTCATTGTTTCAGGTTTTCAATTGAGAACAAAAAAACTGGTTTTATGGTTTTGATCAGAGATTATTTATTTTATATAAATAATAAGGTGGAAAGTGCTGCATATAAATTCAAGGACACAGTGAAATTCATTTCAGTCTTCTGTCATGAATGTAAAATAAGCAATAATGAGTCAACAATTGTTTATACACCTCTTCTGATCTTTTTGAGTAGGAATAAATATAATGTCATATTGTGTGGCTCTCTCTCTCTCTCTCTGTCTCTCTCTCTCTCTGTCTCTCTCTCTCTCTCTCTCTCTCTCTCTCTCTCTCTCTCTATATATATATATATCACAAACTCATTCGCAATGTTCCCACACTGCAACATTGCACAATTGCACACATTATTTACATATAAAGATATAAAATATATATATATTATAAAATTATGTATGTGTATTATAACGAACTTTTCTTTCTTTCTTTCTTTGGCTTGGCTTCGCGGACGAAGATTTATGGAGGGGGTAAAAGTCCACGTCAGCTGCAGGCTCGTTTGTGGCTGACAAGTCCGATGCGGGACAGGCAGACACGGTTGCAGCGGCTGCAGGGGAAAATTGGTGGGTTGGGGTTGGGTGTTGGGTTTTTCCTCCTTTGCCTTTTGTCAGTGAGGTGGGCTCTGCGGTCTTCTTCAAAGGAGGTTGCTGCCCACCGAACTGTGAGGCGCCAAGATGCACGGTTTGAGGCGATATCAGCCCACTGGCGGTGGTCAATGTGGCAGGCACCAAGAGATTTCTTTAGGCAGTCCTTGTACCTTTTCTTTGGTGCACCTCTGTCACGGTGGCCAGTGGAGAGCTTGCCATGTAACACGATCTTGGGAAGGCGATGGTCCTCCATTCTGGAGACGTGACCCGAACTCAAGGATAATATAGACAGGAGGAACTGAATGGTCACAGTTACTCAACATTTCACACAAGCTCAAGACGAGTCACAGCCCAGCGATAATTCAATACATTGGAAGAACTAAGGGAAGGTTGTTCTGTTCCAGAATTTGATAAATTTGCAAAGACACGGTGATTTTGTGAAGGGAGAACCATTCTGGCTGCTGAAGAGAAAGCAACTTTTTGAAGCAGCTCTTGTGGCCAGCCATTTTGTGGAATTCAGAGCAAAGCCTGCTCTGTGAATGACTGGGCCTTTTCAGTGGATTGACCTGTGCCAAGAGGGGTTTTTTTGGGAAGCAAAATGCTTCATTTTGATTGTTACTACAGTGAAGGTCACTTGGAGAGAATGCTTCATTTTAAGTATGACTAGCAGTGAAGTTACTTGGAGAGATCAATGTCAGGGTTTTGGAAGCTTCCCCCCAGTACAAGTCTTGCCTACAGAAGGACAAGGAATGTTTGTTTTAAAATTAAACGCTGCCTGGTTCATTGTCTATTTCTGCTCGTTATGTGCAGTTCATAACAGTATGTTACAAATATTACACATTTTAGTAAGTATAAAATACTTTTATTTATTAGATATAAATACTGTGTCCCATTAGTGTCAAGGAATATTAACTCTGGACAAAATATTTTTTCAAAAGGTTTGCTTCCTTAAAAAAATAGGGATTATGATAACGTCACACTGAACACAAAGATAATTTCAGATTTGCTGTATCATGTAGGAAGTTGGAGAAGCATAAAATTAACTTTGATTGAATATAGCATATTTCATCACTTTGTGATGCTGACCCATTGCATTAGTTCAACTGACCTAAAAATGTTTTGCCACTGATTTTTGTTTTTACATAGCATCTGATGCCTCTTGTGTCAGAGTCCAACAATAGTCAGCCAGGATTGATGGATTCCAGTTGCCCTGATACTGCTTTTCCATGTCCTGGTGAAACCTAACCATTTTTGTCATTGACTGCACCAAGATCAGCAGGGAAGACGTCCAAGAGTGAGTGCAGAAAATGAATTTTCAATGACATTGCACTTCATGGTTTTGGATTCTTGATACATGTTGTCAGTCAGCTGCTCTGTAGTTGCCAGGAAAATTCTCAACAACATCTTTAAGTGCCTGACTAAGTATGCCCAGGCATAAGGTAACATTTGCGTAGAACCTGCACTGAATGCACACCCAGCCATATTTGGACTGAACAAAAGAGCTTGCTTTGTGGACAATACACTAGTAGACTTAAAATATGACAGGAAATTTAAAAAAAAGGTTATATCTAAAAAATAGTACGTGATAGGAAATTTTAAAGGTGATTTTCATGACCAACAGCCCAAAACCCATAAAATGCACCCAAAAGTGTTAAGGAAGCAAAATCTTTGTTGTCCAGTGCAATCAGGGAAAATATAAATGTGGCAGAAGGACAGAAAACATTGCAAACACTCAGGAGGTTAGGCAGCAGAGGTGAAAGGCGAACTGAGTTAACGTGTCACTTTGAAGACCTTCTTCAATTGCTCACTTGAATGTTTCCAGCAATTTAATGGGACGGGGAATTGGTGCTGAGGTGAAATGTGGACTCACTCCCTTGTTGCTTTGGTTAGACAAAAACTTAATGAAGGTGGAGTTAAGGAGGGAAAGCCAGTGTCACTTTTTATGTTATTTCTTTCTTGCTAAATTTACAATAAGATGCACTCTAGTGTGACTGGCAGGGCAAGATGACATGCTGTCTATCATTACTTATACTCCTGATTTGAGTCATAACCCCTCGATCTTTATCTTCATGAGATTGAAGTTCAATCTCAATGCATAATGTCATCTACAGTCTTTTGTGATGACCTTCTGGATATTCTTGTCCTAGAATTAAGCTGTCTCGATCACCTCCCTTATCCTCATCCCATCCAGGAGGTTTCTGCTCAGAAGGCTCTATCACTAATTCTCTCAAACACTACCTTTCTCTCACATGTGCAGTATATATTTTTGTCTATCTATTCTCTCTCTCTCTCTCTCTCTCTCTCTCTCTCTCTCTCTCTCTCTCTCTCTCTCTCACTCTCTCTCTCTCTCTCAGTTTAAAAGAGGGTGGTACTGAGACTAAGGCATATATACAAGAAGCTATGATAGAAATCCATTTTTCCTATGTATTTTGAGAGCTGCATTGATTGAGCTCTGTAACTGGAGGTTTACACCTTGTGCACTTCCTTGAAACCGAGAGTGTTGGATTACACAATATAGAAGAAAATATGTTGGGTAACTAATGTATTTATTCTCTGACCTGGGCATGTTTTACCTTTCAAATTTTACATTTTAGAAATACAGCACGGTAACAGGCCCCTCCGGCCAATTACACCCAATTAACCTTCAAACTCCATATGCCTTGGAGAGTGTGAAGAAACCAGAGCACCTGGAGGAAACACACACAGACATGGGGAGAACATACAAGCTCCTTTTAGACAGTGCCAAATTCAAACGCGGGTTGCTGCTGAACGCTAATGCCAACCTTCCCATTCTCTAAGTACTTGTTTGGAAGGTAGAGAAACAACCTTATTCTGAATCTAACCTATGCCTTGAACCTACCCTGTGAATTCTTGCTGAGAAAATATACAAGAAATTGAAACGGTACTGGACATTTGCTGTATCTGTCCTTGGAATATTGAATGAGCGTGTGGTGTAAATTTTGCTCTTAATCTTTTCTGAGCTGAAATTTCACCTGAATCTGTTCAGTGATGGTTCTGGAAAATGGAAGCTTCTCAATTGCCCAGAATTCTTTGTAAATTGGTATGTTTATTCTTTTAAATTTTAAGCCAATTTTCCAGTTTCTTTTCCTTAATACATAAGTGTAGGTTTTGAACATTCCTCATCCAATTAGGCTGAATGCAAGAAATTACTAGATAATGGAGATTTCCTGATACCTGCTTCAGAGCTCTTGGGTTGGCAAGGGATCCCTTGTTGACCATTATCAATGACATGCTTTGGAAGGCCTTCATGTTTGCTTGTGCCTGGTTGTACTACCCTGGCCAGAGATGGCTAATCTGTGGCAGATTTTCTGGGGTTCACATGTGAGGTGTAATGGTACACAGGTAAGCAGCAATCACAAAGTCCTCAGGAAGCTTTGAATGTGCTGGAATATGGAGTGAGTGGTAAGAGAGGAGAACTGGAGCAAGAAACTGAGCAGATCAAGCAATGGTGAATGAAATAATCTTCATTGAAGGATTTCTAGCTTGTGTGTGAGGCCAATCACAGCTCCCCTCTACCCTATCTTGCACTCACATGTACAAGAGTGCAGGAGCCAGGGCATGGTGCTGCTCCCCAGTTATGAAATAATTCCAGGTACTGTAGCGGGTTGTGAGCGAACACAACAAAAAGCCTTTAAGCCCGTATCTGGTCCTGCCCCCTGCGTTTCAGCACTTGCGTCACAGTCATGGAAGAGACGATCCCATGACGGCGTCTTTGCCGCAGCTGCCCCACTGACCACATGTGACAAGCAGGGCCAGTTCACAGCTACAAGCGTGTGCTGCACAATCCCACCCCACACCCCCCACCCCCCCCCCCCAGAACTGGCACCGACGGTCTTGCGATGCATCGATGGTGAGGTGTGCTGTTTCGATGGCCGACCTCTACGTACCAGTGGGGAGACCTGTACTGGTTTTGACTGTACTGACAATAACTACAAAAGCAGTACGAGTATAAGACAGCTTTAATAAACTAATATGTACACTAAGAGGTCTTGTTTCTCCACAAGACAAACCTGGAAGGCTAGACTGTAGCTCTGGACTGCTTTATAGACAAGGTCAGCGGGATGACCCCTAGTGATCTAGTGGTATAATTACATATCACCACAGGGACAAGTCCAGATGGGCTGGTTTCAAACAGTCCAGTGTGAATAACTCTTCCTTGCCCCCAATGTCAAGAGTAAACGTGGATGCGTTTCTTTGTAGAACCTTGTAGGGTCCTTCATAAGGTCACTGAAGGGGAGTCCTGTGCACGAATATATACTCATAGGAGGACAAGCCTGGTGGAGTATGACACTTATTTCTGCCCCCGTGTCCACGAGGAACCTGCAGCCTGTCCCAGACTTGAAGAAGTCTGTTTGGCCGGCCAGCCACTGCAGCCATCAACGTTGGCTGGTCCCATCGTTTCCTGGGAACGAGCATAGCTGGCGCCACCTGCATGCTGATGCACCCCAACGCTGATAGTAGAAGCATTATTTGGGATCGGCCTTTCTGCTCTCTGGTGGGATGGGGCCTTCATTCATGGTGGACTGGACTTGGGCATTGTCCTTGGTGTGGCGGCCGTGTAATGCAGTTGTTTGAGTCTATGGTTTCATTTTTGGAATGGTAGAAAATGTCCACTTGCGCCGCATCCTTGCGCAGGTCGCTGAAATCCATGTCGACCAACGGGAGACTCATGTCTTCGGGTATCTGCTTGAGGAACGCCTGCTCAAACATGAGGTAGAGCTTGTGACCTTCTGCCAGTGTGAGCATCTTGTCCATGAGGGCAGAGGGAGTCCTATCGCCTAGGCCATCCAAAGGAAGATTTTAAAAGCCATGTATTTACCTTCCTCTGGTGGTGCCTGAGGCGGCTTGCTGGTCGAGCGAGCTGACGACTTAGAAGTATCTTGTCGAATCAGAGGTTATCTATTTGATCTGGAACTGGGCCTCCACTTGGCCAAACCAAATGCAGGCCTGTTCATCCAGAATGTTGGCAGCTTCAATGCAACAGCTGAAGATTTCATTGTGTTGAGTCTCTTGGGGGTCACCAATGTAGCGGATTATGAGCAAGCGTAGCAAAAAGACTGAGACAACACGCTGAGAGCTTGATTATCACAACTGCTTTAATTTGAATTCCGCACTGCAGCCTTTAACCCCATCTCTGGTCCCACCCCCTGGACTGGAAGAGATGATCCCATGACCATCTTTGCTATAGTTGCCCGGCTGACCGTGCGTGACCAGTGTGGCCGGTTTGCCGCCAAAAACGTGTGTCGCCACAGTATCATAATTTGAAGTTGGCGTTATGTCAAAGAGTTTACAGCAGCCTTGCTACTAAAATGGGTCCAAGGCCTTGTCAATAAATATAGAACATTTAAAGGATGTATTAAGGGGAAAACTGAAGACACACATAAGTTAAGCGTGAAAGCATGAAATGGAGCATGGCAGCTTGTATGGTGAATAAACATTGTGGTGTACTTGTATTTGATTTCTGTACTGTGTAAAGCTTTCATAAGGGCGAGGTTAAGCACCGGAGTGATAGAGGAAAGCGGTTAGTCAACTCCAGTTGTGAGAGAACCCTGAAAAGCAATTGTATCTTAAGACCTGAATGATGAGCTTGAAAACAGGCCCTGCTGACACAGCCAGCACACTTCGCTCAACCTCTCCTGTGAGCTGTCTGTTCTGGTGTGTCCCCAACCTCCTCTCTCTATGAAGACAGTGACTTTGATCAACTTGAGGGATGCTCAGCCTTGCTCTTGCTCCCTATCAGCTGCTATCTATGTGAGCACAGTTTTCTGCCTCCCCCATTTCCCCCTCCCCACTTCCATTGTTCTCAGGATGTGAGAGGATGAGGTTATCGGTGACCCCGTTTGTTGTGGTGCCTTTCATCATTTTTAGCCTGTTCCTTCACAAACAGGAAATAGGGTTAATTAGGTGGGAGCTGAGGTGCTTTTGTAACAATTCGGATTCATTTTCAACTCTGCTTAAAATTCCAAGCACTGGATGAACCTCAGAGTGCAGAAAGGAAGCTGGTCACAGCCAGAGTGGCAAACAGGAATGCAACTGAGTTCAATTCAACGAGCACCGCATCTGGAGCAAACAGAAAGAACAGAATAGCAAAAGCACTAATGCATACTGGAGTAGTTTAACGGGTGCTTATTTGCACTATGGTACAGGTCAAGAAACACTGCCTGTCACTGAGATACAGTTCCATTCGACTGACTCACTCTGGGGTACAGCTGCATGGGCACAAATGTGTGTGTGGGTGGGGGGGATGGGAGTGTGGGGCAGGAGAGTTCCAGGGGGACTGACTTAATTGAGGGGAAACTCAAAAACTGCTTATGCTGGAATCTTCAGTGAACTAAGAGAGGCCAGATGGACTCAGCAGGACCCAAAATGTTGACTGACCATGTGGTGTGCTATTGAACAGAAGCAAACACACAAAATATAAATGTATTGACAATAACCACACCAGCAGTGCGAGTATAAGACAGCTTTAATAAACTAATATGTACACTAAGAGGTCTTGTCTCTGTAGCTCTGGTCTGCTTTAGACTGAACCCTGGTGACCTAGTTGTGTAATTACATATCTACAGGCTTTATTCAACATAAAATTCCAAAGAGCTGGCTGTGAGGAATGCTGTTGCAAGTTCTGAGACTGTCTTTGAAGGGCCGGATCTGGCTTATATCCCAGAGGGTGATTGACAGCTGACTGGGTGGGGCTTGGTCCATTCAGGTCAGCTGATTGTTCCCCCCCCCCCCCCCCGTGCTCTTCTGCAGGTTCAGAGGTCGCCCCCTGCAGTAGGCTGGTGGTATACCACCACAGACCAATTCTTCTCCATGGATGCTGCCTGACTCCTTGAGTCTTTCCAGCTTCTCTTAAATGAGGGAAGATTGTGTAGGTATTGATGATTTGCTGGTACAGTTTCACAGGCCTCAGCTCTCACGAGGATGACTGACATCAAGGGCCTACAGTTCTACAGACACTGATGTTCATTGTAGTATGGGTCTATGACTGACATTGGATCAGAGTTCCACAGGTGATGATTCTTACAGGGATTTGCTCTAAAGGCACAAAGCTTTTACAGGGACATAATTCCATTTCATGCATTGTACACATTGAAATACAGTTCTTTACTGGAGAACAGGGCATTGACTCTTAATGAGGTACAATTCCACAAGCAAAACATTTCACTTTGATGGAGTTCTCTGAAACACAAAGAGACAGCTCTTCTGGCAATGTGTCTACAAGGCTGCAACTACTCCCACAGGTAACGTCTCTCTCACTGTTGGTCATAGAATCGCAGAAAAATAATAGCAGATGTAGGCCATTCAGACCTTTGAATGTGTTCTGTCATTCCATAATGACCTGCTATTTCAGTACTAAACTCTTGCTTTCTCCTCATATCCTTCAATTGCTTTTGTGTAGCAAAGTTTATCCATGTCTTTCTTAAAAATAGACAGCAATTTGGCCTTTACGCCCCAGCAGTGGAGAATTGCTTCTCATATCAGCCATAAATCTCTTGCTCTGGGTGCGAGAATGTCCCTGCTTGTTCAAAATCCCGAGTCAGTCATACTCCCTCCGCCCAGCCTGCTGAGCCCTTTTAAAAATGTATATTTTGCAGTGAGATCTCTCATCTCTCATCTTTTTAAACTGCTGAAAATACGAGCCTAATGGATTCAATTGCTCCTCATGCAACAAGCTCGGCATTCCACTAGAGTTTCACAAACCTTTGTTGCACTTCCTTTTGGGCTAAAGAAGACTAAATCTGCATTCAATACTCCCTACATGGTTTCACTAAGTATCTATGTTAATGCCATAGAAAATGGAAATCTACAGCACATTGCACACCCTTCAGCCCATAGTGTTGTGCCAAACTAATAACCTCCTCTAACAATTACCTAGAATTTCTCTACTGCATATCCTTTCATTTTTCTCTCATTACACCTGCCTCCACAACCCATTGCCAGCAGCACGTTCCATTCATTCACCACTCTCAGGGTGAAGAATGTGCCTCTTGCATCCACCTGTACTTACTCTCAAAACTATGCCTCCTGGTGTTAGCCCTTTCAGCCAAGGGGAACATCATCAGTGCCTCTCATCATCTTGTACACCTCTCCTAGGACACCCCTCATCTGATGTCACTCCAAGGAGAAAAGGCCAAGTTCACTCAGCCTATCCTCATAAGGCATGCTCTCCAATCCAGGCAGCGTCCCTGTAAATCTCCTCTGCACCCTCTCTTTCACATCCACATCTTTCCTGTCATGAGGTGACCAAAGCTGAACACAATAGTCCAAGTGGAGTCTAACCAAGATTTTGTAGCTGTAACATTACCTCCCAGCTCTTGAACTCAATCCCACAGTTAATGAAGTCCAACACATTACATTCCTTCTTAACAACACGATCAACCAAAGCAGCAGCTTTGAGTGTCCTATGGGCAAGGACCACAAGATCTCTCAACCAGACCAAATCCTATGCTCAAAGCCTCATGCAATGAAGACCAGCACACCACTTCTAAATTGCTTGCTGCTACTCTGTGTTTGCTTTTGGAGACTGATGCATAAGGACACTCAGATCGTTTGTTACATTAGAATTTACTCATCTTTAATCATTTAATTATTCATAGATTCATAGAACACTACAGCACAGTACATCCTCATTGTTGTGCTAACATATATATTCCTACCAAAAAAAAACAAACCCTTCTTACCTTGCAACCCTTTATTTTTCCTTCATCCACGTGCCTGTCTAAGAATCTCTTAAATGCCTCTAATGCTTCAGCCTCCATCCACCATCACCCCTGACAATGCATTCCAGGCAGACAACTCTCTGTTAGGTGAAATAAATTTCTTGGTGTCTCCCCTAGACTTTCCTCTCTTCACTTTATACAGATATCCTTTGGTGTTTGCTACTCCTCCCCTCTCAGGACCTTGCAGACCTCTATTAACGTTTGCAGTGTGTAGGTAAGGGCACTGCTTCATTGGCTGAGGCTTTGCAAATGAAATTGAAGATTAGTGCAACCATCAGCAAAATTCCCCACTTATGGTGGACGAAAGGTCAATGATGAAAGAGCTGAAAATAGTTTAACTTAGGACATTGCCTAGAAAAATCCTCACTTTATTGGACTGAGAGTCAATGCTGAGGCTTTTAAGGAACTCTTCCTTTCTTTGAATACAACTCTGCCAACACCCTGGTGGATCTGTCCTGCCAACAGGACAAAGGTCCTTATGAATTGTGATGGAGGAACCTGGCACATTGCCTATAATTCAAAGCAAGATACAGTTTGATATAATCACACTCGCTCTCTGACTGGGCAGTGAATGACATTACTGTCTTCAGATCTATGGCCTAGGTTGATGCCAGGTAATCCAGTGAGTTTCACTTCTTCTCAGAAATAGCAGCAATGGCACAACTGAATGACTTGCTCGACTAGATCAGACGAGCAGTCAACCACGTGGGCTTTGTTTGGTAGGCCAAAACTAGTATGATGGCAGATTTTCTCTCTGAAGAAGATTAGTAGTAGACATGATGATTTTTATGATGACGCTGTAGTTTCATTGTCATGAACACTAAGACCAGTTGGTGTACTCCCTCCTGCAAGTTCCAGATAACTAACAACTTCTGTGGTTGGAATTGAATGCCAATACATGGATTGTTACCCTACTTCTAGATACTGATTCTCACTGGACTACGGCCCTGGGGCATTGACTCTCACTAAAGGCAATAACATTCGTTTGAGTACTGTTCAGAGGTGTTTACTTTCAATTGGAGTACCATTCCATAGGTTCTAATTCTGACTGAGCATCAATGCTAACTTTTATCTGTTCAGCATCAACTCTAACTCAAATATAGTCCTTTAGGTATTGATTCTTACTGGAGGGTTATTCTATGGACACTGAATCTTGTTGGGTTACATACCTGCAATCACTACCACTCACCAGCATACTGCTCCATGAGAAATAACTCTTCTAGAAGTATAATAAAGTTCACTGAGCTGCAGGTTGATAAACACATGCACTGATCATTGTCTATAAACAGGGATCAGTTTACTGGACACTGGACACTTCCCTCTGCTCTATGTACACTGACTGTCACTGGTTAACTGTTCCATGGGCACTGGCTCTCAGTTGTGGTTCAGCTCAGCAGGTGTTGACCTTGCCACAAACAATGAAAAGCTGGAAGAACTCCGTGGACCCACAGCATCAATGGACACTCAACAATTTGGATCAGAACTCTCAAAAAAAGGCGCCTGATCTGAAAAATTGACCCTCAATCCCTCTTCATGGATGCTGAGCCCCTCAGAATCCCATTGCTTGCTCAAGATTCCAGCATTTGCAGGTTTTTGCGCTTGTCTCAATGTTGACCCTCATCTAATCTATTTCTATTGCACAGACTTTCACTGGCCTACTCAATGGACACAAACTTTCACTAAGATGATTCTCATTGGTGTGTTGTTCTATTCTCTCACTGGGATACAGTTCTGGAGCCCTGGTACTCATTTTGAATATTCCACAGGTTGAGACCAGCCTTTGTGCTGTTATTTGATAGATACTGAATGTCATTGAATGTAGCATTATGTGCATAGATTAACACAGCCATGCAATGCCACCAGCCAACGTTCACTGGGGTGCAATTTCCCACCCTTTGTCTTTCCTTGAGGATACAATTTCATGGATGCTGCCTCTAAAGGATTGACATTCCAACTTCACCACTGTTAGTACGTAGAGTTCCCTAGGCACTGAAACATCCTGGTTCCAAGGTGTCCCCAGGGATAACACCCAAATGGCCATCCTGCTGTGGACTTCAGCTCTTCATGAACAAAGGAAGTGCACAGAAAGCAGCATTTTTCTAACGCCCAATAACAATGGATTGCTTATTGTTGGAGTTCTCAATATCTTTAAAGAAGGATGACATAGTGCTTGAAAACCGATTTTGCAGCAAATTACTAAGAATTCCTGAATGAAATTAATTTGAGAGAACATCTAAAAGTCTTGTGTTAACACTTTCAGTATGAGTTTGTGTCCAAAGCATAGAGCTGATGATCAACTTGTTGTGGTAAACCAAAGGGTTAGGCAGACTGATGGAAGACATTTAGGCAGTCTGTTGGGTGAGCACTGCCTGAGGAGCTGATGCATTTAGAAAGTTCTTGCTGTTGCATTTGTGCTGATGACTGTGAGATATACGCCGAACCCAAACGGTTCCCGTCCACACTCCGCGGAAGTTGAGGTGCAATGTCGACTGATTGTCACTGAGTCATAACAAGCCCGGCTGTGCAATGGGTTTAACAGGTGGATTTGTGATGCACAGCATGGTTAACCCCTGAAGTCCTGGAATTAAAAAAAATCATGAATACTGGAAGGCATAAATAGAAATGCAACTTGAGTTTTATTACATGGAGCAATAGAAACAAGACAGGCTGTTGAAAAGGTGGTGCAATCAGATTTCAAAAGATCATCGAAAAAAAAGCTGCAGAGTTGAGCAATCTTTGAACATTTAGAAAACCAAAGCAACTGATTAATGAGAAGGGAAACACAATTTAGTAACAGTTTAAAAGGGAGCAGAAGCTGTAATCCTGTGATGAAATGAAGGAACATCACAAAGGGATGAGGCAGGAGAGGGGAAATTTAATTCACAGCATAAAGAAAATAAGGCAGAAAGAGAGAGCAGCAAGGTGGCGCCTGATAACAGCATGTGAGCACCCACATTACGACCCAAGGTGTCAACTCTCTATTGCTTTTCTGCTGAGTCCGTCCAGCTCCTCTTCTGTACAAGTTGGCACCTCAGTTTCGAGCTGTTGAGCTAGAGTCTGAGATGCAGAAAACATATAGTATCAGTGAAGGGAAAAGTTAGTTTCGCATGTTGTGCTCGGATGTATTACACTGTTTAAAGTATCCTGGGCTTCCAAGTACCATACAATCACATCCTTAATAAATCAGCTTACAATATTTTTCCACCAACTGACCTATTTTAATTCTCCCTACAAGCAGTGGGGTACAGAAGAAATTGTATCTCCTCAATCTTGACTGACCTCCAGTATTGTCTGTGCAGAATTCGCATGTGTTGAATCACTTTCTTCCAATCTCCTCCACGTTTCAATAAGTACAATGGTTCTTACTGGACGTTACCTTGGACCAAGGCTGAGTGACTGGGAATATGAAAGGGAATAAGTTGCAAAGAAATTAGTGGGTGCATGGGATTGGTTGAGAGTCCGCAAAGTTGCTGCCTTCTGTGTTGAAGATATGAGAAACAACTGAGTCGGGGCTATTACCCTGTAATCTTCAGAGACTATTGTAAATCTGGAGAATTCTGAAAAATAAAATAAATGTCCAAACTATTGTGGTATTCACCTATTGTGGTAGGTCATCATGTCCAGGGGATTTGATAAGATTTGGACTCATTCTCTACTACTATTTACAAATAATTACTTTCTCATTCTCAAAGGACTAAATTTTGGAATATTTTATGTCTTCCATTGCAACAGGCCTTTCCCACCATCTCCTTCCCACTTTCCATTTTATTGTGCATTTCTATACCAAGAATTGAATATCCTATAACATTTGGTTATTCAATAACTCCACCTCCTTTAGGCAATTAGATCAAGCTGATATATTTTGGTGTCTTATTAATCATTATAAATAGAATATGCATTCGGATATAATGCCTTTCTATATTTTTTTCTCTCTGAAATTCTATTACAAGTGCTAGAGAAACAGTCAAGAAGCAGATGTGCAATTAAATGGGGAAAATCCAAAAGTGTCTGTCTGAAAAGTGCCTCCTCACCAGAAACAGTAGAGCAACTTGCTTTCTGTCTCATCAGTGAGATGCATTGAGCCGTGTGAAGTGCAGTGTCTCCTCTTGTCAGGTTTTAATTGTTGTTGAATTAAAAAGGTAAAATATAAAATTCAAAACACTTCTGTTCTCTGTCTCCCAAAATCCTACCTCTTTCAGTCCCCAGTGCTTTATTAAATTCACCCATGTTAATTTACATTTCTCAGTTCCACTGCTGTCCATTGAACAATTCTTCAGTCTGTTTACTGAGCGAGACAGACAGTTGCTGACCCTATTCCTTTATACTCTAGATATATAGTCTCCCTTGCATTCTCAGCAATTTGTCGCATGCAAAATGAAAATAAAATTTAGGATGTTGATCTAATCACTGATATAATTCTGACTCAGTAATTTTAATAATGGAGGCAAATTGGATCAGTGCAAATAGGCATCACAGTCAGAGTGGATGAGTTGATTGAAGGATCTATTTCTGTGCTCATTGACTCTAATATCTCATCTGAGGAATGAACCTTTGACTGAACAGTATTTCTCTCAATTCTAAACCAAAATGAGCATTACATCAAATTAATGGTGCATTTAGTTGGAAAAGTGCTAGTCAAAGAATAATCACCCTGATTTTTTAAATCAGTTTTCATTAATGAATTCCCAGAGATATTCCTTTGCTCAAGGAGGTCTCATTTGGGACTAAAATAAACATAATTTCACAAGGATCAGCACACATAAATTGTGTGGTGCATTAATGGTACATTGCCAGCTCTCCTATTCAATGTTCTTGTACTCCAGGCACATATTTGTCACATTTTCCTTTGATGGTCTGCAAGGTCACGAGACATTGCCCATCCTGAAAAAGTGAGCCACCTTCTTCAACAACAACCGTCTCTCTGACAAAGGCACCCCTCCACTGCTGGTGAGTAGGAGTTCCAGGATTTAGATCCAATGACAATGAAAAAGCAGCATTATATTTTCATCAGTATGATGGTTGTGACTTCGAGGAGAGTTTGCAGGTGGTGACATTTATTGCATCTGCTGTCCTTGATTTTTCTGCTTGTAAGGATGACAGATTTGTGATGTGCTGTTGGAGGTTGATGGAGGTTCTGGAGCATATTTTTAAGATGGTATATGCTCGAGTCATGGTGCATTGGCAAAGGAAGTAATAATTTTTGGGGTAATAGATGGGATACAAATTGAGTGGGTTCCATTGCCCTGGATGTCACAGATCTTCTTCAGTGTTTGACCTGCATGCTTCCAAGCAAGATCACAGCATCCTCCTGAAAAAAACCTTATATGGGATGGAAAACATTTAGGGTAACAGGAAGTGAGTCACAGAGTGAAGAAATTTCATCCTCTAACCTGCTCTTGGTGTCAAATGAAGTCTCATGTCAATCATGTCAATATCAAAGGCTGCCTTTAGAAGATGCCAATAAGTTCACAAGGACTTGTGAACTTAAACCAGTTTTGACTTGGACTGTTGTGAATATGTTGGGAACATCTGAAGGCTGAATATGACAATTTAGAAAGGCAATATGTTGATCTGTAACTGGAGTCACATAAAAGGGAAAGGGTCCATTTTTAACTTTAATTAATTCTCTAATCAAAAAGTACACAATTGCAATATTCAATTGTAGGACTATTGTGATCTCTATGGGTAAAATACATGCACTCCCTATCTCAGGAAAACACTGACTTAACCATATAACCATTTACGGAGCAGAAACAGGCCATGTTGGCCTTTCGAGTCCGCACCGGTTCATTGATTTTGTGCGCCCTCTTCAGGCATTGGTCCCGGTAGATCTTCATCAAAATTCAATTATCATGTTATAAAGTGCAATATTACACAAAATTATGGAAAACTTTAGTTTTAATTAATTCAAGAAATGCATGTCATGTATTTCTATAACAAAAACAGAAAGTGGACAATAAACAGTCACTTAACCACATCTGTGGGAAAAGAAATAGAACATTTCAGGTCAAAGAGCCCTTGTCAGAGGCTTCCTCACTAAACATTTCTTAGTGAAGAAGGTGAATATCCTGGAAGGATGATAGTTTTCTGAGGGATTAACTGAGCTTGTATTTCTAGAGAAAAAATACTAGAGATTGTGGATTTGGAATGTTCTGTTGAAGAAGCCTTGACAATTTGTTTCAGTGTGTCATGAAATTTTACACCCTGTAGCCATAGTGTTCCGTGGCAAAATAAATTGACCTTTAAAGTGAAAGGTTGAGTATACTCTTTGGTCCTTTATGGTGCTGAGGTGCCTACTGGAGCTGCACTCATTCAGACACAAGGAGAATACTCCATTCTACTTGATATGTGCCAATGAGAAGGTTGGTATACTGCAACCGAAGAGGTGAATCACTCACCACTATATACCCAGCAACTAACTTGTTTTTGCAACTGATGTATTGATGTGGTTGCTCAATAGTGCCTTCCAAGGTATTAATAGCGATACCATTAAATATCAGGAAAATATAGTTTAACTCTGTTATTGCAGATGCATTAGTATGGTACAAATATTATGTGACATTTACGAGCCCAAACCTCAATGCTGCCGTGCTGCATCTAGCCATAGACTGTTTCGTGATCTGAAGTACTCCACATTAGAACTGAACATCCTGCAACTATCCATGCTGATCATATACTGTATGAAACAATTTTGTACCAGCAGCTGAATTATGAAGATGGTTAAGCTTTGGATATTGACAGGTGGGTTTGTGCACCACAGAGATGGGGCTGAGAGATTAACTACCTCCCGGGCCCTAGCCTGAGCTTTAGTAAGCATTCCCCCTCCCCCCTGACCTTGCCTCCCTGCCCCATGGCCCCTACCCTTTGTTGAATAGAATAAAGAGATATTGTTCCATTTATTAGCCTTTGGGCATATTCTAAATGTATCCACTGGTATGTGCTGAGAATACACCAGTTGGTGTTTGGTTAGAGGAGGAAGGAAAAACTTCATTCAAATCAAACAAAATTTTACCTTACGGAAGCCATTTACTAGCACCGAATAACTTGAAAAGTCTGTTAGTTACAAAAAAATAAATAAAATCAGTTCTGAAAAAAAGTGTCGATACAAAATAACACAGGAGAATGGAGAGTCTTTTCTAAAACGTAGACCTCCCATGAGTGGCACTGCATGAGTCAAGCTCTGCTGCAGGAGGCACTCCTCAGACTCGCGCGCATGTACAAACTTGAGCATGGACAGGTTGCTTTGGGACTGGATGGAGCTTGAATTGATAGATGGGACCAAGACCCTACTGCTGTTTGACAGGTGAAGGTGGTACTTCAGCAAGCCTTGATTGACAGGACTAACAGGAGCCCATATTGACAAGAGTTACATTGGTGTACTAGAGGTTGTGACAGGCCCCCTCACCTTCCAGGCCCCTAGGCTTCTCAGCCTAATAGTTAATCCGCCGCTGGCTGAGATTATTGATTTCCACAACTACAGCCATCTCGTTTTGAACGAATTATTGCTCCAGCCACTGGGAATGTCTCAATTCCCATTGATTTTAATTTTACCAGGGACTCTTGATAGCAATCTCAGTCAGGTGTTAACATGAAGTCAGAATCAGTAAGTCTCGCTTCAATTCTTAATCCAATATTCCAGAGTAGCAGGTAAAATAATGAAGTAGTTAGTCTTGTGTGTAATTTAAGAGAACTGGGATTTCCAAAGTAAACATGCCAAAAGTATTTTTTCAATTGCCGTCTGATTTATCCCTCTACCTGACCACACTATTATCTTTACACATTAAAATGGATAATCAAGGTCTCAGAATCTCCCCATCATATAAAAATGAAAAGCAAGCTATGCAAATCCTCAGACAGGCATCTTAAACTTTGCAACTCTACTCCACCCAACATGGCAAGTATTTCACAAACGCAAGATTTGGTTATTACTCATGATGGTTTGGCTAGTTAGTCCAACAGTTTGTTAACATCAGTATGTCAGCTACAAAATACATTTGCATTTCTACAACAGATTGCAGACCCTAAGCAGCGTTACTGACAACAAGATTCGTTTTTTGAAAGGCTATGTAGGAAATGTGATTCCAATTTTCCCACCGTGTTCCAAGGAACCCCAATATGATAATGATCCAGTAGCAGGCTTTAGTTGGTTGAGAGAGAACATGGGCATGTGACATTCGGGAGATAGTCCCAGCTTTTTTGGAATAATGTTGCGGTATTGTTATATCTACGTGAGAGGAAGAGACATTGCTTTGCTTAGATGCGCTTTAAAAAAGAGTAAGTCCTGTATTTGAAGGGGCAGGACTGAGAGATTGCTGCACTGTTGGTGATGCGGTAATGAGGGATCACTGCACTGTTGGTGATGCGTTAACGAGGGATCATTGCACTGATGGAGGGAGGGAATGATCTTGATTAAAAACTGTTATGAATGAATCCTGCACTCTCAGAGGTGCACTGCTGACCTGAGCCTTGATACCCTTGGGTCAAGCATGAAGGTTCCAATACACTCCATAAACAAACCTGCATTAATATCTTTTACATGACCTTAGCACATCCTAACATGCTGCCCCGGAAATGGTTTACTTTTATTATTACTTTTGATCTTTTTGTAGAGAACAAGGCCCCTCATATTGCTCTGTGACATTCTGACTTTCCCAATAAGAATTGGCCAGGCTTCTGTCGAACGTTCTGTCAAGTCTGGAATAGTGACTTTTAATATCCATATAAAATTGAGCAGTTGGCGACACAATTTGATTATTAGCTGCTCTCTTCATCAAAAATAAATTATTTGGTTAATTATCATAACACATCTTACAGGTTGCACTGACAAATACTGCACCTCAAAGACAACAAGGCCCTTTTACTCTTCTAACTGTCTAAACACCGGAGGTGAAAGTTCTGCCTTTAACGAACTACCACTCCCTTTTCAAAGAACCAGCAAAACAGGATGTACTTTCACTGGTCCCAGCAGGGTAATCTCTTGCTTTTTTTCCCCAAGTTAAAATCAACAATAAAGTCTATAATAATAATATTTCAATACTTCCAAGAAGTTATTTTTCACGCTAATTGAAATGCATTGTTCTTAATAGGAAATTGGATTAAATGAAACATTCCTTTTTTGGGGGGGAGTTTTTTTGGATCTGCAGAGCAAAAAAAATAGACAAGACAGCTGGCTCTAGGGCTGTTATGAAGATTTTTCAGTAGGAAGCATGAGTCACTGGTTTTCATCTCTAGTAAGTTTGGCCTGAAAAGATGGCTTATTTTTCTCAGCCATTTCAGAAGGTAATTCAGAATCGTGTTTGGGACAATGTTAGGAAGTCAGGTTTTCTTCTCTTAAAGACAATTGAACCAGATCAATTTTTCATCAATCCACAATATTTCATAGTCAATCTACCTGGTACAAATTCCCTTCTTTGCCTTGGTGAGATTTAAATTCATATACATGAGATTATTAGTTCAAAAGGTAGCTTTTTTAGTTCACAGTCAGATCAGCCATGATCTTATAGAATGACGGAGCAAGGCTGATGGGCAAAATGTGCCTACTATAGCTCTCATTTCTTATGACCACTGGAAACTTGTATATAAATCTCAGTTTCACTCCTTCCACTCCCTTATGCTGTAGTCAGGAGGTTTACAGAGTACCTATCACCGTTAAAACCTCAGAAACAATCAACTTTGGCTGCCAGTCTCCCAAGAAGCCAGCTGGCACTCATATTAGTGTGAAAATAACAAGATATACATCAAGAATGTTGCTATCATCTTTGATTCGTTCCAGCATTTATGATACCAAATGATATTACATCATGCCAAGACACAGTCTGGATCGATGATACTCTCAGCAAAGGTCTGTAAAGAATTAAAAAAATTTATATCCATTTGAAATATTGCTGGTGATCAGTCACAGAATCTGTGGCAAGTGGTTGAATAGAGAATTAGCTTTCATGCTGTAGATTTTGGAAATTATTTGTTTTAATGTCTCATCTTTTACTAAGATGAAACCAGGGGCACAAACTTAAAACTGATCAGGGATATATAATGGACAAGGCAGAAACAGTGGACAAATAACAACTATTTTCTTATTAATTACAGTCATTTGCAAAATTCAACATGTACTGGCGTATTTAATTCTAGAGGGAAAGTAGCTTAATCCATATAAAAACCATTTTACACTTTATTCATGCTTTGGTAGTTTGTTTTGATGTCAGCATGTATGTTTTGGTGTTCTGCACCCAACTGCACCCATTCAGATTTGTGACGGACAGGAGGAACAAGATGGAAGTGGCCCATGGGTGTGGTGGGATGTCATCAATTAATGTGAGAGGCTGAGAGAAAGGCTGGTGACACCTGGAGTGGGATGGGACCAACCCTCCAGTACACTGCAACATGAGGCATCCTATTGTGGAATCTGCAGTTTCCATAGCATGCACATTAAGCCCCTAACAAGAAAGACCCAGATTTCTCCTTCATTGCATTGTTGGGATGGTTCCTAAATCCTTTGTATGCAGGCATTCCATTCCAAACACTAACACTTTAGTAAGTCAATGTTTTAATCTAACATATCACTTTAACTGCATGAGGAAGACTAGTGGGTGTGGTTATTGAATGGAAATGCATAGATTGAAGCAAGCTGGGGAATTGGATGATTTATTGATTGACAGCAGAACAAGTCCCCAGAAAATAAAGTGTTTTTACACTGAATGCAGCCATCTTAGAGACACTTTGCAGTGTAGCCTCAAACTGAAATTGGTTTTGTCAGAAGAGGTAACTTTCAAGAAATGTATGAAAGATAAAAGTCCACTTGTGAACTACATAGGCAAAGGAAAATCTTGACTGTAGAAGTAAGATGCCAATAATAGAGGTTCAATTCAGAGATCATCAAGCAGTTAGAATTAGAAGATGCAGAAATATCCCTCTCCCTCTCTTTTCCCCTCCCCATCCCCTTCTCCCTCGCTTCCTCCCTCTCCCCTTCTCCCTCTCCTCTCCCCTACCCCCTCCCCTTCCCCTAACCCCTTCCTCCCTGTATCCCCTCTCATAAGGATCTCGAAAAGCATGAACTCTATTTAAACCATCAACAACAAAGTATTTACTCTGGTCTTCCCCTCTCAGTCTCCCACAATATAATAGACAGGGAGAGGATATTTCATTGTGTGGAGAAAATCTATAACAAAGGGAACCTGTTTAAAATTTTGGGTTGTCCACTTGCAGAATGGAGTGGTTTTTTTGCTCTTCGATCACTGGAAATTTTTGAAACTTTGAAGGGCAGTGGAAGCAGGAGTCAGTAGATTCTTGATAATGCAAGAGGTGAAAAGTTATCCTAAGTCGATAGGAATACAGAGTTCAAGTTTCAGTCGGATTTTCCATGATCCTATTAAGAGACATAACAATAGATGAAATTTTAATCCTTAAAGATTCCAGAATATTCCCGACAGGTTGCATCTCATTTTCACAGTGTGGATACTTTTGCCTAAGCCATCAGGCAGCCTATAATATCTGGTGTAATTTTATACACTTCTGATTTGCTTCAGTGAAAGTGCAGACAGACTGGTTGCTTTTGCATCTTTATACTCCTGCTGAATAAATGAAATGGATGGTGTGAATAATTAAAGAACTCAGCTTATGTTCGTACTCTGGAATAATGAAGTGAACTCCTGGCCTTTTAAGTTGCACTCTTGATTTCATACTGAGTATCTTGAAAGCGAAGATCATTCTCTGGGCCTCCTGTTGTTGAGAAGCTGTCACACTGAAATTTTCATTAAATTCTGGATCATGTGTATCAAGGAACAACTTGGTTTTTGCCTTTGTTTCCCCATTGCCTTGCCTGCATCTGCATCTGATCATTATTTAGCATCGTCCCGGGCGGGGTTCATTGTCTGACCTTTCACCTCCAGATTAGCTACCTGAGCTCTCTCACCAAGAGTGATTGACCATCCAACATTACCATACCAGCAGCGACTAGCCCTCCTATGTTCCCCACTGCAAAGTTGATTGGATGGTTCTTGTTATTTAAGCAAACTTTCTTGCCTGAAATTTCCAGAATTAAAAAACAGTAGAGCTAAAAGAAAAGAAAATAATTTATCTTCTGGGCTTTTTTGCCACTGTTTCCCAGAATTTGATTTTCATTTACTTGGGAGTGGAGTAATTGTCCCTTATCAGGACTCAAGGAGCATTCCGATCTGAGAGATACATTTCTGCAACTGTTAAGAATCAGTGAGTTCATATGGCGAAACACAAAAATTTGCAGGTCCTGTGATTGTAGTAAAAACACACATAAATACTGGAGGAACTCAGCCAGCCTCGCGTCTATAGAAGGTGAAGACATATCACGGATGTTTTGGGCCTGAGCCCTTCTTCAAGGTATAAGCAAAAAAGGGGAAGGAGTCTGAATAAAGACTGAAGAATGGCAGGGCGAGGAGTCCCGAGCCAACAGTCAAAAGGAGTTAATTGAACATGATAAGGGAAAAGGTGAGAATTGATTTTGGCTCTGTGAAAGAAGACAGAAGAAAAAGGGAAAAGAACAAGAGAGAGAGAGAGAGAGAGCTAGGGGAAAGGCAAAGGGAAAAGAAGGGGGTTATTTCACGGAAACTGGAGAAGTTGAAGTTGAGTAAGATGGCAGTGCAACTGCAGCTCACAGCAGCCACTCCAGACATGGGTGTTACATCTACCCAAGTAGGTACCATGAAGGAACATTGAAATGGATCAAGGACAGAGTCTGGAATGATGGAGAACAGGAAAGGCAATGCTGGAGAAAATCACAAAGGAAGCAGACCTCTTGAAAGTCATCAAGGTCCAACCCGAGTGGCTGATGCTGGTGGCGGAGAGCTTGTTGCGGCCTGGTGGTCATGGATGAAACCTCTGCGGTGGGGACAGCAGCGTGGTGAGCGGAGTTGATGGTGGAGGCTGGAGTCGGCAGTACCTCAAGGCTGAAGTCAGCAGGGCAGCGGTTGGCAGCCTCAAGGTGGGATGTGGCTGCGGGGGCTATCTACGTCGCTGGTGGTGGTACTGGTGTCGGGCTAGAAGAACAACGAAGAGTCGAGGAGGTAGCCCGAAGGTCTGGAGCAGTGGGCTGCGTGCTGGCACATGGTCAGTGGTCGGTGCTGGGGCCAAGGCTCTGAGGAACTGTTGACTGAGGGATCAGTAGTACCACTCTTATGCTGATATGGATATGCTATCCTGTCTTACTGAGCCCATGGACTAGTCTCAGTCTATAAACATGTACCATTCACTATTATTTTCTTGTATTTCATTGAAGTTGTGAATTTTAAAGTCTAATGTAATGTTATATTGTTAATTTGTAAGGGCTAAAATTGCAATTGGGAGACTGGGACAAGATGGTGGCCATAGTTCGTGATGGCTGCGCATCAGTTGTTTGCAGTGGCCCCTTGCTACGGTACCATTCTTGCCTGCTCCTATGTTTGGTCTTGTGTTATTAAGTAACAGCTTGTCCCGGAGAAACACAATCTTGTTTTTATGGCTGCTTTACAGTTTTAAAAATTTCAAATAAACTCTGGCTGACTGACTGACTAACTAATGCCATCAGGTTGGAGGGTGCCCAGACAAATAATGAGGTGCTGCCCCTTCAATTTGCAGGTGGTCTCAATCTGGCAGTGCAAGAGACCATGGACAGACATGTCAACAGGGGAATGGGATGGGGAATTGAAAAGGGTGGTCACTGGGAGATTCGCGCTATTGCAGAGGACAGAGCTCGAGATGCTCAACAAAGCAATCCCCCAGTCTATATCCAGTCTCTCCAATGTAGAGGAGACCACAGCGGGAACACTGGATACAGTAGATCATCCCTGCAGATTCACAAGTGAAATGTTGCTTCAATTGGAAAGACTGTTTGAGGCCCTTTTGACTGTTGGTCTGGACTCCTCCCCCTGCCACTCTTCAGTCTTTATTCAGATGCCTTCCTGTTTTTTTCTTATAACTTGAAGAAGGGCTGTGGCCCAAAACATCGGTAATATATTTTTACCTCCGATGAATGCTTCCATATGTCTCCATCACTCTCCAGCATCTTCTCATTTACTGATAAATGCCATTTTTTCCCCAGTTTTCTCTAACCATTTTGCTTTCTTTAAGAATCAACCACTGTTCAGCTTTCCCAGGCTGAGTTCTTCTACCATTTCTGTGTGTAGCACTCTCTCACATGTTATTTAATGTAAAAATTTAGATGGGGATGTTCTCTCACTTTCTTGCAAAGCATTTCATGCCTAAATTCTCTGGTAACTGCCAGGTATCTCAATGGGAGTTAATGACTCCTTCTTAATATGAATGGTTATAAGCAATATATTGTGGCAAACTGTGCCATTCCATTATCAAACCGGAACCGGCATCCGTAGTTGCAGACTCCCATAGGATCAGGGGTTCCCGGTGGCCGGGAGGCACAAAGAACTCTGGGAGGCGCTTGACTCCAGAGGTCAGGTAATTGTGATAGGGCACCAACTGTAATTATTTAAACTGCTGCAAAGATTCCATTAAACTGTTGGTTCAGCTCACAGACAACTTCTGCTGTGCTTTATTCACTGCAGCGCTCGCTACAATATAATGTATAGCAGTTAATGCAAATACCAGTGACCTGGGTTCAAATCTGCTGCTGTCAGCAAGCAGTTTGTCCCTTCTCTCCATGACTTGTGTGGGATTTCTGTGTTGCCTTCCACCCTCCAAAACATTCAAGGTTGTAGGTTAATGGATATGATCAACAGCATGGGATTCATGAGCCAGTTGAGGCTTCTACCATGTTGAATCATTAGATTCCTTGAAGTTGTTAATTAGAACTGTTAGCCTGTTTCAGGTCTTGCTCTGGATCTCTTCCTAACTGGTGAGACCACACCTGGAGTATTGTGTCCAGTTCTGGTCTCCTAATTTGAGGAAGGACCTTCTCGCTATTGAGCGACTGAAGTATAGATTCACAAGGTTAGTTCCCGGGATGGCGGGATTGACGTATGCCAAAAGGTTGGATAAAGTGGGTTTGTATACATTGGAATTGAGAAGGATGAAAGGAGATATGATTATTAAGGGATTGGACATGATAGAAACTGATTACGTTCTTCATGTTGGGGGAGACTAAGACTATAGGCCATAGTTTAAGAATATAGGGAAGGCTCTTTAGGATAGAGATGAGAATTTTTTTTTACCCAGAGAGTTGTTGGTCTGTGGAATGCTTTGCCACAGAGGGTGGTAGAGGGTGGATAAGTTCAAGAGGGAGTTAGGTAAGGTTCTTGTGGTCAGGGGAAACAGATCCTTCTATTCAACATCCATGCAAACCAGGATTCCCAACCTATCTAGTCCCTTTTAGCTGTGTTTGGCCTATATCTCTCTTAAACCTTTCCCATTCATGCACCTATCTAAATGCCTTTTATATATTGCAATTGTACCTGCCTTGATGGTTTCCTCTGGCAGTTTGTTTCACATACCCACAACCTACAACCCCTAGGCCTCCCCATATATGGGGAGAAGGCAGGGAGAGGGTACTGATAGTGGAAGATCAACCATGATCTAAATGCTGGCTTGATGGGCCAAATGGACTACTCCAACACCTATTGTCTAATGGAATCTATGCAAGTACTGTTCAACTTTACCAGGCTATCTGATTCTTAAAGGAGGCAAAATGGTTAGAGAAAATTGGGGGAAAAACCAGCATTTAGCAGTAAATGGCAAGTCGCTGGACAGTTTTGGGGACACATGGAAGTCCAAGTAAATTTGAAGTGGGGTGGCGATTAGTAGGTTGTGCTTTGCCCTGGAGGGTGCTGCAGAACAGGGAGGCCTAGGGGTTATAGGTTGTGGGTATGTGAAACAAACTGCCAGAGGAAACCATCAAGGCAGGTACAATTGCAATGTATAAAAGGCATTTAGATAGGTGCATGAATGGGAAAGGTTTAAGAGAGATATAGGCCAAACACAGCTAAAAGGAACTAGATAGGTTGGGGATCCTGCTTTGCAAGGATGTTGAATAGAAGGATCTGTTTCTGTGCTAAAGAACTCTATGACACTCTGACCCTAAGGCACCCAGGACTCCAGTGAGAGCAATAAAGTAAATACAGAACATATAAAACCTAATGGTTTGAAAATTATCCTGGATTTGTACTGGAAAAAAAACTAGAGAGCTTGAGGTGAATCCACAGATACTCTGGTACTGGGGAAAAAAACCAGAGAGCTTGAGGTGAATCCACAGATACTCTGTTTTGCTTCTCTTTCTTTGACTGTAAGAGGCATCAGCATGTTCTATTGGTAGTGAATCTGTTGCCATTTGGCACACTAAGGCAAATTTCTATGGTCTGTTTTATTGCATGACAATAAAGGAATCTTGAATCTTAAATTTCAGTAACAGAGTACAATGCGGAGTCACTCGCATATTGCACCATTAATCCCACTGAATGACGATAGATTTCTAAAAGTTTTGAAAATTTTCTTAATATTCCAAAATAGGCCTACCCTGATATTTGTAGTGCTGGGGGAATTTTTTCATGGTCATAATAAGAGTAGTATAATCTCAAAAGGGGCACACGGCAGGAAAAGGATAACAAATTTCACTGGTGAGTAATTTAGGTAAATTGGAAAACCCAGAGATCATTATGCCAAAAATGATACCGGAACCAACTTTTACAAAGTGGGTAAAATGGTGGAGCAAAAAGATGTTGAGAATTGGGGGTGAGTTCAATTACAAATTTAAAAACTGAGATTATTGCTTCCCACAATCAGTGATCATTTTTCTCATAGTTCTTGCTTTGAATTTCTATTGTCTCTGATGGGGCATTGGCCTCAGTCAACTGTTTCTTCAAATCAGCCTCTCTGCAGCCTTTGACATGGTGAACAAACCATCCTTTCCCAATGCTCCTCCTCTGTCATCCATCAGTGTGGCTGGGATTGGAACTGATTCATTTCCTATCTTTCCATTTATCCTACCAATGAGAATCCCTGAAGAAGCGGATGACTCTGTAATATCTGTCTCTGAGGACAATAACAGAACATTCTTCAAGAGGGCCAACTAGCTGGAGTGTTCACAGACATTTTCAATCTCTCAGTGCTGCAATCAAAAGTTCCCACTTGCTTCAAAGGGGCATCAATCATTGCAGTGCCCAAGAAGAAGAGCAGAGTGAGCTGCCTCAATGACTATCACCCAGTAGCACTCACATCAAATTCCTGGGTCCCGAAAACTCTGAGGACCTGTCCTGGAGCCTCCATATCGTGAAGAAGGCTCGCCAGCAGCTATACTTTGTGAGGTGTTTGAGGAGATTTAATATGTCACTGAAGACTCTCAAAAACTTAGACAGGTGTAGCATGGAGAGCATTCTGGCTGGTTGCATCACTGTCTGATATGGAGGTGCCAGCACTCAGGATAAGAAAAATCTCCAGAGGGTTGTTATCTCGGCCTGTGATATCATGTGCACCAGACTTCATTCCATCAATGACACCTACAAGAAGCGATGCCTTAAGAAAGCAGCTTCCATCTTCAAGGACCCCGTAATGAATTTGTGTTAACCTTTAATTTAATGTTAAACTAGATTTATTTTATAAAAATGTCTTAGTAATGTACATTAGAGAGTTAAAATATTGAATCTGTATTCTTAGTAAGTTAGTTGTGGGTTGGTACAGGGTCACACACAGGTCACAAGACATTTATAGATAACCATTGTTTTCAGAAAAGAGCATTCATTCTTGGAGCCAATGTGGCTTGTATAGACAGAGCTAATTAATTATTCAAGAACTGCTGAAGGAAACCATCTGCTTCTAATCAAAGCCACTTAAGCCTCTTGAACAGAGATGAGGTCAAAAATTGTTATGGATATGGTATGGTTTTGAAAAAGGAATAGAATTTAGGTAGAAATAAAACTGATGGTCATGTGGTTTCTAAGAATTGGGACTCACCTCGGTAATGATGTAAAGGTCACATTATTTGTGAAATATATTACAAAATTCAGACATTTTGATATTATTTTTTGGAAGAGTTTAGTTTGGAGAGTACAGAAATCAAGACTTCTGTGACACAGGGGTTGAAACCTTGTGAAAGACAGGTTTTGAGTTACAGTAACCAGAATAGGTGCTGTTGTTGTGTATTACCTCCGGGAAAAGAGGAACATGGATTCAATGGCTTTTGAAATAAGAAAGACCATTTTGCTGTGTCTTTGGAAAAGAGGACAGATTTCTACTGGGTCTATTTTTGTGTGGCCACTTTGTTCATCCCTTGTCTGGTTTGTGACTTCATTGTGGAAGAAGATAATTGTTTAACCTTGTCTGAGTTTCAGAATTCATCATATAAGAAAATAGCCACATTGTAAGTAAAAAAGGCCTGAAGATATGATGTTTAAAAGCACGTTATAATTATATCTGTGAGGCCGAGAATATTCTCCCAGAATCACAGTGCGGCTTTCACGCAAACAGAGGAACTACTGACATGGTCTTTGCCCTCAGATAGCTCCAAGAAAAGTGCAGAGAACAAAACAAAGGACTCTACATCACCTTTGTTGAGCTCACCAAAGCCTTCGGCACCGTGAGCAGAAAAGGACTTTGGCAAATACTAGAGTGCCTCGGATGCCCCCCAAACTTCCTCAACATGGTTATCCAACTGCACGAAAACCAACAAGGTCAGGTCAGATACAGCAATGAGCTCTCTGAACCCTTCTCCATTAACAATGGCGTGAAGCAAGGCTGCGTTCTCGCACCAACCCTCTTTTCAATCTTCTTCAGCATGATGCTGAACCAAGTCATGAAAGACCTCAACAATGAAGACGCTGTTTACATCCGGTACCGCACGGATGGCAGTCTCTTCAATCTGAGGCGCCTGCAAGCTCACACCAAGACACAAGAGCAACTTGTCCGTGAACTACTCTTTGCAGATGATGCCGCTTTAGTTGCCCATTCAGAGCCAGCTCTTCAGCGCTTGACATCCTGTTTTGCGGAAACTGCCAAAATGTTTGGCCTGGAAGTCAGCTTGAAGAAAACTGAGGTCCTCCATCAGCCAGCTCCCCACCATGACTACCAGCCCCCCCACATCTCCATCGGGCACACAAAACTCAAAACGGTCAACCAGTTTACCTATCTCGGCTGCACCATTTCATCAGATGCAAGGATCGACAACGAGATAGACAATAGACTCGCCAAGGCAAATAGTGCCTTTGGAAGACTACAGAAAAAAGAGTCTGGAAAAACAACCAACTGAAAAACCTCACAAAGATTAGCGTATACAGAGCCGTTGTCATACCCACACTCCTGTTCATCTCCGAATCATGGGTCCTCAACATTCATTGGAGTGACTTCATCCCTAACATCGAAGTACTCGAGATGGCAGAGGCCGACAGCATCGAATCCACGCTGCTGAAGATCCAACTGCGCTGGGCAGGTCACGTTTCCAGAATGGAGGTCCATCGCCTTCCCAAGATCGTGTTCTATGGAGAGCTCTCCACTGGCCACCGTGACAGAGGTGCACCAAAGAAGAGGTACAAGGACTGCCTAAAGAAATCTCTTGGTGCCTGCCCCATTGACCACCGCCAGTGGGCTGATCTCGCCTCAAACCGTGCATCTTGGCACCTCACAGTTCGGCGGGCAGCAACCTCCTTTGAAGAAGACCGCAGAGCCCACCTCACTGACAAAAGACAAAGGAGGAAAAACCCAACACCCAACCCCAACCAACCAATTTTCCCTTGCAACCGCTGCAACCGTGTCTGCCTGTCCCGCATCGGACTTGTCAGCCACCAACGAGCCGGCAGCTGACATGGACATTACCCCTCCATAAATCTTCGTCCGCGAAGCCAAGCCAAAGAAGAAAGAAAATTATATCTGAACTGAGAATTTAAGACCTTCAAGTGAGACTAAAATGATGCTGAACTTCTAAAGATTGACTTTTCGGAGTGGGTGTTTAATTATACACACACACACACACACACACACACACACACACACACACACACACACACACACACACACACACACACACACACACACACACTTAGATTTGCACATAGTGGGGATTAAGTTTAGTGTTAAGCAAGATTAGAGATAAGTAAGAAATGTTATGTTATTAATAGTTTAATTTAAAAAAAACAATTACTTTGAATTTACCATTGTCTGGTGAATTTTCCATTGTTATTCCTGGGTTAGTACTAACAAAGTCCCTTTAGTCCCAAAAATAGTTGAAGGGGTTGGTATAACAACCCCCACCACCCAAGCCATGCCCTCTTCACTCTGCTACCTTCAGGAGAAATGTACAGGAAGCACTCAATGACGCAAGGCAATTTCTTCCCTGATGCCATCAGATTCCTGAATGATGAACCAAAGACACTGCCTTAGTTTGACTTTACGTGCATTTTTTTTTTGTAAGGTGGTTTGTCTGAATGTTTGCACTGAGATGCTGCCCCAAAGCAACAAATTTCATGATGTTCATAACTATACATTCTGATTCTGATCTACTGTGATGAAATGCTATGAGTGATTGGTCATGGACAGAATTAAATCATATCTAAGTAAAGATCTGGACCCACTGTAATTCGCCAACCATCACAGCAGAGACAATCCACTCAGCCCTGGATCACCTAGACCACAGCAACACACATCAGGTGACTTCATCAACTACATCTAATCTTTCAACACTATCCTAGCCTTAGTACTGGTCAACAAGCTTCAAAACCTTGGCCTCTGCACTTCCCTCTGCAACTGGATCTTTGACTTCCTCATCAGAAGATCAAAGTCAGTATGAATCAGAAACAATGTTCCTTTCTCACTGACAATCAACACAGGTGCACCTCAAGGATGTGTGCTTAGCTCATTGCTCTACTCACTATATACCCATGACTGTGAGGCTAGACACAATTCAAATGCTATCTACAAATTTTCCAATGACACCATGGTCATTGGCAGAATATCAGACAGCAAGGAAGTGTAGACTGAGATAGATCAGCTGGATGAGCACTCAATGTTAATGAAACTAAGGAACTGATTGTGGACTTCAGGAGGGGGAACTCAGGAGAACACAAACCAGTCGTCATCAAAGGGCTACCAATAGAAAGGGTTAAGAACTTCAAATTCCTGGGTGTCAACATCTCTGAAAATCTATCCTGGGATGTCCATGTCGATGCATCCACGAAGAAGGCTCGTCGGCAGCTATACTTTGTGAGGAGTTTGAGGAGATTTGGCAGGTCACTAAAACCTCTTGCAAATTTCTACAGTGGAGAGCATTCTGACTGGTTGTATCATTGTCTGAACTCAGACAGCACCATCATGGGCATCAGTCTTCACTCCACCGAGGACATCTACAAGAGGCGGTATCTTAAGAAAACAGCCTCACCACTCAGGCCATGCCCTCTTAATACAGCTACCATCAGGAAGGAGGTACAGGAGCCTGAAGATGAACATCCAGCAGTAAAAAACCAGCTTCTACTCCTTAGCCATCATATTTCTGAATGGAAAATAAACCCAGACACTTCCTCACTTTCTCTTTTATTCTCACTAATTTATTTATTTTTAACAATCTAATTTTTCTGAAATATTTGTACCTGTAAGGCTGCCACAAATGTTCATTGACATGTTAATGACAATAAATTTTGATTCTGATTCGGATTCCAGATGTTGCCTGAGAAAATTCAGCAGTATATTTTCTTCCTGTTCTCTTCCCTTTGGAATCCTTTCTTGATCTTTTCTTGTCTCCCTCTTATTTTTCTGCCTGTGAGGGAAGTTATTTGCACTGGCTGGTAAGACTAGAACTTAACCTCAGTATTCGAGAAAGTAGATTAAGATGAGACAGAAGACAAAAATGAGGACGATTTACTTTTAACAGGAAATAGTGAATCGGTGGAATTATCTGCCCAACAAGTCAATCAAGGATGCCTCATTAAATGCATTTAGGACTGAGATGTTTGAATAAAGGGTTATGGGGAACAGGTGGGTAAGTGGATTGAATGTAGTCAGGTCAGCTGTGGAGAGTAGGCTCAATAGGTCAGATGGCCTATTCTTGCTCCTCATGCTCCCCTTCTCATGTTCTCCCCTTTGTGATATCACGAGAGCCTCTGATAGCTCAGTGGTTAGCGCTGGACATGTAAACCAGGGGCTGTCAGTTCGTTCCTCGCTGGGGCCAATTTCTGTGAGGGGCGCTGAACAAAGTGGTGACCCTCTCTTCCTTATGGAAGACAAAGTTAAAGAATTAATGTATGTTACATTCTAAATGTAGTATTACATGACAATAATGGAAGCTTTACCTAAAAGCACACAGAGGCATGTTTGGACTAACTACACCTGCCTCCTGTCTCTTGGTTGTCATATTGTGCAACATCCAATACAGAACAAGAAGAAACTTCCTCCAACTGCCGGTATACATTTTAAATTTAAATCTTTATTTTAAATGATAGAAGGCACAGCCCATGAAACTGGTGCATCCAATTAACCTGTACATTTTGAAGGGTGGAAGGAAACCAGAGCACCCAAGGAAAATCTATGCAGATCACGGGGAGATTGTACAAACTCATTACAGACAGTGCCGGATTTGAACCAAGGTTACGGCCACTCTAGAAGCATTGTGCTATCCACTGTGCAAACTGTGGCGCCCAATAATGGGAAAACTGAAGCCATTTCTTTTATCCTTCGCCCTGGAAAATTACTAATTTTGAAGAAGGTCATTGGCAACCTATTTGATTCTGAGCTGGGCATCAGGCCATGCACCCATCCACCGCTATGGCTACTATATTCATTTCCAGCACTTTTCAATTTTAAACTTAAATATGCTTGTTTTCAAAATCGCCCCTGATTTTGGTAATCTCAACCAACACTACAGGTTTTCAACATTCTGTATTCCTTCAGTTTCAACCTTCCAGCCTTTGCTACGACCTTTACCTGTCTGGGCAGCTGGATTTGAAATGCTTTCCTGAAGCCTTTCTACCTCTCTGTCCTCCATCAGTATAACCCTATAGAGCTGATCTCTTTAACCATACATTTTAACCTGTCATTTTATCTTCTTTTGTGACCCAACATTATTTCCATATCAATCCGATAAGGCACCTTGTGTGGTGGACAAAAGCCATTCTTGGTGACAGTATTTCCAAGTCAGGGTTGGTCTTGATTGTTCAGGGCAGCTTCATATTTGGAAGGTGTATCAAACAGGAGTAAATCCCCTGGTGCTTCACAAAGGACTAATACTGATTCTGTTGTCACTCAATATTTCTATCAAGAGTCCTTTTATCTAAACTAAGTGAAAGAATTCAGGGTTTTTTTTACATTCTCATTTTTTTTCAACCAGCGCTGGTAATGCTTAAGTTAAGGAATGAACATACCAATTAAGGTTGAAACCCGGCAAGTCCCATGCATAGGAGTTATAAATAGCAAAGGAGAAGCTCTCTGTCATTGACAGAGTTAATAATTTATTGACAGGCAGTGTTATGTATAATACAGTTTTACATCTATAATATGGTATAAATGTGATGAACTAACAAGAACATTTGCTCAAAACCTTTTATTACAGACTAGGAGCCCTTGTGATGAGAGGTAGAGAGCTCAGACATATTCCTTCAGCGGGTATTCAGTTGTAACATTCTGAATCAGCAGTGGAGGTTGATTTGCTGTGTAACTGTGCCGGGTGCCTTGTCTGTCATTGTCCGTTGGGAAAGAGCAACAGAGGAAGGTTCCTCCAATACTGAGAAAACAGCTGGCTGACCATCCCACGTAAAGGGCATCTCCCAGCTCCCACTTCAAATTCTCTGGCAGTAGTGGGTTGTAGAAATCTGTGACGATGTTGTGAGCCACCCATGATACAGGTATCAGAACACACAGCCCAGCCAGGATGAAGAAGGAGCCGCCAAATGTGACCATGTAACCCTTTGATCTACGGTCGTCTCCAGCACAATATGTGCACTTCATTCCCACTGTGGCCACCATGATAGCTAGAAGTCCAAAGGAAACGGCCAGACACATGAAAGCTCTTGCCAGCTGCATGTCCCCAGGCAGGTCAAGCACAGAGTCATAGGTATCACACACCAACCTGCCTGATGTCTGTTGGTAGACACAGGTCATCCAAATCCCTTCCCATGTGATTTCTGTGTTGAGTATGCTGCTCCCAATGAATGGCGTGATCTTCCACTGTGGCATTCCCGTAACTGCACAGGCACACATCCATCCCATTATACCAATGAGGAAGCCAAGAAATTCCACGGCAGTGCTTCCCATTTCCTTCACAATTCTTCCTGTGTCTCTCACGAGCAGTCTGCTTCTTTACTTCACTCGCATTTCTGTCTGCTGCTATCACTGAGTCATTCTCTATCTCTACCTCTTTTGGTTTATCTGATTTTCTCTCTAATTTTGTCTCCGTCCCTCTTTTTTGTTGACACGTCTCACTCTGCCTTTTGGTCTTCTTTTTCCTGACCGACTGTCTCTATGTTTGTTTTACTGCTCACTCGGTCTTGCTTGTTCTCTAACTGTACTACCTTCTGTTTCTCCTCTGTTGGATTTCAGATAATTCTATCCGATCCAAAGATTTTTAACTAGGTATTGTGGCCTGGGTCACGTCTGTGCTTTCCTGATAAGACCATTGACAGGCAGTAGTGGTATCTGAAGCAAAATTTTAAAAGCGGTATGACTTGCTGCGATGTGACCTGTGAGTGTGGAGGTAAGGTAAATGATGCAGCCAACAGCTTATAGAGCTGTACCTGTCTCAGATGTCAAAGGATGGATTTCTGTTGACGGGGTGGAGTGAGAGAGAACAAAGAAATAGGTAAGTAATGACATTGGCAAAGCTATGAAAGTTCTTATTATTAGGCTGTTAAGGGCAGATGCTATTATGTGACAATGTTGCTAGATGAAATCTCCCTGTTTATCTGTTGAATTGAGCATTTATAAAACATTATTTTCACAGTCACTCAAATTATTCACTTCGCACAGCATTAGGCTTTACTGACAAATGTACTGTTTTTTTATAAGTCAGGCTAAATAAATCTGTAGAGCAATGTTTGAAAGAATTTTCCAATTTGGTTCATTTACTTCCATTTCTTTTAATATTCGAGAATTTATCATGAAATTTAACCTGCCCTTAGCAGCCAATGTCTTGCAGGTGCCACCAGAAGGAGTCAATGATGCACCACCCTATGGGAATGGTTGGTGACTGTGGTCCAGGCCAGGTTCCCTATCCTCCTAGAATGGGGCCAACACGGCCGGCTGCAGTGGCACACCATTGGCATGGGGACGTGGGTTGGTAGGCAGTGGGTCCTGATCAAGGTTATCAACGGGGGTGCCCATGAGCACCAGTTCCCTGGGAGCACGAAGGTGACTGGTGTCTTGGTGGACTATTTGGTCACCACCGCATGCCCCGACCTTAGAGGGGTGGTTTTTCCCCTCATGGGACTGGCAACTGGGATGCTGATCTGGGAAGCCATTGCCCTCCTGGAGGGATCAGTGTACATGGAGCAGAGAGCTCCTGCTCAAGCTTTCAGGGTTGAGGGGAAATTTGGCAACGTCATGCTGCCGGTGTCTCACAGAGACATGTGTGCTCTCTGGAGCGAGCATTGCAGGGGGTGGAGCCTCCCATGCACTGCCCATTCTGACCTGTCAAGCATCGGCTCTGGTGCTACCCCACCTGAGGTGGGACCTGACTAATCTATCTTTTGAGCTCTCCCAACCCCCCCACCACAGGAAAAGACTACCCTTCAAGCTGTTCCTCTTCTCAATGTGAGGGTCTATGAAACATTCATCTCCACAGACTGATTTCAGCTTGCACCTTTCCAGCACCCAGCAAAAAACAGCTTTTGTCATCTATTATGCTAAGAACTCTGCATGATGGGCAAGAGCTGTTACCATGGAAACCTAAACCTCAGCATTGGATTTGATGGCATCTATTGTTAGTCACATTACAGATGCAGACTTTTGAATGGACCTTTGTGTTGTGTTTCTCCTTTTTAATCATCCTGAGCGGTAGTAATGATGTCTTTAAGCACACTCAGGAAATTGAAGTTACAATTTATAAGTAGTGTCACAGATTCAAAGTTACAGTTTATAACTAGAGTGTATGAAGTGGGTGCTTTGAGAGCTTTTATTTAAAATGACAAATTGGCTAACTTTCAGTCCTGACTCCTTCTAGCTATCATTACAGGGTTCAACACAGGCACTTGTTGCACCCATTTAAATGCAAGCAGGAATGGCATCCCTGTGTCAAATGACAACCACGAAAAACAGGGCTCTCCGGGTATACCCTGGATATATGCCTCACCACAGGATAGCAGGCTGTTGGGCATCTGGGCTCTGTGCTTAGAGAGCGCCCAAGCGTGAGGCCAAGGCGTGGGATGTGTAAGCCAAGAGAGGGCTCTGGCACCTGATTGGTGACCTTGCACTGCCTGCTCACAGATGTCGGTGCTCACATTTGCCAGCCAAGCCGGAGAAACTAGACACACGAGTCAGTAACCAAACAATTTCTACCCTCCCCTCGGACACTGGGGAGTAGCTCCCACAGCATCCTTCTCCATAGAAAACACAGTGGCCCTGTTTGTTCGGGGTGGGGGGGGGGGGGGGGGGTGTGCTTGTAAGGCATTATCATAAAATTTGATTGTGTGCCTTGTCCAGCATATATTGAACCAGTTGATTGGTATCATTTTTATTTTTGTTCTATTTTTTCTTTTCCTTTTTTTCTTCTTCTTCTTCTTCTTTGGCTTGGCTTCGCGGACGAAGATTTATGGAGGGGGTAAAAAGTCCACGTCAGCTGCAGGCTCGTTTGTGGCTGACAAGTCCGATGCGGGACAGGCAGACACGATTGCAGCGGTTGCAGGGGAAAATTGGTTGGTTGTGGTTGGGTGTTGGGTTTTTCCTCCTTTGCCTTTTGTCAGTGAGGTGGGCTCTGCGGTCTTCTTCAAAGGAGGTTGCTGCCCGCCAAACTGTGAGGCGCCAAGATGCACGGTTTGAGGCGTTATCAGCCCACTGGCGGTGGTCAATGTGGCAGGCACCAAGAGATTTCTTTAGGCAGTCCTTGTACCTTTTCTTTGGTGCACCTCTGTCACGGTGGCCAGTGGAGAGCTCGCCATATAACACGATCTTGGGAAGGCGATGGTCCTCCATTCTGGAGACGTGACCCACCCAGCGCAGCTGGATCTTCAGCAGCATTAAATAATTATAAAATATACATAGATTTATTGATTGTCTTCATAGTCATTGCAGAGTATTGTGACTTCCGAGGATGGAATGTTGTGTATGGAGGAATCGCGGCCTACCTATGTCCTTACACAGATAAGGTGTGCACTACACGGAAGCTGAGCTGTTAGTACTGAGATAGGTCGGTACTCGCATAAAGCCGCAACCCTGTTGGTTAGGGAACTTGGTGTGTGTGTGTAAGAGTCCCTGTTCATAGTGTGTGAGCAGGTCAGGTATAGGTTTACTGTTGTCGGAGTCCAACCAAAGTCTGAGGTGATTGTCTATATCGTCGCTTAAGTCGACTATCATTTAACGTTCTCCCCTGTTTGTTTCCCGCAAGTTAATAAAAGTTATGTGTGATTGTAACACTTGTGTCCAGACTCATCTCTGTGTGAACCCACTGAACCTGATTCTCTTCTCAACACGACAGCTTCCCAAAGTTGCATCTCTTTGTTTAAGGTTATTTGTCACATTTTACTGAAAACAATGGGAAGTGTTCTTCTGCGAGCATTCTGACAGATTATTTCTAACATTATAAAGCTGTGTAAAGAGCGCAATCTACAAAGCAGAGAATTACAGTGAAAAGAAGGATCAGTTAGTCCCAAGCAAGGGCAGCTTGATAGCACTGTTGTGAGGTTTATTCAGGAGCCTGATGGCTGTGGGGAAGAAACTGTGTAGGCTTCATAGCACAGGGCTCGCCAATGGGATCTGTAAGCAGCGCAGCTTCTAGTTTTCTTGGCTGGAAGTCACAGTAGTGTAGGGTTTCCTTCACAGCGCCTTTATAGCACTTGCGTGGACAACCTTGAGGTCTCCTACTGGTCTTAGTTCACTATAGAGCAGCTGATGAGGCATATGGTGATCATCCATTCTGAAGATGTGTCCCACCCACATCTGATGATCAGGGACTCAATGCTAGTGGACTTTGCATGACTCAAGACCTCCAGGTTGGAGACAAGGTCTTGCCAATGTATGCCAAGGATAGAATGGAGGGCGCACATGTGGAATTTCTCCAATTGTTTGATGTGACTTTGGTACAGAGTCCAGGTCTCACATCCATATAGGAGAGAAGGGATAACCATAGCTCCATACTACAACCTCATAGAAGAACTCTCATTCTCTCCATCACTAGCGGTCCATTATTTTCACTTCCTTTTCATTGTTGATCTCCACCTCCACTTAAGCTCAAAGCCACATCTTTGTAAAGTTCAGGTTCAATTATTCCAGTTCTCCCCTTGATATTGCTAACTCACACCCATCTCCCTCACCCATCCTGACACAGCTATAAGTAGTCTTTAATGTAAACATTTTTTTAAAACAAAATCCATCATAATTTCTCTTATACCATCTTTGTGATCTCCTCCAGCCCCACAATCCTTTGAATCTTCTCCAATTCTGGTCTCATTTGAGACCCAATTTTCAATGCAGGTACCTCCAACACTGATGGCCTTTCCTTCAGCTATCGAGGCCCTAATCTCTACAATTTTTTCTTCAAGCTTTTCCACCTTGAAGATCTTCAAAACCATCTCTTCTTCTCACATTGGGTTGGCACGGTTAGCTGAGCAGTTAGCACAAAACTGTTACAGCGCCAGTAACTGGTGTTCAAATCCAGCGCTATCTGTAAGGAGTTTACATTCTGCCTGTGTCTGTGTGGGTTTCCTCCAGGCCCTCTGGGTTTCTCCCACCTTTCAAAATGGGTTTGTAGTTTAATTGGGTGGCACAGGTGTGTTACCTTACAAAGCCGTCCTGTCCAGAGAAGAAACAAGCCATCCGTCGCGCATGCAGCCATCTTCAGCGCAAACTCCGGGAGATCCAAAATGAGTGGTGGACTAGCCTCGCTAAGCGAACCCAGCTCAGTGCGGACATTGGCGACTTCAGGGGTTTCTACGAGGCTCTAAAGGCTGTGTATGGCCCCTCACCCCAAGTCCAAAGCCCGATGCGCAGCTCAGACGGCAAAGTCCTCCTCAGCGACAAGATATCCATCCTCAACCGATGGTCAGAACACTTCCAATCTCTTTTCAGTGCCAACCGCTCAGTCCAAGATTCCGCCCTGCTCCAGCTCCCTCAACAGCCCCTAAGGCTAGAGCTGGATGCGGTCCTCACCCAGGATGAGACATATAAGGCAATTGAACAACTGAAAAGTGGCAAAGCAGCAAGTATGGATGGAATCCCCCCAGAGGTCTGGAAGGCTGGCGGCAAAACTCTGCATGTCAAACTGCATGAGTTTTTCAAGCTTTGTTGGGACCAAGGAAAACTGCCTCAGGACCTTCGTGATGCCATCATCATCACCCTGTACAGAAACAAAGGCGAGAAATCAGACTGCTCAAACTACAGGGGAATCATGCTGCTCTCCATTGCAGGCAAAATCTTCGCTAGGATTCTCCTAAATAGAATAATACCTAGTGTCGCCGAGAATATTCTCCCAGAATCACAGTGCGGCTTTCGCGCAAACAGAGGAACTACTGACATGGTCTTTGCCGTCAGACAGCTCCAAGAAAAGTGCAGAGAACAAAACAAAGGACTCTACATCACCTTTGTTGACCTCACCAAAGCCTTCGACACCGTGAGCAGGAAAGGGCTTTGGCAAATACTAGAGCACATCGGATGCCCCCCAAAGTTCCTCAACATGGTTATCCAACTGCACGAAAACCAACAAGGTCGGGTCAGATACAGCAATGAGCTCTCTGAACCCTTCTCCATTAACAATGGCGTGAAGCAAGGCTGCGTTCTCGCACCAACCCTCTTTTCAATCTTCTTCAGCATGTTGCTGAACCAAGCCATGAAAGACCTCAACAATGAAGACGCTGTTTACATCCGGTACCGCACGGATGGCAGTCTCTTCAATCTGAGGCGCCTGCAAGCTCACACCAAGACACAAGAGCAACTTGTCCGTGAACTACTCTTTGCAGATGATGCCGCTTTAGTTGCCCATTCAGAGCCAGCTCTTCAGCGCTTGACGTCCTGTTTTGCGGAAACTGCCAAAATGTTTGGCTTGGAAGTCAGCCTGAAGAAAATTGAGGTCCTCCATCAGCCAGCTCCCCACCATGACTACCAGCCCCCCCACATCTCCATCGGGCACACAAAACTCAAAACGGTCAACCAGTTTACCTATCTCGGCTGCACCACTTCATCAGATGCAAGGATCGACAACGAGATAGACAACAGACTCGCCAAGGCAAATAGCGCCTTTGGAAGACTACACAAAAGAGTCTGGAAAAACAACCAACTGAAAAACCTCACAAAGATAAGCGTATACAGAGCCGTTGTCATACCCACACTCCTGTTCGGCTCCGAATCATGGGTCCTCTACCGGCATCACCTACGGCTCCTAGAATTCTTCCACCAGAGTTGTCTCCGCTCCATCCTCAACATTCATTGGAGCGCCTTCATCCCTAACATCGAAGTACTCGAGATGGCAGAGGCTGACAGCATCGAGTCCACGCTGCTGAAGATCCAGCTGCGCTGGGTGGGTCACGTCTCCAGAATGGAGGACCATCGCCTTCCCAAGATCGTGTTATATGGCGAGCTCTCCACTGGCCGCTATGACAGAGGTGCACCAAAGAAGAGGTACAAGGACTGCCTAAAGAAATCTCTTGGTGCCTGCCACATTGACCACCACCAGTGGGCTGATATCGCCTCAAACCGTGCACTTTGGCACCTCACAGTTCGGCGGGCAGCAACCTCCTTTGAAGTAAACTGCAGAGCCCACCTCACTGACAAAAGACAAAGGAGGAAAAACCCAACACCCAACCCCAACCAACCAATTTTCCCTTGCAACCGCTGCAACCGTGTCTGCCTGTCCCGCATCGGACTTGGCAGCCACAATCGAGCCTGCAGCTGACGTGGACATTTACCCCCTCCATAAATATTTGTCCGCGAAGCCAAGCCAAGAAAAAAAAACAGGCTTGTGGGCCAAGAGGACCTAGGTCTAAGTTTAAAATCTAAATCTCCTCATGTGATAAAAGCACAAAAATGCCTCCTATTCATGTTATGTGACCTGCTGAGTTCCTCCAGTACTTTTGTGTTTTTACTACGATCACATCATCCACAGACTTTTGTGTTTTGTCTCCTTATATGGCCTGCTTTAAATATTGAATGGTTAGGAATACTTAGCCCTGCTGTTTAAATGCAAGCTTCTGTTACTGCTGGCACAGGTGAGAAAGATAAGCCATTCTTTGATGTTTACTTGGTTTAATGTAAAGACATTGAGAATCTCTGGCTTCTCTAAGATGCTTTGTGGAATCATCTTCAGAAGAATTCACAATAGGTTAGCTTTGATGAGAATATTATGAGGAACAGCTTCTTCCCATCAGCTGAACGACCAAAGAACGACCTACTAACACTAACCATCCAGAACTCTCATAGTAATGAAACAACCTTCATTTATTTGTATAGATTAATACTTGTCCTGCATATGTATTGGGTGGGCCAAGTATGTATCTGTGTTATGTCTGGTTGAGTGTCTGGATGTTTTGCACCGAGGACCAGAGAACACTATTTCATCAGATGGTACTTGTACAATCAGTTGACAATAAACTTGAACTGACTTGAATATCAAGTTAAGCTTTTGACAGCCTTTCCTGTCATGGCTATTTCTCAAGAATATTCAGTCAATACAGTCCTGGAAATCGCGGAGCTCTTGCACTCAAATACTCTCATGTGTCACAGGAGTTTTTCTTTAAGGTAGAGTTTTAGGTTATTCACAAGCTTATATTATTTTAAAGATAATGCACTTAAGAATAAAATATATATATAAAAAAGGCCAATTCAAGTTTAAAAATGAGCTATGTAGGCAGATGTAGGCAGCCTCCAAGAACGCGGCGCGGGCTACACACTCTACTGGTCTGGTAAGCCTATGGATGAACGACGCCTATCTGGTGTAGGCTTCATGGTCAAGAACTCCATTGCCTCCAAACTCAAAAACCTCCCGACAGGCCACTCGGACCGGATCATGTCCATGCGACTCCCCCTTCAAAACAAGCATCGCATCACCCTCATCAGTGTCTATGCTCCAACCCTCTAGGCGGGACAAGCAGAAAAGGACAAGTTCTACACTGATCTGCGCAACCTCATTCAACGCACCCCTACAGCCGACAAGGTTGTCATCCTTGGCGACTCAGAAACCTGGCCAGGAATCCTGGGCAAGCATGTTGTCGGCAAGTGCAATGACAACGGGCACCTCCTGTTGGAGCTCTGCACAGAACAGCGGCTTGTCATTACAAACACCCTTTTTCAGCAGAGGGACAGCCTGAAGACTACCTAGATGCATCCCCGATCCAAATACTGGAACCTCCTGGACTACGTCCTGGTGTGAGAAAGAGACAAACAAGATGTGCTCCACAGCCCAGCGTGGAATGCCACACTGACCACCGGCTTGTTCGCTGCAAGCTCAACCTTCACTTCAAGCCAAAGTCCAGGAACAGTAAAGCCCCCAGAAAGAGGTTCAATGTTGGAAACTTGCAGTCAGACGAAGTGAGAGGAAACTTCCAGGCAAACCTCAAAGCAAAGCTCGAGGATGCAATCCGCCTCACGGACTCGTCCCCTGAAACCCTCTGGGATCAGCTGAAGACTGCCATACTGCAATCCACTGAAGAGGTACTGGGCTTCTCCTCCAGGAAAAACAAGGACTGGTTCGACAAAAACAACCAGGAAATCCAGGAGCTGCTGGCAAAAAAGCGAGCTGCCCACCAAGCTCACCTTGCAAAACTCTCCTGGCCAGAGAAGAAACAAGCCTTCCGTCACGCATGCAGCCAGCTTCAGCGCAAACTCCGGGAGATCCAAAATAAGTGGTGGACTAGCCTCGTCAAATGAACCCAGCTCAGCGCGGACATTGGCGACTTCAGAGGTTTTTACGAGGCTCTAAAGGCTGTGTACGTCCTCTCACCCCAAGTCCAAAGCCCGCTGCGCAGCTCAGAGGGCAAAGTTCTCCTCAGCAACAAGATCCCCATCCTCAACCGATGGTGAGAACACTTCCAATCTCTTTTCAGTGCCAACCGCTCAGTCCAAGAATCCGCCCTGCTCCAGCTCCCTTAACAGCTCTTAAGGCTAGAGCTGGATGAGGTCCTCACCCGGGAAGAGACATATAAGGCAATTGAACAACCGAAAAGTGGCAAAGCAGCAGGTATGGATGGAATTACCCCAGAGGTCTGGAAGGCTGGCGGCAAAACTCTGCATGCCAAACTGCATGAGTTTTTCAAGCTCTGCTGGGAACAAGGAAAGCTGCCTCAGGACCTTCGTGATGCCATCATCGTCACCCTGTACAAAAACAAAGGTGAGAAATCAGACTGCTCAAACTACAGGGGAATCACGCTGCTCTCCATTGCAGGCAAAATCTTCGCTAAGATTCTCCTAAATAGAATAATACCTAGTGTCGCCGAAAATGTTCTCCCAGAATCACAGTGCGGCTTTCGCGCAAACAGAGAAACTACTGACATGATCTTTGCCCTCAGACAGCTCCAAGAAAAGTGCAGAGAACAAAACAAAGGACTCTACATCATCTTTGTTGACCTCACCAAAGCCTTCGACAGCGTGAGTAGGAAAGCGCTTTGGCAAATACTAGAGTGCCTCGGATGCCCCCCAAACTTCCTCAACATGGTTATCCAACTGCACGAAAACCAACAAGGTCAGGTCAGATACAGCAATGAGCTCTCTGAACCCTTCTCCATTAACAATGGTGTGAAGCAAGGCTGCGTTCTCGCACCAACCCTCTTTTCAATCTTCTTCAGCAGGATGCTGAAACAACCCATGAAAGACCTCAACAATGAAGACGCTGTTTACATCTGGTACTGCACGGATGGCATTCTCTTCAATCTGAGGCGCCTGCAAGCTCACACCAAGACACAAGAGCAACTTGTCCGTGAACTACTCTTTTCAGATGATGCCGCCTTAGTTGCCCATTCAGAGCTTGACGTCCTGTTTTGCGGAAACTGCCAAAATGTTTGGCCTGGAAGTCAGCCTGAAGAAAACTGAGGTCCTCCATCAGCCAGCTCCCCACCATGACTACCATCACCCCCACATCTCCATCGGGCACACAAAACTCAAAATGGTCAACCAGTTTACCTATCTCGGCTGTACCATTTCATCGGATGCAAGGATCGACAACGAGATAGACAACAGACTCGCCAAGGCAAATAGTGCCTTTGGAAGACTACAGAAAAGAGACTGGAAAAACAACCAACTGAAGAACCTCACAAAGATTAGCGTATACAGAGCAGTTGTCATACCCACACTCCTGTTCGGCTCCGAATCTTGGATCCTCTACCAGCATCACCTACAGCTCCTAGAATGCTTCCACCAGCGTTGTCTCCGCTCCATCCTCAACATTCATTGGAGCGACTTCATCACCAACATCGAAGTACTCGAGATGGCAGAGGCCGACAGCATCGAATCCACGCTGCTGAAGATTCAAATGCGCTGGGTAGGTAATGTTTCCAGAATGGAGGTCCTTCACCTTCCCAAGATCGTGTTATATGGTGAGCTCTCCACTGGCCACTATGACAGAGGTGCACCAAAGAAGAGGTACAAGGACTGCCTAAAGAAATCAGTGGGCTGATATTGCTTCAAACCGTGCATCTTGGCACCTCACAGTTCGGCGGGCAGCAACCTCCTTTGAAGAAGACCGCAGAGCCCACCTCACTGACAAAAGACAAAGGAGGAAAAACCCAACACCCAACCCCAACCAACCAATTTTCCCTTGCAACCGCTGCAACTGTGTCTGCCTGTCCCGCATCGGACTTGTCAGCCACAAATGAGCCTCCAGCTGACGTGGATATTACCCCTCCATAAATCTTCGTCCGTGAAGCCAAGCCAAAGAAAGACTTGTACAATCAGTTGACAATAAACTTGAACTGACTTGAATATCAATTTAAGCTTTTGACAGCCTTTCCTGTCATGGCTATTTCTCAAGAATATTCAGTCAATACGGTCCTGGAAATCGCGGAGCTCTTGCACTCAAATACTCTCTTGTGTCACAGGAGTTTTTCTTTAAGGTAGAGTGTTAGGTTATTCACAAGCTTATATTTTTTTAAAGATAGTGCACTTAAGAATAAAATATATATATAAAACAGGCCAATTCAAGTTTAAAAATGAGCTATGGTACATAAAGCAGTGAAACAAGTGGTAATTCTATGTTAGGAAGAGGTCATGAGTTAATGGTTGATGAGGAAAAACCCTTTTTAAAAGTTGTAAAAGAGAAAAAAGTTGGGGTTTATATAAGTAAGGGTTAGAGAGAGAATTTGATGAGATCTGATATTAGGAGAATTTTATGGAAGGATTAGTTAAGGTTAAGAAGTGCTTAGAATGTCTTGGATCCAATTCTGGAGAAAAGGGAATGTACAGAAAACCTGAGACAGTGAAGATATGAAATGAGCAATTGAAAAGTGAAAAATGAGGATGATGGAAGACCAGAATATATGTTGAGAGCATTTGGGATGAAGTCAGTGTGAAGGTGGGTGATAAGTATTGAACGAGATTAACATGCTCGATGAGTCAGTGATTAAAAAAGCCTAAATACAGCAATGAGATCCATCTATGTGGCTCCATTAATCATGTATGACCAGATAAGCTCCAGAATTCTGCTCATCTTTCAATTGATGTTTCTAACTTTGGCCCTAAAGAACATCCTTAAATAATGTGATGGATATAATCTCGCTACATCAACAATCCTTCTGGCTTGGCAGAGGATACTTACTAACTTGTGTCAAAATACGAGCAGTTTTGTGGTGTGGACTTGGAGCTGTTATAAAGCATTTTTCCAAACACAACAGACCTATTTAAGAGGGGATCCCTCACTCCCTTAACTGAGAATTAGTTCCTGCCGAGCAATGGAAGGGCAGCATGAGTTAATGATATTTCAGGTACCCCTGATTGATTCTGTCAGCCCATCTGCATTTAAATGTAAGTGCAAAGATGAACGCAGTTATCTAACCCGCTGTGTTACCGTGCCTGATGCACTGAGATTGTTGCATTTCATCAGGAGGTAACAACTTGTGCTAATGTGTTAACCTTCACAAAAAGAACCACACCAGAGCAGTGCATTGAGGTTTGTCAAAAGCACTTTGTTTCTTATTTTATGGTAGGATTTGGTGACTTCACTTTCATCTTCACCATTCCCTGTTTCAATGGTACAGTCTAAGAGCTGGTAAATTCCAGATTCAAATGTTACTCCTCAAAATAACAAATATGGCCCATAGAGTAAAAACCAACTACTTCATTAAAATTACAGATTACAACATTTCCACAGAATAAACAATATTTCCAATGTGGTTTTAACATAGTACTTCATGGTAACATTTTGATATTTCTATGTGTCCTAGATGGAGGCTTTGAATTCCTTTGGGTCTATGTCGACTCACAGAACGATCCCATTTCCAACAAATTTTCCCTTTAACCTTCATAGTATTAACTACACTCTCCCAACATCTCCCCACCCCCCCCACCCCACCCAAATTTTCTCAACTACTTATACACGAGGTAATTTATAACTCGCACATCTTGGGAATGTGGAAGGAAACCAGAACACAAAGAAGAAACCCGTGTGATCTCAGGGAAAACATGCAAAGCATTCAAACGGCAGCAGGTTTGGATAAAATATGACAGCTGCATAAGTGGATATTAGCATAAGTGGCAGTGGCTTGCTCACTGCAATTGGTCTAAAGATCATTTTAAAGATTGAAAGGAAAGTATAAAGTCAGAGATTAAAATAAAAGCAAGAATTTTTCGGACCTTTGGACCGGTTAGCTAAAGGAGCTAATGCCAGTGATGGAGTGATTAAAATTAGAGATGCGGTTAAAAACCAGAACTGGAGGGTCACTGAGACATCAAAGAGTTGTGGAACAGAAAGAGTTTAGAAAGGAAAGAGTAATACCTTGGTGGGTGGGGGCAGTGCAGGGTGTATTGAAAATACAGTTGGAAATGTTAAACTGTAGCAGTGTTGGACTAATGTAAACACAGGGGCAATGAATGAATTTGATGCTGTATATTAGGATATGGGTTTTGGATGACATTTTGTTTACCGAATGTGAAAGGTAAAATATCCTCGAGAAGGTAATTAGGAGCAGAAGGCAAGGGGAGGAATTCTAGACCTGTAAGCTCAGGCGACAAATGACAAAACAATCCCTGGTTGATTGATTAAAATTGAAGAAATGTGAGAAATTTGAAATGGATGAATGATGAAATATTTGAGCGTTGTAGAGTTTGTTACAGAGAAAGGAAAGGTGGGACAAGGAGGGTTTTCAAAATGAGGTGGAGAATTTTAAAATGAGAGGATTCTCAGGCTGGAGGGAACAAGTTGTAACTTTCAATGCAAACTGCAAATTATTTGACAAGTGCAAATTTATAGAGAGCGAAAGATGGGATACTGGTCTGCCTGAGCAAGGGTTTCAACAGTGATGGTTACCTGTTTCTTGAAGCTGTGGAATGAAACTGAGCGAGGTTCCTCATATACCCTTTCCTCTTCCCAGTGTCTGCTGGACAGGAGCAGCACAGGATGCTTCCTCCAAGGACCAGGACAAAAGTTGACCCCCACCCCAGAAAGAGAGCATCACCCAGCCCTGCTTTCATGGACAGGGGCACCAGAGGGTTGTAGAAGTCGGCTACAATGTTGGCAGCAGTCCAGGAGACTGGAATCAGGACACACACTCCTGCCAAGATGAAGAGAACCCCTCCGGCCACAGCCAGTAGATCCTTGAACCTCTCCTCCTCCTTTGCGAACTTGGTGCATTTCATACCTGCACAGGACACCACCATGGCTAAAATGCCCAGTGCCACAGCCAGGCACATGAGTGCTCTGGCCGCCTGCAGGTCAGACGGCAATCCCAGCAATGAGTCATAAATGTCACAGCTCAGGAGACCCCCACTGTCATTAATGCAGCTCATCCAGATCCCTTCCCAACCTTCCTGCACTGTTAGGATGGTGCTGCCATCCAGATTCCGGATTCTCCACTGAGGAATTGCCATGGAGATGCAGGCCATGAACCAGCCCACCACAGCAGTGATGAATCCCACCACCTGGAAGCAGGTATTTGACATTGCACCCGTGCAAAATCCCCAGCACGTCCCAGCAATTGCTGACGGTTGTCCAAAAATGCCACCTCCACTGGATCATCTGAAGCTCAAGAATATTGGGAATCAGTCACAATTTAACAAGAAAAGAAAACTCTGATATGAGACAAAACCTTCCTGATGGTACATTCTCCCACAGGCAGATACAAAAGAAGATGATCGACTCCTGCTGCACCTACTGAAGGATGGATTTCTGTGCTGGGGTGGGCAGCAGGACAGATTGGATAATTAATGACTCTTTAAATGGGCTGTCAGTCTGAACTGCAAGCAAATGGCAGGTTGCCAGCAATCGAGGTATACAGTGATTGGCTGTGGCTCCTGATTGTGTAACATTGGAAAAGCTGCTGCCATTTTTCTAAAGCAGAGTTAAAATATGCAGGACTAGAAGGATTATGTTATCTGGTTGAAAAGTGCATAAAAAGCAGGAAATAGATAAGAAAGTAAAACTACACTGGTTGCCAAAATGTAATTTGGTTCAATATTATCATGGCGGATCTTCTGCTTTCACATCCTGTATTATAAATTGTATGCTTTGATAGCCATATGGTTAGGCTTTCTGAATGTTAAGGGCTGTGTCCAATGGGTATGCCTTACTTCAATCACAATGGGTGGATGAAACTTGCCTTGGTTGCCAAATGCCTCCGAGGAAGTATACTGAAGATAAGGAAAGTGAAAGAAACCATCCATGTTGATTTCCCCAGTCAATCACTCTAGGATCTCATGCATAAGGGAAGGGATTAAGACTTGCCCTGGAGGCATATCACTGAGGACAGAGATTGAATATAATATTCTCTCCTTAATGATGGTCTGATCATTCCAGCCATTGAGTGGATGTAATTGCAGATCCTAGCAAAAATGCTCTGGACCACACTTAAGCTTGAGTTCTCGTCGCACCTTCTTCTGGCTCTCCATCCCATAGGATGATGATGGTTCCTTTCAGTCAGTTTGTGGACTTGATATGTGTGTCCTGGAGTAGCTGCACAGGCTGATCCTTGACAGGCCCTGCTTGCCACGTACTTGACAGGCAAGGCCTGGGGGGGGGGGGGGGGGGGCAGCAGGGGCAGATGCTCGGTTCTGGCGCTTCCCGTGCCCTTCCTCTGTTGGCCCTTTGAGATTTTTCTCAGCCGCGTCCACACCTTTTCTGACGGCGTCCCCCCACTGCGAGCGATCTTGAGCTTTCTTGAGGCTCCTGTGCAGAACATCCTTGGGCCGTAGTTGCTGGCCTCCTCGTTTCCGGGTACCACTGGAAAGTTGGCCGTACAAGGTGTCTTAAGTCGCACCACAGAAGTGCCAAGGGACAACTTGTTTGTGCAAGGGAAGGACTATTCAGCTCCTCTTGACATTCAACAACCATCAACATTGACCAGAAATTTTAATGATCCAGTTACTTAAATACCATGAGAACAAAACAAGTCAGAGATTGTGCACTCTGCATTGAATGACTCATTTCCTGACTCCAAAGAGTTACTAAGATGAATATAACTCCAGCAACACTCAAGAAACTCAACATCAGGTGGGCCAAAGCAACCTGTCAAGTGATACTCTATACATCACCTTAGAAATTCACTCCCTCATGCTCAGCTTACAGTGGCTGTATTCTCAACCATCCACAAGATACAACACAGTGACTCACCTTGACTTAAATGGCAGCAGCACCCGAAAAACACAGTTTTTATTCTCTAGAACATGGACAGCAATCAGGCGGGAATGTCACCACCTCCATATTCCAATCCCAGTGATTCTCTGCTGATATAAAAACATACTGTGGTTCCTTCCTTAATGTTCAGTCTAAATCCTGAAATTTCCATAGGTGCTATGGGTGTATCTTCATCACAAGCTACTGAACAAGCATCTTACAGTTGGTCATTCAATACTAATTCTCGAAATCATAAGGATGAATAAAGCACACCAAAACAAATAATCTACTGTTGCCTGTGGGATCTTGTTTGTAAATCACCTACGCTCTCAGTATAGTGTTTGCACTTTGAAGTATTTCACTGGCTGTAAAGTGCATTGTGAGATTCTGAGATCTTGAAATGTTCAGTAGAAATCCAAAACTTTCCATTCATTTCTTTGAATTCCCCCACCAGATCTTACTCAGTGCAAGAGCACCTTAAATAATATGTTAATTTCCTCTCCTTGTAAATGGATCCCGTCTTCTTGTATGTAAATTCAATGTGGAGCTTTGGTGACAACAAACAAATCTGCCTTCAGACTTTAAATTGAAATGTTTAGTTTCAAAGTCTGTTGTTATAATCGGAAACAAAATTATTTTCCATCCCATCTATTGTACACCTACAAAAAACATTGTTCATTCATTAGAATTGAGGAGAATGAGGGGATCTCATGAACTATTTTGAATGTTGAAAGGGTATGGACAGAGTAGATGTAGAAAGGTTGTTTCCCACAGTGGGAGAGTCTATGGCAAGAGGGTACAACCTCAGGATTAAAGGACATCCAATTAGAACACAGATGCATTGGCATTTCTTCACCCAGAGGGTGGTAAATCTATGGAATTTGTGGTCGTGGAGGCCAGGTCATTGGGGGTCTTTAAGGCAAAGATTGATAGGTTTTTGATTAGCCAGTTCATCAAAGGTTATGGGGAGAAGGCCAGGCAGTGGGGCTAAGTGTGAAAATGATTAAATGTCAGGGCAGACCCGATGGGACAAATAGCCTACTTCTGCTCCTATGCGTTTTGGTCTTGTTGTAAGTTTTGATTTGGTTGATAGTTGTCCTCTGGACCCAACTAAGGTTTTGATTCTATGACTAGTTCAATTTGAGATACATTCATGTCTTTGGGTGAGTGTTCCTAATTAAGTCAGTGAATCTTCCCAGCACCCTGACATTTATTCAAAAATCCACAATTGAAACAAAACTAGTGAATTAACTCTGTGATTTTTCTGGGAGCTTCTTGCATTGAAGTTAACAGCTGCATTTAGCTACTTTGCAAAATTAACACAACTTCATCAAAGTACATTGCAAGCTTTGGAGGAAAACCTGTGGACAGTAGTAACAAGCAGTTTCTTTTCAATAGGAAGATAGAATTGTAGAATTTAAGGGAAATGGAATCGGTTTCAGTGGTAACTTTCCAAAAGGAACTATCTACATACAAAATGGGAAACGCATAGTCTTTGGGGAATGTGAATGGATTTCTTTTACTGTAGATTGTAATGTGGGGCTCCACCTTGTGGTATGAATGTGAATGGTTCAAATCAGATCTGTGAACATTCCCACTAAATCCTGGGAATGCCCAGCCCATGATCATTCAAAGAGGAGAAGGTGTTATTGAGAACATCAAGGTCATGCTTGTACCTCAAAGAAAACAAAAATCCCTTCATAAGCAGCAGAAGGAAGAAATCACCTCACAAATGACTCACTTCTCCTCTTTCTGCCCCCTCTGTGGAAGGGTGTATGGTTCCCAAGTTGGCCACATAAATCACCTTAGAACCCACAAGACAGCAAGTCATCTTCAATTCAGATGAAATGTTCAAGACAAAAAAAGAACTTGAGATGGAGAGATCAGACTGATTGGCACAAACCTGAAAAAAATATTGGCCTTTTGTTCCTGGTGGTAAACATCTGTATGATTATTGCCTTCTGCACTTTTGAATAAATTGAACTCAACAGAAGGGAGAAGTTCAGATAAGGGAAATCTGAAATAAAGATCCTGGCATTATTCTGGCAACTGTGGACATCAAAACTGTTCGGGTGGCACATTTAGTGTAGCAGTTAGCGCAACACTATTACAGCACCAGCGACTTGGGTTCGAATCTGGCTCTGTCTGGATGGAGTTTGTACATTCTCCTCATGTCTGCATGGGTTTCCTCTGGGTTAGCTGATTTCCTCCCACCATTCAAAACGTACAGGGTTGTAGGTCAATCTGGTGTGATGGGGCAGTACAGGCTCATGGAACAAAAGGACCTGTTACTCTGCTATATGACTAAATTTCAATTTTTCAAAACATTAAAAAATATAATGTTTCAGATTAATGATCTTTCATCAGAAAATTGGAAGGCATGCTTCAGAGAGAAATGGGACAGGCAGCCAATGGTCCTTTGCTTAGTTAATGTTGGCATTAATAGGCCTTGTGCTTTCTATTTCAGAAATTTACCATCTCATGGACTTAATATTGACCAACATCTTTACAAGTATCATCTGTATTTGCATCTGTGTGGTGAATTATTGCTATTTCTATTGACACCTTGTCCAGGACTTTTGTTTATTTCTTACTTCTTAGATCCTTGAGGATCAAGTATGACTTGCTTCCACTTGCTTTCTGTTGGTTCTGAGGCCAGTCGGACCTACAAACTTAGAGGGGCCAGGACGGGCAGGCCAGTTTGTAGTTTGTCAGGTGGTGCACCCTTTCTGCCTGCTCCTGGACAATGGCTCATAGGGACCAGATATCAGAGCCAGAATTCGAGAGGGTGCTGAGGGCATGTAGAGCTCCTGAAGGGCCTCGGGCACTGAAAAACCCTGATCATGTCAGAGGTTTGGATCTGGAGCTCGTATTGCCGATTAATCAACCAGGAGTCTGTGTAGCTGCTGAGGCTAAGGGAGTGCTGGAGGTGAATTCATGGACACTCAGTGACTCTGGAGGGTCTTCTCTTTCTCTCGTATTGTGAGAAGCACTGGCAATACTAATGGTGACACTTTGTCTGCCTTATGGCAGGTATAAGTTAAAGTACATCAACCATGTTACATTTTAATTTATTATTATGTGACAATAAAAGGAACCTTGAACCATGATTTTGAGCTAGGATTAATAGAAATGTTGAGCCTTTTTGAAAAATGTTCTTTCTCCTATCTACTGGTTATCTTCAATGGCATTAGAGCCTCAATGGTGGGAATATTAGGCTGGGAAAGGAGGTTGGCATGACTTCAATTAATCTTTATGAGGATTTCGAAGGCTTAGTGGAAACCATGTCAATATTATCTCTTCAGTGCTTAAGCAGGGTTCATTATCTTGAGGAAGGACTCGGGCCCGAAACATTGGTAAGATATCCTTACCTTCTAGGGATGGTGCAAGACTGGCTGAGTTCCTCCAGCATCTCTGTGTTTTACTACAATCACAACAGACTTTCATGTTTCACTCCACATTGCTGTTTGGTAGAATGATATGTCTGGCTAGAAGTGTCAAAGGCTCAGAAATGCATAGAGCATGGAATGAGCCCTTTGGCCAAACTCATCCTTGCCAGCCGAGCTGGTGTTCTGGGCTAGTCCTAGGTGTCTGCATTTGACCCTTATCCTTCGAGACCCTTCCTATCCATAATACCATCCAAATATCTTTTGAGCATTGTAATTGTACTTTCTTCTATAGTTTCCTCTGGCAGCTCCCTCTAGATACTGACCATCTTCTGAGTTGCCCCTCAGGTCCATCTTTAATCTCTTCCTTCTCACCTTAAACCTATGCCCTCTAGTTCAAGAATCATCTATCTGGTGAAAAAAAGACTTTATTCATGTCCCTCCTTTATGCCATGATTTTCAAGCACCTTGTTCCTCAATCAATTGAAGGCTGTGGTAGCGCACTGAAGGTAATGGTGTGAAAATTAATCTCTCCTCCCTCCACCCATCACATGGCTTCCCTTTGTTCTTTCCTAGCAGCCCAATCGTCCCCTATCAACCCTTCCTCAACACCAATTCCCCTGCCTCTTACTTTCTGTTACATCTCTAATATATTCCATTTCTGCCAAAAAGGTCATCCATCTGGCACATTAATTCAGTTTTTTTTCCTTGCAGAAGCTCTCTGAACTGCTTTTGCCATTCCTGCATTCTGTTTTTATTAAGAAGAAATGGAAGGTTGCGACACAGATGGTACATACGGTGAAGTTCAGATAGCTGGGCTTGGGATCAGCTTTAATTTTATGTAATTGAGAGATACAGTACAGTAACAGGACTAACAGTTGAAGATCAGACAGGACCTTCCAGCCCACAAGTCTGAACTGCCCAAGTACACACATGCAGCCAATTAACCCTCAAATTCTGTCTTCTTCTTTGGCTTGGCTTCGCGGACGAAGATTTATGGAGGGGTAATGTCCATGTCAGCTGCAGGCTTGTTTGTGGCTGACAAGTCCGATGCGGGACAGGCAGACACGGTTGCAACGGTTGCAGGGGAAAATTGGTTGGTTGGGGTGGTGTGTTGGGTTTTTCCTCCTTTGTCTTTTGTCAGAGGTGGGCTCTGCGGTCTTCTTCAAAGGAGGTTGCTGCCCGCCGAACTGTGAGGCGCCAAAATGCACAGTTTGAGGTGATATTAGCCCACTGGCGGTGGTCAATGTGGCAGGCATCGAGAGATTTCTTTAGGCAGTCCTTGTACCTCTTCTTTGGTGCACCTCTGTCACGGTGGCCAGTGGAGAGCTACAGAATATACCCATTATCCACTGTCCCAGCACTGCCCATTGTCTGATCTTCAACTGTTAGTGTATGGATGCCCATTAATTTTAATGAATTTACCCATGCATTTGAGGCCCTGTAGGATTTCTATGAGACCCCTCTCGTGTAAGACCAGATCTATAAACTGAGAGAGAGAGAGAGAGAGAGAGAGAGAGAGAGAGAGAGAGAGTAAGAGAGGGACAGAAGCGGAGACAGAGACAGAGAGAGCACAGAAAGAAAGACAGCAAGAGGGACAGTGAGAGACAGAGAGAGAAAGAGGGGCCATTGTAAGTAGGCAATAAAGCCTGAGCTCAAAGGTAAAATGTCAATCTGGATTACTTACTGTGGCTGCACTGCTTGCATCATACTGCCAGACTGATTGCCAATCAACCAGGCTAGATGTCCCTCCTTTTGATCTTTGAGCTTGTGGGATGATGCCTGTGAAATTGCTTAGGTTTGGAAAGGTGTGATGATGCACCCAAGGAATTTCACAGGCATCATATGAAATAATTTTTGACAAAGTGCAAAAATATTTTTGTCTATAGTATTAATGGAGTGAGCAGAGAACTCCTTCTACAATAATGATTTTATTCCTCACCCCATTTTCCCTGTAATTTCCCTCAGCCCTACACTCACACCAGAGCATGTGAAAGGGAATAAGTTACAGAGAAATAACTGAGATTGGATTGATTGGACTGCTCTGTGAGCCAGCATAGACAAGCAGTGCTAAAATATCATGTGTGCAGCATTAATGTCAAATTAAGTCCATTATTCAAACAAGTGTGTGTAAGTATTCCACAGCTACCACCCTAAACAATGCATTCATTTGTGACCTGCCTGTCCCAATGCGAGAATTGCCAATTTATTATGTCTAACATCGTGTTTACCAGTCAGAATATACCATTTATCCTTGGAACATAATCCACAAGTCAGTCAGATAACAGCAACACATTTTGTTGTCACCTTGAGAGAGAGGGCTCAAAAATCACTGTAAATGTGTGGAAAAGAAAAAGTGTATATCATGGCTATTGTGATTTATGGTGTGAAAAATAAAAAAATTTATATACAAAAAAAAAAGAGAGAGTGAGAGAGGGCTCGAGAGAATTTGAAATGCTGGTGAAGGCATAAATGCTGAAAGGAAAACCCCCCCAAATTATTCATCTGTGGTTGCATTAAGAGATTCTGTTTGAATTTTCACCCTTTATTTTCCTGCTGGAAACTTAAGCTAGTTCTTCTTCCTTTAGACTGAAGTCGTTCGATGCGAAAAGAAATATTTGTGTCAAGCAAGGACAAATAGGTCACTTCAGGAAGAAGCTGAAGCTATTGCCAAACTGACTGATGTAGAGATCAACTTTAACATGACATTCCAGTTCAATGAATAGTCTCAAACAATATAAAAAAAAAGATTTTCCAATGATAGGAGAAGATTTTAGACCTCACCCATTCAGATTAAGAGTGACACACCTTGCTTTCTGTCATTACTTCTTCACTGACTCTGTGCAGCTTTTCACGGAGCTTAATGAATAAATATCCGGAAATGAATCACTTTTCACCTGATGATCTGTCAAGTGAATAAGCAGGCAATGATGCATTGCAATGAGCTGAGTTCATCTGATTTTGTTTTCAAACTGTGATTAAGTGGCATTTAATTTGCTTGTCCACATATTCACCCGGTTTATCAGGCAAATTCCCTAAACGTGTTATCCACGTTGCACTAAAGATCTGCAGCAAAGTCAAATGTGTCAATGAACCATTAAACTAAAGCCACATTGGGCTAGTCAGAATCAGAATTAATTGTCATGAACAAGTCACAAAATTTGGTATTTTGAACAGCATCATTAGTGCAAACATTCAGATTATAAACATTTTGCAACATTACTATAAATTTTAAAAAAGTAACAGTGCTTGAAAAGTAAGGCAGCATCTTTGGTTCATTGATTACTCAGGAATCTGATGGCCGTGGGGAAGAAGTTGTCCTTGTGCCTTTAAGTGCTCGTCTTTAGGCTCCTGTACCTTCTTCCCAATGGTAGCAGAGTGAAGTATGGGCATGACCTGGGTGGTGCGGGACTTTGAGGATAGAGGCTGCTTTCTTAAGACACCGCCTCGTATAGATGTCCTTGATGGAATGAAATCTGGTGGCTGTGATGTCACAGGCCGAGTTAACAACCCTCTGGAGTTTATTCTTGTCCTGAGAGTTGGTGCCTTCAGGCAGAATGCTCTCCACGGAACGCCTGTAGAAGTTTACAAGAGTCTTCGGTGACAGATCGAATCTCCTCAGAGACCTCACAAAGTATAGCTCTGGTGAGCCTTCTTTGTGACTGCATCAACATGGAGGCTCCAGAACAGATCCTTGGAGAGGATGGGTACATCCTTGATGAGAACTGGGTCATGTTCCCCTGACTTCCTCCTAAATTCTATAATCATCTCCTTGTTTTTGCTGATGCTGAGGGCAAGGTGCTTGTCGTTACACCATTCAACAAGCTGATCTACCTCCCCCTGTATATTTCCTCATTGCACGTTCAGGGAGGGAGGGCACACCAGCAAGCAGGAGGAGGAGGGAGGACTCTGAGAATGGAAAGGGAAGGGGTGGAAATCTGAAGGAAAGAAGACAAGGGGAAAGGCTAGGGAGGGAGAATGGAGAATAAGTTGACAGAAACCAGAGCAGTCAATGTCAATGCCATCCAGTTGGAGAGTGCCCAGACAGAAAATCAAGTGTTGCTCCTCCAATTTATAGGTGGTAAAGAGAGAATTACACCCATATGTATATTGGCGGAACAACACGATTTTCCTTTTGGGAACTCTCCAACCAGAGGGTATTAACATCAACTTCTCTGGCTTCTGCTAGCCTACTCTCCATTCTCCCTCCCTACCCTTTCCTTTGTTTCTTTCCTCCAGCTCTCCACCTCCTTCCCTCTCCATTTTCAGTGCCATTCCTCCTCCCCCTGCTTGCTGGTGAGCCCTCCCTCTCTTTTTCACATATTACCTCCTGCCTTTGGGACTCTGCTCCTCCCCCTGCCCCTCCCCTTTTGGGATCCTGCCGACATTTTTTTCATACCTTGATGAAGGGCTCAAGCCCAAAACGTTGGTTATGTATCTTTATCTTTGATACATAATGTACATTGTTTGACCTGTTGAGCTTCTCCAGCGTTGTGTTTTATTTCAACCACTGTCTGCAGACGTGTTTTACTACTCACCTACCAGATCTGTTTCTACCGTTTTTATAAGACCATGACTAATATGATTGTAACCTCAACTCCTCATTCCAGTATAACAAAAGTATAATTTCACCCCCTTGCTCATTAAAAATCCATCAAACTCTGTCTTACAAATATTCAAAGACTCAGTTTACAACCTTTCCCTTTCACCCACTTTGAGAAAGAGAGTTACAAAGATCATCAAATTGAAAATGTTTACTTCATTTAAGTCTTCAACAGGCGAGTATTTATTTTAAAATAATGACACTTTGACCTAGATTCTCCCACCACAGAAGACATCTCCGCATCCATTTTGTTCAAAGTCCTACGGACCTGCTGTATTTCATTCAAAGCCCCTCCTGTTCTAAATTGCAAGGAATCTATGCCTTCTGCACCTAGCCTTCCTACATCATGTAGCCAACTACAGTAGTTCCAGGTAGTAATCTGGTTAGTCTTCTCTGAATTGTTTCCTCATATAAAGAGACCAATACTGTAATTAAACAAGAAAATCTGCAGATGCTGGAGAAACTCAGCAGGTCATGTAGCATCCATAGAAGGTAAAAGGCAATCGACATTTCTGGTCTGACAAAGGGCTTAGTCCAGAAACATTCATTGACTTTTACTTCCTGCGTATGCTGCATGGTCTGTTGAGTTTCCCCAGCACTTTTATGTGGACTGATACTTTACACAGTATAACGGATGCAATCCCATTAATGCCCTATAAAACTGAAGTATAAGCTTCTTAGTTTTGTAACAAGTTCCTCTCATGGTGGCATTCAGTTAGCTTTCTGAATTATAGTAAGGTCCCCATTATTCAGAATTCAAGTAACCACCAGCCTCAAGTAACCAGCAAAATAAATAGGTAAAACATTTGAAAGTATAAAATTGATGCCCTAGTAGTTAGTTCACCAATTCACACACACACAAGCACCCAGCAAATCCCCATAGGTGCCAGATACCAGGGGTTTTATTGTACTTGCTTTACCTGCATGCCAGCTCTCTGCAAATCATAGAGAAGGACTCCCAGAACCTTTTGCATTTCTGAATTCCACAAAGCCTTGCCATTTGTTTGTTTCTGTGCTATTTTTCCTTCCAAAAGTACCATGTTATTTATTCCACCTTGTATTCAATTCCTAGATCTTTGCCCACCAACTTAACCTATCCATGACCCTTTGTGGTCCCTGATGTCCTCTTCACAACTTTCCCTCCACCCTCTGACTTTCCCAACTCTCCCCATCCTCCCTTGGACTCTCACTACCTTCCATCTCCTGATCCACCCCATCCTCCTCCCCTCCCCAACACCCTCCATCCCATTGAACTTCCCCTTAACCTCTGCCTGGTCTCCACCATCCCCTCCAACCTTCCCCTCTCAGAGACTGTCCTCAGTAGAGGCCTCACATTTGTCCCCCTTCACCCACACCTTAATGAGTTCCACGCATGCCATGATATTGAACTCTTCTTCAGTTGGCTCCGTCTCGGCTCCATCTCCATGCTTATTTCCACAACCACGATTCTCCACCCCTCACTACAGATTCCTCCTCCCACTTTAAAATGTCTTCCTTCTCCTGGACACATTGTTCCAGTCATCTACCTGCTCTGGACTTTTATATTTCCAACTGCCGCTATGAAGGCAACCATAATGACTTTACTTCTCCCCTCATTCATTCCAATCTCGACCCCTCGGAACACCTGGCCCTCCAATTTCTCCACACCAATCAGAACTTCACCATCAAACCTGCAGACAAGGGTGGCATGGTTGTGGTCTGGTGCACTGACCTCTATCTGGCCAAAGTCAGACAGCAATTCTCAAACACCTTTTCTTACATACCCCTCCAAAAGAACCCCACCAAAACTCATCAAACTACTGTATCAAACACCATCTCTGAACACATCACTTCTGGTCACCTCCCTGGCATTGCCTCCCACCTTATTGTTTCCCAACTCTGTACCACCCATTTCTACCTCCTACCCAAGATCCACAAACCCAATTGTCCCAGTGTACACGTGCTCTTGCCCAACTGAATTGATCTCCACTTATCTCAACTCTGTTTTGTCCTCCAGTCCAGTCCCTCCCTGACTACAGTCAGGACACTTCACATGCCCTCCATCACTTCAACAACTTCCAGTTCCCTGAATTCAATCGTCTCATATTTACTGTGGATATCCAATCCCTATATTGAAGGCCTCAAAGCTCTTCATTTCTTTCTGGACATGAGAATCAATCAGTCCCCCTCTACCACCACCCTCCTCCAGCTGGCAGAACTTGTCCTCACATTCAATAATTTCTCCTTTGACTCATTGCACTTTCTCCAGGTTAAAGGGGTAGCCATGGATATCTCATGGGCCCCAGCTACGCCTGCCTTTTTGTTGGTCACATACTTCCACCCCTGCCTCAACTTGATCCATCTCTAGCAACATTCTCCCTTTCCTCAATCTCTCTGTCTCCATGTCAGGAGACAAACTCTCGACAGACATCTTCTATAAACCCATCAACTCCCACAGTTACCTCAACTACACCTGTTCCCACCCTGTCCTCTGTAAGAATTCCATTCCACCCTCTCAAATCCCCCGTCTCCATCGCATCTGCACCCAGGATGAGGACTTCCATGCCCAATCATTAGAGATAACATCCTTCTTCAAACAACATGGCTTTCCCTCTACCACCATCAACTCGGCACTCACCCACATATACTCCATTACCTGAACATCTGTCCTGGCCCCTCCACTCCCACACACAACAAGGACAGGATTCCTCTTGTCCTCACCTACCACCCCAACAACCTCTGCATCCAACACATCCTCCTCTGCCATTTCCGTCACCTACTACATGATCCCAATGCTAGACACATATTTCCTCCCCTCGCCATCTTCCACAGAGGCTGCTCCCTCAGTGACTCCCTTGTCCACTCGCCCCTCCCCACCAATCGCTCCTTTTGGACCTACCTCTGTGACCGCAGGCCATGCTCCACTTACGCCCACACTTCCTCCCTCAGAACCACTTGGGGCCCTAAACAGTCCCTCCAAGGGAAGCAACATTTCACTTGTGAATCTGCAGGTGTCATCTCCTGCATTCAGTGCTCCTTCTCTGGTATCCTCTATGTTGGAAGGACTGGACACAGGTTGGGAGATTGCTTTGTTCAGCACCTAAGCTCTGTCTGCTGCAATAGCGTGGATCTCTCAGTGGCCACCCATATCAATTCTCCATCCCATTCCCTTGCCGACATATCTGTCCATGGTCTTATGCACTGCCAGACTGAAATCACCCATAGATTGGAGGAACAATACCTCATCTTTCAAATGTGCACCCTCCAACCAGATGGCATTAATATCAACTTCTCTGGCCTTCGTTAAAACCCCTCCCCTCCCCCCCACGCTTCCCCTGTCATCTCTCCATTTCCTGTCTCCTTTCGCACAGTCATGATAAAGTCTACCTGGTCCCATATCACATCCAATTAACATCTTTTGTTGGTCTGGATTCCTCCCCCATTGTTTGAATTCTGAGACTTTCTGATATCTCCTGATTCTGTCTTTTCTGATTTTTCCTTGAAGAAGGGCTCAGGCCCGAAATGTTGACAATATATCTTTATCTCCTATAGCTGAGTTCCTTCAGTGTGATTACTACAGTCACAGCATCTGCCGCCTATCGTGTTTCACACATATTACTTGTCTCCCTGTTTTGGTGTCCCCAGCTGCAGGACCTCACTATGCTGTTGTGGATACCATCTCATTGGCTGTGAAGGTCGGGTGAAGTGACGAGGCATGGGAAATTGAGATATAAATGAAAGTCACATTTTATGACATTTATGCCTATAATATCCACTGCACACAAAGTGAAGATGATGAGGTGGGACAGCAGTCACTTTGGTTGCTGTCGCACCACACCAGAACTCATTTGTGACTGACTTCTGGGGGCTTTGCAGAGCTGCGACTGGGGGTAGGGGTGAAGTGGTGGAAAATTCATGGAATCCACCATTTATTGCATGCTATCTTACCATCAGAAATTGGTGGTTGCGAGAGAGGGATGGGGCAAGATCAAGAAGTGCGAAACCAGAATTCTGAGAGTTGGAGGATTGGTAGGGTTAGGGAACCATTGGTAGGAAGGGGTCAGTGGGACATGGGTAGAGCACAGGTGGAAAGGAGGAGGTTTAGGAGTCAAGCCATACATTGGCAAGCAATAAGCAATATTCAAGAAAGTGGGCTGGATATTTGATGGCGGTGGGACTCTCAAGAATGTAAATATCCTACAGGGCAGTTCAAGGATCCACTCATAACAGCATTGTACAGTAAAGAACGTCACCCTGTGTAACCCTAATATGAAAATTGTTTCAGGTTACACTGGAAAGGCAGAAATGTCACAAAGAGAGTGATTTGCATTTCCATCAGCCTTTCTCTGCCCTCAGGACTTTAGACACCTAATAGGAAATACCCAGTTGAAAGTGTCTAAGGAATACAGTAATTATTACTATGTTTCATTCTGAAATAAATGGATTTTCAATTACTTAAAGCTGACAAACTTAGCACATTGAATTTCTAGATGGATATTCTTGTTTTGCTGTTTGACACCAAGGAGCACTGATGGTGGGGTGGCGGGGGGGGGGGGGAGGGGGGAATGGGGAAGGGAGAGGGGAATTTGATGCAATTTCTCAGTGCCATCCATCTGATTGTGCCAAATTTGATCTCAGCACCTTGACTTTTCCTCAATCTTTTTTCCCCCACTTATTTATCTGTTTATCCTCAATCTTTCCCCCCCCCCCCTACTTATTTATCATTTTCCATTTTAAATTCTATGAATTTTGCTTTTCACTTCTTTGATCATTTGGAATAGCTCCAGTGCTCATTCCCTGTGTCTTTCCTCTTCATGATAACAATGAATACATATTATAGTAAAACTGCACAGAAACAAGCCCTTCGTCCCTTCTAGCCTGTGCCAAATTATTATACTGCCTAGCCCCACTGACCTGCACCCAGGTATATCCCTCCATGCCCCTCCCATCCCTGTACCTGTCCAAATTTTTTGTAAATGTCAAAATTGAGCCTGCATTTACCAATTCAGCTGCAGATTGTTCCACGTTTCCACCACTCTGTGTGAAGACGGTCCCCCTAATGTTCCCTTTAAACTTTTCTCCTTTCACCCTTAACCATCATTTTATATATTTTTTCTTTCACTTCATTGATCAGTGAAAAAAAAATTCTTCACCTTATCCAACTTTCTCAGTGTGACAAAAAAAAATAGATAATAATAATAGATAATACGAATAGTTTAGCAGGACAGGAAGTGGTGAGTGAAAGAAGAGCAGCTGAGAAGGGTAGGGGAGTTAAAAGCCAAGGGTTGGATAACCCCTGGAGCTCCCTCCCTAACATCATTGTGGGTACATTAGGGTACTCCTCAAGGTCCTGAACCACATGATGGTACATTAGGGTATCACTCAAGGACCTTAACAGCATTGTGGACACATTAGGGCATCTCTCAAAGTCCCTAACAGCGGGAATGAGGAATTATGAGATACCCAAAATTCCATGAACTCAAAATAGACTTTGTCCTTTCACAATGAACAACTGGCTTTTTATTACTTAGTCTAGTAAAGGAATTAGGAGCATATAATGGACTGTTTTGAAGGGAAAAGCTTATTGTCATTTGATCAATTAAAAATTATGAGATACAAAACAATACAATATTTTGTTATTATCGAATAAAAGCATATTTGTGGGATAAATTGGGTCCAACAATTTTATTACTTGAAAGGAGTGAAATCAAAAGTTTGATTTGTAATAAATCTATCAAGAATATTTCAGCTATGTATTGCAAAAGACAATACAAAAACAAGGAATTCACAGATCTAAGCAAAGGTGGGAAATTATCTAAATGTTAGTATTGGGGAGAAAAACTGGTTGGAACTGTAACATGATAGTATGACAAATACCATAAATGTCAGATATAGATTGGTTCAATATAACTTTTTACATCAATTATATCTTACCCCACAGAAATGAAATAGACTGAAATTAGATTTATCAGATAAATGTTTTAGGAATAATCAAGAGAGAGGCACCTTTTCACACTCCACTTGGTCATATTCAAAAATGGACAGAATTAGGAGTATTTTTAGAACAGGTTACTTTTCCCCAAGTCCAATGCCTTTCTTAGTGGGTAATATAGCTGGGATAAGGCCAAAACTGAAACTGAATATGTTTCAAAAGATATGTGTGAAAATTGCATTAGCAGTTGCTAGAAAATATATAGCAGTAACATGGAAATCTGATTTGCATTTGGGAATGGACAGATGGCATGCTGAAATACATAGTTGCATACCTCTTGAGAAAATTACATATAATTTAAGAAATAAATATGATATTTTCTTAAAGATTTGGTGCCCATATTTACATATTGTAGGTATTGCATTACAAACACTGTCTCTTAAACATCAAGAACCTTATCAACTCATTGGAATTAGCATATGATTAATATTGTAAAGGCAAATTTGAATGTGTTAACTTCAGTAATCAGATGTGTTTTTCTTTTCTCTTTCTCTCTTTGTATCTTTTCTATTTTTCTTTTTTCTCTTTTCTTTTATGTTTTGGAGGCTATTATGATGGGGGAGGGGGAGGAAGGGGTTGGGGAATATAATATTATGCATTACTGATCTGAGACATATGTGAGATACTTTCTGTATCTAGATATTAATGCATGTATGAAATTTAAATAAAATATTCAAAACAAGTCCCTAACACCATTTTGGGTACACTCACACCTCTAGGATAGCAGCCATTAAAGAGGACATGATTAGCATGGGGCCACGGTTAACATAGTGGTTAGAGCAATGCTGTTACAGTGCCAGCAACCTGTGTTTGAATCTGGTGCTATCTGTAAGGAGTTTGTAAGGAGTCTGTGATCTGATTTCCTCCCACCATTCGAAACACGCCTGGGGTTGTAGGGTTAATAGGGTGTAATTGGCCAGTATGAACTTGTGGGCCAAAATGGCCTGTATGTCTGTCTGAATTACAGCTCACACTCACCTTCTCTAGGGAAATTTGGGATGGGAATTTAATGCTGGATCAACCTTGGAAGCCCACATCCTTTGAATGAACAAAAAAATTACCAAAAATTATTTTGAAGGATAATAAACAATTATTTAACTGCTCAGTCCAGCTCTTTTTACAGCAAACGTGCACAATACCTTATTAATGTCACCCTCCCATTTAATCTCATTCTTCAATTCATAAAGATTCTTCCCATACACAGAGTCATTCAGCACAGAAACATATTTTCTGTCTAATTTTCAGGCTGCAACATATGACAAGTTTGCAATGACCATAGCGACATCTATAATCATGCAGAAGGACGTCAGGCCTTTCAGGATCTCTCCCTATAGCAGCCAAGACCAGCTGCTTTAGAGGATGCAATAGAAGCATGGGAAAATACTGGGGAGAAAGGACATGGTGATCTTGCTTGTGTATAATCACTCCAGTACAATCATCTGTTCTTGGTGTCCCTCGCTATGCAGCGTGGAATGCTCAGTGAGACAGAACCAAAGCTCATTGCAATGACCTGCACAAAATAAAGGGGCTACATTCACTGATGGACCAAACAGCTGAAAGAGTCTGAACATTATAAATGAGGCTGGTGGAGTATGTGTGCATCAGAATGGAGACATTTCATTACCAAACTTTGGTGGATTTCTATGTTTTTATGAATGTTCTAAGTCAAATATTTTCTCAATATGGGGTGGGTTGCAAATTCATTTGGTAGGTATGAAAGATGCAATGCAGAACTTATGATGTCATTGTCAGTGCATCTGACAGCATGGAAAAGCTTGGTGGATCCTACAAGTGCATGGTCGAGTTTTGTAAAAGTGGTAATTTCACCTGGAAGGGATTTGTGGTGTGGTTTGCTTTGGGTAAAATTAGTTTTTATGCACTGAGCTACAAATAAAGATTTAGGAGCCTCAATCAATTCTATTTCTGTATAACTCCACTTTGCATTTGAGAACACAGATTACTTGAATATCTTCAATAAATAGCCATTGAACTCTATTCCTATTCAGAACTGGTTAGTTATCCAACATCTCCTTGAAGGAATTATCACACAGGTGCTTCACTTTGACTTTGGGATATTTTAGCTACATTAAATTTGTTTTATAAAATAGATGTAAAATAAACATGAACATTAAGTGACACGGTTAGCAGAGCGACTGGCTGTTACAGCGCCAGTGACTCAGGTTAAAATCCAGATCTGTCTGTAAGGAGTTTGTATGTTCTGCGTGGGTTTCCTCCAGGGGTTTCGGTTTCTTCCCACCATTCAAAACATACAGGGGTTATAGGACAGCTGGGTGTAATTGGGCAACATGGGCTCATAGACCGGTAGGGCCTATACCATGCTGTAGGTCTAAATTTAAATTTAAATGAGTGAAATTAGGTAACTCAGTGGCACAGCTAGTTGATTTGCTGCCTCCCAGCTCTAGCATCCAGGGTTCAATTCACTTTATAGGCCGTCACCATAAAAGGTAAATGCATCTTTTTTAAAATCCTTGAGGCGGCTTTAATGTGGGGTTGCACCATAAAAAGGCCTAATGGGATTCCCCTGGGTGCTCTGCTTTTCTCTAAGTGCCAAAAAATGTTTATGTTTGTAAATTGCACCTAATGTGATTTCTGATTGGTTGAATCTTTGGGAAGTTCAGATTCCAGAGAGAGGAAAGTAGAATGAATGTAAATGGACACTGAATAATCAAGTTCAAGTTTATTTTATCATCCGATTGTACCAGTACAACCCAACAAGACAGTGTTCTCCAGACCTCGGTGCAAAAATCAGTGCTAACTCACCTGCAAATTATACACCTGCACAGAACCTACATACATGTCTTACATACATATAGAGTATTTAAAAATAAATATTATCAATAAATAGAGTCACACGAGTTATTTTAGCAGTTCAGCAGACTCACTGCCCATGAGAAGAAGCTAGTCTTCAGATCGCTGAACCTGGTTCTAATACTTCAGTAATCAGTGGGACTCATTGGGGAAAGAGGCTGTTCCTATCTTTAATGACTCAATGATGGCACGTTGTTGTGGCTGGTGGTTAGTTTAGTGTCCTCCACTGCTTGGTGCAATGTGGGGGTAAAGAACTCTTCTCTGCTCCTCACTCCATCTCCAATTTGTTAAGTTAACCTTTGGATTTACATCTTCTGTACACCCAGTCAGGTAGAAATGGTTGTGGCACAATCTATATCAAGTTCCACTGACTTTTGCAGCCTTAGCAACTAGTACAACATAGGCTAGTCTCTGAAGGAGTCAGATGCCTTACATCATTGCAAGGCACAAGGTGATCAGCAGAGATTGCAGCTCATTGCACTAAGGCAGCCATTCTCATCTTTTTTTCAGCTCTGGCCCTCCCTCCCAGAGGCTATGCTCAAAGTTTATGGGCCACCTTCCCTGTGGAGCAATCAAATTTTGGCTTCTTCTGTAGTTCTCTGCTACTGACTATATAAAAATATTTTTAAAAATTATGCTACACGTGGTGAAAACGAGGCTTTTACTTAAATGTGATGTGGCTCACAGGGGATGTAAATTTTTAATTTAAAAAAAAATTAGATGTACAGCACTGTAACAGGGCCAATTCAGCCTTATGAGCCTGTGCCACTCAAATTACACCCCAATAACCTACACCCTGGTATATTTTTTAAGGGTGGGAGGAAGCTGGAGCCACCGGAGAAAACACACAGACAAGGGGAGAATGTACAAACTCCTTACAGACAGCCGTGCTGCCCTTAATGTAAGGCCCCCATTGAGAATCACTGCTATCAGGTGCTTAAAAATGAAAAGGTGGTGACAAATTATGGACCAAACAATGATGTGCAATGCATAATAAGACTATCAGATGTGTAAGAGATCAGTCAGATTAGAGATTCTTCACTTATCTTCAACTGATGAGGTGATTATAATGAAGCCTCCTCAATCCCAAGTCTTTGCCATTAAATTTCCCGAGAAGATGCCTCTCCTCACATGTCCAACCCTTTGGGTAGCACATTTCATAAAGCCTTACTGACTCCATAACGAAAAGTGAAAAGGATACAAGGAAAAAAATGAACTAAGGAAAAGGAAATGAATAAAGACTTAAGACCATAAGGTACAGGAGCAGAGGTAGACCATTCGGTCCACCGAGTCTGCTCCACCATTAATGGGAGAGGTTAATTGGCACTCAATAGCAGAAATTTGAAATGCGAATAAAATTTCTGAAAAACACTGGAGAAGGAAATAAAGCCACTTCACACAGCATAAATAAAGAGTTAGTTAATGGTAAATTATCAGTGAAAGCAGAATAAAATATGATGCTCTGTCATTTGCAAAATTGTAAGCATAATTTAATTTGCTAGCTTGATATGACTGTCCTATTCTATATCTAATCCTGACATTGAGCAGGAGGCTGAAACATACCCAGGAGTGTTGATGCAAGACTGGAAATCTCCTTGAGCTTCTGAAAAATGTCTCGGCTTTCTCAGGGTTTTCTCGCCTGGATGAAAAGTTAAAAGATTTGAAATGTTTCCAGTGGAGAGACATATGTACTTACTGAAGTGTTGAGGGAGGATTTGTGAAGCCAAACAGTGAGAAGAACAGGGTTAGCGCCAGAACAAGTCTTAGCGGGGAGCATTAGGGTAACCAGGGAGGGATGGGGAGGCACAATCTGATGCTCAAAATCTCATTCAGCAGGAGGAGTGCTGGTAGTGCCTACCTGCCTACCGTGAACTTCTTCCATGTGACAGCAACGTCTCCATTCCTCTGACATAGCAGAGAAACGCACTGCTTATATTGTGTGGAGACAAGTGACGCTAGTGCTGCGGGTGGGGGCAGGGGTTCACAATACCTCATTTTGGAGGTGATGGTGATGAGTGGATGGGGGGTGGTCACCATACCTCATTTGGGGGAGCAATGCCCATGGATGTCCAGCCCCTTGATGCCGACCCTGAAGAAGACACCATGATCTGGCCTATTCTTAAGCAAACAGTGAGAGGAGCCTGAAGGGTAGCTCACCTTGCACACAAACAAGCACCACAATGAAGTCTCCACGAAGTAATAACTTTTATTACCCTTGGAGCAGTGAAGGCCAACATTTAACTTTGTAAGTGGCAACTGTTCAAGGTTTTCCTGGAGCCTCGAAGAAGTAAATGCTGCCTATATCTTTGGAAAGCAGTGCAGAAACCTGTATGACCCTATCCCACCAGTTTTCCAGGCAGTAAAGCACTGCAAGGATGGGCAAAAAATGGAAGAGAAGATCCAAAATAAAGTGCAGATCCTGGAAATCTGAAATATAAATGGAATACAAGAAACACTCACCAAATCAAGCAGCATCTGAAGAGAAGTTGCGAATAGTGTATTGGCTGATGTAGCCTGTTTCACCGTCCAGTGGATGTTGGACTCTGAGCAAACCAGCAATGTTTCGAGGGGGGATTCAGATGCTAGAGGAAGAGAGCTCTTCTGACCAAATCTCCAATTGTATTTGTTAACTATCATGAAAGCAGAGGTTTACTGAATGGTCATCAAACACAATACTCTTTGCAAATTTATAAATAAAGTGCTGAATATCGTATTTCTTTATTTCTCTGTATGTTGAGTGGAATGGTATTTTTCAATCACAGAATGCAGTGTTTATGAACATTTACTGTTCATCCCTAACTGATCTTGATGAGTTTCATTTCTGAACAGCTGACTGCGGTAAGGAGAAATTAAAACATTTCTTCAATAATTTCAGACCAAACACGTGGTGATAGATCTAGAGTCATGTATAACATAGAGAGGTAGATATAGATAGGTAGGGAGAATGGATTTTCATTTTTCTGAATGCATGTCAGATAGAGTTTTTGAAACAAACAGCAACTGATTTTCAGATTTTTGGGTTCCAGGTTTGTTGAATGAACTGGCTTGAAATTCCCCAGGAGTTACAGTAATGGGATTTAAGCCCACATTTCCAATAATATGTACACATGTTCAGATTACTCATCCACCAATGTGACCATTATGAAACCAAAGCTCCTTTCTATTTAGAGGCACTGTTATCAGTCTAAGTTGTTGTTGCTGGGTGTCAACATCTCCAAGGATCTGTCCTAGAACCTCCATGCCAATGCAATCACGAAGAAGGCTCACCAGCTTTGTGAGTTGTTTGAGGAGATTCAGTAGGTCACTGAAGACTCCTGAAAACTTCTACAGGTGTACAGTGGAGAGCATTGAGGCTGGTTGCATCGCTGTCTGGTATGGAGGTGGCAATGGTCAGGACAAGAAAAAAGCTCCAGAGGGTTGTTAACTCAGCCTGCGACATCGTGGGCACCAGGCTTCACTCCATCGAGGACATCTACAAGAGGGAGTGTCTTAAGAAAGCAGCCTCTATCATCAAGGATCCTCCACCAACCAGGCCACGCCCTCTTCATTCTGCAATCATTGGGAAAAAGGTACAAGAGCCTGAAGACGAGCCCTCAGTGGCACAAAGACAGTTTCTTCCCTGCTGCTGTCAGATTCCTGAATAATCAATGAACCAAAAGCCTTACTTTTACTTTTCACATACTTTTTTTATTTATTTGTGTAAGGTCGATGATATGAATGTTTGCACTGCCGCAAAGCAATGAATTTCATGATGTTCATGACAATAAATTCTGATTCTGATTCTATTGTCATTGTTAGGCTGAAGGGTGCTTGCGTGGATTTAGTCTGGGTGCTCCAGCTTCCTCCCACCCTTCAAAACATACAGGGATTGTAGGTTATTTAGGTGTAATTGGCTCGTGGGCCAGAAGGGCATGTTACTGTGCTGTACATCTAAATAAAATTACAAAATTTGTTTCAGTAGGCTCTGGATTCTGAACTGTGCATCATATTGAATCCAAACCTTTACATTGCCATCATTGCCACTACTACTGCATCCCCAAACCACTACAATCTGCATCTGTTACCTTGAGACTTATCTCTTATCAGTGGCCTCCTCTTCCAGACATCGCAGAGTGTCAGGCTCCACAGTCATTTCAGCACTCGGAGCTTACATTTGACTACAGTCTTTCTGCTAATTATGCAACTTCAATCTTATTCAAACCCTACTTCTGCCTACACCTCCAGCTATTGGAATAGACTTGGCATTATCAAGGCAGCGATGAGGGTTCAAGTGACACTGGATTGAGGCCCGGATGGAGGCACACAGGCAGGTAGGTCAAGTAGTGAAACACAAAATTCTTCAGATGCCATGGTTGTAGTAAACACACAGAAATGCTGGAGGAACTCAGCATTGATAGGTGGTAAAGATACATGGCTAATATTTTGGGTCTGAGCTCTTCTTAAGCCTAAAACAGGCAGGTGTCTGAATGAAAGACTGGGGAAAGAAAGAATAGTCAGGTTGGAAGCTCAAATCAAAGCCACATGGGATGTTTTGTTTATAAATATCCATTTCAGACTCAGAGAGTGGCCAATGAGAGAGTGAGATCAATGGCTGGCAATATGTGGAACAAGAATGCACAATAGTTTTAGCCTTCCTGATGTTGTATTAAAGGATTAGAATTAATGTTTAGTTTCAAGCAAATTCCACTACATAATGACCTAGCTGGTAGAGCAAGTCTCTTCCATCTGACCTCTACTACAGTTTGTCTAGCGTTTACACATTCTCTTTGTGATGACAAGAGTTTGTGGAGAAGGTCCAGTTTCCTCCCACATCACAAAAACAGGCCGGTTGGTAGGTTGATTGGCCACAGTATATTGGACCCAGTAGGGATGGGTGATATAATCTGAGGGAGTTATAGAGTCATGGAGCTATACATGTCCACGAGGGCCAAAATGTCCCACCCACGAGGGCCAAAATGTCCCACCCACGTCAGTCCTATCTGCCTTCACTTGGCCTATATACAGTAAAGCCCCTGTTATCCAGAGTTCAATCAACTGGTTAAAAAAATTGTCGAGGAAATTAATAAATAGGCAGTAAAATAAATAAAATGTTAAAATTTTAAATGGTAAAAGTTAATGTTCTCTGAAGCAACACACAAAGATGGGAACAAACATTCAGTCAGCGGAGCACCCTGGTAGTATCCCACCCATAGCAGCTGTTTGAATAAGGTTTGAATAAAGTTGTGTTTGAATAAAATGGTGTCACCCAGGATGAAGATCCGGCCGATGCCACTTACCGCTGGGGTGACTCTTCCAAAGTGTCTCCCTATCCCTGCCTAATAAGAGTATTTATTAATATTAAGTATTTTAGCAAGGTTTTATCTGTTAAATTGGAAGGGTGGGGGGGGGGGGGGGGGTTAATTATGGTGAAGGCATGGTAAGCCTAGCAGTTTGTGCAACCCTAGTGCAGCGCTAATGACCTGGGTTTAAATTAAAATTTTAATTTCATAAGTTATGGGAAGTATCTGATTAAAGAGAACTTTATAAACTATAAGAATGATTGTATTCAAATTAATTTACATTTTTCTTTTAAATGGTATATTCTTAATGAATGTGTATTAGTTAGGCATTGAAAGAATGTGTCTCAGCTCAGGCAACCAAAAAATTCACATATCCACCATCTGCAATCCCCATAGGTGCCAAATACCGGGGGCTTTTATTGTACCTCCAAATCATGTTAATGGGAATGTGAGAAGAATAAACAAAAAGGAAATTTAGTGAGGGAATGGAATTGCTCTATGAGTTGGCATGAAATTGATGGGCTGAATGGCTTCTATGGCAAAAGGAAATATGAATACATGGAAATCGACAGGCCCATCTTAATTAAGAGGGAGATATGCTCGATTCATCAACCCATTCAAAACACATCCCCGATAGTGTATTAATTTCTAAATGGTGCTGAGCCCCGAGCCTGGATGCAAAGTTCAATTTCAATGGAAAATAAACAACTGTGTGGTGCCAAGGAACTGTAGATGTCTATGATTGTTGCCTTGTGATTTAACTATCAGATAAAAATGGGGGCTTTGTTCATTTTTCATTTTGGGATTTCTAGTATTAAAATGTTTAAGAATTTCCCGTCATTGGCATACACATGAAATGTGAAAACACCTTGACTGCTTTAATAAACATATGACAACATTTTCATGCTTGAAATACCATCCCATGATTTTTATCTCCACACTTTAACTTGAACTTTAAATCAGTTATCACATTGATGTATGAGTCTCCAATACCCACTGGAATATGTTTTAAATGAATAATTGTTCCTATGTTTGTTTTTCTTTTCTTTGGCTTAAATTGTGTTGGTTGTGGCTAAGAATCCCATGGAGAAAAGGTGACAGATAAGAAAGTTTCAGGCTTGCTCAGTAGTGTAGGAGCTCAAACAGAACCTGTGACTTCGCCTGTCTCTGGTCTCTGCATAGATCATGTATATGGTGGGACTCTCCAGTACTAGGACTGGAAGGCCATCTCTTGAACACTGTGTCAGCCAGACCAGCCAGAGACCCCTTCATTTTAACAAGAATTCCCAACTTAGAAATTAGGAGGAAGGAAAATTTTGATAAATTTTACCTTCAAACATTTTATAGTGTTTTAGTGCATTTTTTCATGTTTAAAATTTATTATTCTTTGAGATTATATACTGAAATCTTCATAGATTTAATGGCAAAAGCAGTTGAATGATATTTTTACAAAGCTGCCAGATAAATTTTCTACTTATCGCCTTGTACGTCCGTTCCAGAATGGTAAAAATCATCACCACTTCTAACAGCCTAATCCTTCTTGGGAGTCTTGAGCACAAAATTTTCTTCTTCCTGAAAAGGTGGCATAAAGTGACTAATCTAGCTATGCCCATCATGGATCCTGACCTCCCATCCATTGAAGATACCTATATGAGACATTGCCTTAAGAAGAACCCTCATCACCTGGTCATAATTCTTGCAGCTACCTCAGGCAAGAGATACAAAAGCCTGAAGTCAAGAACAGAATTTTTACTACAGTTATTAGACTCCTCAACTTACCTGTGCCATCCCAACAATAACACAACTTCAGGACTACTGAAAGATCTGTCTAGGCTATTGAAATATCACTTCCTTTTGCACTAACTGTAACTGTGAATATTTGTCAATGCTTTTATGTTTATTATCTCTTTTTCTGTTTCATGGTGCATTGCGGTAAGTTCATTTATACTTTCGTAGTTGATGTTTCATACGTCCCTTTGTGGCTGCAGGAAATAATCTGTGTGTTGTGCAGATGCATATGACAGTAAACTTTCATTCATTCCTCTTTCCCTCAGAATCAAGAGTGGCCCACTTCCACTGAAACAGTGCCTGTGCATTACCTTTTTTAATATGCAGTGATATTGGCATCAGCTACCACACACTCTGGGCCAAGAGAGATCTTTAGTCAAATGGCGTAAGGTCTGAGATATTCGCTTAGCTCTGCTGCAGAGGCTGAGCACACAGACACACTCTTTAAGTCCACACAGTAATCTCAACACACACTTGCCATGACATACAATCTTGTATTCATTCTTTCCTCCAGATCTCTACTCTTGACTCAACCACAGCCGTCCATCACCACCCAGAATAAAACCCGGGCTGTCAGGACTGAAGGAGGGTTTGTTCTGTTGGAGGGTTCATTTTTTTTAAGGTGAAATTAGTCTGAAGCCTTTTCTGCTCAATTCGGCGAATGTAAGAAACTAGAGGGTTATGTGAAATCTGCTGGTTGTTCTTCACCATCGTTTATCCCAGAACCAAAAATGTTTAAAGCAGGTCATCTGTTCTTCAGCTCTCTGGAACCTGATGCACAAAAATTGGCTGCCAGGTTTCTTACATCATAACAGTGACTAGTACTTCTTCTTTAACTGTCCCAAGTTCAAAGTTCAAATTTATTGTCAACTGTGAAAGGCAATGGGATATCACAAAATCACAAAGGATGGCTTATTCCTTGAAGAAGGGCTCAGGCCCAAAATATTGGCAATCTATCTTTATCTCCTAGGTGCGCTGCAAGTCCTGATGAGTTCCCTCTAGCATTTCGTACTTTGCTCTCTGAATAGATCTGTATAACAGTTCAAAAGTCTATCTGATATTATCAATTTTCTGAAATGACATGAAAGAAGTAACATGCAAGGTTAGTGCAATGCTCTTACAGTGCCAGCGACTGGGGTTCAAATCTGGTACTCTCTGTAAGGAGTTGTACATTCTCCCCATGTCTGTGTGGGTTTCCTCGGGGGTGCGGTGGGGTGGCTCTGGTTTCCTCCAAAATGGATTGGGGCTTGTAGGTCAATTGGGTATAATTGGGCAGAACGGGTTCATGGGCCGCAAGGGCCTGTCACCATGCTGCGTGTCTTTTTAAAAAAAAATCACCGGGTGATTTAAATTTAAAATTTGAAGTAAAATCCTATATCACAGGAGAAAGAAGCAATATCATCATGGAGTGAAACAAGGAAGTTTGCAAATGCTGTGATTGTAGTAAATGCTTAAAAGTGCTAAAGGAACTCAGCAGGTCGCATGGCATCCAGAGGAGGCAAAGATATATAACTAACGTTTTGGAGAAGAGCCCTTCCTCAAGGTAATCATCATGTGTTTTTACCCTTACGTCACTGAATGCTTAAGCCCAAATAGATCAGAAATTGCTTGAGAAAGTGAAAGTTATGTTGCAGGCAACAAATCAGTGTGATTGTTTGCAAAGTTGATGTAAGGCATCAGTAATCCATCATAAATGAAAAACAGAAAAGATTGTATAAGAACCAATTCAGAACTTTGTCCACCGAGATAGTCTAATAAAATGCTGGAGCAAGAATCATGCCTGTGGTGAGACTACATGGGATAGGCTAGGAGATTGGAGTATTATTAAATCTCTCCCATGTGTGCTATGCAGTGATTGAGAAAGATTAGATTTCCAAGAAATTAGATCACGATCGAGGTGAATGGAAATGTCAATTGAAAACGTGTTATTTCAGAAACTATATAGGAAATACATTTCCTCAACACTTGGGGAAATAGGGAGGAGAAACATATATTAATGCATATCCATCTGACATGGGAAACCAATTCTTTAAGATTTTGCTTGATATCTGATAAGTACCTTAATTCATTTTTATCAGAGAGGAGAAAAACCGGACACTGGACTAAGATAGAATTAGACAAATTGGGAGAAAATATCCCGGAACACATACTTTATAAATGGGATGAAAAATTGGTGCAATATAACAATTCACCAGTAATATATCACATACTTAAATTATGGAAAAGAATACACCTGGAAGAAAAAAAGATAAATTATCAAATACCAAAAATGATATTAACACAAAACCCATTAATCCCCTTTACAATAGACAATTTATTTTTCAAGGAATGGGATAGAAAAGGAATCAAGAAAATAGAAGATTGCTTTTTGGGAAATAATTTATTGACATTTGAGTAATTAAAAGATAAATATGGAATAACACAAAGTACAATGTTTACATATTGCCAGTCGAAAACTTACCTAAAAGATATATTGGGAAATAGCTTGAGATTACCAGAAAGTAGCAACTATGAATATTTAATCACAGACAGAATGATAATTTAAAAATTCATTACAAACATGTACATCAAATTGCAATATAAAGAAGAAGATGAAATAAAGTATAAACCGAAACAAAGTTGGGAAAAAGATTTAAACACAGAGATAAAGAATGAAAGATGGGAGAAGTTATGTACAGGAACAATGAGGAACACGATAAATAGTAGATTATGTATGATTCAATATAACTGGCTACACAGATTATATATAATTCCTCAGAAATTAAAAGAATGTAACCCAACAGCATCGGATAGATGTTTTTGATGCAAACAAGAGATTGGATCAACATTACATGCAATTTGGACATGCTCAAAAGTAAAAACTTTCTGGGAAGATCTAAACCTAATATTAAACAAAATCACAAAATAATATACCAAAAGATCCCAAAAAAAATTCTGTTAAATAATATAAAAGACAAAAAATTAGGACTAAAATTAGACAAAGCCCAAATAAAATTTATTATGATAGCTTTAGCAGTAGCCAAAAAATGTATTATGACAACCTGGAAATTGGAAACAAACCTTAAAATACAACAGTGGTATACAGAAATAAACAAGTGTATTCCATTAGAAAAAATTACATACAATCTGAAAGACAAGTGTACATTACTTGAACAAATTTGAGAACCATACATAAAATATGTCGGAGAATTCTGACCACAAACCTCCATCTTGTAAAACAACATAATTATGAGCAGAATGAGATTTAAATAGGTGAAAGTAGACGATACAAATTGTTTTCCCTTTTTTTTTTGGTTATTTCTTTGTTTTAAGTGTTTTATCATTTATTGATTTTTGATGAGGGTGCGGAAGAGGAGAGAGGAAGTGGGGGAAAAGAAAAAAATGTCACCATGTATATATTGTTGATGATCATTTGTTGGATGTTGTTAAGATATGACTCAGTGCAAAAATAAAAAAAATTTTAAGAAAAGATTTTGCTTGATACCAATATTTGGAATAATTTGCATTACAATGCTAGCTTTCTCACACTCTGTCCCCCTCTCTCTAGCTCTCTCTCTCCCCCCTTTTGTTTTTTCTCTCTGCCTTCTCTCACTCACTTTCTCTTTCTATCTGCCTCCTCAGTTTCTCTTTCTCTCCCCTTCATACACTTTCTCTCTCTCTCTCTCCCTCCCTGCCTCAGAGATTTCTATTTTCCATTTTACTGTGTGCACCAGTTTGTAAGCATATGTCATTAAATGGAACATTTGCCTCAGACCTCAACAGCAGTGAGTTGGAGGGCAGTACTGGCTGAAATTGCATTTCCCAATGACCATGGAGTGATGCTGGGAAAGAGGATATGAAAAGAATTCGGTTAAAAAAAAATAGCTCAACCAAAGTTTTACAGTTTAGATTGAAAGCAATACCTGCCGGTGTTTAGACTTCACTAAAAACTTTCTATTAACTGTTTACTGTGATTCTGTGATAATCAACTGCTTGATTATGGCTTTTAAAACTTTCAAAAACAATCCTAAAATAATTTCTGAAGGGTTGGAGCCTCACTGAATGCTTCTCGTACTGACACTTGTCGAATACTGATTGGAGTTTTGGAAAATGGGAGGTAATCATGTTAAAACATACTGGATTCAGAGGTGGTGGTCAGGTTAAACAAGCAAGATGCTACAAGGATATTTCACCTAATGGGAAGCCCAGAGCTCAGCTCACAGTTTGAGAATAATGGGACATCCATTTAAGATGCAGATAGGGAGACTATTTTTCTCAAATTGATATGAGACTTTGGAATCCTCCACTCCAAACAGCTGTGCAGGCTCTATTGTAGTTTTTAAAAAGATTTGTGAACCAAATCTTTGGGCGGCATGGTTAGCTTGGAAGTTAGTGCAAAGCTAATACAGCCCCAGTGGCCAGGATTTGAATATGACACTCTCTTTGATGAGTTTGTACGTTTTCCCTGTATCTGCATGGATTTTTTCTGGGTGCTCCAGTTTCCTCCCTCCCTTCAAAACATATGGTGGTTGTACGTTAATTAGGGCATTTGGGCGGCACAGGTTCATGGGCCAGACGGCCCTGTTATCATGTTGTATATCTAAATTTTAAACATTTAAATGGGAGTGTACAGTTGTGGGCAACAGGCTGGAAAATAGAGGGCATAATCCAATGTCAGTAAAATCTGGCAGAGCAGCCCTGAGGAGCCATGTTGTTTCTTCCTTGCCACAAACATAGCCTTAGTGTAAATGGATTGTTTCAATTAAAATTTTAGATTTTAAAATTAAAATTTAGACATACAGCAGTTACAGGCCCTTTGTGCCCACAAGCCCGCGCTGCCCATTTACACCCAATTAACCCATAACCCTATGTTTTGAATAGAGAGAGGAAACTGGAGCCCCCGGGAAAACCCACGCAGACACAGGCAGAATGTACAAACTCCTTACAGACAGTGCCGGATTTTAACCCCAGTCCCAGCATTGTAACAGCAGCCAACCTCTATGCTAATGGGCTACGTCACAGTTGATGGCTAGAATGGATTGGTGGGCCAAAGGGCCTGTTTCTGAGCTCTATCACTTGTTGCTCCATCACCCCCAGTTGCACCTCTCCAATACGTAGATGTGGGATATCAAAGGGGTATACCAGCAGGATGTAAGAACCAGGTTCAGGCTAGTTAGCCCTACAACCCAATGAGTCCAAATGATCTCCAGCAACCGCATCCTTTTGATGAGTTGTAGATTGCCACGACCTTTGATTATATAATTGTACAGCAATATTATAATACATTTGATACTTTAAGGAGACCTTGTGTTTAAGGACTTTTCTGATTTGCATCCTAAACGACCTGGCTGTAATTCTAAGAGTGTGCCCTGTGGTCATTGAACACCCTACCATGTGAATTTTAAATACTCAGATTTTAAATTCAGAGACAACAGCTGAGTAACAGGGCCCTTCCGGCTCACAAGCCCAAATATACCCTCATGACCAATTATCTACTAACCCCTTCCATCTTTGCAGGGGTGTAGCTACAGAAAATAGAGCCTATGGGAAGCACTGAAATTGTGCCCCTGTCCAAACATCTGACATCCATCTTTTAGATAACTTTATCATAATATCAGTTCAAAAATGTCAAGCTCATTAATCTTTTAATTAACAAATTATAACACAACTTGAAAACTATAACTGAACTTCCCTGCTTTCACTGATGCAAATTGATCTATGATGTGATCAAAGTCAGTTTTTTTCAGTTTCTTCTCTCTCTACCCTCAGCAGAGCAAGATCACAGAGTCTGCCTTGATCTATGGAAGCATGGTATATCTGCTCCTGAAGACCATCCTGAAAGATGGGCAGTCATCATTGAGGAAGCGCAGGATGATGAGCTTCTCAGCCCATCATCATGGTTCAACAGCTCCTCGAAACACTCGGGCTCGCTAAGGCTGAATGCCTTGTAAATGTGATCCTGAAGCCACTCGAGGCGGGGGTCGTCGAACCACAAGGCTGGACCAGGCCGGCCATCACCTCTGGATCAGCTCTCTAATGGCTGAGTTGCAGCCTCAGCCCCTGGGCGCGTGCCAGAGTCCCATCTCCATGGAGATTGTGGCATTTACTCCTGTTCCCATGGTAACCAACACGTCACTTCTCTAGAGTTTGAACCATTTAGCGGCAGCAATGTTGATGCACAGGCTCAAGTGCCCAAAAATTCTGCTCCTCAGAGGATGGCTTGTCTGTCTTTAATAGAAACTGCTCAGTGGCGCCCCCTTCAAGTGGTAACCAGGGCATGTGCCATACCTGCAATACCTTAGATATGGCACTGCAACTTTGGAATGTGGGAGGAAATCTGCCTTCCGCTTCTCCTCTCCACCTTCCGCAGGGACTGCTCCCTCCATGACTCCCTTGTCCACTCCTCCCTCCCCACCAATCGTCCCCTTGGAAGAGCTCTACTTGCTCCTGATTGTCCTCACTCACTCACCACCATTTGGGGGCCCAAACAGTCCTTCCCAGTGAAGTAACACTTCATTTATGAATCTGCAGGGGTCATTTACTGGATCCGGTATTTCCATTGTAGTCTCCTCTATATCAGAGAGACTGGACGAGCGCTGGGAGATTGCTTTGTTGAGCACCTTGGCTCTGTCCGCCGCAATACCCTGGATCTTCCAGTGACCACCCATTTCAATTCTCCATCCCATTTCCTTGCTAACATGTCTGATCATGGCCTCATGCACTGCCAGACTGAGACCACCTGTAAATTGGAGGAACAACACCTCATCTTCTGACTGGGCACCCTTCAACCAGATGGCATTAATATCAACTTCTCTGGTTTTCATTAAACCCATCCCCTTCTTCCTCCTATCGCTTTTCCCTATCTCTGTCTCTCTATTCCATCTCCTTTCACATGAACATGATAAATTCTTACCTCATCCCTTATCATATTCAATTAACACATTTTGTTGGGTCTGGATTCCTCCCCCATTGTTTAAATTCTGAGACTTCCTGAAATTTCCTGCTTCTGGCTTATTCTGCTCATTCCTTGAAGAAGGGCTCAGGTTATCTTTGATAAATAATGCTGAAAAGACCAGCTGAGTTCACCCAGCATTTTGGAGTGTTTTTACACTTTGCGAACTCTGCTGCCTTTAACACAAAGGTCAATTAATGATACAGCACTTGGGTGATAATCAGCACATTTTTATTGTTGTAATGTGAATTGTTGTTCATTTGTATTGCTGTACATGATCTTTATATTGGATTAATATCAATACAGTTAAATACAAACTGACTTCACTCAACACACCAGGATAGGGAATGAAAACAGAGTCTGATTGTCTGATAGTCATTTTTTTCCCTTCAATTATTTATTCAATTTGCTTATAAATTCTCTTACTCTACCCCAAAAATTCCAGATCACAACAGCTTACGGAGCTATGATTTGTTTCCCCTTATCTCGTTTGGTTCATATGAAAGTGACTTGAATGTGTCATCTCATTGCTAATGTGTCAACGAATAAAAATTGTTGCTTGTTTTCTTTATCAAGGATATTAATGACATCGACCAATTCTATGAATTTCCTCTTGACCTTCTATGCTCTTAAATGATTGGCCATCTTCACTAATCCTTTATTCTTGGAATCATTATATTACTTCTCTTTTCAACACCATCAAGGCCTTCATGTCATTTCCTCGAATGGAAAGGTCAAGTTCAACATAAATCTTCAGTCAGGTTTTATAGAAAGTTATTTTGGTATTTTTCTCCAGTATTATAAAGCCAAGCATATCTTGGGAATTTTTTTTATACCTGCTCCAATTTGTTTCTCACATTCATAGGTTTGTTAATGGATTCTGTTTTTCAAAGACAAGCTGGGGAAAGGAGTTGGGGGAGGGAAACTGGAAAACTCATTGTTGATTCCAAGAATAATTTTTTGTTCATTTCCCAGAAAATACAAGACTCTAAGTAATCCTCTGCTTTTCAGTTCTGTTCTGGAATACACAGCTGTGAATGTAAAGTCCCATAAGCTAATAAGAAATCATGTTTGGATCATATCACAGGGGATAAGATGGATGCAGTATTCTTCCAAACATAGTTCTCAGGGTTATTGGGTTCTAAAGCTAAAGGAAAAACACAGTGACTCAGACCTGAGAAGTTCAACTTTGCTAATTATTGTGAACAAGGCATGAAAGAAGAAACCACACAATTTCCTCCTTGTGGTACTGATGAGGTCAGCAATGGCATCAGCCAATAAGTCAAAAGTTCTTGGCTTTGAGTCTACACTGGCATTCCAGTGGTACACTGCACTTAAGCTCCATCTGCCTTTGCCCCATCCCACTCAGCAGTGGAGTTCAGCCCAGCACCTCGATCAGTATTCATCTCTCAGCAGAAGTCTGAAATGTGGTCCTCATTATATCTTCTGTTTTGCAGTTCCTGGTGGTGCACAAATGGGCTCTGGTGTTGCAACAATGGAGTAGGATACAGAGAGCCTCATTCCAGCATCGCGGTATGGACAGCTTGCTCATGGAAAATGTGACCGATTGACTTGTTCAGCCTTAACGAAGAAGGAATGTTTAACAGCAGAAAATGAAGTAGGCAGTGGATGGAATTCTTTCCACCATTGAGACACCTGCCAGTGGATGCCAGCTATGTTACTTTATCATTTTTATTTTAATGCTATAGCAGGGTAGCAGGCCCTTGCAGCCCATGAAGCTTGTGCATCCAATAAACCAACAAACCTCATTCGTTTTGGTGGGTGGGAGTAAACCGGAGCACCTAGAGAAGACCATGCAGGTCACGAGGAGAGCATACTCCTTACAGATATGGCCAGATCCCTGGCTGAGTAATATCATTGTGCTAACCATGCCGCTCAGTATCAGTGAACACACTCTCATCTCAGGTTCAAGGTCCAGCATCTTGAGGAGGAGAAATAGCTCATAGCGTTTTTCGAACTAGATATTAAAGAGAAATGTTATCCTCATCAGAGCCATTGTAAGAGATTCATCCCTCAACCCACACTTGAAACTGATTACCTAATCATTTTCATAATTGTTCAGAGTTTGTCTGTTGGTAATGCAACATTCCTTCAGTGCAAAACAATGCTCTCTCAGTACTGTCCCTCCAAAATTCAATACACCTTCAGTACAATCGGACAAACAGTGCAGAGCCCTGCTGTTGCTCCTTTAATAGTACAGAACTCTCAGTTTATTTGTCACCAGCTACCTAGTACTGTGAGAAGGGTTCTTCTGCGAGCAGTCTAACTGGTTATCTCTAAATTTCAACAGTGTAAAGAGCCAAATTCAAGTACGATCACAATAAAAAGAAAGATCAATTAGTACCAAGCAAGGGCAGCGACCTTCTACAGGCTGCATCACAGTGCCATATGGTTGCTGCAAAGAATCAGTGGGTCAATCTACAGGACCATAAGAGTGGCAGAGAGGATCACTGGAGTCTCCCTCCCCCCCACCCCTCACCACTCTCCTATCAATGTGATCCACCAGGATCATTGGTCTGAGAAAATCATTGAGGACCCCTTCCACCCTGCACACAGCATCTTTCTGCTCCTCTCATCAAGATCAAGATCCAGGAGTATCAGAGCCAGCACCACCAGGCTGAGGAACAGCTTCTTCCCACGGGCAGTGAGAATGCTGAATGACCAAAGGAACTGCTCACACTAACCATCCGAGGCTCTCGTATTCATGAAGCAAAATGTATTTATTTATTTGTACATACGAATACTTGTCCTGCCTATGTATTGTTTGTCTGTATGTGTATTATGTCTGGTTGTGTGCCTGCGTGTTTTGCACTGAGGACCAGAGAACACTGTTTTGTCAGGTTGTACTTGAACAACTAGATGACAACAAACTTGATTTGATTTGACTTGACTTTATACCACTGTTATGGGCTTCATTCAAGAGTGTCATGGCTCTTTCATTCTCTTAAGCCTTGTCCCTGATGGGAGGAAGGAGAGTGTCCTGAGTATGGTGTCCTTCAGTATGTTGGCTCCCTTTCCTAAGCAACAGGAGATGTAGATGGAGCCTATGGAGAGGAAAGAAGTTGCATTATGTTCTAAGTTGTATTCATGATCCTCTGTAACTTTTTCGGATCATGAGCTGAGCACCTCCCATACCATATTTTGATTCACCCAGTAAGTAGGCTTTCAACTTGTGCATCTTTAGAAGCTGTTGAGGAACAAGGGAGAGATGCCAAACTTCCTTGGTCTTCTAAGATGGTCAAGGTGTCGTGCTTTCTTGACCGTCGGGTGGAAGTGTTTAATCCAAGTCGGATTATTAGAGACAATAATTCCTAAGAACTCAAAGCTATCTATTGACAACTTCAGCACAATTAATATGGACAGGGATGTGGACTCTGCCCCCTTTTCTGAAGTTAATAATCATCTCTATGAAGTCAAGAGAAAGGTTGTTATCTTGGCACCAGGATTCCAGACTTTCAATCTCTTTCCTGTATTCTGCTTTGTCGTTGTTTGATACCTGACCTACTTCTGCAGTGTCATGGACAAACTTGAAGAACCCAATCTCATAAAGGATAGTACTCCCTCAGGATCACTGCTCCAAAAGTGGGGCATTCCATCAGTCGCCCTTGTCCTAGAGGGTAGCATTCCCTCAGTATTGCCTGACTGCTGCTTCAGTAATGCTACAACAACACCACTTATTCAGTAAGGTTCCACCTACTCCTTCAGAGCTGCCCTGGCCCTGGAATGCTCATTTCGACTGTGTTCTGAAACTGAAGTGCTCCCTCGGTGCTGGCCCTGACACTGCAGCTCTCCTTTTAACTGTGTTCTAAACTTTGAAGCTCCAGTGCTCCCTCAGTGCTCCACTGGAAACATTGGCCTGCATTTGAACTTGAAGCCAAAGAAAGCTGACTCAGAAGCACAGAAAGCTACCTCTGAGCCATAGCTGATGCTTAAGGTTTTGATATCTTTCTGAGATTGAAAGCTTCAAGCAAACTGAACCTCTTGTTAAAATTTCTGTGGTTTAGTCTCTACACACAAGAGAATGGAACTGCAATAATGTTGAATTGCTGCAATCGTTGCTTTAGATTTTAAATGTTCATCCTTGTATTCAAACCCTAACTTCATCGCAACTCCTCTGGCCCACAATAACTTTTTTTTCTCCTCAGCAATCCTCTGAGAACAATGGTGACTGGCCTTCACTTCAGTTCTAACATGGCAGATGAAGCCAATATATTGAGATTATTTTCATGCACATTAGTACAATCTACCTATGCCCAAAATTCTTGCTTGTGGACTTCAGGACAGTTGCAGATATTATAAACATTATCTGGCTCCTGATCATTAGGGTTGTCTCTGAACCACGGCTGAGAAAAGCTATCATTGAGGAGGTGTTCAACACCAATTTTCTTGCATCACCTATTCTGTTGTCATTATTGTTTGGGGACTCTGATTGCCAGAGACAACAGAACAGATGAGGTAAAAACACATTGAAATGCTGGAGGAACTCGGCCGGTCTTTTCAGTGTCCATTGGAGTCAAAGATATGTACATTTGTCTCCTATGGATGCCGAAAAGACCGGCTGAGTTCCTCCAGCACTTTGGTGTGTTTCACTCAGAACAGATTAGCTGGTGGTCAGTTCAACAGCTGTCACCACTTGTCAAGGTTAGCGAGATGTGGATTTAATTGCAGTCTCTCTCTTGAACAATTGGCCAACTTGAAGGTGTCAGTGCCTGCTTGGATCACTCATATAAGCAGTGAAGTTTTTGTTAGACTTTCTAATGATGTAGGCTGTTAGTTCTGACACAGTGTTTAGAACTTGACCTAATTCTGAGGATTCTCTTGGAGTTAGAGTTTCTTGCTCCATCTTTACTAATTATGCCCAGCTAGAGGGTTGAATGCTTTATAAACCACCCCCCCCACAGTAAAATTGTCCACAGGAAGGTAAGTTTGCACCCCAATAGCTGTGGTCCAGATCTTTTCAAAGATTGAAGTAATTCTTCCTGGCCACATCAAAGGTTCCAAGGTGCACTGATGTCCATTGTGTCTGGATTCACATAGGAGCCCCTTCACTCTCAGCCCTTCCACTCAATCCATTTCGTCTTTGCTCTTTCCCTTTTTCCTACCCACTTGATTCCACAACCATTTTCCAGTTGTTGCTCCTCAGAAACCTGTGTTCCCTCTGCAGAGGGTCGGGCTGACTGATGGTCATCAGTCTCAGGTCAGCGGGCAGCATCCTGCAACTCTCCAGCTCTCTATCTGCTCGCAGTCCACAGCCTCTCTCCCCTCCTACTCCTGCTCCACTCCTAGTCCCTCTCCTACCCCCACTCCAAGACACAGTGCTTCTGCTCCTTTTCCCCCTTAATCAATGACGGAACAAGTTTGAGATGCTAACCGGCCTCCTGCTTTTCCTATCTGCTTATGCCTCTCTAGTTCTAGCCTTCTGCTTGACCTTGATTTTTATTACCCTACTATTAGCAGGCCACACCTTCTGTTACACAGATCCTGAACTTATTAGAGATGAAAGAAGTACCTTTAGAAATTATAGAATGATGCAAAGGTTGAAACTGAATCTGATTGTGGTATTGGGAGCAAATACTAAAAACAGGAGATTGCACTTCTGACATATCTTTCATGACCACAATTTATTTCAAAGTGCTTCAGAAACAGTGAACAAATTGAATTTGAATTTTAGTCATTTTTGTAATGTAGGAGACGCAAATATTCACCATAAACAATTCTGATCTAATAATTTGATAATTTAGGTATTTTTAAGGAGTCTTTAACACTTTAGATTGGTTTTCCAGGATGACAAACAAATGCATGTATTCCATGTCCCAGTTTTCCGGGACTAGTTTTATCCTCATCCACCAGCTGGGTCCGTCCTGTACTTTACTACTGTAAAGGTTTACCCATGGACCCAGTCTGGAGTATATACAGTAAAACCTCATTAGAACGCAGTCCAAGATTACATACTGCATTACAGCTGAGTTGCGGAATAGATGCATATATGCCCTGATACAGAAAGCAGGAAAACGGAATACTGTGACTCAAACCGTATAAATAAGACCTTTAAGACCTTTAAACTCCACATATTAACAAACACATCTTGTGAATAAGTCATAAGAATCCATTTTTGAGTTTGTGGCTGTTAGTCTGGCATCCTAAAATCAATGTTTGGGGTCCAGAGACACCCACGCTATAAGCGATTCCGTGGATTAACGAATCGCGTTCTAACAAGGTTTCACTGTATTATGAAAGGTTTAAAATGGCCAGAGTCCAAAGGGTAAAGTCTATTGATGCTTCCACTCACAAATCCCAACACAATTCTAAACAATACCACGTTTTCAGTTTACTATCTCTTCTGAAATATGGCCACTCCAATGAGCAGCAAAGGCCCCAGGCCCAATATATTGGGTAACTTTTCTACTTCCTGTGGATGCTGCCTGATCTGCCGAATTTCTCCAGCATGGTGTGTATTCCCCAGATCACAGACTGTTTGTGCCCATTGTATATTGTTGGAAGGTTTTCAAAGTGCTCAGTCAAATCTGATCTTCATTCATGGTTAACACTTAAATTCTAATTTTTTTCCCAGAGAAATCATCTTCAATGGAGCTCTCTCAAATCATTCGTACACCCCCCAACATATACCTTTGCTTTATACCCAAAAATATTCATTATTTATAATTAAAGCTATGCCTCCATACAGGGAATGGGCATTAAACCAAAGGTTTGATGCATGTCTCGTGTAAAACAGAAACAGGGTTTGCAGAGAAAGATGTGGTCTTGTGAAAACCAGTATTGCGAGTAAGTGGGGGAATTGGGGTCATTCATATGTCAGAGGTCACAGAGGCCTGTAGGGGATGGGGACAGATTGGTTGAAAGTGAGTCAGTGGTCCAGACCTTAATGCTTCAAGTGGGGCATTGGCACATTGTGATGTTGAGATGTAATGGGAAAACTCAGAGTCATCACAAGGCCAAGGTATAGCAGAGTGTAATTGAAGGGAAATCAACTAACTCTCGGCCAAAGCTCAGATCCTTGGAAGCATTCTGAACGTCCCCTTTTTGTTTCATTGTGATAGGCCTTGGATGAGTTTTGAAGACCTGCACCTATTCACAAGCATTCCTGAATTTAACATAAGTGGTGCTCAACCATAGATAGTAAGCCATTAAACTCCACTGCACACATCCAGGTGCTTCCATTTGTACGTGCCCCAACACATCTGTGTCCCAGCAATCCACTGCCCTTCTTCACAAAAAGCCTAGCAAGTGTCCAGTTGTTTTCAGTCATTGATTTCTCAATTGAATCTGATTATATAGAACATTACTGGACTTTCCCCCCCCTGTTCTTCCTGTACTATTTGTATTAATTATGGGTACACTTTCCACATTAAGCACTGATGAATGGCTTTCCAGAAGTTCTTTTTTTTCTCAATGTTAATCAGCATATTATTAACATCTGGGAAGATTTCTAAAATCCTCTCTGTAATGCAGACTGCAAAATGACAAAATGCTGCTCTACAATGCCATTCTCTCAGAATAATTCCCTTCAGCTGCACAATTATTGTTGATGCTCCTTTCTAAGCTGTTCCTTGTTCCTTCAAGCCTTCAGATACTCAGCTTCCATTCTTTCTGTGCCCCAGAAAGGGTAGAACAAATGGTCCGGCACAGACTAGAAAGGCCAAAGGGGCCTCCTTCTATGCTGTAATGTTCTATGGTTCCAGGGTTCTAACCAGGGCTAGCAGCAAACTAAAGTACCCCCCCCCCCCCAATACCAGTATCATATCATTACCACAGCCTAAGCAGCTTATGCACATGTACAATGAAAGCAACACATCTCCTTCAAAATCTTTATGTAAAACCACAAAATGCATTGAAATACATATTTCTGTTCCAGCTCCGAGAGCTGTATGTTCTGCCAAGACTTAAACTGAAGTTGTTTTTTCCATTGTTGCTCAGAACATCGAGTTCATTACCAGGGATTTCTGAGCCTCAATCGCCTCGATCCACTGGAGTAAAAATGAAATAGTGGGGATGGTGGAAATCTAAAGTCAAAAGAGAAATCTCATGGAGACACCCAGCAGGTAGGTTATGGAGTTAATGGTTTCAGACCAATGACTTATGGATTAAAATCAATGAACAAATTTCAATAAGTAGCTGTTAGTTGTGGATCCGCTGTTGCAGCAGAGATGGTTTCATGAACCTGAATTTTCACACCGGCAGTACATGTGGATTGAACCGGCCAATTTAGCGGGTCTGTTGGGGGTAATCTGGCAGTGTGAAAAAGTTCTAACTGGCCAGGGCAAGTAAAAATCAACTGGGTTCTGGCTCCTGCCTGGCTAAGTTAACTAGTTAACTACTCTGTGTCAGTGTGAATGGTCTATTCGAATTACCTGATACCACAAGTGATGTTAGTGCCTGTGTGCTTACATCAGTTGTATTTCTGACAGCCCCACTGACTACACAGTTATATTGCACAGCACAACATGCTCAGTAAGTTTACCTGCTCCCTAGAAGGGGGGAAAGGGGAATTCTGTTTTTTCATTCTCTACAAATGTTGCCCAACCAGCTCATTATACTCCACACATTCTATTTAATTCACAGACCATCACTGCCTTCTTTGACTGCTTTGTCTTCTTTGGCTTGGCTTCGCGGACGAAGATTTATGGAGGGGTAAAGTCCACGTCAGCTGCAGGCTCATTTGTGGCTGACAAGTCCGATGCGGGACAGGCAGACACGGTTGCAGCGGTTGCAAGGGAAAATTGGTGGGTTGGGGTTGGGTGTTGGGTTTTTCCTCCTTTGTCTTTTGTCAGTGAGGTGGGCTCTGCGGTCTTCTTCAAAGGAGGTTGCTGCCCGCCGAACTGTGAGGCGCCAAGATGCACGGTTTGAGGCGATATCAGCCCACTGGCGGTGGTCAATGTGGCAGGCACCAAGAGATTTCTTTAGGCAGTCCTTGTACCTCTTCTTTGGTGCACCTCTGTCACGGTGGCCAGTGGAGAGCTTGCCATATAACACGATCTTGGGAAGGCGATGGTCCTCCATTCTGGAGACGTGACCCACCCAGCGCAGCTGGATCTTCAGCAGCGTGGATTCGATGCTGTCGGCCTCTGCCATCTCGAGGACTTCGATGTTGGAGATGAAGTCGCTCCAATGAATGTTGAGGATATTGAAGACATTGCTTTGTACCACCATCCCATTTGCCAAGTAAATCTGTCACACTCCCTGCTCTCACCAATCCTCCCTTTTATTTTTTCTGCTGCATGATATCCCTCCCTCTCTGCACAACCCCAGGGCAGCCTGGTGACCCCACAAACCCTCCCATACACCTTGGCTCTGTACTTGCTCAAAAATCCAGTAAATCGCAAAGAAAATATTAGTTAAAAAGAGGCATTAGTCCTTTATCTCTCGACATATAAGTGAATGCATATGCAACATCAGTAAATTTGGCAATACAGATACTGTATTGGGTTCTGCATGGATCTGGAAATTCACACGCTAAGGTTAATGTGTGAATAGCAGTTTCAGCAAGTGCTTGGTTTAAATGCTCCTCTTTGCAGAAGTCAATTATTCCCCTTTCCAACCATCAATTCTGACAACAGCAGAATTACTGTAAGGTAGGTTTCTCTTCTTTCTCTTGTATGCAGCAGTCTAATATTTTCCACTTTATTGAATTTTATTTCCTCGTGACCCTTCTAAGAGGAAAGCCCCCAATAATTTGCTTTCACAAGAAATTAACCAAGGTGCCGCAGAATGTTTCCAGATGTGCTGAGGTGAGAAATATGCACCATTCACATGGCAATAATAGACAGTCATCGTCTTCTGCAAGGATTGAGCTGTAAGTGACGTAGATCGATTCGGGTCATCCGGTGAAAGCCTCGTTTCCTCTTTCTCTCTGTTCTGAGGTTTTGATAATCTTGCTGTGGTAAACCTGCCATGTGTCTCTACACGCCTCTGGAGAAAATTGTTAATTCCTGTTCAACACGACTTCTTCCTTGAAATTTCATTTGATGATTAGAAACAGATTTTGGATTTATTTGATGATGGAAAGATTGCACGAAGCCTTTCAAGAAATGCAAGGGGTTTCATTTCTCATGACAACGTGTGACAATAGTCAGAGGCATTCAGTGTACCAAGAATTCTAACAAATGTGTGATGTCTTCTTTGGAAGGAAAGATACTCTGTCCTTTTTATCTTCTCTCCATTTTATTCTCGCAGCATTTAGGATTGTAAATGAGCTCTGCACCTACTCATGATTGAGTCATTCATAGGGTGGCACAGCACAGAAATCCACCTGTCTGCCCATCTTATCTATGCCAACTATAATGCTCAACTATGCTCACCTATTTGCCCATTTAAGTCTGCATTCCTCTATTCCTTTCTTATGTAATAAGTAGATGATCGAATGCCTTTTAAATATTGCAACTGTATCTGGCACTAGCACTTCCTTTGACAGCTTGTTCCATATACCCATTGCCTTCTTTATGTGAAAAACTTGATCCTATTTTCTCGCTCCTCTTATCTTCCAGTACCCAACCACTTCAGTTCTGTGTCACACTCTCGTACTCGTATCTGTCCATGACCTTATGTTCTATCCCACCAAGACCATCAGCAAATTGGAAGAACGACACCTGACTTTCCATCTGGGCACTTTCCATCCATCGACTTTTCTGGTTTCTGCTAACCTGCTCTCTTCTTCCCCCTCCTTCCATCCCTCCCTCTTTCCAGTTGCCCTCCCTCCCTTCACCTAGCCATCCCTCCTCCCCTTGATCACGGCTGTCCCCTCCCACCCATCTCTACCTATTATCTCCTGCCTTTGCTACCACACCCCCCCTCTTACTTTTATGGTTGGACGCCTGCCAATGTTTTTCCATACATTGATGAAGGGCTCAAACCCAAAAAATCAGTTATGTATTTTTACCTTGGTTTGACCTGCTGAATTTCTTCAGTATTGTGTATTTTTAATCTCTCTCTAACTCTTTCACTGTGCTTTACATGTTTTCCAAGTATGGGATGTCAAGCTTGCAAAACAGACTTTATCACTGCGCCTTGCTAATTATAAAAATAAAACTTAAATACCATTCATGCCCCTCTAGTCTGTGCTGAACCATTTTTTTTGTAGTCCCACTAACCTGCATCCTGCCCAAAGCCCTCCATACCTCTCCTGTCTATGTACCTGACCAAATTCTTCTTAGATGTTAAAATTGAACCCGCATTTACCACTTCAGCTGAAGCTCGAGTGTGAATAAGTTCCCCCTCATATTCCCCTAAACTTTTCCCCTTTCACCCTTAACCCATGTCCTCTGGTTTGTATCTCAGTGGAAAAAGCCTATCTATATTTACTCTGTCTATCCTCCTCATAATTTTAAATACCTTTATCAAATCTTCCTTCATTCTTCTACACTCCCAGGAATAAAATCCTAACCTGTTTAACCTTTCTCTGTAACTTAGTTCCTGAAGTCCGGGCTACACCCTAATAAATATTCTCTGCTCTCTTTCCATCTGTTGATATCTTTCCTGTACCATAACTGCACACAATACTCCAAATTTGGCCTCACCAATGCCTTTAACATAACATCCCTCTACTCAGATTTATGAAGGCCAATATGCCAAAAGCTCTCTTTACAATTTGTGACACCACTTTCAGGGAATTATGCATTTATGTTCCCAGATCCCTCTGTGCCTTATAATTTACCATAATTGTCCTTTCTTGGTTTATCCTTCCAAAATGCAACACCTCACACTTGTCTGCGTTAAACTCCATCTGCCATTTTTCAGTCCATTTTACCAGCTGCTCCATATCCCTCTGCAAGCTTCAAAAACTTTCTTTGCTATCCACAACACCTAAAATCTTTAATTTCATTTTCAAATTTTAGTGTCATCTGCAAACTTGCTGATCCAATTTACCACATTATCATCCAGATCATTGATAGAGATGGCAAACAACAATGGTCCCAGCACCAAACCCTGAGGCACAACACTAGTTACAGGCTTCCAGTCTGAGAAGCAATCACCCATCACTATTCTCTGGCTTCTCCTGTCCAGCAATTGTGGAATCCAGTTCACTACCCAGCATTTGAACCTTCCTGATTAACCTCCTTCTCAAAGGCTTTACTAAAGTCTACGCAGACAACATCCACAGCCTTTCCTTCATCAATTTTCCTGGTAACCTCCTTAAAAAACTCTGTAAGATTGGTTAAACACAACCTACCACACACAAAGCCATGTTGATTATCTCTAATCAGTTCATTGCTATTGGAATAATTGTATATCCGATCTCTTAGAACACCTTCCAATAATTTGCCTACCACTGACATCAGGCTCACCAGCCTATAATTTCCAGGATAACCTTTGGAGCCTTTTTTAAACAATAGAGCAACATGAGGTACCTTCCAATCCTCTGGCACCATACCCATGACTAAGAATATTTAAAATATTTCCACCAGAACTCCTGCTATTTCTGCACCAGCCTCCCTCAAGGTCCGAGGGAATATCTTGTCAGGCCCTGGGGATTTGTCCATCCTTATTTGCGTTAAGAGAGCAAGCACTTCCTTCTCTTTAATCTGTATAAGTTCCATGACCTCATTGCTTATATAGGTTCATATCGACACAAAAACATAAGAAATAGGAGCAGGTATAGGAGTCGGCCATCCGGCTCCACCATTCAATAAGATCATGGCTGATCTGATCATTCACACATCTCCATCTACCTGCCTTTTCTCCAAATCCCTTAATTCTTGTTTATGTAAAAATCTATCTACCTGAAACTAAAATATGTTTAATTAAGTAGTCTCAACTGCTTCCCCGGGCAGAGAATTTGATATATTCACTACTCTCGATGGAAAAAAGTTTTTCCTCATCTTTATCTTAAATCTACTCTCCTGATCTTGAGGCTGTGCCCCTTAGTTCCGGTCTCACCTACTAGTGAAAACAATTTTCCTACCTCTATCTTATCTATCCCTTTCATAATTTTATATGTTTCAATAAGATCTCCTTTCATTCTTCTGAATTTGAGTGAGTACAATCCCAGGCAATTTAGTCTCTCCTCATCCACTCATCTCTGGGATCTACCTAGTGAACTTCTTCTGGATTACCTCCAAGGCCAGTATATCCTTCCTCAAGTATGGAGATCAGAACTGCACACACTACTCCAGGTGTGGCCTCACCAGTACCTTATATAGTTGCAGCATGACCTCCCTGCTTTTGAATTCAATTCCTCTAACAATGATGACCAACATTCTATTTGCCTTCTTAATAACCTGCAACTCAACTTTTTTAGATTCATGCACAAGCACTCCCAAGTCCTGCACTACAACATACTGCAGTCTTTCACCATTTAAATAATAAACTGCTCTTCTATTTTTCCTACCAAAGTGGATGACCTTGCATTTACTAATGTTGTACTCCATCTGCCAGACCTTTGGCCACTCATCTAACTTAACTATATCCTTCTGCAGCCTCTCCACAATTTATTTTTCCACTCGATTTAGTATCATCTGCAGACTTGACTACACTACACTCTGTCCCCTCTTCCTCTTCACAACAATTTTGTGAAAAATTATACCACAGGTGTACCATTAAATAGTGTGTCATTTCCAACTGTATAATATGGGGAGGTTTCCTGTGTATTTATTGAGACAAGACAGTTCAGAGCCAATATAAAAGGAACATGAACAACAGAGGCTCAGGAAATTCTTCAGTGCCCTCTGGTATAGAATTCTGGCAAGCAATTCCAAAATGTGGGTAAACATTATCTGCTGGAGGAACTCAATAGTTCAAGCAGCATCAGTGGGAGAAGAAGTATGGACCTGAACTCTGTCCTGTTGAAGGATTCTGACCTACAATATTGACCGTTCTTTTCCTCCCACTGATTCTTCGTGATCTGCTAAATTCCTCTGACAGATTGTGTTTAGCTTCAGATTCCAAGATCTGTAGTCAGCTGTGTGCCTCCAGAAACTTGGCTTCTCTATTATAGTTTTCTTACAAATTTTGCATCGCACTTCTGGTTTGAATCAGTGGGACATTGGGCTTGGGGCAATAATTCCTTCTTCATCAGTCCCATATCTGATGTGCTGTTGTGGAAGCATTTAAGGTGGGTGATACAATATAAAAGATTGAGAGAAGATCTATAAGAATGATTCAAAGTTCAGATTTATTGTCAAAGAACACAAATGACATCACATACAATAATGAGATTTTTTTTTTTCCTATGGGCCAGGCAGAATCTTTACTTATCGGTAGTACAAGAAAAAACTGTACAAAAGAGAGAAATGTAAACAAGCTGTGCAATACAGAAAAAAAAAGCAGTAATTAATAATGTGCAAAGTACGAGTTCTTAAATGAACTTCTGATTGTGTTTTGTTTAGGAGTCTGAGGGTTGGATGGGTAGCAACTGTTCCTGAACCTGATGGTGTGAGCTTTGTGGCACCACCACTCTGTCCTGATGGTAGCAGTGAGAACAGAACATGTCCTGAGTGGTGTGGATCTTTGATGCTTGCTACTGTTCTCCGACGGCAGAGCTCCATGTAGACATTCCCGATGGTGGGGAGAGTTTATCCTGCAATGTACTGGGCTGTGTCCACTACCTCTTGCAGAATTTTGCCCTCAGAGGTATTGGTGCTCTCATACCATGCCATGATCTAGCTGGTCAGTACACTTTCCACTACACATTCAATTTTTCATTGTCTTTTTCCACCTCTTAATATTTTTACATAACTTTGTGCTGAATTGTATAGTTGTGGTTCACTCTACTTTCTGACTCAGATGTCCGTGGGTTCCAATTTCACTCTGGGATCTTGAGCACAAATATTTAGTCTGGTGCTTCAATCACAATGCTGCTCTGAAGGACACTCATTGTCTTGAACTGAAACTCAACAACCCTCTTAGCTGGGTGTAAAAAATCCTACGGAGCTTTACAGCAAAGTCCCAAACAAAATGTTGATGAAACAGATGATTCTCACTGTCATATGGTTTATATCTTTCCTTTATTGCCTCTTCAAGACTTCTTTAGGCAGGTAGTGCTGCTACCTCAAAACTCCAGAGATGCAGACTCAAACCCTGACCTTCACTGACGTCTCTGGGGTTTTCATATTCATGCCATGAAGGCGTGGTTTTCTCCCATGTGATCTGGTTTCTTCCCACATCTCAAAGTTATGCTGAATAATCAGTTAATTGGTCAAATCAGTCATTCTCAGTGGGGGCCCTACGATGCCCCCTGGGGCCCACAGTGCATTAAAGCCTTAGTTTATTTTCAACTCACGTAACATAAATATTTTAAATGGTTTTTTTTTGTGTAGTCAGTAGAAGAGAAGCATGGAAGAAACCCAAACTTGACTACTTCACAGGGAAAGGGACCCATAAACTTTAAACAGAGTCCTAAAGGGGACATAGTCAAAAAAAGGTTGAAAGTGGCTGGGCTAATTTAGCCTTGATATAGGTAAGTGATAGGAGATTGTTAATAGGAAAACTGTGGAAAATGGAGATTAATGACAAGCCGGGGAAAGGATGTTGATTTGATCCTTCTCAGACCTCAAAGTTAGACTGAATGGTGTCCTTCTATGTTGTTAAGTAATATAAAAATATGTGAAGTGGCAGGTGTTAAAAGGTTTTGGGTGGCTTGAAGAGGTGAACAGTGAAGCATAGCAAGGTAATGTTTCATATTCGGCACATTAAACTGCCTCAATTAAACATTGCCACTCTGCCACTTGTAGCCAGCCTCATGAGATGGTTCAGCCATTTCAATGAACAGCAGCACCTTGTTCAATATACATTGCTGGCAACACAGAGAGAGCTCCAAGTAGAGGCCATAATTACTTCCAAAACTGAGGAAATTTAGGCTAGAAATGCCTTCATTGAAACTTCCACAGCAGAATTATAATACATCATAATGTTGGGATGGTGCAAAGGCAACATAACTATTTTTGGGCTACAGAATGGGCTGCTTCAACGACTGTTGCCCATTAATATTAGCTTCTAACTGTGATGAAATGCTTTGAGAGGTTGGTTATGACCAGAGTAAACACGTACCTAAGCAAAGGTCTGGATCCACTGCAATTTGTCTATCGTCACAATCGCTCCACAGCAGATGGAATATCGATGGCTCTCCATTCAGCTCTGCATCACCTCAAAAACAGCAACTCATACACATGGCTGCTTTTCATAGACTATAGCTCAGCCTTCAACACCATTATTCCCTCAGTGCTGGTCAAGAAGCTGTAAACCCTGGATCTCTGCACCCCCTTCTGCAACTGGATCATTGACTTACTCACTGGAAGACCACAGTCAGTACGAATTGGAAACAATGTCTCCTCCTTACTTACTATCAGCACAAGGGCACCTCAAGGATGTGTGCTTAGCCCTTTGCTCAATACTATGTGTGGCCAGGCTCAATTCCAATGCTATCTACAAATTTACCAATGACCCTATGGTTGTCGGCAGAATCACAGATGGCAATGAAGAAGCTTACAGGAGGGAACTATATCAGCTCGTTGAGTGGTGTCACAACAATAACCTTCCACTCAACGTTAGCAAAACCAAGGAGATGACTGTGGACTTCAGGAGGAAATCAGGAGAACACGAACAGTCCTCATCGAGGTGTTAGCAGTGGAGAGGGTCAAGAACTTAAAATCCCTGGGTGTCAACATCTCTGAGGATCTGTCCTGGAATGTCCATGTTGATGTAATCATGAAGAAGGCTCATCAGCAGCTATTCTTTGTGAGGAATTTGCAGGGATTCAGTACATCACTGAAGACACATGAAAACTTCTACAGGTGTACTGTGGAGAGCATTCTGGCTGCCTGCATCACTGACTGGTATGGAGGTGCCAATGCTCAGGACAAGGAAAAAATTCCAGAGGGTTGTTATCTCAGCCTGTGATATCACAGGCACCAGACTTCACTCCATAGAGGACATCTACATGAGGTGGTGTCTTTAAAAAGCAGCCTCTATCCTCAAAGGCCCCGACCAGCCAGGCCACGCCCTCTTCACTCTGCTACCATCGGGGAAAAGGTACAGAAGCCTAAAGATGAGCACTCAGCGGCATAAGGACAACTTCTGCCCCACTACCATCAAATTCCTGAAGGATCAATGAACCAAAGACACTGCCTTTCTTTGACTTTTCATACACTATTTTTATTTATTGTTTATAAGATGGTTTATGTAAATGTTTGCACTGTGATGGTGGTACAAAACAATGAATTTCATGACTTGTTCGTGACAACAAATTCTGATTCTGATTCTCATCCATCCATCTGATAATGAAGGAAAGAAACAGTCCTTGAATCTGCTGGTGGTGATAACACACTGTCAAACTTCCTCCTGTTTGAGTTGGGGGTGGAGGGGGGGGATGTGACGAGAGTGTGGCTAGAGTGGATGGGTCTTTTAATATGGAGGCTATTTTTCCAATGCAGCTGAAGGTATAGTCGGAGTCAATGGTAGGTATTGCTAGCATGTTTGATGATCCAAGCCACATTCACAATCCTCCGTAGCTTATTGGGCAGAGCAATCCCTGTCCCACACAGTGATACACCCTGATAGAATGTTTTCAATGATGCACCTGTGGAAGTTGTTAAGCGATGTCAGTGACCCACCAATCGTCCTCTGTTTTCTGGGGAAGTAGGGGGGGCATATGCAGTTTATTGGACATTGTATCAACCAGAAAGGGTTACGGACTCAGTAGAATTTCTGGTGTATTTTTGTTGAATGACAACATTGTCTGACTGGCTTAATGCAACCTAGATTGTATACCTAAAATGGATGAGGGGGGGGGGGGGTGGGGGGTGGCTTGGGAGGAGGGGGGGGGGGGAGAAAAAGTCACTGTATATGTGTGAAAAAGAAATAGTGTATATCATGGCTAATGTGATTTATGGTGTGAAAAAAAAAATTTTTAAAAAAAACCAGAAAGGGTTACTAGAGATGTTGACACTCCCAAGAACATAAAGCTGTTCACTATCTCCACCTGGACACTGTTGACGGGACTAGGTAATGAGCTCCTCACCTCTTCCAGATGTTTACAACCAATTCATTGGCCTTGATGATATTGAGAGGTTGCTGTCCTAGCACCAAGCCACAGTTCCCTCTGTACTTCTTCTGTACTCCACTTCCATCATTGTTAGAGATTCTGGTAGGAATAGAAAAAGATTAGAGGTATATTGGCTGAACGCTGCAAATAAGATTAGCTTGAGTAAGCAACTTAATTAGCATGGACAAGTTGGGGTGAAAGGCCTCTTTCCATGCTTAAATCTCTATGCCTTTGGCCTCTCCAAATTATATGGCCAGCACCTTCAGGGAGTCAGACTGGTCGGGCAAACTAATGAAGAGCCTGGCATTCAGTGCTCCCTTTGTGGTCTCCTCTACATCGGAGAGACTGGGCGCAGACAGGTAAATCACTTCATTGAGCACTCAGCTCTGTCTGCCACAATAGCACGGATCTCCCAGGGACCACCCATTTAAATTTCCAATCCCATTCCCTTGCTGACATGCCTATCAATGGTCTCAAGCACTGCCAGACTGAAACTAGCTGCAAATTGGACAAACAACCCCTCCAAGTGGATGGCATTAACATAGACTTCTCCAGTTTCCATTAAGCCAACCCCTCCCCCACTTCTTCTCCCATTGCTTTCCCCCAGCTCTATCCCTTTTCCCTCTATCTCCTTTCACACAGACAAAATCAATTCTCACCTCTCCCTTACCATATCCAATTAACACCTTTTGTTGGTCTGGATTCTTCCTCCAGCCAGTACCTTCTCTATTCTGAGATATTCTGTATTTTTTTGCTCATTCCTTGACTAAGTCTCAGGCCCGAAACACCGGCAGAATATCTCTATCTCGTATGGACACTGCAAGTCTAGCTGAGTTCCTCCAGCATCTACAATCGCAGCATCTGCAGACTTTTTTGTTTCACTCGATGCCTTACTCTTGCTACAGTTGACTCTGGAACAGTCCTTTGTGAGATCCAGCAATGAGCCATCAAGCTCATTTCAAACAATATCATCTCCAAGTGATATACTGGGACCTTTCTGGCAAAACATCCCACCATCATGCTGTCCTTTTATGCTTGCATTTTGATAATTATGTAACACCTCATACTCTGTCCACTATTAGGGTAGTTTAAGGAACAGAGAGAACAGGTCAGTCAGCCACTTGAACCTGTTCTGTCATTCATTGGCTAATTTGCATCTCCACCAATTTGCTTCCCTCTGCAATCTTGCAATGCATAACACCCTTTTCTCAGCAAAGATCTACCAGGGCTCAGTTCTGAAATTTTCACTTTACCCTCAGCAGCCTTTCGGGAGCAGGTTCCAAATTGCCACCCACTTGGTATGAAATGTGTCATTCTCACCATAACATTTTTAACAATAACAACTTGCTTTGATAGTAGTGTCTTTTATGTCATGAAAACTCCACAAATCATTTTACAAACTGAGCCACATAGAAGAATATTGAGAGGGAAAAAGGGGTGAAAAAGTACCATCTAAGCAACCTCTAATTTTATCTCCCTTTGTCCTAAATTCTTACACCCGAGGGATCCATTTCCTTTTCAACTCCTTCATTCTTTTTGAACACTGTGTACTGACAATAACCACACCAGCAGAGCAAGTATAAGACAGCTTTAATAAACTAATATGTACACTAAGAGGTCTTGTCTCTCTTCAAGACGAACCTGGAAGGCTAGACGACTGTAGCTCTGGACTGCTTTATATACAAGGTCACCGGGATGACCCCTGGTGACCTAGTGGTGTAATTACATATCACCACACACTGGAATACCCCTCAACTTCCTCAGCTTCAGGAATGCAAGTTATGAATGTGGCTCAGGGTGGAAAAGATTGCTTCGATCAGATTGACTCAGTCGCACTGACATAAAGTTGCTCCTGGTCTAGCTAACTCATGTCCTTAAGAGTTACATTGAAATCTCACCATGACCACGTCTCTTCCTGTCTGTAACTTCCTCTAGCTCTACAAGCCTCGGTGAACACTGTCCTCCACTGACCATGGTTGGTGGTCAAGCTAACAAAAACTTGATTCCTCCCGAAACCTCTCATTTTGTCTCGAAGACCACTAAGAACCATATCTTTTTGCCCATTTTTTTTCCATCCTATGTGACCCATTATTAAAATTTGTTTATTACATCACCTGTAAAATGCTTTGAGATTAAAGACACTATAAAAGCAAGTTTCTTATTGTTAAAAAAAATTTCTGCTGAGAATGACACATTGCATCCTGGCCAAACTCGTGTATATAACTGAGAATTCCTAATGCTCTCTCCTTATTCCCAAGGTTAGACAAAACAACAGTGAAAGTGGAAATGTTAAAAAAACTAGCCTGCAAAGCATGAGTCATTCCATTGCAAGGAACACATGGAATTACCCCGTGGGATATTTTAAAAGATTAAGATTCCCATAGGTCAAATTACTGTAAATTAGTACAATTTACTTTGTTGTTTTACTGTAACTGTGGCCGAGGATTAGATTTTGGTATTCCATTCATATGACGGAGTAAGTCCACCACTAGAATGGCGTCAAGATTTATCCTGCTTCCTCTTCTGGTTGTCATTCAGACACTGTGTGGCTTTCTTTGTGAATTAGCATACAGCACTATGGCATAGTACAGATCTTCTGGCCCTCGATGTTGTGCCGATCTATATACATCTTCCTTCTTTGGCTTGGCTTCGCGGACGAAGATTTATGGAGGGGTAATGTCCACGTCAGCTGCAGGCTCGTTTGTGGCTGACAAGTCCGATGCGGGACAGGCAGACACGGTTGCAGCGGTTGCAAGGGAAAATTAGTTGGTTGGGGTTGGGTGTTGGGTTTTTCCTCCTTTGTCTTTTGTCAGTGAGGTGGGCTCTGCGTTCTACTTCAAAGGAGGTTGCTGCCCGCCGAACTGTGAGGCGCCAAGATGCACAGTTTGAGGCGATATCAGCCCACTGGCGGTGGTCAATGTGGCAGGCACCAAGAGATTTCTTTAGGCAGTCCTTGTACCTCTTCTTTGGTGCACCTCTGTCTCAGTGCCCAGTGGAGAGCTTGCCATATAACACGATCTTAGGAAGGCGATGGTCCTCCATTCTGGAGACATTACCTACCCAACGCAGTTGGATCTTCATCAGCGTGGATTCGATGCTGTCGGCCTCTGCCATCTCGAGTACTTCAATGTTGGTGATGAAGTCACTCCAATGAATGTTGAGGATGGAGCGGAGACAGCGCTGGTGGAAGCGTTCTAGGAGCCGTAGGTGATGCCGGTAGCGGACCCATGATTCGGAGCCGAACAGGAGTGTAGGTATATACATACACCTACCAAAAAAATACAAAACCCTTCCTATCTCATAACCCTCTATTTTTCTTTCATCCATGTGCCTGTCCAAGAGTATCTTAAATGTCCCTATTGTTTCAGCCTCTACCCCAACCCCTGGCAAGGCATTCCAGGCACCCAGAACCTTGTGTGTAAAAAATATTATCCCTGATCTCTCCCCTAAACCTTCCTCCCTTCACTTTGTGCAGATGTTTTCTGGTGTTCACTATTCTTGCCCTCGGAAAAAGGCAGTGGCTGTTTACCTTATCTATGCACATCAAAATCTTGTAGACCACTTTTAAATCACCTCTCATAATTCTTTGCTCCAAAAAGAAAAGTCTTAGCCCTGCTAACCTTGCCTCATAAGACTTATTTTCAAATCCAGGCAACATCCTGATAAATTTCCTCTGCACCCTCTCCATAGCTTCTACATCATTCCAATAATGAGGTGACCAGACTGAACACAATACTCAAAGTGTGGCCTCACCAGAGACCTCCAGTTATAACATGACCTCTTGAACTCTTAAAGTGCAGCTGCTATGGAAATGCAGTAGTCTGGACACCAGGCAGAATGAATACCCCTGAGTTTTCCATGAACTTGGTGTCACAGGAAATGTTGGATGCACCTGAGGCTTCAGTTTAAGGTCTCTTTCAAAATGTATCTGAGGTGTGGCACTCTTTCATTTTTGTACTGGAGACTCATCCAGCCATTAAGCAAATGATGAAGCCCAGCATCCCACAGGCCTTCTTAACTATCCTATCTTCACTAACTAACATGAAACGTTACAGCACTCTACAGGACCTTCGGCAAATGATGTTGTGCTAACTTATGTAAACCTTCTCCACATTAATCCAACCCTTCTCTCCCTCACACCCCAAAACCCTCTATTTCCCTTACATCCACTTGCCTGTCTCAAAGTTTTTTCAATGCCCCAGCCACTACCACCACCCCCGTAACGCATTCCAGGAACCCACTACTCTGTGTAAAAAAAAGTTACCTCCAGCATCTCACCTAAACTTTCCTCTAATCACTGTGATATTCTTTGCCATAGTTGCCCTGGGGAAAGGGAACTGACTGGCCACCCTCTCTGTGCATCTCATAATCATATATACCTCTATTAAGTCACCTCTCATCCTTTATCACCCATGAATCATTGGGTAAAAGGTGATGATAAAGAAATATCTTAAGAATCCCTGGTTTTAATTTGTGGGCTAGTATTTGGAAAGCCATGATTCAGGATTTCTTCTCAGAATGGGAGAGAAAAGGGGGTTTGGAGAGAGGGTGAGAAAGAAGAGTGCAAGATTTGGAGAAATGGAAGAGAAAGAAGAAAGAGAAGTGGGTGTGGAAGGACTTGAAGACTGTGAAAGACAAGGTAGTGAGAGGGAAGATTGGATAGCGAGCAAAATCAAAGTCAGTGTTTGTGAGGGGATAGAGGAGGGGGAGTTGAGAATATGTCTGAATGATTTATTGAAGTAAGTTATTTTCTGCTGTCCACTTTTCAAACCAAAGCAGATGGAGGTTAGTGAAAAGCAGCAGATACTGTAGGTGGCGGGATCCAATTGGGTTCATCAAACTGTGATCAGGGTTGATGTACAATTGCAGTGGAGGGTGGCAAGAATGGACTTAGTTTTCTTGTGAGGTGTAAAGGCAATTAGGTTATATACCAAATCTAATATATAATCTGAAAAAGCTGGACCTGGTACACAGTATCAGTGGAGATAGGACAAATTTAATGCCTCAGGCCATGGGCTTTGCTTCAGATGCTTTGCTCTTCACTGATCATTAAGCAACATTTTGCCTAATGGCTGGTTGAGTCTCCAGTACAAAAATGAAGGAGTGCCGCAGCTCAGATACGTTTCGAAAGAGACTCAAACTGAGGTGCATCCAGCATTTCCTGTAACATGAAAACCTCAGGTGCATTCTGTCTGGTGTCCTGACCATTGCATTGCATTTCAAAAGTTATTTCTGGGTTTCTATTATCATTCATCCTTTTGCGTATTGAAATGCAAAGCATTTTGCAATATTTGAAGTGAGGAATGGTGCTATATAAATGCCATTTCATCATTTCATTTTCAGGGTGAATAGGAGTTATTGCTTGCGCACAATAGTTATGGTTCAGCAATAGTGAAGAAAATTGTTTTGAAAATGAAAGTTGCACTTAGAAGGCTTTATTACATTAAAAGGGCAATGTTCCTCAATGAAACCTGACATTAGCGAAGCTATGTTTTTTTGGCTACTCCTGGGGAAGTCCCACACAGTGAAAATGAAAATCAAAGTTGTGGATTTCAAGCAAAGGCCAGACAAGCACCTTAATGTCAACAATTACTGTCCACTGCTCAGCCTAGTCTTTGTCTACATCCCTCCTCATTCATGTCCCACTGCCCAGTCCAATCACAGCCCCTACAAGGAGAGATATCAGAAAAGTGAATGAAGTTCAACCCCTCCTACCACCTTACTGAAACTGACTGAGGAGATAAGGGGAAGGAAAATGCATGGTGCCCAGAAATTTATACCTTTTGGCACTGAACTCAAAACTGGCTGGCCCTATTTATAAAGGGAATGTTCATTCTTACCCAGTGATAAAGTGATTAACTTGGAATTGATCATTAATTATTCAAGAGGAAATGATCATTGAACAAATAGTTATATGCAATTACATACTACATTGATTAGTGGTAAAATAAATGTAAATTTAGACATAGAGCACAGTAACAGGCCCTTCCATGAGCCCATGCCGCCCACTCACACCCAATTAATCAACATCCCCAATACATTTTGAAGTGTGGAAGGAAACTGGAGCAAAAACCCGGGTCATTGGGCACTGCAATTGCGTTGCACAAACTGCTACATTAACGGTGCTTTGTGTACATTTTTAATGAGTCAAAACAAAATCTCTTTAAATTTATAGTTTCTTCAAGAAGTGGAATTCTGCAAGTTAAAATAGTCATAGTCCAGGTTCTAGCTGTGAAGTTCCCTTCTTAGATTTCATCATTTGTTTGTTTTCTTTTAAACTCTCATAGAAATCAACCCATTTCAATCCCATCATTCACCTGCTATTGTCATTGTCTTCTCTTTGGCTTGGCTTCGCGGACGAAGATTTATGGAGGGGGTAAAAAGTCCACGTCAGCTGCAGGCTCGTTTGTGGCTGACAAGTCCGATGCGGGACAGGCAGACACGATTGCAGCGGTTGCAGGGGAAAATTGGTTGGTTGGGGTTGGGTGTTGGGTTTTTCCTCCTTTGCCTTTTGTCAATGAGGTGGGCTCTGCGGTCTTCTTCAAAGGAGGTTGCTGCCCGCCAAACTGTGAGGCGCCAAGATGCACGGTTTGAGGCGTTATCAGCCCACTGGCGGTGGTCAATGTGGCAGGCACCAAGAGATTTCTTTAGGCAGTCCTTGTACCTTTTCTTTGGTGCACCTCTGTCACGGTGGCCAGTGGAGAGCTCGCCATATAACACGATCTTGGGAAGGCGATGGTCCTCCATTCTGGAGACGTGACCCATCCAGCGCAGCTGGATCTTCAGCAGCGTGGACTCGATGCTGTCGACCTCTGCCAACTCGAGTACTTCGACGTTAGTTGTCATTGTAGCTCAAAGTCAAATGTTGCAGTACAGAAACAGACCCTTTGGCCCATAATATCCATGTTATTCTTTCTGCTCATCTACACTAATCCCATTTGCTAACATTAGGACCATATCCTTCTATGGCTTGCCTATTTTGTATCTGTTTAAATGCCTCTTAAAAGAGTATTTGTACCTGATTCCACCTCTCAACTGGCTGTTGGTTTCAGCAATCAATTCACCAGCACCTCACCTTTTAGGATGTCGAAAGAAATTACTTCAGCACCTGGAAGAGAATGTGCAGACTCCATACAAAGAGCACCAGAGGACAGGGTTGAACCCAACTGCCTTGCACTTTGGTGCAGTTGCACGATCAGCTATGCTACTCTGCCATCCAAACTTTTGTTCTATTCCCTCCTTATGTGACCAAGCTTAACTGCCTCTATCATTCCTCCTAATAAAAACAATAAAAATATTGCTGCTTTTTTAAATGCGTTGTCTGTTAATAGCAGTCTCATTTCTAGGTCAGAAACTATAGGGTGCAAGGTGTACTCCAGCCATTCTCAACGGGGCCCATAGCGCCTCCCCTAGGAGCTACAGCACATTTAAGGGGGGCCATAGTCTGGAATCATAAAATATTCTTAATGTTTTTTTGTATAGCTGGTAGGAGAGAAATATGGAAGAAACTGACTAAACTCGACTGCTTCACAGGGAAGGGGCCCATAAACTTTGAGCAGAGTTCTAAGGGGGCCATAGTCACAAAAAAAGTTGAGAATGTCTGATCTACTCTGAAGTCCTGAACATCAAATGGAGGCTGTGTTGCACTGGGAAAGTCATTATGTTGGTGGTGCAGACATTTGAATGTGCTTTAGAACTGAGATTGGGTTATTTCCTCTGTTGAGGATTAAACTTCCTTATAACCATATAACCATATAACAGTTTATGGCTTGGAAACAGGCCATCTCAGCCCTACAAGTCCACGCCAGTTTACTCAAACAACTTCGCTAGCTCCCCCGCCTATTCTCCATCCATAACCCTCCAACCCCTCCTATCCATGTATATATCCAGCCTCCTCTTAAATGAAAAAATTAACTCTGCCTCAACTATTTCCTCCGGGAGATTATTCCATTCAGCCACCACTCTCTGAGTGAAGAATCATCCTCTAATGTTTCTCCTAAAATTTTGCCCCCTTACCCTCAACTTGTGTCCTCTTGTTTCAATGTCCCCTGCTCTCAGGGGGAAGAGTCTACTTGCATCTCGTCTATCTATTCCCTTTATAATTTTAAACACCTCTATCAAACCCCCTCTCAACCGTCTACGTTCCAAGGAATAAAGTCCTAACCTCTTCAATCTTTCTCTGTACTCTAGGTATTTTAAGCCAGGCAACATCCTTGTATATCTTCTCTGTACCCTTTCCACCTTATCTATATCCTTCCTATAATTTGGAGACCAGAAATGAACACAATACACCAAACTTGGCCTCACCAATGTCTTAAACAGTCGCAACATCACTTCCCAGCTCCTATACTCTATGCTATGATTTATGAAGGCCAGCATACCAAATGCCTTCTTAACCACTCTGTCAACATGAGAATCCACCTTCAAGGAACCCTGCACCATAACTTCAAGATCTCTTTGTACCTGTGCATCCCCCAATGTCCTCCCCTTTACTACATATGTCCTATTTCGATTATTTTTACCGAAATGAAACATCTCACACTTCTCTACATTAAATTCCATCTGCCATCTTTCAGCTCAATTCTCCAGACAAACCAAATCCCTCTGTAATCCCTGAAAACCTTTCTCGCTATCCACCACTCCCCCTATTTTCATATTGTCTGCGTATTTACTTACCCAGTTAACCACCCCATCATCCAAATCATTAATATAAATTATGAACTACAGGGGACCTAGTACCGATCTTTGAGGTACTCCGCTCGTCACAGGCTTGGAGAAATGCATTAGGGCAATCCCCTGGGCAATAATTATTCCTCCCCAAAATTACTTAAGAACATCAGCAGGTTCAACAAGTTGCAATTTGTGAACATTTGCTGAGTGTAAATCAATTGTTGAGTCTTTTATATTACAACAGTGACTTCCCTATAAAGTATTTTGAGATACCCTGAAAGGGATGTGACAAGGTGTTGCTTTCTTTCTTTCTTTCTTCCAATAATGTCCTTGTGATACACACCAGGTGGGTTAGTATTCAAAAGAAATTCGCTGATTCCACATCTGTGACCAACAAAAATAATTCAATAGTTTCCTTTGACTGTGTCTCATGGTACTTGTTGGTCAAGTCAGAGTGAGTGCAGAATCGGTGTAAAAGTACCACGTGCAACCCTGAGTATATCCAACAGGGAATTTGGAAATCTCCAACAGCCCATCAGCACCTCATCCATCACCCAATAGTTTACTCCCTCTGCCAATGGCTGACGACAGCTGCAGATACAGATGTGGACTATGTCAGCACCCCCAAAGGCCCCTTAACTCCTGCCATCAGTTTTTGGTGGGCTGAAGGGCCTGTACTGTAATGAGGGCGTCATGGTTAGTGTACCAATTAGTGTGACACTACTGCTGCATCAGTGACTCAAATTTAAATCTGTGTGTAAGGAGTATGTACGCTCTCCCTGTGTCTGCATGGGTTTTCCCTGGATGCTCCAGTTTCCTACCACCTTTCAAAAATATCCAGCGGTTGTAGGTTAATTGGGTGTAATTGGGCAGCATGGGGCCATGGACTGGAAGAGCCTGTTACCGTGTTGTATGATTACATTTAAAAAAAATTAAATGTATGTTCTAAATTCTATATTGGTTTAAGGAAGCAGATATGAAGTGATACTGTGAATGTAGTCAAAGCACAAAAATGCTGGAGGAACTCAGCAGGCCATAGGAGGAAATGATATATAACCAACATTTTGGGCCTGAGCCCCTCTTGAAGTTATGGAGCCATGTATGAACCCTATTTACTAAACCCCGAAGTTTTTGACTTTCGCAAGTAGAACAACTTTCCACATATCCCCAATTATACATCTTTGTAATTTCATAGAGTCACAAAGACATGCAGAACAGACACAGCTCCTTCGGTGCACTAAGGCCATGATGACCATTAACCACCCATTTATTCTACACCAACATTAAACCCATTTTAGACTGAGGAATTTCCACCAGCTTGAACCTATTTTTAAAACCGATCAACTGAACAAAGTTACTATGTAGATAAATCATTTTAGGGAAGGCTGCCGATCCTTCTTTGAGGTAGCATCAATTGGAGGCAGTGCCCGAAAGACCTGGAGAAACTCAGTAGGTCATTCAGCATGTATTTAGTCAATGTTTTGGGCCTGACCCCTTCTTTAGTGTGGTAATGTGGTGTAGAATTGAAGTGGTTGGCTGCTGGGAGGTTCCTGCTGCTGCAGTAGCCAGAGCGAATGTATTCAACAAAGCAATCTGCAACCTGTTTGGCAATGTAGAGGACATCACAATGCAGGCAAATCAAAGGTGTTCAACAAAGCAATCCCTCTCTCTGCATACTCTGATGTTGAGGAGACCAGAATGAGAGCACCAGATGCAGTAGAGGACCCCTGCAAATGTTGCTTCATTCGAAGGGCTATTTGGGACCCTGAATGGAGGTGAGGGGAGAGAATAAATAAAGTACCAGGAGGCTGGTTGGTGGGAGTCATGGAGATAACAATGTCTATTGAGAGGGGATGATGTGTTTGGTGGTGGGATCATGTTCTTTCTTTGGCTTGGCTTCGCGGACGAAGATTTATGGAGGGGGTAAAAAGTCCACGTCAGCTGCAGGCTCGTTTGTGGCTGACAAGTCCGATGCGGGACAGGCAGACACGATTGCAGCGGTTGCAGGGGAAAATTGGTTGGTTGGGGTTGGGTGTTGGGTTTTTCCTCCTTTGCCTTTTGTCAGTGAGGTGGGCTCTGCGGTCTTCTTCAAAGGAGGTTGCTGCCCGCCAAACTGTGAGGCGCCAAGATGCACGGTTTGAGGCGTTATCAGCCCACTGGCGGTGGTCAATGGGGCAGGCACCAAGAGATTTCTTTAGGCAGTCCTTGTACCTTTTCTTTGGTGCACCTCTGTCACGGTGGCCAGTGGAGAGCTCGCCATATAATACGATCTTGGGAAGGCGATGGTCCTCCATTCTGGAGACGTGACCCATCCAGCGCAGCTGGATCTTCATAAGCGTGGACTCGATGCTGTCGACCTCTGCCATCTCGAGTACTTCGACGTTAGGGGTGTGAGCGCTCCAATGGATGTTGAGGATGGAGCGGAGACAACGCTGGTGGAAGCGTTCTAGGAGCCGTAGGTGGTGCCGGTAGAGGACCCATGATTCGGAGACGAACAGGAGTGTGGGTATGACAACGGCTCTGTATACGCTTATCTTTGTGAGGTTTTTCAGTTGGTTGTTTTTCCAGACTCTTTTGTGTAGTCTTCCAAAGGCGCTATTTGCCTTGGCGAGTCTGTTGTCTATCTCATTGTCGATCCTTGCATCTGATGAAATGGTGCAGCCGAGATAGGTAAACTGGTTGACCGTTTTGAGTTTTGTGTGCCCGATGGAGTTATAGGTGTTGGAAATTGTATCTATTTGTTTGAAGGGCTTTGTGCATGACAGGAGCAGTGTTCTATAACTTGCTTCGGGCAACCAGAGATGCCACGTCGACCTGTTCCCTTCTGCTTATCATATAGTCTGTCCAAGATCTTGGACCAATATCTAAGCAATCTTAATACAAGTTCAACTTCATTATCATCTTACTGTACATATATAACTAGATGAAACAGCATTTCTCTTGACTACAGTGCACACACAGAACATGATGCATAATAATCACGTATACACTTAAAAATATAGCATACAAATAAATATATAACACTATTTTGAAATAATTTACTTGCTTAAAGGATAGAGTTACCTTGAAGGCCAAGGCAGCACAGCTGCTTTCACAGATAGGACAGTTTCCTTCTAAATCTGACTTCAACACCTCTGAGTTGATCTTGGTCTTGGGGATGTTCAGCCAAGGGTCCTGCTCTTCATGACAAAACAGTTCCATGCATGTGAACAATATGATATTATTTTAACTTCAGAAATTTGGTCCCTATCCAATTTTGCCTTGAGCTTTGTTTTAAAGTCATCCACAGTATTCTGGATAATTGAATAAAGACAATGGACTTTCAGCCCATACTTTCCTCAGGAAACTGGAAAAGAGTTGTGGGAAGTAAGGAAAACAAGCAGTAAGGACATGGAACCTATACAGATCAAAGAGGAGGAGGAGGTACTTGATGTCTTAAAGCAAATAAAATAGGATAAATCCCCAGCGCCTGACAAGATCTTCCCTCTGACCTTGAGGGAGACTGATGGAGAAATTGCAGGGGCTCTGGCAGAAATATTTACAATATCCTTAGCCCCACATATGGTGCCAGAGGATTGGAGGGTAGCTCATGTTGTTCCATTGTTTAAAAAAGGCTCTAAAAGTAACCCTGGAAATTATTGACTGGTAAGCCTGTTGTCAGGAGTAGGTAAGTTACCTTAAGTTAAGGTGTTTTTAAGAACAGGCATACAAGCATTTGGATACCCAGGGACTGATTAGCGATAGTCAACATGGCTTTGTGCGCGGCAGGTCATATTTAACTTATCTTATTTTCAAGGAGGTTATCAGGAAAGTAGATGAAGGAAAGACTGTGGACTTTAATAAGGCCTTTCACAAGGCCCCACATGGGAGGTTAATCAGAAAGGTTCAGTCGGTATTCATGGAGAGGTGGTCAACTGGATTCGACATTGGCTACACAGGAGAAGCCAGAGAGTGGTAGTGGATGATTGCTACTCAGACTGGAGGCCTGTGACTAGTGGGGAGCCTTAGGGTTTGGTGCTGGGACCATTGTCATTTGTCGTCTACATCAATGATCTGGATGATAATGTGGGAAATTGGATCAGCAAATTTGCTGATGACACTAAGATTGGAGGCGTTGTAGACAATGAGAAATATTTTCAAAGCTTGTAGAGGGATCTGGACCAGCTGGAAAAATAGGCTAAAAAATGGCAGATGAAATTTAATGCAGACAAGTGTGAGGTGTTGCATTTTGGAAGGACAAACCAAGAAAGGACGTAAATGGTAGGGGCACTGAAGGGGCAGTAGGACAGAGGATCTGGGAATCCATTGACATAATTCCCTGAAAGTGGCATCATGGTTAGATAGGGTTGTAGAGCTTTTTGGCATATTGGCCTTCAAAAATCAAAGTATTAAGTATTAGGAGTTGAAATGTTATGATGAAATTGTACAAGGCATTGGTGAAGCTAAATTTAGAGTATTGCATGCAGTTTGGACACCTAACTACAGGAATGATATCAATAAGTTTGAAAGAGTTTAGAAAAGATTTACGAGGTGTTTCCTGAACTTCAGGAAATGAGGTACAGGTAAAGGTTAAACAGGTTAGGACTTTATTCCTTGGAGCGTAGAAGAATGAGGGGAGAATTGATAGAGGTATTTATAATTATGGGGGGGGTGGGGAAATAGACAGAATAAATGTGGTACGCTTTTCCACCAAGGGTAGGTGAGATGTAAACCAAAGGACATGGGTTAAGGGTGAAAGGAGAATGTTTTAGAGGGAACATTAGGGGGAGTCTCCTCACCCAGAGGGTGGTGGGAGTTTTGAATGAGCTGCCAGCTGAAGTAGTGAATGTGGGTTCAATTTTAATTTGTAAGAAGAAATTGGACAAGTACATGGATTGGAGGAGTTTAAAGGGCTATGTCCAGGGTGCAGATCAGTGGGACTAGGGAGAATAATAGTTCAGCACAGGCTAGAAAAGCTGAAGGGCCTGTTTCTGTGCTGTATTGTTCTATGGTTCTATAGTTCTTAGTGAGCTGGACAGATATTTAACAATAAAAGCAATAATTCTATTGCTGTTGTCAATATCACATTTACCACTCCAGATTCATTTAATTTGCTGATTTTAAACTACTCATGGGTCTGAATGATTATTCTACTCACCAAATTATTAGCCCAGTAAATTAACTACAGCACTGTTGTATCCCCTGTAGTACAAAGCATTATCTTTTACAAATGGAACAGACCTCCCATAAGTGAAAGATGATGTCTTGCACTGTTTAGCAGTGTTCTTCTAGTTAATCTCATTCATTTTTGTTTTATTGTTAACACCATCCATTTTGCTTTTATTGTATTTATGCTGCACCATGTATAGGCTGACTTGTCTGGATAGCATGCAAAACAAAATTTTCGTTGCATAGTGTTACATGTAACAATGAACAGTTCAATTTAAATCAGTCTAGGGTGGATTTCCATGCAGTACAAACATGAGTACCCTATCTATCTATGTCATTTGGTGAGATAATAAAAAGCCAGGTGTAAAATATGAACTTTTCAGCAAGCCTTTATCACTCTATTATCAACTGAATTGCTTTCATTCCATTTGTTCTACATTAGAAAGGGATGACTTAATTTCCTTTGCAGCTAACTCTTCTGCTTATCACCTCTCTGCCAAGAGTATGCTCTCTCGCAGAGTTATTAATAACTTAATGTTTCTCACCTAGCTCCTGTTTGCATTCTGATTCTCACTTTCCTTTAAGTTACTTCTCACGAATTAAAGAACCAACATTCATAGAGCAATTTCTTTTCCTTTTAAAAATATTTTGATTTATTTTATACGTAAAAAAACAAACCAGTACAATGTTCATATGAAATGCAAAACGTAAGTAAGAAATTACACAAATCAACATATTGCATCGCATCAAATAATAACATAAGTAAATATAATATACAAAGACAAAAAAGCAAGAAAAGAAAGAAAAAAACAAAAATCAAAAGTTAATCAAAACCCCATCCCCCTAACAATGTTGCATGGCAGAAAGAAACAACAATAAACTTCACTCCTAAAAGTGAAATGAAGAAAGGTAACAAAACTGAGATTATCTAGAATTGTGATACTAATTCAAAAATGGTCGCCACAATGTTTGTAATCTTATGCTACAATTATTAATTGAATATCAAATCTGTTCTAAACTTAAACAAAACATATCTTTCAGCCACTGAGCAAGAGTAGGCAGGTAACGTCCTTCCACCTAAGTAGTACAGTAGGTCTGGCCAAAAGAGAATAAAAGACATTTATTTGGAATCAACAAAACATCATCTTCTCCTGTTGTACTGAAAAGTGCTACCAAAGGATTCGATTCTAATCTTGTATCAAAGATTAAAGATAAAGTTTGGGAAACCTCCTTCCAGTACTTTTCAAGACTAGGACAGGACAAAAAACATGTGATTTAAAGAGGCCTCATCTCTCTTGCATTTATCACAACATGAATTCACCTATGGATAGATATCAGATAACTTGGGTTTGGAAATATGGGTCCTGTGTACAACTTTAAATTGTAATAAACAATGACGGGCATTATCTAACCTAAAAACTGAATCCCCAATCTCTTCCAACATGGACAAATTTAAATCCTGTTCCCAAGCATTTTTAATTTTAAGTAGCGGGGCAGGCCTTAGGTCAACCATTTCATTATAAATGAAGGATATTAAACCTTTATGTGAAGGTTGTAAACTAAAAAACGTATCCACAACATTCACATCTGTACCCAAGGTAAAGCAGGTATTTGAGATGGAAGAAAATATCTGATTTGTAAATATCTTTTTTAAAAATTGAGAATTCGGTAAATTGTACTTCTCAGAGAGCTGTTGAAATTATAAAAAAAAGATCTCTGAAACATTTAATATCCTTTCTGTCCCAAATTTGAAAAGCAGAATCTTGCAAAGCTGGTTGGAAAAGGTGACTGAATAAAATTGTACTTAAAAGAAAAAAAATCAAAATGCTTCCAGACTCTCACAGGCAACTGGATTGTCAATGGACTTATCTAAAGAAAAAGGGAGTGAGGATCTAAGAAGCACTTAAATGGGAAAAAAAATTAGCAAAGTTAAGCTCCATTGTAACCCATAGAGCAATTTCTTACACTCTTGGAGCAGCACAGGTGCCAAAGCTCAAGCATTTGACTAAGAATATGAAAGAAATTGTCCTTAAAGAGAGGAAATCTTCCACCCATCCCTGGATTAAATTGTGCAAGATGTTGACACTTTTAATAGGCTCCTCAATTCACGGGCAGTTGGAAATGGATAGTAAATACTGATGCTGCTATTCATGTCCCCATCCTGTGGATAAACAAGGTATGAGCAACCAATTTGTGTACAGCAAGATGTCACACAAAGCAAATGAGATTGATTATAAATTACCTGAATTTAACAGGGCATGCAATGAAGTGGGGTATTGAAAGGACTCTCTCCTTTACAACTGGTCTCCTCCTCCACTGTCTGGCCTGAGCTAACGTCACTGTCTGCAGTTCTGCAAAATGAGGAGTATAACTGTGTTCAAGCAGTTATACTCTAGTCGCTAATAGATTGGTGGATGCTCACCAGAAACATTGACAACATAACCTAAAAAGAGTGCAAAAAATGTTGTCACATATGCATTACCACCCACAGCTGAGATGTTATCAGCAACAAAGAAAATAGAATTTACATTTCACGCTCTTGAAAGCACTGATGCAAAAGATGCTAACTTGCTTTTTGACCCCACCCCCCCCCCCCCCCACCCTATGAGTTCTTAGCACTAGTGGTTAGCAGCAGGTTCTTCAAAAGTTTTGTGCTGGGTCTGAGAAAGGCTATGAAAGGTTCTTCATTCCCAGTTCAGATAACATGGAACAGAACAGCGCAGGAACAGCCCCTTTGGCCCATGATGTCTGTGGTGAACATGATGCTGGTGTAAATTAGATCTCTTCTGCCTGCACATGATCTATTCCTCTCTATTTCAGACATATCATGGGTCCACGGACTTGGAGCTGTAAAATGTAGTGAAGGCCTTTCTTCCTTTTCTCATCAATACAGCTGAGACCAGAACCATGGCTTTGCCCAATTCTTTTGTCAAGTCATTTCTACCTTACCTTAAAAAGTATCCCTTAATAAATATATCAAAGGTTTATTTGGAAACTTCAATCAGGCCCTCACTGAAGGAGCTTTGAGCTCAGGCTTCGAAACATTTGAATGCAACAGAAGGAAGAAAAACAAGGGAAATGATTCCCTTTTTGCAATTGGTTGCATATTATCAATCATGCATTAAAACAGAGTCACAGCCAAATATTGTGGAAATACTTTTCATCATGAAGGCTACAGCAATTCAAGGGTATTGTCTAATGTGAGGAATAAATGCTTGTGATTCCAATATCTTATGGCAAATTTTAAAAAAATCAAAAAGAAGATTAAATGGCTTTCATGACAAGTACTGGAGAGCTGGAGACACATGAGAAAGTGCAGATGCTGAAATTTAGATTAAAGAAGAAACAACCTGCTGGAAGAATTCAACAGGCCTTGATGAAGAGTTTCGATGTGAAACATCTGCCCAGATGCTGCTCAACCCACTGAGTTCATTCGTGGAGTTTTTTTAATTCAAGAACTAGAGAAGGTTACAAGGAAGAGAAGAAGACACAAACACAGGTGCAGACACAGAAAAAGACCAAGATCTGCACAGAGAAGTAAAAGGTAAAACAGATGGACAGAATATAGATTAAGTTTTTTTTCCAAGAACAAATGAGAGCATTAAAAGAATGGTTGACATTAGAATTTAGTGAAATGAAAGGAAAAATGAAAAGAGCAGAAGATAAAATGCAAAGTTCAGAGCTGGTCATGACAGAAATAGGGAAAAGATTGGAAAATGTGGAAGAACGAGAAACGGCTGTAGAAATGGAAGTGAATGACTTAAGAAGAAAACTGGAAGAAAGTGACAAAAAAGCCACAGAGTTGTTAGCTCAGAAAATTGATAAGATGGAAAATTATAGTAGGCGAAACAACATAAAAATAGTGGGTCCAAAGGAAGATGAAGAAAGCACAGATATGAAGGAATTTATAAAAGAATGGATCCCAAAGGTCCTGTGAATGACAGAAATACAGGAAGGAATGGAAATAGAAAGGACACACAGAACACTAGCTCCGAAACCACAGACACATCAAAAACCAAGATACGTTTTAGTAAAATTTTTGAGATATACAACAAGAGAAAATATACTGGAGCAGGCAAGGAATAAAGTTAGAGAAGACAATAAACCATTGGAATACAAGGGTCAAAAAATATTTTTTTACCCAGACATAAGTTTTGAACACTTAAAGAAGAGGAAGGAATTTAATACAGCAAAATCAATCCTATGGAAAAAAGGTTATAAATATATGTTAAGGCATCCAGCTGTGCTTAAAATATTTATCCCTGGGGAACAAAACAGACTGTTCTCAGATCCGGAGGAAGCACGAGAATTTGCAGAACCCCTGCAGAACAGAAGGAGAGATGAAGAGATGTAACAAGAATGAAGAACAGCGATAAAATACATATATTTTATATATGTAAAAATAATGTATATGTAAAAACTAAAGAAGGGAAAGAGAGGGGAAGAAAGGAACTAAGGGGGAACAAAAGAGAGTGAACTTTGTTATATGTGTAAAAAAAAGTCTCTGCTGGGGGGATTGGGTGGGAGAGAATAACCGTCACTGCGAAATCAGTTGACTCTTGCGAGTGGGTTCGCAATCCAAATGGAGAGGGGAGTTGTGGTTGCCTAGCAATGGAGAGGTGGGGGGGACATTTGGGGCTAAGGGAATATTGGATGTGGGAGTTGTTGAAGTATTTTACGTTTTAAATGTGTTGACATACATTGAGTTTAAAAAAGGAAAACTGAGAGATGAAAAAGGGGAAAAGGGGGATGGTGGTGGTGAGGAAGCAGAAATGAGGTGTGAACGGGGTATGAGATGGCTATGTTGAATTATATGACTATAAATATTAATGGAATACATAACCAAATTAAATGGAAGAGGTTATTAAATTTACTGAAAAAATAGACATTGCATTTGTGCAGGAAATGCATCTAACTGAAGTGGAACATAATAAATTAAAGAGAGACTGGGTAGGACACATAGCGGCAGTATCATATAATTCCAAAGCTAGAGGTGTAGCTATATTAGTTAATAAAAATGAACTAATCAAAATAGAGGAGGAAATAATAGATCCAGCAGGGAGGTATGCAATGATAAAGTGTCAGATATATTCAGAATTCTGGAATTTGATCAATGTATATGCACCTAATGAAGAGGATCAAAAGTTTATGTAAGATATTTTTTTGAAGATTGTAGATACGCAGGGGAATATATTGATAGGAGGGGATTTTAACCTTAATTTGGATCCAATGTTGGATAAAACTGGACAAAAGACAAGTAAAAAGAATAAAGTGGCCAAATTTATGGTTAAATCAATGCAGGAAATGAAACTTATGTATATATGGAGGAGGCAGCACCCAAAGCATATTATTCGAGAAGGCATAAAACATACTCAAGGATTGATATGTTTTTGTTGTCGGCCCATATTCAAGGGAGAGTTAGGAAAACTGAATATAAAGCTAGATTGCTATCTGATCATTCACCCCTGTTATTAGCAATAGAACTGGAGGACATCCCACCAAGAATATATAGATGGAGGTTGAACTCCAAGCTACTGAAAAGAGAGGAATTTAGAGAGTTTATTGAACGAAATTAAAAAGTACTTTGAAATAAATAGTGAATCAGTGAAAGACAAATTTATATTATGGGATGCAATTAAAGTTTTCAATAGAGGGCAGATAATAAGTTATGTAACTAAGATGAAAAAGGACTACAATCGAGAAATAGAGCAGTTGGAAAGGGAAATAGTAAGCACAGAAAATGAACTAGCAACAAGGGATGATATACAAAAAGAAGAGAATTGGTGGACAAAAAAATAAAATATGAAACATTACAAATGTATAAGGTGGAGAAGAACATAATGAAAATAAAGCAAAAGTATTATGAACTAGGAGAAAAAACACACAAAATATTGGCCTGGCAACTCAAAACAGAACAAGCTAAAAGAACTATATTGGCATCAAGGAAAAAGGACAAACAAATTACATATAATCCAATGGAGATTAATGAGAACTTTAAGGAATTTTATGAACAATTATACCAAACTGAGAACGAGGGAAAAGATGATAAAATAGAAGAGTTTTTAGCTAAAATTGAACTGCCAAAATTGCAAGAAGAGGAAAAAAAACTGATAAAACCATTTGAAATAGAGCAAGTACAGGATATATTAAAAAAGCTGCCGAACAATAAAACGCCCGGAGAGGATGGTTTCCCAATAAAATTCTATAAAACATTAAAAGAGTTATTAATTCCTCCTCTCCTGGAAGTAATGAACCAGATGGAAGAAACACAAAACTTGTCAGATTCATGTAAGACAGCAATAATTACAGTAATACCAAAGACAGGGAAGGATCCATTAACACCAGCATCATATAGACCAATATCTCTACTTAATTCAGATTATAAGATAATTGCAAAATTATTAGCCAACAGGTTGGCCGATTGTGTACCAAAAATAGTAAAACAAGATCAAACTGGATTTATTAAGAAAAGACGAACAGCGGATAATGTCTGTAAATTTATTAATCTAATTCATGCAGTTCAAGGAAATAAGAAGCCAACAATGGCTGTTGCTTTAGACACAGAAAAAGCCTTTGACAGGGTAGAATGGAATTATTTATTCAAAGTATTACTGAGGTTCAATCTACCAGAAAAATATATTAATTGGATTAAACCATTATATAATGGACCATTGGCGAAGGTAACAGTAAATGGATATGTATCAAACCAATTTAAATTAAGTAGGTCAACTAGGCAGGGATGTCCATTATCTCCCTCACTGTTCGCTTTAGCAATAGAACCATTGACAGAACTGGTAAGAACAGAAAATAAAATAAAAGGGATAAAAATAAAGAAGGAGTATAAAATCAGTTTATTTGCAGATGACATCATAGTATACTTAACAGAACCAGAAATATCAATAAAAGAACTACATAAGAAATTGAAGGAATATGGGTCAATGCAAATAAAAGTGAAGTGATGCCAATGAGGAATGCGGATTATACAGAATTTAAAAAAGAATCACCATTTAAATGGCAAACGCAAGCAATCTGATACCTAGGCATTAGGTTAGATAATAATTTAAGCCACTTGTACAAATTAAATTATCAGCCACTAATAAAGAAATTGCAGGAAGACTGAGAACATTGGAAAGGATTACCGCTAATGTTGATCAGGAGGGTAAATTACATTAAAATGAATGTCTTCCCAAGGATACAATACTTATTTCAATCATTACCAATTCCCTGAACAGAGAAATTCTTTAATGAACTAAAGAGAATAATAAGGAAATTTTTATGGAAAGGGGGGAAAACGAGGATAGCTTTAGGCAAATTAACAGAGTGGTACAAAGTTACCAAACTTTAAAAATTATTATAGAGCAGCACAATTAAGGTATTTATCAGATTTTTATCAGACAAGGGAAAAACCAGATTGGACTAAGATAGAGCTAGATAAAATAGGGGAGAAGGTATCGGAACATATACTTTATAAGTGGAATGAAAAGCTGGTACGATATAAAAGCTCACCAGTATTGCATCATTTACTCAATATATGGAAGAAGATTCACTTAGAAAGGAAAAAAACAAATTACCAAATACCAAAATTATTATTGACGCAAAATCAGCTAATCCCTTTTACAATAGATAACCTTTCCTTTAGAGAATGGGAGAGAAAAGGAATTAAAAAAATAGAAAATTGTTTTTTGGGAAATAATTTATTAACATTTGAACAAATGAAGTACAAATATGGAATAACTCACGGTACAATGTTTGCATACCACCAACTGAAAACCTACTGAAAGGATAAATTTGGAAATAGACTGAGATTACCAGAAGGAAGCAGCTTTGAATATGTGATTACAGACACAATGATAATTAAAAGATTTATAATGAACATGTACATCAAACTGCGAGAGAAAGAGAACGATTACATTAAGTATCATGATGAAATAATAACCTAAACCTGAACATCTGAGTAAGCTACATGATAACATTTTCAGGAAATAGCATTCGGAATGAACCAACTTCTCCCAAAAATCTAAAATAAGAGAGAGAGGGGTGGGTGAGTGGGGCAGAGCAGGAATTTCTCCTGGCTCACAGCTCCAGGGTCCAGGATCAATCCTGACCGAAGGTGCTGTTTGTGTGGTGTGTAATTCATTGAGTTTCTTCACAGATCTCAAAGAGGTGATTGATGGCAAATTATCCCTCAGTATAGATTTGTGGCAGAAACTTTCAGAGTTGATTGGCATGTGGAAAAGAGAATAAGGCCCAGAAGTACAGGAAAATAAGAAGGGGAAATGGGACAAAATATTCTCCTGGGAGCCAATATAGGCCCGATGGACAAAATAGCCTCTTTCTGTGTTTTGCAAACCAAGAATTGTTGGAGGAACTCAGCAGGTTATGAAGGCAAAGATAGATTAAGTAATATTACATATAATAGGGGGAAAGAAGGTGGGAGAGGGGTCCAGAGATTACTGATGATTTCCATCCACAGCTGGTGTCTATCTTGCTAAGTGCCTCCAGCAATTCTTCGTTAGCTCGAGATTGCAGCACCTGCAGCTCTTTCTGTTTAATAATAGGGGTCAGCACAGAGGCCCACTGTTACAGTGCCAGCATCCAGGGTTCGAATCCAGCGCTGTCTGTAAGGAGTTTGCACGTTCTCCCCGAGCCTGCGTGTGCTTCCTCCGGGTGCTCCAGTTTCCTCCCATCATTCAAAACATACCGAGTTGTCAGTCAATTAGGAGTAATTGGGCACCACGGGCATGTGGGCCAAGAAGGCCTACAATGTAGGTTTAAAATTTAAAATTTTGCAATAAGATAAACAGGCGTGGATTTGTGCCCTGGTGAAAATAGGGAGCTACATCAAAAATTCACCACACTTCACACTGGTGTTTTGAGCTGTGATAGCTCAAACACTTCCTGCTGTACGTTTAACTTTCATTAGCTGTCAGCTTTGTGGCCATCAAAATAAAACTTCACTTCAAACAGCTTTTGCATATTGCCTGTGTCAGAGGCTTAGCAACATTAAAAGGAAATGTGTTGAGGGCTGGCTGGACTGGAGTGTTTGGTGGTTAGGAGATTCACTTCATGTCCTGTGGTTGCTTGGTTGGGTACATTTGTCAGAAATATCAATTGTCCTCAGCAGCTTTCTTTACAAGCCTGTGAGTCTGGATGAGGAAGGAAATCATTTCAATCCTTGAAATTAGATTGAAGTACACTTAACAGAATTGCAGAGATAGCGATCAGTGAGCTGATTGCCAAGTTGGAAGAGATATTCTAGTCTTGAGTGACTGAAACATTCTTGTTTGAGCTTGACCTTTTTTGAAAATCACAACTCAAATCAATGACCACAGCAAGGAGATTGATGAAAGTTGTATAAATATGTTCTAGATCTTCAGGCAAAATCTTGATTGATTTGATGCAAAGTAAATGGAATTAACTGTGGGCAAGCTAATCATCAAAACATTTGATTTTGTTTTATCCTCCTTTCAGCTTCTGGGTTTAGGTGTTTTCTAAAGAATAGGATGGGAAGTAGAAAAGGTGGGTGGGGGTGGGGGGAGAGTAGCATTACTAGTCAGGGATAGTATCATGGCTATAGAGAAGGAGGATGCTGCAGAGGGAGTGTGCACTGAGTCAGTGTGGGTGGAAGTCAAAAATAGGAAGGTAGCTATCACTATGCTGTGAGTAGTATATAGGCCTCCAAATAGCCCTAGGGACACCAAGGAGCAGATAAACAGGCAGATTTTGGAATGGTGTGGGAAATACAGGGTTATAGTTATGGGTGATTTCAACTTCCCTAATACTGACTGGCACCTACTGACTGCAAGAGGGATAGATTGGGCTGAATTCATCAGGTGTGCACAACAAGGATTCCTGACACATATGTGGACCAGCAAATTAGAGGAGAGGCCATACTGGATCTGGCTATGGGAATGAAACTGGTCAGGTGGCGGACCTCTCATTAGAGGGTGTGAGAGATAATAGAATATAGGAAGTAAAGTGAGTATGAATGAAATAAAGAATAATAGACTAGACTAGAGGAAGTTAAGTAAGTGCTGAGTAGGGATGAATTCCGATAAGAGTGTGAGGAAGGATTACGCAAGTATAATAGAATAGCAAATTCTGCATATAAGAATTAGTAAGTCCTGGGGGTTGAGATGTGTGAATAAGAACAAAGGCAGATTCATGAATAAGGACAATGACATGATGGGACCCAGACAGGATATCCCATGGTCTTTCAAGTTTACAGAAACTGCACAGTAGGCAGACAGAATTACCAAATGCCAAACCAATCCAGGAGGCAGAAGAATGTTAAGGGGGGGAGGGTACCTCTACACTGAAATGAACTGTATAAAAGTTGGGTGAGCCCTAGTTTATGTGTGTATTCCCATGGTAAGGGGAAGCATCCAACTTTGCACTGTTGTACAATAAATGTTCTTTGTTCTCAATTTTTGTCTCGAGCAAAATCTGTGAAAGTACTTCTGTTTCTCACAGGGCCATGGTGGCCCATGCACGGAGGGATGGACCAGCCTGCAAAATGACCAACAAACCCGGTGACTACGCAGACCTTGGATTGACACCAGCTTTCATCCCAGGTGGCCTCCCGCACGGTGGGAAGAACTGTGGCTGGAAAGCTGGCCAATCTCAGGCCGGCGCTCTGATAACGTGGGGCCCTGACGTTAGCACCTAGGGCTCATATAAGTGCAAAGGCCAGAGCAATAAACCAGTCTCATTTTCCAAGGCTTTAGTGTGCGTGTCGTTCTTCTCCGTACTCACGTAACACGATCGCTACAGGGGAGCAGGGAAGTGAGAGTGGCCACAACTCCCTTAACTTCAACATAGCTATGGAAAAGAATAAAAACAGTCAAACTGGGTAAATGCTTAACTGGGGAAGAGCTAATCATGAAGGGATGCATCAGGAACTGGCAAGAATAAAATGGAAACATATCTTCCAGCATTTTCCTAGCTGCCGATATCAATTTTTATCTCTCCACTTTAATAAATGGCAGGCCCATATTTGTTCCAGGGAATTCACAGGGACCAATCCAAAATCTAAAGTATTTTGGGAAGTAATGACCACAAAATCCCTAATATCTAAAGCCACCTCTTTAAAAATTTCAGGAAACAGATCATCAGGTTCTCATGATTTATCAATTTTCAAGTTCTCTAATAATTTTGATTTTTCAATATTTCTGGGAGATTTTCTTTGTCTGCTGGAAAGATGAACACAAACTGTTTGTATAATTTTTTTTTATTCCTTATTATAAAATCTCCCATCTCTGTCCGGAAAGGACCCTACCTGATCTTTTCCTCTTTGCACTCAGTCTTTATATTTCTCACTAGTTCATTCATATTTTGTTTTCCCTTTCCTTATTTTTCTTTGTTATCCTTTGATGAACTCCATGTCATCAGGCTTACAGCTTTTCCTGGCATCTTTAGAAGACTTGCTTAAATTTAATATAATCTTTATTTTCACCCAAATTCAAATCATATCATGTTTGCTTGACTTCTAGGAATGTGTACTTATGCAGATGATGTAATAAGTGTTTAAATACCAATTCACCATCAGATCATTTAATATGGTTTCCCAATCCACTAATCAATCTATCCTTCACAACTTCATAGTTTCCTTACTTTACATTGGTTACCCGAGTTCTGGAAAGAACTGAATAACTTCCAAACTTAATGTAATTCCATTGGACTAGACATAAAATAGCCTGTTCCTGAGTTGATTTCTTCAAAACTAATATGGAAATACATTTTGATACAGTCCAGGATTTTACCCTCTACACTATTTGGTCACTCTCTGGTCTGTGTAGGTTAAAGTCTTTTATAATTATTGTTTTATTCCTGTTACCCAGATCTCTAACTTACTTCTTTGTATCTTGCCCTCCTTCCTTTGGCTTGGCTTCGCGGACGAAGATTTATGGAGGGGGTAAATGTCCACGTCAGCTGCAGGCTCGTTTGTGGCTGACAAGTCCGATGCGGGACAGGCAGACACGGTTGCAGCGGTTGCAGGGGAAAATTGGTTGGTTGGGGTTGGGTGTTGGGTTTTTCCTCCTTTGCCTTTTGTCAGTGAGGTGGGCTCTGCGGTCTCCTTCAAAGGAGGTTGCTGCCCGCCGAACTGTGAGGCGCCAAGATGCACGGTTGGAGGCGATATCAGAACACTGGCGGTGGTCAATGTGGCAGGCACCAAGAGATTTCTTTAGGCAGTCCTTGTACCTTTTCTTTGGTGCACCTCTGTCACGGTGGCCAGTGGAGAGCTCGCCATATAACACGATCTTGGGAAGGCGATGGTCCTCCATTCTGGAGACGTGACCCACCCAGCTCAGCTGGATCTTCAGCAGCGTGGACTCGATGCTGTCGACCTCTGCCATCTCGAGTACTTCGACGTTAGGGATGAAAGCACTCCAATGAATGTTGAGGATGGAGCGGAGACAACGCTGGTGGAAGCGTTCTAGGAGCCGTAGGTGATGCCAGTAGAGGACCCATGATTCGGAGCCGAACAGGAGTGTGGGTATGACAACGGCTCTGTATACGCTTGTCTTTGTGAGGTTTTTCAGTTGGTTGTTTTTCCAGACTCTTTTGTGTAGTCTTCCAAAGGCGCTATTTGCCTTGGCGAGTCTGTTGTCTATCTCGTTGTCGATCCTTGCATCTGATGAAATGGTGCAGCCGAGATAGGTAAACTGGTTGACCGTTTTGAGCTTTGTGTGCCTGATGGAGATGTGGGGGGGCTGGTAGTCATGGAGGGGAGCTGGCTGATGGAGGACCTCAGTTTTCTTCAGGCTGACTTCCAGGCCAAACATTTTGGCAGTTTCCGCAAAACAGGACGTCAAGCGCTGAAGAGTTGGCTCTGAATGGGCAACTAAAGCGGGATCGTCTGCAAAGAGTAGTTCACGGACAAGTTTCTCTTGTGTCTTGGTGTGAGCTTGCAGGCGCCTCAGCTTGAAGAGACTGCCATCCGTGCGGTACCGGATGTAAACAGCGTTTTCACTGTTGAGGTTTTTCATGGCTTGGTTCAGCATCATGCTGAAGAAGATTGAAAAGAGGGTTGGTGCGAGAACACAGCCTTGCTTCACGCCATTGTTAATGGAGAAGGGTTCAGAGAGCTCATTGCTGTATCTGACCCGACCTTGTTGGTTTTCGTGCAGTTGGATAACCATGTTGAGGAACTTTGGGGGGCATCCGATGCGCTCTAGTATTTGCCAAAGCCCTTTCCTGCTCACGGTGTCGAAGGCTTTGGTGAGGTCAACAAAGGTGATGTAGAGTCCTTTGTTTTGTTCTCTGCACTTTTCTTGGAGCTGTCTGAGGGCAAAGACCATGTCAGTAGTTCCTCTGTTTGCGCGAAAGCCGCACTGTGATTCTGGGAGAATATTCTCGGCGACACTAGGTATTATTCTATTTAGGAGAATCCTAGCGAAGATTTTGCCTGCAATGGAAAGCAGCGTGATTCCCCTGTAGTTTGAGCAGTCTGATTTCTCGCCTTTGTTTTTGTACAGGGTGATGATGGTGGCATCACGAAGGTCCTGAGGCAGTTTTCCTTGGTCCCAACAAAGCTTGGAAAACTCATGCAGTTTGACATGCAGAGTTTTGCCGCCAGCCTTCCAGACCTCTGGGGGGATTCCATCCATACCTGCTGCTTTGCCACTTTTCAGTTGTTCGATTGCCTTATATGTCTCATCCTGGGTGAGGACCTCATCCAGCTCTAGCCTTAGGGGCTGTTGAGGGAGCTGGAGCAGGGCGGAATCTTGGACTGAGCGGTTGGCACTGAAAAGAAATTGGAAGTGTTCTGACCATCGGTTGAGGATGGAGATCTTGTCGCTGAGGAGGACTTTGCCGTCTGAGCTGCGCAGCGGGCTTTAGACTTGGGGTGAGGGGCCGTACACAGCCTTTAGAGCCTCGTAGAAACCCCTGAAGTCGCCAATGTCTGCGCTGAGCTGGGTTCGCTTGGCGAGGCTAGTCCACCACTCATTTTGGATCTCCCGGAGTTTGCGCTAAAGATGGCTGCATGCGCGACGGAAGGCTTGTTTCTTCTCCGGACAGGACGGCTTTGTAAGGTGAGCCTGGTGGGCAGCTCACTTCTTTGCCAGCAGCTCCTGGATTTCCTGGTTGTTTTCGTCGAACCAGTCCTTGTTTTTTCCTGGAGGAGAAGCCCAGTACCTCTTCAGTGGATTGCAGTATGGTAGTCTTCAGCTGATCCCAGAGGGTTTCAGGGGACGGGTCCGTAAGGCGGATTGCATCGTTGAACTTTGCTTTGAGGTTTGCCTGGAAGTTTCCTCTCACTTCGTCTGACTGCAGGTTTCCAACATTGAACCTCTTTCTGGGGGCTTTACTGTTCCTGGGCTTTGGCTTGAAGTGAAGGTTGAGCTTGCAGCGAACCAGCCGGTGGTCAGTGTGGCATTCCACGCTGGGCATGACCCTGGTGTGGAGCACATCTCGCTTGTCACTTTCTCGCACCAGGATGTAGTCCAGGAGGTGCCAGTGTTTGGATCGGGGATGCATCCAGGTAGTCTTCAGGCTGTCCCTCTGCTGAAAAAGGGTGTTTGTAATGACAAGCCGCTGTTCTGCGCAGAGCTCCAACAGGAGGCGCCCGTTGTCGTTGCACTTGCCGACGCCATGCTTGCCCAGGATTCCTGGCCAGGTTTCTGAGTCTTTGCCGACGCGAGCGTTGAAGTCGCCAAGGATGACAACCTTGTCGGCTGTAGGGGTGCGTTGGATGAGGTTGCGCCCTACATGACTTAGAAATAACTCCAACACATTCACAGCTACAAAGAATGGGATCTGATTGTAGGCCCCACCCTGGTTATCTGGCTATGGGGGATGGCATAGCATAGAATGGCATAGAATCAGCAGTAACAAGACCAACTGTAGCCAGCACAGCGGCAACTACAATAACATTAACAATAATGACAACATAAGCCACAATACAACACAGCTGCAGCAACACTAAGAGAAGCAGCAAATACAGTTATAAACTGTATTCCTTATTATAAAAAATTTGTGTCTATTTGATGTTATGTCGCCGAAGGCTCTCGTAAACTTCTATAGGTGTACCATGGAGAGCATTCTAGCTGGTTGCATCACTGTCTGGTACAGAGGCGCCAACACTCCGGGCAAGAAAAAATTCCAGAGGGTTGTTAACACGGCTTGCGACATCACAAGCACCAGACTTCACTCCATCGAGGACATCTACAAGAGGCGGCGTCTTAAGAAAGCAGCTTCTATACTCAAGGACCCCCACCACCCAGGCCATACCCTCTTCACTCAGCGACCATCGGGAAAAAGGTAAAGGAGCCTAAAGACGAACATTCACCAGCACAGGGACTTCTTCCCCACTCCCGTCAGATTCCTGAGTGATCAATGAACCAAAGACAGTCCCTTACTTTGATATTTCATCCATTTTTAAAATTTATTTTTGTAAGGTGGTGTCATGTTGGGAAGAGTATCAGGTTCATTGGGTTCACAGAGAGTTAAGTCTGGACAAAGTGTTACAATCACATGTAACTTTAACACACGGGAGACAAACAGGGGAGAACATTAAAGGGTACTCGATTACTATTTCATTTAACCAATGATTCATCTCGGGCCTAGGTTGGACTCCGACAATAGTGAACCTATACTTGACACGCTCACATAGTTCAGTATACACACTACAAACCGGGACTCTTACACATACCCTGTTCCCTCTACCAACGGGGGTGCAGCTCTCTGCAAGTATGGATCTATTGCAAATACTACGGCTCAGCTTCAGTGTAGTGCACACCTTACCTGTAACACTTTCAGCAACCTGGCATGGAGGGGTATCCGGGGCTTGGATCACAAGGTAGAAAGAATGTGTTGGTGTTATATACAGGGCTAGACAATAATGACCCTAGGTGACTTAAATTAGCCAATGGTTGGCTGTAGCCAGGTGATGTGACTTCTGAATAAGTTTCAGACAGAGAGAGAACAAGAGGACATGTGACCACCCACAATATACATATTCTAGACAGGCAGGGAGGCCACGTTTCCTCCACACACAACAGGCGGTTTATATGAATGTTTGCAAAACAACAAATTAACAAATTTCAATCTTGTTCATGACAATAAATTCTGATTCTTCTGAATGGTGCAGTGGGAGCTTCACTCTTGATCTAACCTACTGCTTCCCAAACTGGGTTCTGCAGGACAATATAGGGGTTCCGCCGAAGAAATTGGTAGTAATAACTATAACTAGTAATAACTGTTGTCTTAAAATTTCTGTGTTTTTGCAATGGCAGGCAGTTGCCTCGACCCTAACAAAACAAAATGGCATCTTGAGGCCTGACGTCAGGCCTCAAGACACCATTTTCCACCAATGAGACTTAAATTTATTTTGGAACAAGGCTGGCCACATTTTAAAAATTTTAACTGAAAGATATTCACGTGTGTAGTACAGCGGGAATGGCTTTTGCTAACTCTCTGTGGTTTTTGTATTCCCCCTCCCTCCTTTCACTCGCTTGCTCATTCCCTCTCACTTCTCATTTACTCGCTTGCTCCCTTCCTCCCCTCTCCCTCTCAATGGGGCTGGCATAGGAATTGGTTAGTGAGGGTGCTGGAGTGGTGTTGGTCAGGACCAGGACCTGTGTCGATAGAGGCATCGGGGGCTACAGTGTGTTTGCAGTCAGGGTCATCGACAGAAGCAACAATGGCTCCAGCACCTGGTCAGCGGGGTTAGCGGAGTTGTTGAAAGCTCTGGCCTGTGCGGAGCAGGAGTCAGAATGCAAACCCACATCAGGAGCATGAGGAGCATTGGGAGATCCGATCTGTGAGCAGCTGAAGATGGGTTGGAAACCTACTTCTGGAAGATCAGTGATGTTGGGCATTTTGGGTCAGGGAGGTCAGTGAAATTTTTATTTGCAATTTGGTTAATATACAGTGCAGCTGTATCAAAATAATCAAATTCTGAAGAAATGGGATTTTGAAAGCACTTCCCCAGATTTCTTACTGTTTAAGTAAAATAATTTAATTTAAATTAGACTCAACCACACTCGAACTGGAAGTTGACAGCTTTCTAATTCCAGTTGTAACTATGGGATCCCGCAATTTCCAAGTGCTCCCCAAAAGGGTTCCATGAGCTAAAAAGTTTTGGAAGCCCTGATCTAACCTATTATCAACTGAGCGTGTTATTTTGTATTTATATGTGTGTTTTTATGCTGTCTGTGCCCAGTGTAGAAAGAGCTTTATATCATCTCCCCATGATGTCCCAGCCTTGATGTTTAGTGGGTACCTTACTCTGTACCTAACTTATGCTAGCCTGGTCCTGGCTGTGTTTGATTGACAGCTTGGGGGAAATTTACTCTACAGCTAACTTTTACTGTCATCACCCATACTGTTTGATGTAAACGTGCACAGACTTTGCTCTGTATACAATCTGTTCTGACCGTGGCTATTGAGTCACAATGGACTGCAATTGCTGGAATTGGAAACATAATCAAATGGCTGGAAGTACTCAGTGAATCAGGCAGTTCCCATGAATGGAAATGAACAGTTAACATTTTGGGTCAAAAGCATCAGGACTGAGAAAGAAGGTAGGCTGTATTAAAGAGCAGAGGGAGAGGGATCAGTGGGTGATAGATGGACCAAGGCAAGATGAAAGATGATGGACAAGTGGAGCCAAGTGAGGTTGGGAGGTAAAGGCAGGAGCGTTATTGGTGGAAGCAGATGAAGTGGAAGATGGAGGAGGATGAAGTTGAGACAGCTGAAGGAAAGAAGTGGGTTATGAGATAGGAGACCAAAAGGAATGGCTGGAGAATGTTTGACAGAATAGTCCAGAACAAACTATGTCCTTACTCTGGATCCAATTCATTCTCATTAAATCACAGTGAAATTGATATTTTGTGAACTTTAATTATATGGGTTGACTTAAAGGGTTAAATGTACAGTGATGGCCCTGCTTTTAATATTCATTGGCGCATGTGACAGGATGACAGGGACGTAATGATTGGCACTTTAAAATTGGATGCATTCCCCAGGTGAATGGGCTGAAACCTCCAAGCTCATGACAGGGCACTGGTGTCACCAGATTCACCCAATTCCTATTTACTGGTGGAAAACGGAGAGAAGAGGTACAGAAAATTATTGTATTGCTTAATCATGTCTGCAGCAATGATTTAAAGTTTTCAAGGCAAACATGCAGTTTAAGGCACAAGTGGAAACACAATAGAAACTAAGAAGTCAGAGGTTATGGAGTGCAGGAGCTCTGATCTTACATGAAGATTGGGATGGTAGAGAACAGTTAGTATCTGGAAACACCAAGAGAGTTACAGAATGATGGGGTCAAGTAAAGTGGAAAAGAGACTGAATGCACAGAGAGTGGAAAGCTGCAGCTGCCTTCTTCTTCCTGCTTCCCTCTGCCTGAGGAGACCAGAATGCAATGCAAATCATTTTTCGAGTTATTTCTACCTACACTCCCCCATGAGTAAAAATTTGGATGTGTGCAGGAATTTAAGTCTGACTGCTTTTGTACATTAAACACAGGCATACAATACACGTTTTTGTCAAAAAAAACCATGTATTGACAAAAGACAAAGGAGGAAAAACTCAACACCCAACCCCAACCAACCAATTTTCCCTTGCAACCGCTGCAACCGTGTCTGCCTGTCCCACATCGGACTTGTCAGCCACAAACGAGCCTGCAGCTGACGTGGACATTACCCCTCCATAAATCTTCGTCCGCGAAGCCAAGCCAAAGAGAAAGAGAGAAGACAATACACGTTTACTCATATGCCTGTGTTTTTTCAATCCGTATTGCAGAGGCCTTAATCCCACCCCACCTCACCATCTCCATCCAGCTAAAAATCATTTGTGTCCTCATTCTAAAGCAATTAGTTTCATTTTTGAATCTCATTCTGTATTTTTTTTTTCTTCACAGTAGCTGGTGTTTCTGAGTTGCAATATTAGCTATTTCAATTTTTTTTTATGGTATGAAGATCAAAATGCCCACTAATATAATGCATACTTTATGGCCTCTAATATAACTCCACATTCTGCCGTAAAATTCTGCTTTCTATTGTTTATGTTCCTTCTTGACCTGATCTACTTTTGGTGCAGTTTTAATATCTTGTGAACTTGCATTTTGAAATCTCTCGGCCTCAGTTGCGGTGGTGATGCCTCTAAGCAGGGAAGTCACAACTTCTAGCCCTATTCAAAGTCTCCACTTCTAGAGTGAGTAAGAGTGAGAGCAGGAGTGGTAGAGGGAGAGAGAGAAAAGCTGGCAGCAGATGGGATAAGAGTAATATTACTTGACTACATAGAGCTATAGAAAAGAACAAATTTAATTTAAGTCACAACTACATATGAAGCTCAAGAGATATTAAACATAAATAAAGTATAAACTACATGTAAACAAAATTCTCTTTATACAAAAACACCTCTGCCGATACAGAGTATCAGTTGCTCAGAAAATATAAGCAAATATTCATCAACTTTGGAACAAATATGAATATCAATCTCAATATAACATTTCTGTCCTGATGGTGGTCCAAAAATATAGAACATTTCAGCTGCCAATCAGTCCCAGATACTTATCTCACAACATTTGGTTTTCATTGCAATTATAAGGCAGAGGTGCAGTGAACTCAGTCCAAGTGCCTCATTTTCAATAGCTTCCACTTTCTTTATCAATGCACGTATAAAGTTAATGGGCAATCATGCTCACTCATGGTCCTGGCGTCAATTATTTCTTTCAGTGGGGAAATAATCTTCAATAACCTGTATTCTGGAGTGAAAACGTTACTCATGTCTCTGATTGTGCAAAGTCTACTGCCTTGTCATTATTTGTCAAAAATATTTGGAGGATAGGGGTTTTAAAAACAGATCAGAAGTTACTAAGCAGCATGCTACTTTTAACTTGGCTTTTGTAGTTTTAACTGTTAACCCAGTAGCACTGACATTGAATCTCTTTTTTTTTGTCTGTGCAACACACAACTTTCTTAAAAAGGTATGAGAGACATAGGATGAGCTATCCCTTCTAATTATGAGGCTCTTTGGGCTAATGAAGATTTGATATAACTGTGGGTTACACCATTGATTTGCCACCCTGGACTGATTCTCTGCATTCAATCCCACTCTCTACAGATATCCATGCCATGTAGACTTATCTTTCTAGTTTGCTGATGGTCCTGACACTCCAGCTCCCTTGGATATTTTTTGTCACTCATTCTAATCAAATGAGTTTGATCTTGAAGTTAAAGATACTTAATTAAAACTAAATTTAGGTAAAAAGCCTCCTTTAAAAAAAATGACATTGATTATGTTAACCTGCACTAGACAGAAAATATTCACAAGAGGTAATAGTGCAGTGGTTAGTGCGACGCTATTTCAGTGCCAAAAACCCAGGTTTGAATCTGCCACTGTCTGTAAGGAGTGTTTTCATTCCCCCGTGACCTGCATGGGCTTTCCCCGGGCTCTCTGGTTTCCTTCCACCTTCCCAAAAGTACAGAAATGAGTGTAATTGGGCAGCATGGGTTTCAAAGGCCAGAATCAGCTTCTACCATGTAGTAAATTTTTAAAAATTCTATAAAGCAGAGAACAGGCTGTGGCCACATTACTTCATTCTGATCGAAACTCTGGTCCTTACAATTCTTGGCCATGATATGTAGGATCTTGTTGGTGCTGATGGCATGACTTGAAAGAACCTTCTTAAATCAGTTATATTAGTTGCTCAGTTGACTCAAGCAGAAGGGCAAGAAAGAAAATCATTCTTTGGATAAAAGAATGGCTTTAAGTCTCCAGACAGATGTAACTATACTTTATAACAGATTAGATCCTGAAGAAAAAGCTGAAGAATTTTAATAATCATTATTGTTTGCCTACATTTGTCCAAGCATGCATTTGTCCGTGTGTGTGTGTGTGTGTGTGTGTGTGTTATTGTGCACACATGCAAATATGAGAGGTTGTGTCTGTGTGTATATGACAACAAAATTTAGAGCTTGTCTATTAGTATAAATGAGTGTGAGAAAGCACACTTGAGTCAGTGTTATTGCACATGGAAATGTGTCAATGAGAACGTGAGTGCAAGGGCAAAACCATCTGTGCACATGTGTTGGGTGGGTCAAGGTTCAAATCAAATGAACTTCACATATAAGCATTTATCGGCTTCTCTCCCCTCTTGTACAAATGATTCCATCCTGAGAATAGGCACAATTTCCTGGATTGAGATAATTTGAGATTTGACCTTGAACTTGATGTGGAACACTGATAATGGGTCCAATAAATCGAAGTGCCTATATATTCTGCTTAGCTAAAACTAATGTGGGAACATATTCAATGATCAATTGGAATGGTGGCCAAAAGTTGAGGAACAGGAAATATTTAAATGTAATCACTGCACCTCTAATGAAGAAACAAGGCAAAAAAGTTATTTAAGAGAGTCCAATTAAAAGAAACTATCAGCTTTTGGTATTTCATTGAGGCAGGGTCCTCATTTCAGCGTAAAAACAATGAAATCATGGGTCTTTAATTAAAACCAATGAGTTTAGTGCAGCTTTGGTCAGTACTCAAATCAGAGATAATATTTTAATAGCCACAGAGTCTTGGTAACAATGGAAGCAGTGGACATCTTAGAATGTAACACAAGAAAAGCCAGTGTGCATGTTTTGCTTTGCCTTTAGAAACTAACAAGCAAATTCAGACACAAATGACTATCCAATGTAACTGGAGTCATGCAGTTTGATAACGCTGGTGGTTTCCACTCCCACAATTAACTGGGCTTTTTAAACTACACCACTCAAAAGATATTCAAATACAAATCCAGTGTAAATGACAAAAAATAAAGCATGCACACATAGCAACAGCTTGAAATGAGAAATGGCTTCTCTCCAGCTTTCCTACCCACATGCATGACATTTTCATATTGTTAGAAGTTTCTATTTTTTTCTTTTACTATAACAATCTTTTTATTTTGTTTTTATTTTCAAGAAAAAATATTGTCCTGAGCAGCTTTTTGCTAGTTAATGAACTCAAATATCTAATTCCTATTAACATTCTATTAACTTTGCCAAATCTAAACCTCAAGGGTTTTGTTTGGTATTTCTATAACTTGCCTGAATGATGCAAACATACATCCACCCACTTCTTTCCCAATCTTGCAAAGCAAGGAGGTATGCCCGATTTGTTCCTTTTTTACTTTCAAATTAACTTCAATGCCATTCAGAGAGTGATAAAATACTTCAGATTTATGCTGAGCATTATTAGGTGGCAACAGTTTGTTGCCATTGGACACAGGAAACCTCCTCTGTCCTGTTCCCAGTCAGATAGAAACCTCCTTTAGTTAGGTTTATGACTATCCAGACACCCTCCATTACTATGCAGTTTGGGCCTGCGCTAACCAATTTTAACACCTAATTTATTGATTTGCTATGAATGGAAGATGTAGACACATGGCAAGAAGAAATTTTAGTTCAGTACCAACCAATTGAAAGAGTGTAGGTATAAATATGAGGAAGGGGCAACGTAGTGAGCTCACGTGGGAAATAAAGCTTTAAAGTGAGGTAAGCTTGTGTTTATTTCCTCGAACCATGAGGTATATCCAGTTGGAATAGTGAACAAGGTTGATCAGAGTTATTTAAGGAAAATGCAAAGAGAAATTAATCACTTCACAAGGACTCTAGGGTAAAGGGGGGTACTGTCTCATCTCCCACATAAAAATTCCTTTCAATTTCATCCCATCACATATATTTATTAAACATGAGTTCCCTTGTCCCAGAGTCTCCTTTGAGTTGTTATCCTCCACGTCCTTAATGCCTAAAATACTACAAAGATCACCTGCCCAGCCAAACTCGAGGGGTTCAACTACTGGGATTGGACGAGTGGAATTTGTTGAATGGATTCAATTACCTGCTTTTCTACAAGATTTGATCGTCCCAGCTCCTGCAGGCACAACTCACACCAGATTACCTCCATATAATCTTGAGTGAACAACAAGCAGAATCTGAGAAATTCAAGGTCACAGATGTGGATTCCAGGATTAAGAACAACTTTTCATTGCTATGTCTATTTGCAAGAAGATTTCTCACATAATTATGTTCATATAGAATACACCATAGATATCAGTCAATCCCCATATTTTTGTCATTGTGAACTTTATTTTTTTTAATAAAGAGAATGTTCTGATCCTTAATAAATAAGATATAAGACTTAGAAGAATAAACGTATCTGAATGTCTATTAACCATAAAAAATATATAGCATTTCTGTTGCATAAATATATCTAATACACCCTGAGAAAGCACTGAAAGCACAAGTGGTTATCACACCAAAGGATGAATCTGAACATCACCCATACTCAGGAATGGCCATGTGTGGGGGAACTTCTGACTGAATGGATAAGAACTCATAAGAAATGTTGGAATCAATTAACAATTTGTCTGATCACGCAACAGAGACTTACTCCCCCAGGGTGAAAAAGAAGCACACACGAGAAAGTTTGGAAATACTACGTCCCCATTTCATTTCTGGGTCTAATTTGCTTAATATTATGAATTTTTCTTCTAGATTGTCCAGCATCTTCCTTTTATGAGGTCTCGCTTTTAATGATGAGTTCATGGAATCATGATTATTACACAATTATAGACAGGTTTCTTGTTTGACCCTGATGGGATGCAGAGTTGCTGGTCCATGATGAAATTGTATTAGATTAGAAGTCTTGGTCCTTTCATGGTGGTCAGAGAATGGATGATTGTCTCCACTGTTCTTGTGACATGATGCTTTGAATTGGTCCTCTTTGTGTTCATTGTCCAGGCAATGGATTACAAGCTGCTTGGTTACCAGCTCAATCTCTGATGCTGTGGCATCACTGTCCAATCTTTCTGCATTCTCACTCATGTCAAATCTATTGATTTCATCATCAATCTTGAAGAGTTCCTCCTTAGACCAGTTGGTCTCTGACGCCATGTCACAGTTGCCATTCAGGTGGATTTTCAGGCTGCATTGGTGGATGTAGCTTTGGGAGCAGTGGTGGCACTTGTATTGGTGCTCCTTGCTGTGCAAGCGTCTGTGGAGCTTGAGATGAACAAACTGGGTAAATTTAGCCGAGCATTGCTTGCAGTGATATGGCCTCTCTCCAGAGTGCAGGCGAAGATGGGTTTTTAGATTACTGGTACTACTGAACCGTTTGTGACACACCTGCCAGAGGAAAGATGCGAAAATGAGTCAAGAACCAACAAGGAGGAAAACTCAGCTAAAATTAGTTTCATTCATGACCCACAGGCTATTGTTGGCACTTATTATTCTGCTTTCTGTTTGGCCTGCATTTCATCATGATTTTCTTTTCCTTCCTCGTAGCCACCTCAACCCATCCCCATCTCATTTCCCTGCTGAAGACATTAGTCAAAAGCTGAACCCTTATTCAAGCAAACCAGCCTTTGTGGCTCTCTGTAAGAGATAGCAACAAACAGAGATTTGCACACAAACAGAGTGCAATGTTAAAAATGTAGAAGCACACGAGGGAAACTCCTGAGGCTTGATGCAACATTGTCAGTCATTCAGAAATTTCTGGGACTCTGAGGACATCAGTGTGAAGCCTGGTCAAAGTCTGGTCTGCTGAGCCCTCTCCCTTAGGCTCCAATTGATAGTGAACTGATGGCATCAGCCTTGGCCAGTTCAACCTGGCACCAGGAAAATCTCAGGATGGGCTCATTGGAAAAGTTCCCAGTTACCGTCAGCAGTGGGGCTAACATGAGCCCAACAAGTGTGATCATTTCAGCTGTTACTAATTTTGCCAGGATCATTTCCATGACTTTAAGGCACACCACTTAAATAGACGAATGAATTACCAGTGATGGTGTATAACCATGGTGTGCATCACAACTGTACATGATGGTTTTTGCAATTAAGACCAGGGACCGTCGTTGCAATTTTGTTTTTAATTACCACAGACCCTTTCCAAATTTGCCTTGCATGAGTTCTCTTACCTGACACTGGTGAGGCTTTTCTCCAGTATGTACAAGGTAATGCTTCTGGAGATGGGCCAACTGTGTGAATGTTTTACTGCAAGTGTGGCAGGAAAAAGGTCTCTCTCCACTGTGGACCCTTAAATGCACCTGCAAGGAAATAAACAGAGCTACATCACAGATTGTTGGCAGCAGGATCTCATGCTTCATCATAATGGCATTAGTAGTAATTGCACCAATTATTAACTTTCTTTATAGGAGGGTGACTCATTCCTTGAAGATTTCCCATACGTCATAGGCCAAGGCCTGTAAACTGACAGCTCATTACCAAAAGGATACGTGGCACATACCACATAAAGGAAAGAAAAAAAATTCATAACAGCACTTTTCAGGATGTCCCAGTGCCAATGAATTACTTTTGAGGTTTAGTCTCTGTTGCAAAGACAGAAATGCAGCAGCTAATTTATGGACAGCATATTTGCAAAATCAACCATGATAATAACCCGCTCATCTTCATTTCATATTTCCACTAAGAAACATCAGTGAAGACACAAAGGACAACACCTTGCTCTTTGTGAGATCTTTCATATCCACCAAAGCTGGCAGATGGGGTTTCAGTTAAGAGTTTCATTTGAAAGGTGTTTCAAGCAATGCGACACTCCCTCTCTGATCCACTGGTGTGTCAGGCTGGCAGGCGTGACGAGTTGTTTGCAGTGGAACTTGAACTTTCGGGTACTGAGATAAAAAGTGCCACCGAAATGAAGCAGTGGAAGGGTGAAGGCACATCCTCCACCTCAGAGATGTAATTATAGTCACAAAGAATGCTCCAGCAGTCATGTTGTTCCCAGTTCCTGCTACTTATCTTGCTCAATAGTGAAACAATTTATCATTTTTTCAGGTGCAAATCTGTTTGAATTTTCTTCCAGTCCTGACTGCACCAGGCACACAAAAATCTGCTGAATTTTTTTCACCCACTATCATAAGATACAAATGCAGCATCTTTTTAAAAAATCTTTCTCTGTAGGGTGAATACCATTGGCAGTAATTAATGCCCATCTTCTCATTATAATGTACTGATGAGGTATGGTTTGGTGACTGTTTGACTAATCCAGTGGATAATTGAGAATGAACCTCAATTGTGTGGCAGTGGAATGAGATTTAAGATCATATTGAGGAAGGGAGCTTGGTACAACAAGAAGTCTGGGCTTGAGTGCAAGTTTGAGCAAGTCAATGCAAATATACGGTAATTCCTTCCTCAATTATACAGGTATTTTTTTTAACCTAAAACAGTTTCAAGACTACTTTTACTGATAACAGATTTTTGAAAAACTAACTTTAAATTCAAAAGTAACCGCAGCGAGATTTGACACCACTGGCGTATTCTTATTTGGGAACTTTGGATTCAAAACAGCAGGAAGAACAAACCTAAAAACACCAAATTCTGCCAGATAACAATGATGTCTTTAATTTTGTTGAAAGGACCACACTGGGTTGATTTTAGATTAGCTTCATCATAATGTTACAGAAGCACAAAATATTTGAGTGGGCCATTCAGCCCCTTGTGTCTGCTACCATATTCAATACATGCATTACTAATCGTTCATCACAGGGCCACTTTCTGCACTAAACCCATTTCCATTGATTCTTTAATACCTAAAAGCCAATCAATAAATTGCTTTCTTAAATATACTCAGTGATTGAGATACCAACACCTTCTTGAGGAGAGAATTCCAAAAATTTGGTATTCTCAATGAAGAAATTTCTCATTTCCACCTGAATGAATGACTCCTTAATTTGAAAGTGACTCCTGGTTTTAGACCCTGAACCAGGAGAATCATCACTTCCCCATTTACCCTGTCAAACCTCACCAGATCTTTGTACGTTTCAATGAGGAAGCAGCCGATCCTTCCAAATTACCATTAAGAAATTGCCAAAGTTTTTGTGGGCATTTCAGTACTTTTTCCTAATAATTCCTTTCTTGGAAGAGGGAAGGAGGAAACAATACCACTCACAGAAGGAGATATGGGCTTTTGCATATTCTACTGATATTAACAGTGAGGAAACACAATCGAACTCAATGTTGTCCTAGCTTGAGTGCAAGTCTGAGCAAGTTAATGCAAGCCTTGCTTGCAGAAATACTGTAAACAATGCTTACTTTTAGGTTAGACAGTTGACCGAAAGTCTTGGAACACACATTGCAGTCGTACTTGATCTTCCCATTCTGCTTCTTTAGTGGATAGGGGAGTGATTTAAAACCAAGGAAATCTGCAGGAGAAGTCTTTGGTTTGCTCAAATTCATTGCCTCTTCATTCCCCGGAACCCTTGAGGTAGCTTTCAGCTGCATTGGCAGTTTGGATTTTATTAAGGTGCCTGAATTAGGTGGCTGGGTGAGAGATGTTTCCTTCAGGCCAACCCCTGGAGCCATGGGTGAGAAGGCGCTGGTGGGAGCAGGGATAAGAACCCCCCGTGGCTGCACAGGAACATGACAGTTTTGGCCCTCTTCTGCAGGAAGCACTACAGGCCACATATTCGGACTCATCATGGGATAGGAGAGGCAGTCCTTGGCAGCAAAACCGCCACAAACTGGGGGCATCCTGCCAAATAGGTTGAGGTTGTTCAAAGTGGCTGGGCTGTTCATTGGGTGAAGGCCGCTGAATCCAGGTGAAGAGTTGGGGAGTATAAATCTTGCATAGTGAGAAGGCAGAGCACTGTATGGATACATGTACTGATGCTGGAGGTGGCCTGGGGGTGAGTACATGGGGTAGGAAACCAAGCCCTCAGCATGGCTATGATATCCATTCAAGGGTAGGGGGAATTTATTGGGAGGTGAGGTAGTCAAGTTGGGAGACAGAATCCGAGGGGTTTGTTGAATAACAGAACTTTTGGATCTTTGGTGTGAACTGTTTCTGTCCAGTGGTCTTTCAACATCCTTATCGTCATTGATCCTTGAACAGTTTCCATCTGGCACAGATTTACTCATTACATCTGGGTGAAGTTTTTTACTGAAGTCCATTATTTGGTTATCTGGAGTGATGGGTGGGGTATCTCTTTCAATATATTCTACATCCACCTTTTCTTCCTCATTCTTTGTGTTGTTAGCATTGGGTTTTTGGCTTTCGTGAATATAATCTTGGCTCTGAGGTAGCTGGCCAGTGTATTCAGGCACCAGATCATTGTATCTCTTGAGATTTTGTCCTGGAAAGACAAATTGGATAGTTAATCGGGGGAATGATGAACAGAAACATCAGACTAATGAAAGAAGGGTGGTGGAATGATGAGTCACAATACTCAGTGCAACATAAACAAGCAAGACTGAAACAGTGAGTCAAGGAGAGGAGGCATCAGAGATCGAATCATTTACAGAAATTGTGGTCTAATTCCAAGTTACTCTGGACTAATGGCTAACAAAAAAATCATGGCTTTCTGAACCTTACCCTCCGATCTAGGCCAATGTTTCACCACTGTGTACAAATTGAGCCATCATACTTCAACTCAAGTAGATCTAATAAGTTTTGTGATCATCATTGAGAAAAAAAATGCCAAGACTTCACCCTCCACCCATGTCCAGAAAACACTGATCAGATTTAGGTTAACTCATTGCTATTGTGAAGTCCTACTGTGCACAAAAACATGTCTGCCATGTTTCTGACAAAAAAAACAGTGTCTCGACTTGAAAAAGGGATAAGAAACCATAAAAAGTGTTGCCACAGTAGGGATAGATGAGGAAAGGGGGGGAAAAATAAGAACTTTATGTTCATGGATTGTTAGGTAATGCAAATATGAAGAATTGAAAGTGGTTTTTAAATCTTTCTGGCTTCTTGAACTGTTGGACAAGTTTTATTTGTGTTTCTCAGTGACTAGGGAATTGACACAATGCTGAGAAAGAAAATGGAAAGTAAATAAAAATCATGCAGAGTGAATCATTAAACCATTTCCCCACTTATGATGGATATTTCTATTGCATTTAGTACATGTTCTCGTTCTGGTTAGCTTAGAATGTTTAAAAGCCACTTAGATGAGACTGGACTATTGAGTCCAGCTTCAGAGATGACTGGGAGACATGATAGGAAGACTGGAACAGTGCCCAGCTTTTTGAGACAGGTTGGGATGGATAGTTGGTGGGTTTAGGCACACAAAGGGTTATATTAACCCAATGTTTAGCAGAACTGCTGGAGTAAAAGTGCATGTGCTAAAATATTAACCAAACATGAGCCTCCTGAAGTTCTTTTTTCACTGGCCAAATCATTTCTGAAGAAACTTAGGTGGGCAGATTCTTAGTGCAAGAGGCTCACTAACTGGGGAGATCACAGTCATTCTGAATTTTGCTGAATCATATAATGATACTGTGGAATTGGTGTCTGAAGTCAGCAAATCTAGTGGTACAGAAAGCATCAAAAAAAACGGAGTTATTGGCCTTTATTTCCCCTCCTCTCCACTGACAATGGATGCAATTTTTATTTTATATATTTTGCATAAATTGGTTCAGAGACATGACTTTAGTAAAGTGGCATCCTTACAACAGCTGTTTCAGTTCAAACAGCTCTTGATTAGCTGTATAATACTGTGGTGCATTTCCAGAGCACATTTCACAGTCTTTAGATAAAAGTCTTTTTCCCTGTTTGCTACTTTAACAAGTACAGCGTACCATCCTGCTTACCACCATGGCGATTGGAGGAAAGTTATTTGCAGACTGTGGCTGGCCTTCACATCTAGCGTCTGTCTTTAAACTAAAATGTTTTAACTTGGCCTCTCTCATTGCTCTCTCCTGCACCATCATTGAACATTATGGTTAAGGACTTTGCTGCTTTTCTCCAACCAGCAAACTATAGGCTTCTTCCATAGAAAGTAGGCAGTAATTGATCCACCAGATAACATCGCACTACCACTTGAATAGAGAATACTACGGACCCTTCAGCCCTTGACATTGTGCCGCCCTATATATTACTACCTGAAAAAGAAACAAAATCCTTCTTAGCTTGCAACCCTCTATTTTTCATTCATGCATGAGCCTGTCTAAGAGTCTTTTAAACGTCCCTAATGTTTCAGCCTCCATCACCACCCCAAGCAAGGCATTCCAGGTGCTCACCACTCTCTTTGTAAAACAAATTTACATCTGATATCTTTCATAAACTTTCCTCACTTCACTTTGTACAGATGTCAGTATTGTGTAGGGTTCATTGCAAACATGGTCTCAGCACATAGCTCCCTTCCTGATAGCAACAGAATGCATCCAATATTGCAAAATTCTGTCTCTCAAATGATATTGGTCCAGTTTTATAGCACATTCTGAAGGCAATGATTCCTCAGCAGTGTAACATCCACCATGCAGTAGGGTAACGGTTAGGGTTAGGCACTGCATTCCCAATCACAAGAATGGTGCCTCTCATTTTTTGCCATTTACTTTTAAATCTTTTTTAATGTCTGGTTACTATTTTTCACACCACTCAAAACTGTTTCACTTTTTCTCTATAAAAAAACCAGTACTTTTACCTGGTTAAAATTGCAATCCCATATTACACCCTCTGTGATAGTACAGATCTATCACCAATGTATATAGTGTATATAGTTACAGTATCTAGACTGCGCTTACAGCGATTGGCTGAGAGCTAAGCCATGCCTACTGTTTGGGCCTTAAAGGGTTGTGTCCCTAGCCAGGTCGGATCATTCCGGACTGGTCGGCCACCTGTGAAGAGCTCCTGTCTTTTGCTAATAAAAGCCTTGGTTTGGATCAACAAGTCTTTGATTCTTTCGACGAGCTCTACACCCTCCAACTATCATGCCAATCTAACAACACCCTAAACAGCTTTACAACAGATGGCGGTGACATCAACTCCATCTAGGACAGTATAGTTATTGTAGTGGTTAGTGCAACAGTATTACAGCACCGGCAATCAGGACTGGGGTTCATAATCTTTGTATATTCTCCCCGTGTCTGCGTGGGTTTCCACCGCATGCTTTGGTTTCCTCTCATTGTTCAAAATGTACTGGCATTTGTAGCTCATTTGAGTGCAATTGGGCACTAGGGGCTCGTGGGCCAAAATAGTCTGTGACCTTGCTGTACATCTAAAATTAACATTTATATTTTATCCATGAGCTAGCCACTCATTGCCCCATCACAAGATTCATTTCTTTCAAAGTTTGTCAGGCTGCAATTGATGTGAGCAAATTGCTCATTGCAAGTCAAACAATACCCAGGTAAAGACGAATAGTTTCAAGATCGGAATGCCACAGGGCAACTACTGCAGTTCCAGGCATTTCCTTCTGTGATATGCTTATCATAGCCTACACCAGGCTACACCTTAATCTAACTACGTATATGGATTTGTATTGAGTAACATTTATCTGTCAGGAATATGGCTGTTGCCTTAACCCAGACACCCATCTTCAAGTCAGAGAACCAAAGAAAGATACAGCCCACCAAATTCGCTCAGACAATCAAGCACCCATTTACTTTAATCCTACTAAATATAATTTTATTTTCTCCAAAAATCTGTGTAGGTTCGTGGTTTAATTGGTAGTCAACTAATCTACCAACCTGCAGGACTTTGGGATATGGAGGTAAGCGAAGCCCTGGGAGGTAACCCATGCAATCGACAGAGAACTCCAAATCCGTCAGTATATCTATTACATTCTGATCCCAACCTTCAACTTATTTCCTGCTCCCAATGACTGGAAATCTCTCCAACCCTCAAGATTCCAGACTTCTCCCAATTTTTCCTGTTGGATATCCTAGTTTAACTTCATCATTCTTGCCTCTACTTCTAGGGAATAAGTCTTAAACCAGAATTTTCTCCCTAAACCACTTCAGCTTTCTTTCCACCTTGAAAGTGGACCGTAACACCTGCCTGTTTCAATATACCTTTGGTCACCTGTCCATCAGTGTCGACTTTAAATATGCAGTCATTTTATTTTTTAAAAACTATAAAGTAGTAATTTTATAATTGATATACAAAGCAATTCCAGAAATGCAAATATTGTGGTCATACGTACATAGGACTAATTTTGACAAGTCATGTTCACTTAGGAGTGTGAGTCACTATTCTTTCACAATGTTTCATTCCTGGACTCCATTGGTTATGAATTTTTGGTGGTTTGCTAATTTGTATTTTGTTACACAATGAGGTCCATCACTTGAAAACTAAAAGGGTGAAGGTAAATTGGATTATGTTGCAAGGTAGATATTATCTTTAATTCCAGCTCTTCACCACGAACAGGTCCCATGCTGATGAACTATGAACTACACTTCGAACTGAAAGTATCCCATAAGTTTTGTTTCTGATGAACTATAAAACTAAGGGCCTATTTGCCTTCAGAATAAAGAAATTCAACAGCATTAAAAGCGTAGAAGAATTTGCTCTGCCACTTATCAGTATTTATCTCGCAATCAACATCAGATGATCACATTGGTTTAGTTAGAAGTTTGCTGCGTGCAAATTAACTCCCATATTTTCTCTCATAGAGCATCACTCCTAATGCACTCTATTGTCTATGAAGTACTTTGGGATGTCCTGAGGATATAAAGACTCCTTAGCAGTGCAAACCATGTATCAACTGGAGGTTACAAGAGAGGATATTTGGAAGAAGCTATTGCCAAATAAGATTTGATGCAAAACACATTTTAAACTATTAAGTGACAAGATATTGATAACTGGAAGAGGAAACAGGAGAAACATTGCTCAGTAGGGTTGAGGCATGAGGTAGTGGTGTAGGGTCAGATGGAAGGAGAATGAAAAATCAGTTTTTATGAATAAAACTCAGTTCACCTTACACCCTTCTATTAATATCTGTAGAGCTATAATCAACTGTCATCAACTCAACAAATCCCACATGAACAGAGGGCGCTTAGCTTCAGTTTAATCAAGTTGACCTTCGCATTGATTTTCCTCTCAGCATTATGCTCCCGTTTATTAAACAAAGTTCACTATTTGAGTCAACGAAAACCTCAACTGGCTTTTGGATTCTGTTACGATGTGGATCCGACTGCATGATATTTAACTTGACTTTCTGTTTCATTTTGAATATAGTGAAACTGGACTCAGTGGCAGGAGGGAGAAGGTGAAAATGACTAACAATGCAAATATTATACCTTATTTTTAGAGGTGAAATGGCAGCAGGTTGTCAACCGTTTTCTGCGATTCAACACTTTCAACTGTGAAATGAGCATCCTCTCCTCTAGAACTCATATCCACCAACTCCTACCCCAAAGGAAATTAATTTCATTTAGATGCAGGTATCAGAGTGAGGAGGGATAGATTAGTAAAATATTTCTTCAATTGCCTTTTTCTTCTTTGCTTTGCAAATAATTTTTTTGTGAATGCAATTGCAACCATCAGCACTTATGATGATAGCATACAGTACATTTAATATATTAAGGCATCTCAAAATAATATCAATCTCAAGTATAATGACATACCAGATCTCTTAGGGGACAATATTAAGGGGCCAAAATGTATTAAATGGAGACTGAAACACAATGAAAGAAGTTTAGAAACAAAGTTTACCAGCAATTGATAACATTCCAAAAGTGCAACAAAGGAGTCCAGATCTGAAATAAAATCGAGTTAATGGATGGCTGTATAGAGTTACAGAAATAGGAGGGAGGCCAAACATTATGTGCAACTTTGAAAAACTGAATATTTTAATTGTTTTATTCATGAACTGGGAAATATTATCAGTAAACAAGAAGGGTGAATTGGACAATGCAAGTAGGGGATAGGCAAAGACACAAGTACCAAACATCAGGAAGTTTTGAACAGTTAGCAGTTTATTACATTTTTATGTGTATATGTGATTATTATGTGCTGTGTATTATATGTGCATGTTCGTGCACCACAGTCCAGAGAAACACTGTTTCGTCTAAATGTATGTAATAAACAAAGTTAATTGAAAGGGCCTCTTACTGCACTGGACCACAAAAACCTTCTTTCCTGGACAGTTTTGGATGTATATTTTATGGATTTTGGACTGGTGACCATGAAAATCACTGTAGCATTTTCCTATCACATACCATTTTTTTAAGATGTAACCCATTTTTTGATTTCCTGTCATATTTTAAGTCTACTTCAAGCTTACAAAAGCATGAAATTAAAACATGCAATTGAAAACTCATTTTCTGCATTTGCACTTGGACTTCTTCCCTGCTGATGTTGGTGTAGTCAGTGACAAACATGGTGAAAGATTTCACCAGGACATTTTGACCATGGAAAAGTGGTCTCAGGGCAACTGGAATCCGTCAATGCTGGCCGACTGTTGTTGGACACTGACACAAGAGGCATCAGATTCTGAGTACAAATGAAAAAATCAGCGGAAAAACATCTTTAGGTCAGTTGAACTAACCCAATGTGCCAGCAACATTATGCGATTAAACATGCCAAATTCAATAAAAATTAATGTAATGATTCCCCGACTTCCAAGGTGATACAGTAAATTATCTTTGTGTTCAGCTTGAAGTTATCTATCATAATCCCCAATTTTTATTCAGGAAGCAAACCTGTTGAAGATAATTTGTTGGAAACATGTCGATCAGCAGAAGTAATGACCAATGACTGCGAGATTGACTGGTTTTCCCTTCTCTCCAATGCTGGACAAGATGCAGTGACACAGATAAATAGTCAGTTTTTCCAAAAAAAAACCCTGTGTTTTTCTGCAACAGTGATGAGACCATTGTACCGACAGTAACCACAACAGCAGTGCGAGTATAATAAACTAATATGTGCACTAAGAGGTCTTGACTCTCTGCAAGACGAACCTGGAAGGCTAGACTGTAGCTCTGGGCTGCTTTATAGACAAGGTCACCGGGGTGCCCCCTGGTGACCTAGTGGTGTAATTACATATCACCCCAACCATGATCTTGACAGAGAGCAAGAACTGTACAGACTTACATGATCGGGAGAGAAGCAGCAGGAAAAGAATAGCTTTTCAATTTGTGGCTGCTACACATAATAAAAACTTGTTCAACAAGGGTAACACTTGTCACCCCACGGCAATGACCAACAAAGAATTGCTGCTCATTAATCAACCTGCAGTAACAAAGCACCAACCGCATAAGTGATATGATACACGAGGATGCCAAGCCAGGATCAATTTACTGCTTTCTGATTAACTTTTACAAAATAAATCTAACAGCCTGTAATAGAGGGAAATTCTCCTGCATACTATGGGTAAACCAGGCCAATAGACAAATGAATATGCCTGCATACATCCATGTACCCTCATGCACAAATATGGATATGCAAATATACATACTAAAGCACCTATCAATGCATTCATGTACACAAGCACATTCACCTGGAAAGACACAAAGGCACCAGACTCATGTTTCTTCAACCTTCGTTTGAATCACAGTTGTTCATCTTTACCCTTGATCTTATTTTAAACACCCACACTCACTTGTGAACCACCAAATCCTTACCCTCATCACATGTGCTCACTTTCTCACCTGCTCCCTGTCTCTCTGCGTTTGTATATTCAGTGTAAAAATCTACCCATGTTTTGATTTGTTTTTACAAATAAATGCTCAAATCCTTTGAGAGATACTGGACAGCGCAAGGCACACCAGGTAGGTTCTGTTTTAAGGTTCCAGAGTATTCTTGGATCATTTCTACATGATGCCTTCACTTCAACACACCAAGATATCACAACTGCAAACATGAATCCTATTCAAACATACTACAGACCCATCAACAGAACACACAAAAAAAATTCAGGATATATTTCAAAAAGTATAGCAAGTGAAAAATAAAAAAGTCATGGAAAACTAAAGCATTATAATTTTCCTAAACCTTTGCCTCAACTGCTAATCTCGCCTCTTAAAAACAATCAATTCTCACCCCACAAGTCTTTGAAGTGTTTAAAAGGTATAACTCAGTCTACAGCTGCAGAATAAAATACAAAGGAGAACTGTTTGAAAATGTAAATTATTTCTCTTAAAAGAAGCATTATCTCACTAACCACATCTCAAGTTAAAATAAAAGGAATTACCAGACAGCCAGGTCTCTGTTTTGTATCAGGATTTCACTGAATACCAGCTTTGAAACAGAGGAAATTTGAAACTTTTGGGAATCTCCCTGTGACATCTACCTTTCAGATTTTAGGTCCAACATTTTTTCCCTCTTGCTAGGGAACAAACAGAAGATGTGAGAGTGATTAAACCTTTAACTGCTGGACTTTAAATGGAGTCGGTCTTTTCTTTATACTGAGCTCATACAGAGTTCAGTGAAAAGTTCTGGATCAAAGAGGGTATTGCTTGCGGATATCGCCCCATCCCAACTGCTAGCCTCTCTTGGGCTATGGGTTTGGATCAATGAATGGAGCAGGAGAATTAATAGGAGGTACAATGTCCCATATTAATTTTTCGTTGAGTTAATGTAACTCTTGGCACTGCCCGCACTGGTCCCCAATCCAAATACCTCAATACCCCAACAATGGGTCAATGTGCCCGAGTTGGTTGGGACATGCACAGCCGCCGGAGTTACTAAAGGTGCAACTGGCCACTCTGCGCTGCCGCCGCTACGAACATACTAAACAGACGAGAACAGCCCATGGTCTGGTGCAGCCAGGTTGTGGCTGCGGGGCGACAGCTGTAAAGCCTCAGACACACTGGCCGTGGGCAGGGCGAAGATCAACAGTTGGTGGGTCTGCCGGAGCAGAGAGAGAGAGAGAGACAAAGAGCACATTTTGCCGTTGGTTTGGGGAAAGAGGATGTCGTTCACCTGTGGGTACGGGGCAGTTAAAAGGGGATGCCTTTAGCTATTCACATGACAACAATGGACCCCCCCCCCCCATCGCTCGCTGGTAATCAGTGTCTAAGGGTCGTTGCACGACCATCCATTCAACATGATGACAAAAATAATAATTTTTATAATGAACAAAGTTAAGCGACCACTGCGGGAAGGGAGGGGGGGGGGGGCACTTCCAATCAGATAAAGAGCAGAAACACCTTTCTATTCTCCCCGAGCCCCCCACCCCCGAACAAAAAAACCGGAGACTCACTGATTTTCAACATTACCACGTCGCCAGTCGGAGGGTAATTCAACCTCTCGGCAAACTCTCGGCTGTACCAGACCAACAGCTCATCGCTGGGTGGGATCGGCTTCACGGTGTAGAAGTAAATATCGGAGCCTTTCTGACAGGCAACGAGGTTCTGCTCCGCCGCCGAGTGTGCGGGATTCACGAACCGCATCCAGTTACTCTTGCACTCGTTGTAGCCGTCCAGAAAATGTTGCAACCTCCCGGAGGAATAAACCTATGGTGAAAATTACAGTAACGTAAACATTGCGCTGGATGCATCGCTTTTTTTTAAATGTAAAGATGGAAAATAGGTTTCTGACACCACAATAAATGGATCAATAGAACACAAGTCATCAACCTTCTCCATGTAATCACGGAACCACTCTGCGCTGTTCAGTGTTACCGTGCGTGGAGCAAAAACAAGACTACGACTCCTCACTCCTCCCCTTTACAGAACGTAATAAGACTAACCCTGTCATGCTCACCGAGCAATTTATAAGAGCCATCACATGACGCACCGTTTCTCAGGGTTGGATCTTTCTGTGCGTGTGTCTCTTTCACGCCCTTACATTTTTACCATTATTGACCTCACCCCATCGTTCTCGGGCGCCAGATCATGCCTCCCAGAGCAGGAAGTTAAACCAGCTGATGTCATTTGTTGTTTCTTTTCTGAATGAGGAGATGGCTGTAAGCCAGGGGATTTTGCACAAGGTGCAAGAATCGAAATGCAAATATGATGCCAACCCTATCGTTTCGCCTTTGAGATTATTCTACTAGAAGGAAGGACTAATCGACAGTACCTGACCACAAATTCCCCTGGTGCCTTTCGATCAGGGTCCCTACTCATTCAGAACCCCTCTCAACAGGGGGCCGGGAGGGCCACAGCACACTTAAGTAAAAGCCTTGTTTTCTTTTCACCTCTTGGAGCAAAAACGTTATGTCTTTTATGTAGTCGGTAGGAGAGAAGTACAGAAGAAACTTGACTGCTTCACAGGGAAGAGGGTCCATAGACTGGAGGGAGGGGGGAAATAGATGACGAAAAAGGTTCAGAATAGTTTCTGCCTCCAGAGCGTTAGTTTACTGGGGATTATCGCTGATCTCGAACTGAACACTGAGAAGGACCCTGCTCCACGTTCCAAATATGCACTTTGTTGAGGGTTTGTCAAGATTTTTTTTTCTCCCTGAGCCCACTGCTACTATCTGCACAATTACTTACGATAGCTGGGACTCACTGTCACCGACTCCCACTGGGGGGCCGTTCCCATAGTAAATCCCACTCGGGCACAGGTGCTGTGGATACTGCATCCACTGGGGTATAAACTCTTCAGGCACCAACCCGGTGGCCCTTGAGTGTTATGGGCGTCAACATTCACCAGTTGCGGCTCCTTTGGCACTGATTAACCAGGGCAGAGCTCCATGGAAATCAACTTCCACCAAAGGAGGGGTCTCAAGAACTATGTCCACCAGCACCAATTCCCAGCAGTGCTCAGACCCTGGTCAGGATTTCATTGCTGTAGAGATCCCATAGGTGCCAAAGTGCACTGAGACTGGTCCACAAAGCACCAATACATTCTTGCTGTTGCACTGATTTCCAGTGAAGCAACATTAAGGCATTTCACTCTTTGCAAAGTTTCTCACAGAGAAATATTAGGCAAATGGGCAAAGCTTGGCCAAACATTTAAGCTTTAACATTTTAAGCTTGGAGGAGTACAATTAGGCCATTCTGCCCACTGGGTCTATGCATCATTCAAATAATGACTGATGTATTTTTTGTCTCAACCCCTTTCTCCATCCTTCTCCCAATAATCTTTGACATGACAACTAATCAAAAACCTATTTACCTCTGCAATGATTTGGCCTCCACTGCCATCTGTCTGGCTGAAGAAATTCCTCCTCAAGGAGTATCACAAATGGAGGGTATTTAATAGTTTTACAACTCAAAGTGTAGCTGCCATTGGTGGCCCCATTAGAATGGTGGTGAACAAGGGTTTAGAATTGGAGGCAAAGGTATCTCAGATTTTGGACATGGGATAGGATTTGGATACAATCCTTGAGTGAAGTCTATTCAGATCCTAAAGGCTGATAACATTTTCAGTACGGCTGTCATGAAATTACGAAACAATACAGCCCAGAAACTAGCCACTTGTCCCAAACTGTCAATGGCACCCTTTGTGCTCCATGGAATCTCTTTATGCCTTTCCTTATCCAAATATATTTGCTTATCTCACTGTAACAAAGTATAATCAGCTTCTAAGGTGGATGGATGAGGGTTCAGCAACAGTATATTTCCAAATTAGGACTTGGTTGTAAACATTGTGTTCCCTTGCACCTGTTATTCTTGTTCTTGGAGGTAGGGATTACAATTTGGAAGATGCTGACAGAGTTCCTCAGGTAATTGGTGGGCATATGGCATTATGGTGGAGAGAATGAGTGTGTGTTTGGGGTGAGGGATGAGGATTTGTTCTCCATGGTATCAAACTTCTTGAGAAATGGGGATGCATTCATCCAATCAAATGAGAACACACCTCACTCGTAGTTGGTGGAATGCCTTTGGAGTGCCAGGAGGTGAGTCGCTCACTACAAAATTCTCATCTGTCTAGGTAGCCATCTGGAACAAGGGTGGAATATTTCCACTTGTATCCTGCAGGATCTGAGGAGGCTGATGTACTCAGTGGGACTTGCAGACTCTGCTTCCTATGGGACAGGAGCTGCTTGACTGCGCAGATGGGTAGGTCATTTGGCAGATTGAAAGAGTGCAGAGAAAATTTACAACGATGTCGTCAGGAGCTGAGTTATAGGGAAAGGTCAAATGAGTTAGGATTTTATTCCCTGGAGTGTCAGAGATTGAGGGGAGATTTGATAGAAGTATACAAAATTGTGAGGGGTATAGATAGGGTTAATGCAAACAGGCCTTTCTAGTCACGTTTATTGTCATCTGATTACACAAATACCACCTGACAAAAAAGTGTTCTCTGGTCCTTGGTGCAAAAGATGCAGATACACAATCAGACATAACAATACATATGTAGGGCAAGTAATAATATGTACAAATAAATAAATAGTTTCGTAACTATGAGAATGAGTGTTAGTAATGGTCATTTGTTCCTTACATTTAGCCCTTTGGTTTTCCACTGAGGTTGAAACAAGAACTGAAGGTCACAGGTTAAGAGTGAGAGGCAAACTGTTTAAGGGAACGTTAAGGGGAACTTCTTCGTTCAATGGGTGGTGACAGTGTGGAGCAAGCTGACCGCAGAAGTAGTGATTGGGGTTGGATTTCAATATTTAAAATTGGATAAGTGCATAGAGTGCTATGGTCTACCTGCAGATCACTGAAACTAGGAGGAATACTCATAATAGACAGGAATATGATTACTTTTTCCAAGAAATCGTGGCTGACATCATTGAACCATGGTCTACACCAGTAGTTTTCAAACTGTCCGCCCCCCCCCCCCCCCCCAAACTCACATTCCACTTAAAGCAATCCCTATGCCATAAATGCTCTGTGATTAGTAAGGGATTGCTTAAGGTGGTATGAGAGTGGGAAGGGAAGGTTGAGAACCACTGCTCGAGACCCAATTAATACTGAACTATTTTGCTTGAGAAAAATTGTCATTGGCCCATTTCCTTTGGAGTTATGAAACCGTGCACATAACAAGTCGATTAGGTAAGATCATAACAGTGGTTTTCAAACCTTTTTTTCCCACTCATACCACCTTAAGCCATCCCTTACTAATTACAGAGCACCAATGGCATAGGGGACACTTAAAGTGGAATGCGAGTTTAAGGGGGGGTGGGGGGAGACCACTGGTCAACGTCCAACCGCTTATCCCTTGCAGTGATGGAGCTTGGACAGTCGCCAGGCCCGCGAACCAGATGAGCTGTCAGTCAGGGCAAAATTCCCATCTTCTGACTGGTCCTGGTTGTCCAGTCACCTCACACGAAGCTTCAAATGGTTTTACTGTCGCATTCGAGTTTCGGATCTTCAAAACCAAACCAAAAAAAAAAGATAGTTCCCCTGATTTCCTTCTTCTCCAAGGTCATAATTATTCCTGGCACAGACGTCGCTGCAACAGCTTCGCGGTTGCTGGCGGCCCCTGCAAGATTCCTTTGCATCGCGCAGTCTATTTCAAGCACTCGCTTAACGTGAAGGCGGGCTGGGGGGTGGGAGACTTGCAGCAATAATGTTCCCCGAGCTGGGATTAGTTTCAGTTATGACTCGCTTCTTGCAGGACGTCGCCTGGATTTTGGTCTCGTTATTCCAAGGAGTTGTGGACTGGATTCCATGAAGGTGTGATGCCGCCTCCCGACTGCCCCAACACTCAGTCGCTGGACTGGACTCCCTGCCGAAGGCACGGACCCCGCCTGCACACACCCTGTCCCAAAATTAAAAGAAAAGCCCGTCTCCGCTGCAGATTTCCAACCCATCAATTCACAAATATTGCATTCTTCTTGAGGTTATCATCCCGCGAAGAAATGTATCAATATCCCATGGGTTTGGAAACGGCCCCATTCATTGTCTGGACAGGTGAATGGATCAGAGTTGAAAAGTTGGACGGGACGGTTCAGATATCGCGCAGCACAGGTTAAAAACGGAAATAAGGAATGGAGCAGTTCGAAACAAAATAATCCTTTAAGTGGAAAGTTCAAGAGTGAAGTGGTTGCAAATCGCTCCTTGTAAATGCAACCTGATCTACACGTGCAAATGACAAGGGAACACTTGGTTTGTCTTCGAACCAGGAGCAAAAGGGGATGGAAATCTGGGTCACCTCTATGAGCAATTACATCTTCCCCTCATTCTATAAATGCTGAGAAAACCCAACGACCAGGTCTGATTCTTGGCGACAACCAGCCAGTAGAGGGCGGTGAGAGCGAAGGGTCGATTTCGGATCTCTTTGCATTGTGTGCGTGCCAAGCGTGTGCTGAATTGCATGCTCCACAAAAATCGTCAGACTGGCCAAAGGTACAACAGAATGTCGTCTTCCATTCCAGCTGAAGAAGCCACTGTGAAGTTCAGAATGGAACACCTGTCAGCTAGACTCTCCCACCATGGAAAATAACCTCTTTACATCTACTCTCCACCATGGAAAATAACCTCTTTACATCTACTCTGTACATGCCTTCCAACATTTGAAATGTTTCAATGAGATTTCCCCTCCTTCTCATAAATTTCAACGAGTACAGGCCCAGAGCCGTCAAAGGTTCCTTGTAACGGTCAATCTTTCATTCCCGTAGTCATCCTCGTGAATCTCCTATGAACCCTCTCTTACATCAGCACACACTTTCTTAAACAAGGAACCCAAAACTGCTCACAGTACTCCAAGTGAGGTCTCACCAATGTCTCATAAAGTCTCCACCTCACATCCCTGCTCTCATATTGAATTCCCCTTGAATTGAATGCCAGCATTGCATTGGCCTTCTTCACTACTGTCTCAGCCTGCAAGTTTACCTTCAGACTGTCCTGCATGAGGACTTCCAGGTCCTTTTGCATCTGGAAAAAAAGTCTGCCTGTTTATTTTTTTTCTACCAGTGCACGACCGTACATTTTCCAACATTATATTTCATTTGCCACTTCTCTGCCCATTCTCCTGATCTGTCCAAGTCCTTCTGCAGCCTGCGTTTCCTCTACACTATCTGCTCCTCCATCTACCTTTGTATAATTTGCAAATGTTCCTAATACAGGCAAGAGGGACAAGGGTAGATGGGCACAAATGTCAGCATAGATTTTATGCGTCAAAGGGTCTATTTCAATGCTGAGTCTCATGATTCTACAACTCTAATTTCTACCATCATGGACTGTTGTCGTGAACTATTTCAGTAAATGGGTCAGGGATTCAGATATTTATGTAGAGCTGGACCTGCCAAGAGAGACATAAAATATTATTAAATGCAACAAACACTCAGCAAGTTAGGTTTACATCTGCTGAAAGAAGAAACAGTCAATGTTTCAGGTCAAAGACACTTCTTCAGGGTTGACTCTGTATCTCTCTCTAAAGATGCTGCCTGATCTGTGATTTCCAGCAACTTCTTTTTGCTTTTATTGCAGATTTACTTCATCTGCAGTTTTATTTTCAATTGTTATACATCATCTGGACTTTCTCAACTACCTACTGGTAAATAAACAAACAGTGGGGACAGTCACTTGTCTGGAATGAAGATTCCAAATCAGGAAGGTTCTTGCAATTTCAGTCTGCCAGTCCCGGAAATATTTTTAGTCAATCTTTGCTTCATTCTCTCATTGGCAGATATATCCTCTGTTGGGTAGGGTGCACAATGCTCCAGGTGCAAGTTCAATAAGGCATTAGATAAAAAAGTTGCATCTCTTCAAATTATTTCACTCAACCAAAAATATATAATTTGCCTTCCTGGTCTCTTGCTGTACCTATAGATCGGCTTTCAGTAATCTGTGTAAAAGGACGCCCATGATCTTTTGAACATAAACATTTTTCATAATTTAAAAATATTCTATTTGTATGTTGTAGATCAAAGTAGATGACTTCCATATTATATATTCCATTTGCAATCGTCTTGCCACTTGTCTGATCTACAACATTCTCTTCCCTATTCACCATCACACCTAGTTAGAAATGTGATTCTTTGTCCTCTCAGCTGCCAGATGGTGAGTAATGTATTTTGTTCAGACTTCTCCACAACCTTCTCTTGTGTAATCTCTCTTCTTCTCTGATTGTGTCTGATAGGAAAAAATGATATGCTTCATCAGAATAGGCCATTGATGAAAAAAAACAACATTGAAATTGGGGAAAAAAATGTGATTAGATCAGACACGAAAGGCAGACAGTGATTTGACTGATCATCTTCCTAACCTGCAGAATGTTAGAGGTGAAGTAAGCTCAACTTACAATTCATATCCTTTCATGGCTAACATAATGATGCTTCAAAACGTCCCTCCCTGCCCTGGTTTCTTTTCATCAATACACCAGCCAACATATTTCCAAGCTGAGAAGAGAGCTGATGAAATAACAATTCTAGCCCACTCTCTATTCCAAACAGTTGTGCATATTTTCAGATGTTACAGGGTGCAAATCCTTCAAATTAACCCATCAGTCAATTATCTTTCTCTAACGTACCTCTCCTCAATCCCACATTACCGCTACCAACTCCATTTCTCCCATGGTCTTTAAACACAATTTTGCACTTTTCCCTCACACCCACTCTATTTTTGCTCATAGCATTAAACCCCACCTTCCCACATCTCTATTTTCCCCAAATCATCTTCCCCAAATCCCCAAATCCCTCAACCCGTATCATTCAACCAACAAATCCCATTCTTGCATACCCCTCCATCTGATCTCTCCATTTCCCCGGACCCTTCAATACCACTCTCACTTACATTCCTTCCTATTGAACATAGGACAGTAGAGCACAGGAACGAGCCATTGGCCTATCATGTCTATGCTGACCACAATGCCAGCCTAACTAATCCCATCTGCCTGCCCATGATATGTATCCCTTTATCCCAATGGCTTTCAAACTGACCCCCTAAACACATTCCACCTTAAGCAATCCCTATGCCATAAGTGTTCTGTGATTAGTAAGGGATTGTTTAAGGTGGCATGTGAGTAGAAATTTAAAAATTTGAAAACCACTGTTTTAATCATATCTAATTGACTCGTTATGCACACGGTTTCATAACTCCAAAGGAAATCGGCCAATGACAATTTTTCTCAAGCAAAAATATTTCAGTATTAATTGGGTCTCGAGCAGTGGTTCTCAACCTTCTTTTCCCACTCACCTACCACCTTAAGCAATCCCTTACTAATGACAGAGCACTTATGGCATAGGGATTGCTTAAGGTGGAATGTGAGTTTAGGGGGGCAGTTTGAAAACCATTGGGTTATCCCTTGCCTGCCTATGTATCTGCCTAAATGCCTTTAAACTTTATTATCATATCTGTTTCCACCATCTCCCCAGGCAGCTCACACAATGCATTTACCACTCTCTATGTAATAAAGCTTTGCTCACACGTCTCATTTAAATTTACCCTGCTCGTCTATCTTTCATACTTTCTGGAATCTTTAAGGTACTACTGGAAATCACCACAAAATTATATATATATATTAAAAAGGCCCTTATCCAAATGTGGAGCCAGAGACACAACAGTCTCACTATGGCTCAAATGAGTCACAAAGATTACTATAAGGCAATTCACCATTGTCCTGCTCTTCTTCCACGGTGGCCCTTCACTTTCTCTGCTTCCCGCACAATTCCCATTCTCTCAATCACTTCCCCTCATATTTATCCAACCTGTTGATGATACAGTGACTCCACAAAGTTTATGCCATTGCTGGTGGTCTTTCCGAAAATTCATGCCTGCTCGAAAGCTCAGGAATGAAGAACATCACCAATCTCTTCTGCACCCAATCAGTATTGCTGGGAAGGACCAGACCAGTTTGATGAGCCTCCCACTGAAAGGATAAAGGCAAAGTTATTATAACTCTGCTGGGTTGACACACCAAGCTCCCAATGGTTGGCTGCATGAAGCACTGGTGGAGACTATTGCTTTTTGTTTGCCGTTACAAACAATGATGTCTAGCTACCACAACTTGTTTTTGCTCATTAGTACGTTCAACATCAAGAATTGTCACACGCTCAGATACGGAGCAAAAAGTTTTGATTTGCATTTTATGCAGGCAAGTCAATTCATGCAAGCATATTGCTTAACAGTATCAAATAAAATAGACAAACTGCGGTGAAACGCAAAAACTGCAGATGCTGGAATCTTGAGTGACTCAGCAGGTCAGGCAGCATCCATGGATAGAAATGATCAGTTAAACACTTTTGGGCCAGGACCCTTTTATCAGTAACCATTTCTAGCATTCATGGGTGCTGTCCAGCTCACTGCATTCCTCCGACAATTATTTGCTTTCTTGTAGTGAGTGGTCCAGTGAATAAAGCACAACAGAAGTTGTCTGTGAGCTGAACCAACTGAACACTTTAATGGAATCCTCACATTTGGCATGCTATCACAATCACCCGACCTCTGAAGTCACGCACCTCCCAGAATTCTTTGTGCCTCCCAGCCACCGGGAACTCCTGATTTTGCAGGGGCCTGCAAATACGGACGCTGGTTTGATAATGGAATCTCACGGTTCACCACACAACCCCATCCACCACCCAGAACCGGAGTTTGGAGGTGACATGGCTAGAATAGGCCAGTGGATGCCCAGTGCACCAGGGGTATGCCACCCATATAGGCTTAAAGCAATCTACCAAAATTGTTTCTTGCCTGCCACCAATGTCTATAAGGTGGAGCCGTCATTCCGTAACACCTTAAAGGACTTTCGTATGGCTTTCGTGTTGCAATGGCGTCCTGTGTGCATCCCTGCGCAGGAATACTTAAAGGCAGTCCTTGAGTTCAGGCGGAATGTATGAATGTATGAAGTCGTAGACCCATGCGGGGTGGCCAGGATAAGTGCCAGTGTACCCAACTTCCTGCTGCCCTCGTGCTGCTGAAATGAAATCCCCTGGGACTGTTAGGGAGACTCCGTTAACCAATTCTGCAGAGGATGTAACTAGATCTAAAAGTACACAAGTCAGTCCATCTCTCCAATCCGGTCGTTTATGATGTGCCATGAGAGCCGTTTTCATAAGCCATTGGATTGTGGATGATAGGCCATTGACCGATGCAGTTGCATGCCCAGCAACTGTGTGGCTGTGGACCATAACCCGGACATAAACTGAGCTCCTCTGTCAGAGGAGATATGCATGGTAGTCCGAAATGTGCTATCCAATTGGCGATGAGGGCTCTCGCACAAGCTGAGCTAGAGGTGTTGGAGAGCGGGACAACTTGTGGCCATCTTGTGAAGAGGTGAGTAGTGTCCTTGGATGGGGATAACAGGCCGTCGACATCCATGTGGATTTGATCAAACCTGCGCTGCATGGGTGCAAAAACCTGTAGTGGGGCTTTGGGTGTGGCGCTGAACTTCTGAGGTCTGGCAATGGATGCATGTCCTTGTCTAAGGGCCGTGCCACCTGAATTTGCCCGCCACAAGCCTTCTTGTCATCCTAATCAAAGGGTGAGCCAAACTGTCTATGGCGTCAAACACCCAATGTCGCCACACAATGGGCCTCGAGTCGCTGGCAAATACGTCACAAAGTAGGGAGGCATTTGCTGGACCAAAACATACGTCCTCTAATTTCAAGTCCTGATAGAGTAGTGAGATATGCGGGCATCTCTTCATCTTCCTGCTGAGTTGCTTCCAAAGCTGTGTAGTCTATTCCGAGGGCAGGTGAATGGAGGAAAGCGATGGTGGTGCGGGATAGTGTGTCAATGACTAGATTGTTCTTCTCAGCTATGTGTTTTATCATAGTCGTAAACTCTGAAATGTAGGAGAGTTGTTATTGTTGTCGTGCTGACCACGGATCTGACATCTTGGCGAAGGCAAAGGTGAAAGATGTAGACTGTGAACCCTCTGCCCTCTATGAAATAGTGAAAATGCAGTATGGCTAAGTAGGGGACAAGAAGCTCACTGTCAAAAGCACTGAGCTTCTGCTGCGGTGGTCTCAAATAACAACTAAAGAAAGCCAGGGGTTTCCAGATGCCATTGATGAGCTGCTCTAGGACCCCGCCTACCGCAGTGCCTGATGCATCCACCGTCTGAGCCACTGGCACTCAACCCTCGGGTGCATGAGCATAGTGGCCCTCGCTAGCGCTCCTTTGGCAAGCTCGAATGTAGCCGTGGCCTTATCATTCCATTTCAGTTCCTTGAGATGTCCAGACAAGAGTTTGAAAAGCGACTGCATAACTTTGGCTGCAGCTGGCGCAAAACAATGATAAAAGTAAATCATACCAACAAACTCCTGCAGGCCTTTCATGGTAGAGGGTCTCGGAAATTTCTAAATGGCGTTGACTTAGGAAGGTAGTGGAAATGCTCCTTGCTTACTGATGCGGTGGCCGAGGATATCGATTGACGTGAGGCAAACTGGCATTTGGCCAGGCTGATCGCTAACCCGTGGTCATCTAGCTGCTGATGTAATTGACAGAGATTGGGCCGGTGCTGCCGCCGCCAGAGGCTGGCAATAAGGTTTATGTCCAAATAAACGAATATGAAATCCAGGCCCCAGGTCACTGTGACCATTAGGTGCTGAAATGTCTGGGCTGCATTTTTTAAATCGAAAGGCATACGGAGGAATTCAAATAGCCAAAACAAGTTAATCAAGGCAGTCTTATGAATGTCGTTCAGGTGAACTGGAATCTGATGGTACCCGCACATCAGGTCGATTTAGGAGAAATCCTAGTGCCATGAAGGATCGCAGAGAAATCCTGTATATGGGGAACCAGGTAGCGATCTGCCATAGTGATGTCATTCAGATGCTGAGAATCCCCACAAGGTCTCCACCCTCCAGAAGCCTTGGGTACCATAAGCAGTGGTGATGTCCAAAGGCTGTTGGAGCGGCAAACAATCCCCATTTCCTCCATGTGTCGGAATTTGTCTTTTGCCAACCACAGTTAATCCTGAAGCAGCCTGCGCGCTCGAGCATGCAGGGGACGTGCATTCGTTGGAATGTGGCGCTGTACTCCATATTTCCGTTGGGCGGTCGAGAATTGCAGAAAATATGCTGGGGAATTCTGCTAGGATTCTGGTGTATTCATTGTCCGAGAGCGTCACCAAGTCGAGGTGCAGGCAACGCCACAGGTGTAAGGCGATGAACTTGAATGTCTTCTTATTAACTTGGCAGCGACCTTTGAGATCTTTTAGAAAGGTGTGTGCCTCCCAAAAATCAGCTCCCAAGAATGGCTTTGATACATCAGCAATGGTGAGAGAGTAGCTGAATCACGATGAGACAAAATTGAGTGGAGTTGCCCTTGACTCATACGTTCGGATGTTGTTGGCGGCTGTGAGGGGAGAGTCCTTTTTTCCTGAACATGTGTCTGGGCCGGAGGAGAGAAACACACAAATGTCTGCTCCAGTGTCAACCAAGAACCGATGGCCTGAGTGTCCCAGAGGAAAAGGAGGTTGTTCTTGTGGCCGGCTGTCATGGCCACTACTGACGGCTGGGCTTGGTGTTTCCTGGATGCGTACAGGGGAGATGGTAGCGGCAGGCAGTAGCTCCCCAGCTCTGATGATAATAGCACCACTGTTCTCTGTCTGCACTGCATTCGGTCGTCTGATGCCGCGCCACTATCCGGAGTGAGCAGGGTTTGTGCCCTTTGCTACGCACCCAACCAAAGGTCTACCATGCTGCTTAGTGTGTCACATTTCATCAGCACGGGCTGCTAAGCGATGGGGGTCATTAAGCAGCAAACGGATGTCTTCTGGCACTTGCTAGAGATAAAGTTGTTCAAAAAGCAGACGGTGCTTGTGTCCATCCACGAGCACCAGCATCTCGTTCATTAGTTCGCAAGGAGTGTGATCGCCCAAGCCATCCATATGGAGAAGTCATGCTGTCCTGTTGCATTGGGAAAGGCCAAAAGTATGTAAAAGCAGGACTTTGATGGCTTCATACCTGTCGTTGGCTGTAGGCTGGTGTAAGAAATTGACAATATGCCCCGCGGTGTCTTGGACCAGCGATGCAATGACGTAGTACTTCATTGCATCAGCGGTAATCTGCCATAGATGGAACTGGGCCTCGGCCTGCTTCAAATAGACCTATGGGTGTGAGGTCCAAACTACTGGAAGTTTGAGTGCAACAGCATTCTGCACATCCATAGTGAGGTCCAAAATGTTATTTGGGCCATCGGGGTCACCAATGTAACGAGTGGTGTGGTGATAAAGCACAACTGAAGTTGTCTGTGAGCTGAACTAACATAATTGTTTAATGGAATCTTTGCAGGAGTTTAAATAATTACAGTTGGCATACTATCACAATCACTTGACCTCTGAAGTCACATGCCTCCCAGTATTCTTTGTACCCCCCAACCACTAGGAACTCCTGATCCTTTGGGGGTTCTCAACTACAGATGCCGATTTGATAATGGAGTGGCAAAGTTCACCACATGCTCAAGATTTCAGCATGGTTGGCGTAGCGGTGAGCATAATGCCTTTACAGCGGCAGCCATCAGGACCAGACCTGCACTGACTGTAGGAATTTGTTCGTTCTCCACTTGTCTGTACGGGTTTTCTCTGGGGACTCTCGTTTCTTCCCACCCTTCAAAAACATACCGGGGTGGAAGTTAATGGGGTGCAAATGGGTGGCACAGACTCATAGGGCCAAATTGGCCTGTTACAGTGCTGTATGTCTAATTTAATTTAAATTTAATCTACAGTCTTTATGTTTCTGAACAGGGTACAGAGTAGTGTGACAATAATGTCAAGTATTTCAAGGTATCGAGAAAAATACAGACACATATTGAAGGGTATAGAGAAAATAAGCCATCACTGAATCTGGAAATTTTCCACCAACTACTTGCCAAATCCTTCAGTCCTTTCTCTCTTCGAGAACAGATGTGCATGTTCTGAGTCCAGGAGCATAGGATGGACTTTCATGGGAACTAAATCCACATCCTCTTGCTTCTAACTTCTTCATTCTTTAATCAATGATCCATTAACTTTCACTACACTCTACAAAGTGGCCAGATCATCCTTGTCATACTCCACCACAACCACAAAAATCTCAAATGTAGTCACTCCTTTTCCAAAGAAATTATTCACACTTTCCATTAAAACTGAAATCTAAGAATCATATTCCCTAATTCACCCAGATCTTCAAGACCCACAGAATTTGACCAGGTTCCACAAATTCCATGTTGCTTTTGAATAATAGTATAAACACTGATCGTAGCACCCACGGCCACAACTCATCCTACTTCCAGAACATCCTTTCCTTAAACAGCATGCAGATGGCTACATGATCTTATTAAATAACAGTGTAACCACTCTTCTATAGGTTGCACTCTAAACCTAAAATCAACAGTGTGCACAAAAGGTAAGTACACAAGTTTACCCAGCCCCATCCAAAAGCATGCATACAAGATTAGGCTTGGGGCATGTGCGAACGTTGTCCATGATGGGGGGTGTGCACCTCCGGAAGCGAGTAAAAACGCACAGGAAAGCTGGAGAAAATCAAACAGTCTTGCAGAGATTGGAGAAGGTAAAGATATATTAACAACATTTCATCAGTTGAAATGTTGATAATCTATATATATTTTGCAGATAATTATAAAAGCAACATTCTGATTACACAATGCTTTAGAATCTCCAGAGGATGTGAAATGCATTTTATAAATTCCAATTCTTTCTTTCATGGGGAGTACAAATTATCTGGTCACATTTAACTGGTGGCCTTGGGTTACTCACCCTCCAGAAGTACTTTCTGCTTATGTTCTTTGGGACATTGTCTTTGGTGTAGATATCCCCAACCAATGGCCCAAAGCGTGTCCCTTGGGGGATGTATTCTTTGCTCATTACTCCAATCACCTGCAAGTCAAGAGAGAAAGGCTCAGTCAGAGATCACTCAGTCCTCCCAGATTCCCATGTAGACAATCAAAAAGAACCAACAAAAAAAAAGACATTGCATATCAGAATCAAAATTAGAATTTATTGCCACAGAATTTATTGTTTTGCAGCAGCAAATGTTACTATAAACTTATACTTCAAAAATAAATAAATAAATAATGCAAGAAAATAGGATTGAAAACTTGGCTGAATGGCCTCAACAACAACCTTGCACTCAATGTCACCAAAACTAAAGAGCTGATGGTTAACTTCAAGATAGGAAAGTCAGAGCAGTACAATCCAGTGATCATTGAGGGATCAGAGGTAGAGAGGGTGAGCAAATTCAATGATTTTGCACACCTTCTTCAGACAACGATCCTGTTAGATCACATCAATGGGGTGAGGGAAATTTCAGTGATCCTCTCTGCCACTCTTAAGGACCTGTGGATTGTCCTCCGATCTGTTTCTCGGCAACAACCTTACCATACTGTGATGCAGCCAGTCAGGATGCTATCAACAGATCTTCTGTAGAAGGTAAACATAATGGTGTCCAGTAGCCTTGCCCGCTTCAGTCTTCTCAGGAAGTGCAGTCGCTGTTGTGCCTTCCTGACAAGTGAGAAGATGTTGTGAGACCTAATGACAGGTCGTTAGTTAAATGAATTCCAAGGAATTTGGTGCTCTCCATTCTTGATGCGTAGTGGAGGGTGGCCATTTCTGGTCCTCCTGAAGTCCACGATCATCTCCATCATTTTGTCCACTTTGAGACTCAGGTTGTTACTCTCGCACTATATGACGAAACTTGGACAGATTAGAAGAATGGGTGAAGAAATGACAAATGAAATATAATGTTGTAACATGTATGATCATGCACTTTGGTAGAAGAAATAAAGGGCAGATTATTTTCTAAATGGGAAAGCGACCTAAATGGGAGTCCTCGTGCAGGATTCCCTGAATGTAAACTTGCAGGTTGAAGCAGTGGTGAAGAAGGCAAATGCAATGCTGGAATTCATTTCAAATGGAATAAAATATAAGAGGTTTTATGAGGCACTATTGAGACCTCATGTGAGCAGTTTTGGATTCCTTATTTAAGAAAGTATGTGCTGATGTTAGCGAGGGTTCATAGGGATTTATGAGGATGATTCTAGGAAACAAAGGTTTATCATATGAGGAACATTTGATGGCTCATGGCCTGTACTCGTTGGAACTTAGGAGAATGAGGGAAAATCTTATTGAAATATTTCAAATGAAGAAAGGCATGTACAGAGTAGATGTAAAGGTGTAATTTTCAATGGTGGGACAGTCTATAATACAACGTCAGGATTGAACAGAAGTGCAGAGGAATTTTTCAGCCAGAAGGCGTGAATCTGTGAAATTGGTTCTCACAGGCAGTTGTGGAAGCCAACATTAGCTGTATTTAAGAGTGGTTGATTAGCTCTTGATTAGCCAGGACATCAAAAGTTATCGGGAGAAGGCTGGGCAATGGGGTTGTGGAAAAATAGATCAGCTCATGATTGAATAATGGGGCAGATTTGATGGGCTGATTAGCCTATTTCTACACATGTCTTATGGTCTTTGCCTGCTGTGCTGTATTTACTCAGGGAATAACACTTGCCATAGATTAAGAGCAGGAGTTTGTATATTGGAAGCACCTCATAATGACAATGAAATTCTCGCCAACACAGAGGTCCTGCCATCTGAGAGAATTAAAAAGGATGGATACTAGAACATAAAACAGGGAATAACTCTCCACAGATGCACGGAACAATCATTAATCAGGTACATTCTGTACTTTCAATTTGTCCTCACAGATTTAAAATTGCCAAGTCCACTGAGCCCACAATGTTTCAATCGTCAAGGTTGGAGATGCGGATGAGGTGTGTGGAAATCAATTGATGAGATTAAGTCTCCATGAATAGCTGCCCTTGTATCACTTTTAAAAAAACAATTACAGATATGCTCCAAGACAAGTAAAAAAGTACATTTCATCCAAATAAAAATTAAAATGAGTACTGTATATTGCTTTTCTTGACTGATTGCTTTGGGATATAGACTATATATTATCAGGGAGGCTTTGAAAAGCTATTAGCAAGAATAACTAAGGTGTGAAGAATGTACAAGGAATCTTTTGCTTTATACATAAAGCCATGGAGTACAAAAGCAAAGAATTTTTGGTAACCTTTTTACATCACAGTTTGTCTCAGCTGAAATGTGTCTCTATTGAAAACCACAATAGAGTTTCCTAGGATACATCCAGGAAGAAGAGCCAAGCTTTTTTATTGAATATTTTATTTTTCATTTTCCATCAGTAAACAAGGAGATAACATCACTGACTGTTACCGAATATATCAATATCACCAGCAATCTCCCCTTCCCCTCCCCCCCCAAAAAAACAAGGGAAAGACAGGGAAAATGAAAAAAAAGAAAGAAAAAAAGAGGCTGGATGTGGTGTTGGCACTTCCAGTAAGTGTCCATTGAGGCTGTGGAGCCACCCCCTTATATAATTACTTTTATTAATCCATCTATTGGTAGATCTCAGTAAATCTTTTATTAATTGGGGTGTGGCTACAGCTATGCTCCTGTGTATGTCAGATGTGGTTCCCATATTTTAGCAAAGGTGCTCTGTTGGTTTCTAAGATTATACGTATTTTTTTCCATGGGAATATAGCTACGCATCTCAGTAATCCACTCAGTAATAAGAAGAGGGGAGTCAGATTTCCAGATCATTGGTATGCATTTTTTTGCTGTGGACAAGAGATAAATACGAATTGAATGTGGAACTTGGTTAATTTGTAGCTTATGTTCGTAAGGTTCCCCAAGTAGGTAGGTGGAAAGGTTACTACCTTCGTTATTCTGTTTCGTATGTCAGCCAAATCCTGCCAAAATGGGGCTACCTTTGCGCAGGACCAGGTTACATGAACGAAAGTTCCCTGCTCCACTCCACACCTGAAGCACGTCTCCAGCACCTCTGGTTTTTTCCTTGTGAATCTTTTGTAGTGTGAGGTAGAGCTGGTGCAGAAAGTTGTATTAAACCAGTCTGTATCCTGAATTAATAACTGTTGTCACATTGTCTCTACACCAATCCGGCCAACATCTCTCATCAATTGTGATGCCTAGGTCTGACTCCCATCTCTCTCTTAATCTTTGTAGCCCCTACTTGGGGCTTTCACCTTTGTGATGCCTAGGTCTGACTCCCATCTCTCTCTTAATCTTTGTAGCCCCTACTTGGGGCTTTCACCTTAGAGTATGGAGTAGATTCTTGATATAAATTTGGGTGCGTTCTCAAGACACAGCAACCCTTCAACCTTACTAGGTGTAGGCGGGATCCCTTAGAAATGATCTTAATTGGAGACAACAGTGAAATCGTACTTACCCTTTAGCTGCTCGAAGGACATAAGCTGTCTCCCTCATATGTCAGATCCCCTGCCGATGCCAAATCTCCAGGATTTTATTGCCATGTTCATGGGCATAATTCATTATGAGTCAGTGGTGCCTTTGGTGATATTTCCACTTTCTCTCCAATACATTCATTGATCTCATGCCAGATTTTAATTGGCTGTTTCAGTATGGGGTTATCCATTTTTTTTGCTAGTAATTTGGCATCCTTCATCGTCCTCTCCCCCATTGAATGCAATCCCACTTGCACCAGATGGTGGTTTCCCCTCCTCAAAGAAGGATGCAAGGTACCTCGACTGAGCTGCGAGATAATATTTCTTAAAATCAAGCAACCTTAGCACCCCCACCCCCCCAAGCTGTAGTCCCGTGTCAGTTTTTTCGGGGCTATTCTGGGTTTTTTTCCATTCCAAATGAATTTCCTTATGTTATCATTCAGCGCCTTTAAAAAAAGATTGTGGCAATGGAATTGGCAAAGACTGGAAGAGGTATTGGAGTCCCAGCATCACCTATTAAAGTGAAGGGCAGATCTCTCCATCTCATTAAGTCACCTTCAATCTTCTCCAGCATAAGGGTGTAGTTGAGTTTATATATATTTTCCAGGTTACCATCAATCTTGATTCCTAGGTATTTCACAGCTCCTGCATGCAAACTGTATTTCACAGTTCCTGCATCGAAACTGAAATGACCATTTCTTTGATATTCTTCGTGGTCAAATTTATTCAGCGGCATGATATTGCTTTTTTTCTCTGTTGGCTTCATAGCCCGATATTGTACCACAGTCCTCCACTGTGGTAAGTAACTTTGGCATAGACCCAGCCGGGTCAGTCAGGTACAAAACAACGTGTCATCTGCCAGTAGATTTATCCTGTGCTAACGCTGACCCATTTTGAATCCCTTTATCACTGGATCTTTCCTGATGGCCTCTTCCAATGGTACAATTGCTAAGATGAACAGCCTGGAGGCAGAGGACAGCCATGCCTGCTGGACCTACTGAAGGGGAATGCTGGTGATATTTGTCCATTCATATTGACTTTTGCCCGTGGTTTGTCATGCAGTGTTCTTATCTAATTAGCAAACATTTGTCCCATTCCAAAATTTTCCAAAACTTTAAACAAAAATGGCCATTCTCTCCAATCAAAGGCTTTTTCTGCATTTAGCAAAACTCTCATACTTGGATCATGTTTTGCCTATGCCAAATGTATAATGTTAAATAGACTGCTCAAGTTGTTAGCAGAGTGCCTCTTCCTGATGAAGCCCATTTGATCTGGATCTATCAACTTGAGAAGATACCAACCCAACATACTGACCAGTGTCTTGGCTATTATTTTGTAATCTGTATTTATTAGTGAGATAGGTCTGTATGAGGACAGCTTCAACGGGTCCTTGTTCTTTTTAGGTATCGCCACAATGATGGCTGTTGAAAAAGATTAGGGGAAAGTCTGCGTCTCCACTGCCTGGTTCACTACACCCATTAACAATGGTGTCAATAGGTTTTTGAATTCCTTACAAAACTCAGGGGGGAAGCCATCCTCTCCCAAAGACTTATTTGTTTGTAATATTCACAAGGCCTGTTTGATTTCCTCACTGGAAAATGGGGCATCTAATTCCTTCCGGTTCTTCTGGGCCAATTGAGGCAACTCAATCCCCGTCAAGGACTTCTCAATTTTATTTACATCTCTTGGCACCTTGGATTTATATAATTTCTCATAATAAGTTTTAAAGGTGTCACTTATTTCTCTTGGATTGTAATGTTACCGAGCCCAGTCCCGATTGAACCGCATTAATCGTCCTTGAAGTTTCCTCTGCTTTCAGTTGCTTGCCAAAATTTAGTGTTTTTTCACCTAGTTCATAATATCTTTGCTTGGATCACAAGAATGTGTTTTCCACTCTGTATGTTTGCAGAGTGTTGTACTTAACTTTCTTATTTTCCAATTCCCAATATTTCTCATTCAATTCCAAGTTTTGATATTATTTTTCCAGTGTTGTGATTTCCTGTTCCGATGTCTCCACCTTAGTCAAGGGTTTTTTAAAATACTTTCAGTATACAAAATTATTTGGCCCTTTAGATAGGCCTTTAGTGTGTCCCAGAGTTTAAAAATTATTATTAGTTGAGGGGCAATTGGTTTCACAAAACAGCAATTTGACTCTTATAAAAGTATGAAAGTCTGGGTTTTTCAACATCGTAGCATTAAGGTACCACCTATAAGCATTTGCCTCTTTTTCAGGGATCCAGTGTACAAAGAACTCCACAGAGTCCTTCCCTTCCTCCCCCTCTTTCAGACTCAGTAGTCTAATGTTCTTGTGCTGATTATGGTTTTCTAGATAATCTATCTTATCAATCAGATGGGTTTTTTTTGACGACCCATGCATTGGCTGTGATTTTCAGTCTTTCTTGTCTATCTTAGATGTCCTCCATCTTGCCTTTCAGGAATCTGACTTGATTTGTCATAGCCCCAATTGAAGTCTTCAGGTTGAGCAGACCCTCAGAAACCTCTTTCAGTCTGGTGTCCAGTCGTGGCTCCAGACCTCCAATCTGGGTCGCCAGCAACCGCACCATTGCCAGAACATCTTGGTCAGGCGAGCCCGACATCACAGCCTTCATGCTCATGCCTTCAGCACTAGGCCCTGCTAGCAATGCGGGAGCCTGCGGGTCACTAGCATCGAGCGAGTTTTCAATCGATGTTTCTGCCACTTTTAGCAGGTCTCGATCTTCTGTCGCCTGCTTCTTGCTTTTCCTGATCATCTTACTTCAGCGTGGGTAAGTTTAAGTTCTATTTATAAATGTTATTTTCTTTGTTTAGAGGCTTTCAGGCAGGAGCTCTCTGAGCATGTTCTTTCAGCTTCTCAGCATCACGTGACTTCCCATGAAGAATCAAGCTTATCGATAAAGATTAAATATGTTGTCTCAGTTCTCTTTTAGAACCATATAACCATATACAGCACAGAACAGGCCAGTTTGGACCTATTAGTCCATGCCGGAACAAATCCCCACCCTCCTAGTCCCACTGACCAGCACCTGGTCCATATCCCTCTAATCCTCTCCCCTCTATGTAAAGTAGTACAAAATACATGGCAGCCATAAGTGAATACAAGTTCATTTTTTAACTTAGATTCACTGTTCATAGATTCCCTTACTCCTCTAGTCTACAGTGAACACTTAATCCTCTTCTCCAGATGATCAGGACCAAGAACATCCACACCTGTTCCACAGAAGATAAATGGATGCTAAATTCTCCAATGAGACAAGCAACTGGACAGAAATTCTGTGTGATTGGAATGGCCATTACATTTGTAAAAGGTGAGGTAAGAACTTGTGCCCAAGTAGGTTTCAGCTTCTTTGCACAGGCAAATTGAAGCAGCAGTCCTACTTAGTCCTTAACTTAAGCGATTCTGGAAGTTAAATGCATTGCTAAAACCTGCAACTCCATAAACAATCTTCCATAAATCTTGGACATTAAAAAATTGGGAACTATGAACATTACTCAATTTTCACCTGGGCAGCAGAAGGAGGAGATTCAACACCAAAACTGGGCAGAGCATAAATGAGGCATTAAAAAGTAATTTTCAACTGCTTTGGACATTTTAATGACACAAAGTTGCAAAGTTGCATTTGTAAATTGACAGACAAGAATCATCCAATTAACAGAAAGATTGTTCACATTTTAGACAGAAGGTAAATAGGTAAATGGTAAAAACACACATAAATGCTGGAGGAACTCCAGCGGTCTTGCAGCGTCCATAGGTGGTAAAAGATATGTTACCAACGTTTCAGGCCTGAGCCCTTCTTCCTTGGGCACTTCAATACCGACTAAGTTCTTCCAGCTTTTCTGGATGCTTTTATTGCAAGCTCAGCATCTGCGGACATTTGTGTTTCACACAGGTTGGAAAATGGTATGATTTTTAGTGGGAATTGTGGGGGAGGGATAGTTAGCAGGAGGAGATCATATGATGAAACACCATAAATTCATCCAGGCAAACCTGGTAACTCTAATCACATCAGGGAGTGACATCATCATTTAATTAAAAGGAAAAAGACATAATGTGGTGGAAACAAAGGAATGGAGCTGAGTCACAATCTTAGCATTGTTGCTCCACAGACAGAGCTCCTGAATGAGCAAACATTCCCCTTTTTAAAGTCGGGAAATTTGCTACCATAAACCTAAATCAAAACCAGGGCCATCAGATAATGAACTCATAGAGGAGAGAAAGGAAAGAAAAAAATATGGATGTACTTCAATACCTCATCTCACAACTTCAGGATATCCTAAAATTCTTTACAATCCATAAGTATTTTGGATGAAAGACTGCAAGGATTCCAACATTGTAAAGTAGGGAGAGGTTGATTGTTTTGAGGAAGATTCCAGTATTTCTCATGTACACCTCGGTAGGTGGAGACTCAAAAGGTAAACTCCTGTTTCAACCTTGACGTTCAATGGCAATACCAGGACTTACCGTATGTCTTCACCATCTGCATCCTGGGAGTCATTTCTGAGCAGAAATTTAACTGCACAACCACATAAGCATATTTGCTACAAAGGATAGGTGTGACTCGCCACACACATACGATTGTTACAAAAGTTGGGTGTAACTGACTTCCCCTCCATCTACACCGAGAGGGCAAAAGCATGGTGAAATATTCCCCACTTGCATAATGGGTGTAGTTCCAATAAGTCACTAGAAGCTCAACATCATCAAGGTCAAAGCAAAATTCAAGATTCAACTTTTTATCATAGTATTAAGTGTCATATTACATGAAATTTCTTTTTACCTGCTGCAAGGCAGACAGATTTGTCACTGGCAGGAATTGCCTAAGCACCTCTTTCAGTCAGACTTACAGAGAGAGAGAAGCAAAAGAGAGGACCCCCCCCCCCCCTCCCACCACAGATGTCACTGAGCGTCCATAGATTCGCCTCCAGCACTTCCTCAGTCCCCTCAGCCACATAGAGACCAGCCCCAAATTATTGGCAGCCCAAGATCCAGATCCGAACCTCTGACATGGTCAGGAACCCTTCAGTGCCCTTGGCACCTCTTCGACCGGATATTGATGGGCATGCCTTCCAAAATGGGCTTTGGGGAAGGAATCCGGAATTGGATTAAACTGCTCTGCACAGACATCTATAGAGCAGTTCAAATCAATGGGTGGGAAAAAGATAGCTTTCCCATCATGTCTGGAGTTAAGCAAGGCTTCCCATTATCTCCAGTTTTATTTGTGTACTGCATAGAGCCCTTTGTCGAATCAGGAAGGAAGGACGGGAGCCTAATTGGAATGACACTGCCAGGCAGCGGAGGCACTCAGGTCAATGTCTCCCTGTATATGGATAGTCATTGCCTGCTATTCAGATACATGATCAGTCTGGAGACTGACCAGCATATGTGGGCATTTTGAATCTGCATCCAGCGCCATGGTGAACCAGAAAAAAGACAGAGGTACGTGACTGAGGCATGTGAAACGTGAAATGTGTCCAGACCCCCTCTCCAAAGAGCACTGTCCCATGATTAACTCAGTAGAGAAATAAGAGGTGAAGCGAGGTAAGGAACAGAAAGATTTGCTGGATGACTGCATGGCTAAAGAGATTGTGCAGGCGGCAGGGATTCAAGTTCTTGGATCACCGGGATGTCTTCTGGTGCGGAGGAGACCGATACAAGAGGGACATGTTGTATCTGAACTAGATGGCAGGGAGATTTGGTAATGCTGCTCAGGTGTTTTAAACTAGATTGGCAAGGGAAGTTGGGTCCAGAGTAGAGATGAGGCAGATGGTAGTGCTGCTAGAACTGCTGTTATGGCAGTACTGTTGCTGGTCCGGACTCAGGAGAGTGAAGAGTGGAGACACAGCGCTGCACTGAAGAGTCCAACAGCCCGGTTCTAATGCTGGCAACTCTGAACAGGCACTAAATGGCCTGTTAGGGGAGCCGATGGTGTTTTTAAACTAAAACCCTGGAACCATGGGTCTGTACCCAAGATGGCGATGCCTGTGCTCTGCAGCAGCTATGAAGGGTTGCAGATTCCAGAGAGCAGCGGACTGGGGCAGGGTACCAGAAACAGGGAGAACACCCTCTCCTCACCCCCCGATGGGAAGTCAGAGGAGACAATCCTACAGGATGGTGACCATGAGAAGCTCAGCGGCTGAGGGACCCACACAGGCTGGGGATGACTTGCGGTCAGGAGACCTGCACTGGCTATGGGCAGCTGTAGACTGGTTCATGGGAACTAGATATCAGAGTCGGGATTCAAGAGGGTGCTGAGGGAAGAAGGGCTTTTGAAGGGCCTCAGGTGCTGAAGGCTTACTGATCATGTCGGAAGTTTGGATCTGGAACTCAGATTGAACAGGAGTCTGTGTGGTAGCAGAGGCTGTGGGAGCACGGGATGTGAAGCCATAAACACTCAATGACTCTGAAGGGACTTGCTTTTGCTTCTCTTTCTCGTGAACTGTAAAGGACGTCGGGCAATATCATTGACTCTTTGTCTACCTATGGGCAGGCAGAAGGCAAATTCATGTAATATTACATGTTCTGTACTATTACATGACAATAAAGGAATATTGAATATTGACGTTTCATAGACAGGACAAGCAGGCACATGGCAAAAAAAGAGGAACTATTGTTGGTTTAAATTGCATTTATTTCAATGCACAAAGATTAACAGGTAAAGCAGAATAACTCAGGGTGTGGTTAGGCTTGGGAGACTGGGACATTATAGTCATAACAAATGTGGCTGGGAGAAGGACAAGGAGTGCAGCTCAATGAAACACGGTACAGATGTGCATGATCAAGGCACAGGGAAATGTTGCCTGGGATGTCTTTTTGATGAGTTAAGATGACAGTCATTAGGATATCTTGGGGATAATCAAGTGGGGCTACATGGGTAGAAGCAAGAAATTAATAATTACTTTGATGGGACTGGTGCAGCGGGAGCCCCACGTGTACAGCAGAATTGCGCACAGCCCCAACAGTTAAGCAAGCACATTACCAGAGCGCATAGCCTCCAACGTTATCCCAGCCCTCCAGCTGCAGGTCAGGCACCAGCAATTAGAAAAAGTGCACAAATAAGAGCCCGTGCTTTTTATGGCACCCGACACCCAAGGCTGGAAAGTGACGTCACTACCGCATCCCAGAAGGCTCAGCGTGAAACATGCAGTGGGAACTATAAAAGCTGTGGTTAAGCACAATAAAGGAACTGATTCCTGACTCTACTGTCTCCAGTGTCATTTATTGCCACTTGCGTAAGGTAATGACATCAGATAGGCCACTACATTATGTAGTAGGTTCCCCAATAGTCAATGGGAATTGAAGGACCAGATGTATAGTGAGATCATAGACAACTGTAAGAATAATTGGGTGGTATTGCTGGGAGATTTTAACTTTCCTAATATTGGCTGGATGTGTGGATGGCTATGAGCTGGGTGAGGGTCAATGGGACTAAGTAGGAGAAGGTGTTTGGCATGGACTAGAATGGCCGAACTGGCCCATTTTTGTGCTGCAATTGTTATATGGTTATAAGAGTTCAGGGACAGCCTGTACCTGTGAATGTGAGGGCAACGCTGGCAAGTTTAGGGAACCCTGGTCGATGAGAGATATTGAAGCTCTGGTCAAGAAAATGGAGGAGGCATACATCAGATTTAAGTAATCTGGATGAAATGTATTTCTCATTGTGTTTTAAAAGTGTACCAGTACGCTTAACAGGGACTTACAGGCAGGGTAAGGAAAATACCTTGAAGAGCTCAGGCCTGAAACATCATTAACATATCTTTATCTCCTTTGGACACTGCGAGATATGAAGAGTTCCTCCAGCATTTCTATGTTGTTACCACAATCACAGCATCTGCAAACTTTCGTGTTTCACAGGTAAAATCCCACAATATTTTTTGGTATATTAGGAGTAAAAAAGTGTCTGGGAAGCGAATTAGTCTGTTAAAGATCAACAAGATTGTCTTTGCTTGCAACCGCAGATAAGTGAGATTTTTAAAAAAATTATTTAATATAAAACTACTTAACAAACGTATCACAATATTTCAAACTTAATCCAAATGCATGTGGTATTTTATATATATAAAACAAACAAAAAAAATGAATGAATGAAATACCTCCTCTAAATCCAACCACCCCCACACCCTCTTCCTCCAACCCCCTACAAACTAAAAAAAAGGAGAAAAATAAAAGGGACAAGAAAACCACCACAGCAGAATTTCACTTTTCAATATTTTTAAACTTTTATATATTTTCATAGAGACCGATAGGAGAAAGGGAATGTTCGAAATTCATTTAATACCAACAATTTGTAAATATCAGCTCCATATTTCACAAAAAATTATGATCTTTATCTCTTAAATTGTAAGTAATTTTCTCAAGTGGAATCCAACTCCAAACTTCTGCATGCCATCTGTCCATTCCCAGATCAGTATCCGACTTCCAAATTACAGCAATACTTTTTCTAGCTATTTTAAAGCAATATTTCTCATCAGTCTTTATTGAAAAGATCCTGAGAGATAGGGAATTAAAGCAAACACGTTTCAAAATCCTGGACCTCGTACAAATTACAAGGGAGGAGAAAGTACCAGAAGTGCAGTAAGGTGAACCTGAAGAGAATTTATTTTCACTCAGTGGGTAGTCAGTTTCGAGAAAAATCTGCCAGGTGAAGCTGTAGTAGTGTGTACAATTATATTATTCTAAAAGCATGGACAGGAAAGACCTACAAGGATATGGACAAATACAGGCAAATGGAACCTTCCCAATGGTTGGCATGGATGAGTTAGGCCAAAGGACCTGTTCCATGCTGTATACCTCATGACCACATTCCTGTTCTCTCCTCATTACTCTCAATGTCCATTATGTCTCTTCCTCAAATATACTGTATTGAACAATTTGGAAGAGAGGAATTTCCTCAGGTTCACCACCTTCTGAAGATTTCTCCTCTTCTTAATCTTAAATATCTTCACCCCCATATTCTGAAACTATGCTCTTGATAAGAAAACATTCTGTGTTTGCAGTCAGTTGAGCTATGTCAAAAATTTCTACATTTCAATTGGATCTCCAAACTCTGTGGAATATAGACCTAGTTGACCTAGTCGCTTCTCATATGAGAGTGTTGCCATTGTAGGAATCAGTCCAATAAACTTTTGTTGTACTTCCTGGATAGCAAGTGCAGCTTTTTTGAGATAAAGCCAACAGAACTGCATGCAATACACCAGGTATGGTCTCTCCAAGGCCCTGTATAATTGTAGTGTACAACTCTTGGGCATCCAGATCCCTTTGTCTATCAACAATTCTCAGTCCATCATCATATATGCAATACCTACCTTTTTATTTTCCATTCCATGGATAACATCACATTTATCCACATATTATTACATCTGTCATCTATTTACCCATTCATTTACTTATTGTCCAACTCCAAAATTGTTTATGCCCATTTCAGCTACATAAGGATAGGAAAATAAAAAGTGACTCATTCGGATTTAATCTTCTCCCAACAATGAACAGGAGCTAAGATGGTAGACGTTGATACATAGAATTTTATCACCATGTACAGTATTGGCTACATATCCAGAGTAAAGCTTTCATCTCCCATCAGTCACTTCCTCTGCACTATTCCATCAAAAATTCCCCAGGTGGTTACAACAAAATCAATTATTCTAAGGTGCTGTACAGAGATGAACTGGAAATATACATGATGCTTTGGCAAAAAATTAGGTCAAATGATCATTTAACAAAGAGGAATGATAAAGACACAAAGGGGACGGTTGCTGGATTGTACTTTTTTTTTGTTAAAGGAAATGTACTTTTAAAAATTAACATTATCAACTTTTTTTGAATGAAGATGGTGGCGCCGCCAGAGCTGCTGTAGCTTGCCACTGGCGCGGATGTGCTGGGAGCGAGGGAGTGGAGATGCAATGCTCCCATAGGGTCCAGCCGCCAAGTCGACTGCCATAGGCTCTGCACGGGCTTTGAATGGCCCATTGAGGGAGCCAACGGTGATTTTAGTTGAAATCCCGCAACCGCGATTCTGCGCCCAAGATGGTGGTACCTACTCATCGGCAGCAGCTACATGGGGCTGCAGATTCCAGAGAAGCAGAGAACTGGAGCAGGGCACCAGAGAACAGGAAGATCACCCACTGTCTGAGAGGGAGAAGCGGAGGAGACGACCTGCAGGGACGGTGACCACGGTGGTGGACCAGTGAAGGGGCTCTGTGGCTGAGGGACCAGTGCATGCGGTGGGCTGCTGGCGACCTGAGGCGAGGAACCCGTGAAAGCTGAGGGTGGCTGGAGACTGCTGTCGGGAGCCTTGTGCGGGTCTGCGGACTCCTGAAGACTGGCTCAAACTGACTGAAGCGTTACCAGGTATCAGAACGGGGATGCAAGGAGGTGCCAAGGATGCTGGAGGGTCCCTGACTGTGTCAGAGGTTTGGATCTGGAGCTCGGGTCACCAATGGTTTGGTCTGGGCTCTGTTTGGCTGCAGGGGCAAAAGAAGTGCAGGGGCAAAAGAAGACAAATCTACGGACATTCAGTGACTCTGGGTGAACTCTCTTTTGCTTCTCTCTCTCTGACTGTAAGTCAGACTGAAAGAGGCACTTAGGCAATTCCTGCCGGCGGCAAATCTGTCTGCCTTGCAACTGGCAAAAAGAAATTTCATGTAATTTGACACTGTTTTATTACTATGACAACAAACTGAATCTTGACTCTACTGTCATTGATCACAAGTGGTAATTATATAACATACAGCAATGTAACAGGCCAATCTGGCCCTATGCTATCCCAATATCTGTGGGGGTTTCCTCCAGGTGCTCAGGTTTCCTCCCACAACTTCAAAGTGTACTGGGGTTGTAGGTTAATTGGGTGTAATTGGGTGGCACGGGCTCATGGGCCAGAAGAGCCTGTTCCTGTGCTTTATGTCTAAATAAACCTCTGGCCTAACCTTTTTCTGTAGTATAGAGAACAATATTCTAAGGTTTATAGACAAAAGATTCCCGAATAAAGAGAACAGCCAGTATAGGCAATAGACAGGACAAACTATAAGAAGGAAGTACAATAAATTCTTGAGAGGAATATTAAAAGGATCAGGGAAGCAAAAACGTGAGTGGCTTTTGACCTAATTTCTGATATTGACCATGTGTAAAGTGAGAATATGGCAGAATTTCAGATGTTAATTTTACCACATCCAATATGAGGAATGACAACTCTCTGTGGACAGATGTTTCATCAAGAAATCCTCCAAGGAATATATCCTTTTATCCCACCTCCAATTATTCAATGATATAAAAATATAACCCCCACAAAGAAATTGAATAAAACTATTTATGTCCTATTTCTCTGTGAGTATTTTTGAGGCTGATCAAAACAGCTGATCCCGAATCTCAGTTCTCAACTCAGAGGCCATCCTGGGGAATTGGGACCCCAGGTCTGAGGTGACACATATTTTAATGCAGATATACCATCTCCCAATCAAAACCATTGGTATCTCACCAAAAGATTCAGCTTTCAGCTGCAACTTAATAAGATTGACACACACACCTCCATGACAGAAGATTGTGGCTTCTCCTGGAAGTCGGGCACAAGATCCAGGTTATCACTATCAGTGCAATATTAAGAGGGTACTGCACCAGTTGCACTGCTTTTGGAACAAGCAATTAAAATGCAACCCTAGTCCCACTTCAAAGAGCATCAGGAAAGTTCTTACTATTCTGGAAAAAACCGACCTCTCAGACAACATCACTAAAGAGATTAGCTCAGGGGTCCTTATGGACCAATTCTTTTTAAAATTAATTCTCATAAGTACAGAAAAGATGAGTTATGAAAGGAAATTGGCAAACAATTTAAAAAAAGATACTAAGAGAGAGAAATCAATGCTGGAGAAATTATAATGGGTTATAAAGAAATGGCAGAAGAATTAAATCAATATTTTATGTCAGTATTCACTGTGGAAGACATTAGTAATATCCCTAACAGGTAAAGGATTCAGGGAGTTGAGTTGGATACAGTTATGATTACTAGAGAAATTGTGCTAGGTAAATTGAATGGATTAAAGATAGATAAATCTCCTGGACCAGATGAGATACACCTGCAGGTTTTGAAAGAGGTGGTTTTGGAGATTGTAGATCCATTGGTGACAATCTTCCAGAAATCAATAGTCTCTGGTGTGGTTCCAGGGGATTGGAAGATTGCAAATGTGGTTCCGCTGTACAAGAAAGGTGGGAAACAGAGAAAAGGAAACTATAGACCTATATATTTGGATTTTCAAAAGGCTTTCGATAAGATGTTGCATGATAAATAAAATGAAGGTCCATGGAATTACAGGGATGCTATTACACTGGATAGAAAATTGGCTGATAGGCAGAAAACAAAGGGTTGAAATTAAGGGATCCCTTTCAGGATGGCTGCCTGTAACAAGCAGAGTACTGCAGGGCCACTGCTGTTTACAATTTATGTTAATTATTTGGATTGTGGAATGAATGGTTTTGTGGCTAAATTTGCAGATGACACCAAGACAGGTGACAGAGCAGGAAGTGTTGAAGAAATCATAAAATTGCAGAGGGATGTAGAGAGATTGGGAGACTGGGCAAAAATATGGCAGATAAAGTACAATGTTGAAAGTGTTTGGTTCTATATTTTGGCAGTGGAAATAAACAGGCAGAGAACTATCTGGATGGGGAGAAAATTCAATCCTCTGAGGTGTAAAGAGACTTGGGCTTCTGCGTGCAGGGAAATCTAAAAGATAATGCCCAGGTGCGGTTGGTAGTGAAGAAGGCTAATGCTATGTTAGCATTCAGTTCTTGAGGAATAGTGTTTAAGAGTAGAGGGGTGATAATGAGACTCTATGGGGCATTGGTGAGACCCCATTTGGAGTACTGTGTACAGTTTTGAGCCCCCTATCTTAGAAAGGATATGATGTTATTGGAGAGGGTGCAGAGATTTACTAGGATGATTCCTGGAATGCAAAGGCTACCGTATGAGGAGCATTTGGCAGCTCTTGGGTTGTATTCATTGGGGTATAGGAGAATGAGGGGGGATGTCATTGAGATATTTTGAATATTGAAAGGTTTTGACAGAGTGAATGTGGATAGGATGTTTCCCTTGATGGGTGAATCAAAGACAAGGCGACATAGTCTTAAAATTAGAAATTATCCAATTTCCAATTAAAACAGAGAGGAGGAAGAATTTCTTTAGTCAGAGGGTTGTGGATCTGTGGAACTCATCGCCGCACAAAGCAGCGGAGGCCAGATCACTGGGAGTATTTCAACAGGAAATGGATAAGTACCTCATTAGTAAAGGTATCAAGGGATATGGGGAAAAAGACTGAAAATTGGAAGTAGGTGTGAGCATAGTTCAGCTTAGTGTAGAGTCATGGAACAGACTCGATGGGCCTAGTGGCCTGCTTCTGTTCCTTTATCCTGTAATCTTGTGACATTTCTCCATAATTCACTTCAAAAGTACTTGTTTGACTGAGAAATATTTTGAAATGCCATTTGGTAATGAAAGGCACTTCATAAAAGTGGGTCTTTTTTCCCTATCTCCTCCTTGCAAATGTTGACTGACACCCTTGAGTTTCCAAAATCTGCCGGACCTACGTGAAGAGATGAATAGGAAACACTGTGTGAGTGTTACCTCTAGAGTGCCAGTAACCTAAGTCCAGCTCATAATGCAGAGAAGGAAATCCCCACCAATAGCAGCAAACAGAAAATCTGAAAGTTACTGGATTAGTCAAGTGAGTGCAGAGGAAAGAGGTGTTTCCTGTTTACTCTCCAACCAATAGGAGGGCTCTTTTCATGTGGCAATTGAAGTGTCAGAAGTTCAGACATGTCACAGCTGAACAATAGCCATAACTTCCACTGAGGGGTGCGCGGGGCGGGGGGGGGGGGGGGGGGCGGGAGGGGTGGGGGTGTGTGTTGATACTTAATGTTTCTCACTCAGAATAAGAAGAAACTTTTTCTTGGACTTCTACACATTTTCCATCACTAATATATTTTGCATGGAATACAGATTCATAAAATAGTACAGCATTGAATTTCTTCTGCAGTAGCTCTGCTGATGGTTAATCAGGCTACTTTTCATTTGCTTCCATTAATTTATCTGTTCAGGCATTTCAAATCCCAACAGTAATTGTGGAAACATTTTCTTCCTGATATCACCTCCAATTCTTTTTTCAATTCATTCAAACCTGCTCCCTTTCATTATTACACCTTCTGCATCTTACTTTATTCATTGCATTGAAATCCTTCACAACTTTTAAACTATTCTGAATCTCCTCTCTATGGAGAACAAATCCCAGTTTTTTTAGTCTATCGGTGTAATTGTCAATGTAGATCTCTGCAACCATTCTACTGAACCACTTTTGTACTCTCGACAAAGCCTTCATATCATTTAGAAAGCTGAGGGTGTCCAAAATTAGACAAAAGCTGAAGTTCAACTAATGTTCATACTTTAAAAAAAAACAGAAAAATACTGCTTTCAAAGGTCAAACAGCAGAGATTCTGCTTGTGTTTTAGCATTCTCAGTTTTTAATTTGGATTTGCAGTATGTGCATTTTTTATTTCCATTTATTAGATTTTTTTCAGATTTTGTCGAACTTCCTGGATGTTATATTTACTTACTTTATCAATGCCTTTGTTAACCTAACCTCTTATCTAAGCTTTTCTGGAGATTGGGAAAGAGGGGATGTATGCACAATTCATGAAAAGTCCATGATTCTTCCTGCTTCAAAGTTCAGATTTATTGTCAGAGAACATACACAACGTCACATATAACCATAAGATTTCTTTTTCCTGCGGGCCAGGCAAAATTTCTACTTATCAGTAGTTCAAATAAAACTGCACTCAAGAAAAGACACATTTTTAAAAAAGAGAGAAATGTAAAGAAAGAAAGTAGTGCAAATAAAATGACTATGTAATACCAAAAATAAATGTTCAATAAAAATGATGTGCAAAGTGAGAGTCCTTAAACGAGTCTCTGATTGAGTTTGTTGTTGAGGAGTCTGATGGTGGAGGGGTAGCAACTGTTCTTGAACTTGGTGCTCAGAGTCTTGTTGCACCTATGTATTTTTCCTGATGGCAGCAGCGAGAACAGAGCAGATCCAGAGTGGTCTGGATCCTTGATGAATGCTGCAGCTCTCCGACGGCACCGTTCCATCTCCCCTCATCCATGAAATCACCTCAAACTTTGCTACTAAATCAATCCCAATTGTTACTAAATCCCATCTCCACCACACTTTGTCCCATATTAGATGACACTCACTTCCCATCTGAAAATGATTACATTACAAAACTTTCACTTTTGTTCCCAAATCATTTCACATTGATGTTCATCTTCTTTCCGCATGCTCTTTCAGATCTGTAAACCTCAATTTCTCTAGTTATGATCCTTCATCCCACATTTTGTGCCTGTGCATGAAATTTTCGAATGTAAACTCTGGCCTTCCTCCTTCTTCACACCCTCATCAAAATCCTCCTCTTTTATCAAACATTTACATATTGATGCTACAGCCAAAATAAAATGCACCAACATCTCGACCTTCTCAGTCACCAAAGGAAATTTGGCAAGTGCTCAATGTCTCTTACCAATTTCTATAGAAATGCCAAACTGCCTGGCTGCATCTTTATGAAATGGGAACTGCCCTACCCGTTTCAGGATGGTGGTGCATGAGGTTGCAGTGGCCAGTTCAGGTCTACTACACTTCAACAATTCGGTAGTGGAGAGCACCAAGTTCCTTGGAGTTCACTTAACTAGTAACTTATCATGAACACTCAACCTCTCGTCACTTGTCAGGAAGGCACAATGCAACTGCACTTCCTGAGAAGACTGAAGCAGCCAAGGCCACCAGCCATCATTAGGTCAACTTTCTACAGGAGATCTATCGAGAATGTCCTGGCCGGCTGCCTCACCATGTGGTACAGTTGCTGTAGGGAAATGGGCCAGAGGTCAATCCGCAGGACCAGAAGAGTGGTAGAGAGAATCACTGGAGTTTGCCTCATCCCCGTCGACATGATCTACCAGGATCATTGTCTGAAAAGAGCACCCAAAATCATTGAGGACCTCTTCCATCATGCACACAGCATCTTTCAGCTGCTTCCTTTGGGTGAAAAGATACAGTAGTGTCAAAGCCAGCACCACCAGGCTGAGGAACAGTTTCTTCCCACGGGAGTGAGAATGCTGAACAACCAAAGGAATTGCTCACATTGACCATCCAAGATTCTCATATTCATGAAACAATATTTATTTCTTTATTTATTGTATACTTGTCCTGCATATGTATGTATGTGTACTATGTGTATGTTGTATGTCTGCATGTTTTTCACTGAGGACCAGAGATCACTGTTTCATCAGGTTGTACTTGTACAATCAGATGACAATAAACTTGACTTGACTTGACCAAGACTGCATGAAACCACAGACAGTTGGGAGGATAGCTCAGACCATCATGCAAATACATCCCCTCTAACAACTCCATCTTCACCATGACCACAATCTATTAAAAATTCATCCCACCCTGGTCATACTCTCTTCTCCCTCTCAACTGCCAGGCAGAAGCTCATGAATTTGAAAACATGGACCTCCAAATTCAAGGACAGTTTCTTTCCTGCTGTTACCAGACTCTTGAATGAACCTCTCATTTGTAAGAAGTTGCCTTGCAATGTTTAATGGTATTTATTAAAAACACTATACTTTGCATTTTTCTTGTTATTCTTTCTCATTACATGTACTAATACTAATATGTACAAATATAGTACATAATATAATTTAGAATGTAACACACATGAAATTCTTTGACTTTTGTCTACTGTAAGGCAGACAGAGAGTCACAACTTTGCCTAGCACCCCTCACAGAAACCTGGTGCTCCTAGGTGGTCTCCCCTCCAAGTACTGATCAGTCCTGAGCCTGCTTAGCTTCCAAGATCAGACAATCCCAGGCGTATTCAGGCTATTAGGTGCTGCTGTATTGGTTGACTTGTCTGCAGAGCATGCACAACAAATCTTAAATACATTGCAGAGTTTATTGCACTGTATCCCAGTACACATGGCAGTAAATAATTCAAGTCAAACATTTAATCACATATTCAAATATTCCTTTAGAAAGCTTCCTGTTATATTTTGTCTGATAACATAGCAAAAGGCTCACAGGAATGTTAAAGGCAATACATAAATGTGTATGGTGGCAACCATTTTATTTTGTATCATTTTCTTGCTGCATGTGCTCTGGAAAAATTTGATACACAATGTAGATACCGATTTCCTCTCTGTTTAATCTGTGCTGTGTCTACTCTTTGTTTAGTGCCAGTATCATATCAAATGTTAAAAAATAGATTCATTCCTGGCACTTGCTCAACCTCCTTTAACTCAGCAAGAGAAACAAGAAGCGCCCATTGTCTGAAATGCAATGAAAGACCTTTCAGCATGCCTGTTCCACCCACACTCTGGGTAAGTCGGTGGAGGTTAGCTTGGCTTACAGCCATTCGGTCATATCATAAACTATTTCAGTGGAAGAGTCATTCCAAAACACACGGTTGATTTCACTTCTATTTGGTAAAGGGAGGGTGTCACTATGGCAATGTTCTTCGCCTGGCCTCTGCCTTTAGGACAGCATGGAGGAATGTCTCTCCCTAATTTCCACTGGAAGGCTAGGGGAAATTAGATTTCATTTATTTTATTCCAAACTAGGGAACTATTTTCCTCCATGCTTACTCATTTTTTTTCATGGCTATTGCACAATTCACAGTACTGAAATGATTAAGACTCCTTTGAGCAAATTCTGTTACAGAGGTTTCCTCACAAAACAAAACATTGCAACATGCAACTCTTTTATACATCAATGAAATAAAAATGGAAGAACAAACCATTTGGAACATATCAATGGAGAAGGCCATTTTATTGCAAGTTTCCATATCTTTTAGATTAAATATTTTTTTGTTGCACAATGAGAATTGTCACAAATCAACCCAGAACTTCACTCCGGCCAAAATGATGGTTCTGGCCCTGGTCCTCACTCTCATCCTGGTCCGGGTCCCACATCTTGCCCTGGTTCAGTCTCCAATCCTGATCCTTGCCTGGTCTTCAAACTTCACACCATGACCATTCTCCATCTTTCTCCCTGCCCTAGGGCCCCAACATTTAATTTGAACAATTGCAGATATATTTAATAATCCTTCAATAGTTAAATTATAAAGACAATACAACTGTATTATTTTTAGGTCAAAGGATAGAACCATAGAACACTACAGCACAGAAACACGTCCCTGCGGCCCTTCTAGTCTATGCCGAACTGTTTATTTTTGCCTAGTCCCACTGACCTGTATCCTATCCATAACCCTCCATATCTCTCCCATCCATGTACCTGTCCAAATATTAAAATTGAGCCCGACTTTAACACTTAGAAGTTAACATGGATTTTACAGGCTCGGTCACATTTCTGAATGGTGAGAATTGCACCGTAGCGGATGTTGATAAAATTATTTATGCTTCTTATTTTCATCCTTAGTTCAGTGATATTACTTTGCCTTCCAGTCAGATACTGCTTAGCAATAGAGCAAGTACTTCACTGTAAGAGATACCACTTCTTAGAGTTGAAAACCAAGTCCCTCGCTACTGTTTGTTGAAGAGCCAGAAAGACCCAATGATCTCGGACCAATAGTCATCACTTCCCAAGCATCTAAATTTGGCCATTGCTCAAGCTTCCGAAGACTTAATTTCTGAAAAAGCCTCTGAGAAATTAGAAACTTGTGAAAGACCAAATACAAATGCTAGCTTTTGTTTCTGCTGTTTTGACCCTGTATGTTCTATCAAACCAGTAAAACCAGCAAACCTTTATTTTCAGAGATGCTAAAGGATTAAAAGTTCTTATAAACCCACAAATAAAAAAAGTACTTGTATCCCTTCATTTCCCCAATCATTGTCCTTCCTACATCTCATCGCTCTCCAACACTACCCAGATTCCCACTGGGTATTCTGTCATTGGACTATCATAACCACAGCAGTCCTTAAAGTTCAGGGAAATTATAGGATTGTAGAGCACAGAAGGATGCAATTCAGCTCAAATGGACTTTCAGTTTTATCAGTTATCTAGAGTTTCCTACACTTTCACTACATCCAAGAAATGAATTTTCTTTGTCTATTAAATTTGATTCCATCATCTTTTCAAGAATTGGATTCCAAATCTTAATGGCTTACTGTGTAAAAATATTGCACATATAGCAGTTAGCACAACACTCGCCAAGGCAAATAGCACTTTTGGAAGACTACACAAAAGAGTCTGGAAAAACAACCAACTGAAAAACCTAACAAAGATTAGCGTATACAGAGCCGTTGTCATACCCACACTCCTGTTCGGCTCTGAATCATGGGTCCTTTACCGGCATCACCTACGGCTCCTAGAATGCTTCCACCAGCGTTGTCTCTGCTCCATCCTCAACATTCATTGGAGCGACTTCATCTCCAACATCAAAGTACTCGAGATGGCAAAGGCCAACAGCATTGAATCCACGCTGCTGAAGATCAAACTGCGCTGGGTAGGTCACGTCTCCAGAATGGAGGACCATCGCCTTCCCAAGATCGTGTTACATGGCAAGCTCTCCACTGGCCACCGAGACAGAGGTGCACCAAATAAGAGGTACAAGGACTGCCTAAAGAAATCTCTTGGTGCCTGCCACACTGACCACCGCCAGTGGGCTGATATCGCCTCAAATCGTGTATCTTGGCGCCTCACAGTTCGGCGGGCAGCAACCTCCTTTGAAGAAGACCGCAGAGCCCACCTCACTGTCAAAAGACAAAGGAGGAAAAACCAAACACCCACTCCCAACCAACCAATTTTCCCTTGCATCCGCTGTAACTGTGTCTGCCTGTCCCGCATCGGACTTGTCAGCCACAAACGAGCCTGCAGCTGACGTGGACTTTACCCCTCCATAAATCTTCGTCCGCGAAGCCAAGCCAAAGAGGAAAGAGAGAAGATTACAGCGCCTCCAACCCAGGTTCAAATCTGGTACTGTTTGTAATGAGTTTGTAACTTCACTCTGTGTTTGCCTGCATTTTCTCTGGGTGCTCCAATTTCCTCCTCATTCCAAAGACATCCTGGTAAGTAGGTTAATTGGTCATAAGGGTATAGTTGAGCAGTGCAGACTCATAGGCCGCAAGGGCCTGTAACCATGGTGTATCTCTTTTTTTTTGCTATAATCTTTCCCAACTCTATCACAGTTTGAATAATTACTCTAAACTATCAGTATTTCGCAGGACTGATTGTTCATCAGGTACTCTCAATTATCTGCTGGAGCTTTGATCTTTTGAACCACCAGAGAAAGTCAAAATAGTTGAGTGAGCTTGTTCTTTTCTTTTTGGAACAAAAGAGGATTAGGTGAATATAATGAGAGGCATTGCTGGTGTTGATAACTAGAGGCTTTTTCCCCAGGGCTGAAATGACTAACAAAAGGGACCATCATTTTATGATGGTATGAGAGTATGTTGAGGGGGGTTTATAAAAGGTAAGTTTTTGCTTTTCCCACACAGAGAATGTTGGGTGCATGGAATGTGCTGCCACCAATGGTGGTGGAGGCAAGTACAATAGGATCTTTTAAGAGAATACAGGTTTAATATCCCTTATCCAAAATCTTCCAAAATCCAAAACTTTATTTGTCCTTGGTCCCATAACGTAATACATAATATGTAATAGAGTTCAGAGATCCCGATCGGAGAACGGGACATCGTGGACGTAAGTAGTGCATTATTGAGTGTAGATCTTTCAATTGATGTCTACCTCAGTTAATTTGTGCATATGTAAATATTTATATACTAATGTGAACGCATATTTATATACTAATGTGAATGTATCTGTACATCTGAGTGAATGAATACATTTTTTTAAATGGTGTTCCAAAATCTAAAGAAATCCAAAACATTTCTCATTCCTTCCATTTCGGATAAGGGGTACCCAACCTGTATTAGATAGGTACATGGAACTGTGAAAAATGGAAAGTTACACAGAAGGGAGATTCTGGACATTTGTTAGAATAAGTTATTAGGTCAGTACAACACTGTGGGCTGAAGGGCCTTTACTGTGATGAAGATTTCTACATTCTATATTCTAAATATTGATTTAACAGTGATCCATGCCAAGTTTTAATGACCAGAAGCTCATCCACAGCTGCAAGTACAGAGGATACAATTATAATTGCATGGGCAGACTGTACTCAGCTTCCGAAATGTAACTATGATTCAGTGGTGGTATAATAGATTTCCGGAGCAGTAAGCTAGAAGGAAAAGTTCAGCACTCATCCTCCATGACAGCAGGGGGATTGAAAGAATAAGTTATGAGAATAAGTTGGGGAATGGGATCAATGGGGTTGTTCCAAGAGCTGACCTCCTTCTCTACCATAAAGATATATGTTAGAAATAAAAATAGGAAATATGACTAACGGAACCAAATTTTAGAAGCCCAAGTACAATGCATACAATCTATTTTTAATCATGAACCATGTGCTTACAAACCAAAACAAGTCTTCTCAAGTTAAAATACACATTTTGTGGCTCATTTTATCTAAATATGCATTTATTTTTTGTGATTGCATGAAAATCTCAGAGATATTTTGGACCAGATGGATTCAGGAAGACCTACCTCATTGGAGATTGTGTATTTGAAGGTAAGGTTCCGGGGTATGGAAGCTCTGGCCCAAGGGATTTCAGAACATTTTGCAGCATTCCTTGGTTGATCGTTTACAATATAGGTGCACTTCTCCTCCAAATCCACTTCACTCCACTGGCTCATGTCCGAAACCTCACCTTTCATGTTCATGCCCTTTCAATGCCCTGTTCACTCTAACATGACACAACCGAGCACAACATTGGAAAATCTGCAAGAGTCAAGCAGAGAGGGGGAAATAAATGAAAGAAAAAGAGTTTCACAGCAAACAAAGAACATTGCAGTCATTTTAATTTGGAGAATGGGGAACAAATACAGCAAATTCCGTAAAGAAAAATGAGATAAATGACCAGAAAATTCACTTCAGTCTTGTTAATGGAGGGATATTGGCCTAGTAAACAAGGTAGAACTCTTTGGCTCCCCTTTAAAATATTACCAGAGACCCTATGTCCATCTGAGAGAGGAGGTGATCCCTTGGTTTAGGATCCTATTTGAAATATAGCACTTCTGACACTCCTTAAACATTCAAGTCAGTCACATATTTCTTGCACAGACATGAGACACACAGTTAACACTTAATTACTATAATCTTCTGCACAGGTATGCCAAAAACTTGATAGCTGTTCAGAATTGTGCATTTCCTGTCCAAGGTTTCAAATCTGAAGAGAAATATACAAGACTTCAGGTTGTTGTGAGAGTGAAGAAGTACCTCTCACGCAGCATCCTCTCCAGGACGGCTATTTGAGGATGTCTACTCAAATATAACACATCAGTCCACAGGAGTAAAACACAAAAGTCTGCAGACCCCGTGGTTGAAGTAAAAACACAATGGTGGAGAAACTCAGCAGGTCAAATAGTGTCCTTTATATAGCAAAGATAAAGATACCTTGATGAAGGGCTCAGGCCTGAAACATTGGTTATCTTTGCTATACAAAGTGCATTGTTTAACCTGCTGAGTTTCTCTAGAATTGAGTTTTTACATCTGTCCGCAGCCTGGTGCATCTTCATATCTAAAACAAGAAGCAAGAGGATATAGTGCAGCGGTTCTCAGCCTTTTTTGTTCTAAGGCTCACCTGGCTTCCAGCCTAACATGCCATGGCCCACTAGTGGAAATGACTGAGCAATATTTTCAAGTCAAAGGCAGCTCTGTAAGAAACACATCTTTATCTAATGTAAAGTATTTTATTTAATAGCATCCACAAGGTGGCCTGCAAGTGGCCCACTGGTTGGGAACCACTGGTCTAGGGCATTTGGCATGTAGGAATGGGAATGCAGATTTATAAGAACATTTCAGGAACGCTACCAAAAATATTCTGATGCCAATTATCTTCGCTGATCCTGATCCTCATGGTGTCCACAAACAAGGGCAATGTTTCTCTTATGTAAGTCATGCAAGACAAGATTTTCTGTAAGATGATTTAGTGCTCTAACCAAAAGGTAAGTGCAGTGACTGAGCTGGAATTAGCAAGGATTGGATGCTTGATCCATCATCAGGCCTTCCACTAACTCCTTAAGCAATGTCTCAATTGGGATCAGTAATTTTTATTTTATTTTTAACTGGACCTAAGCCCAATTATTGAAATTGAGGTGCAGGCCAGTTTCACCAGAGTAGCCGAAAGGGATATGAAGATTATTGGATCAAATACCACTTGAGAACCTATCCATTAATAATTAATTTTCATTTATATAGCTCCTTTAACATCACTGAACATCCTAAAGCAGTTCATATCAGAAAATATTTTATGCTCAAGGACACAAATTGCCAAAATTTAGTCAAAGTGATAGATTTTAATGAGAACAATAAGGAAGGAAAGAAAAAGTTTTAGGGTATTTTTCTGAACTCGCTGCCAACTGAAGGCATAAGCCATTGATGATGGAAAATAGAAGTCAGTTATGCAAAAGATCCACACTCATTCCTTTTGTTGGTGCCTCATTCACCCAGCTCTCCCAATACATTTTAAAACCATAAGGTTTTAGGAGCTTAAGAAAAGTTTATATGATTTCTACTTTCCCTTAATGTGCAAGTCTTGGCAATAACTAACTGCGTAGCTAAGACAAACTCCAGGAAAAGGAATCTTGGCTACTAGCAATTACTATAATAATCCCCAGCCTCCACCACATTACTGAGCCGTGAATAGAATTTGAACTTGGAGACCATTACTCAACTGTGAAAAACCCAACTGCTGTACATTTCTATTTTAAAGACCATAACTCTCCGGAGGAGATCTTTATATCACAGAATGGTTGCAAGCATTAGACACTTGTGTCAGATTACCACATTACAGTTAAACAGTGAAATCTGCTCAGGAGTGAGCTTCCATATTCATCTTGATGGAATCATTCACTGTAGATTTTGGAGAATGTCAACTCATCTATTGTTTGGACACAGATCTATGCTTTTGGTTGTTAATGTTTCCAGCTGAATTCCTAGCTGGAGAAATCCCAGAAAGTTTCAAGCCAGGAACTGCATCTTTTAGCAGCCTAGCCCCACAAATTACCATGGGCTGTCCAACATGACCTCCCTTCCCACTCAGAAGCCAAACATACTCCTTATTATCCTGTGTAATAATGTTTTCCCATCTCCAATACTGTGACTAAAAATAAACAAGCTCCCTGTTGTTACCCATTTCAGCTTCCCCTCCATTCCCACACTCACCTACCTGTCCTCAACCACTCCACTGCCAGGATCAGGTCAATTCAAACCAGAAGAGCAACAACTTGTTCTTTGCCTGCAGAGTCTCCAACCCAATAGTATGAATATTGGCATGAACTCTTACTTCTTGATTCCAAGCCCCTCCCCCCACATCTCTCTCACTGAAACACCTCCATTTCTTCTCAGTTATTTGTTCCTAAACTATGACTTTCGATCACATCAGAAGACTTGCTGTTGGAGACATATCCCTACTCCTAAACCTGTACAAAAAAGGGGGGTGGAATAAGAAATATATGTCAGGCTGCCAGAGTTTGCACAACAAGGAACATTTGTTTCAGGTCTGGACAGTTTTAGTTCTGTTGAAATCCTATTTAATCGCTCTCAGTTGCTGATTCACCAATTGTGGCTTCCCTTCCGATCTCAGGCCAGCAGACGGGTACTTAATTAATGCTTTATCAAATGCAGATGTTTTATTTGGCAAAGGATCAAATACACAAATCTGTCATTTTTCCTATGGGAAATGCCATTAAATACAATGAAATAGAAATTCAGAGCAGTTTAAAGACACTGCTGATTCATCACTGCCCATTTTACCTCACCATATTTGAATGAGAAATTCTTGCCATTCAGATAGCTATGAAACTGGACTCAATTTAAAAAGGGAGAATAGATATCTGGATTTTAACTTGTGGGAACGATGATACACTTCCTTTAAAAAAAATTCTTGATACTTGGGCCTCTGAAGGAGACAACCTTCTTGAGTGCACTGATCGAGAATTTCAAGTTCAAGTTTATTATCATCCGATTGTACAAGTACAACCTGATGAAACAGCGTTCTCTGGTCCTCGAGGCAAAGAGATGCAGACACACAACCAGACGTAACACATATACAGACAATTGATACATATGAGATACGTATATAAGTATTTCTTAATAAATAGTAGTCTCGGAAGGTTAGTATGAGCAGTTAATTCAGTCATTCAGCAGTCTCTCTGCCATTAGGAAGATGTTTCTCTCTCTGCTAGTTCGGCCTCTGACAACTTTCAATGAGGGCATCTTAATAACATAATTATTTTTAAAGAAGGAGTTGCGACATCCTTTCTAAAAGGGGAGATCTTCTCATCTTTGGGGCAAGACTTAATGAGATAATTATGGTTTTTAGACTGCAGCCAAGTAATGGCACAATCAAGGAATTTTGCCGCCACACGGGCAGTCTAAAAAGGAATGTGCAGGAATTTTGAGTCTGACATTGCAGTCTAAAAAAACGTTAATAAATACTGCCCCACCAGCAATGCCCAATGCTTTAACAGAGCCAAAAGGATATTGGTGCATTTGGGAGAATCCGAAAGAATACCAAGATGTGGATATTCATCCACGGGGATAACTAGTGTAATTATGTGTGATGGAACAATATTCTGATCAATTGTACCACATTAGTAATAGAATTAAGGTCAGAAAATGTAGACAATGGAGGACAAAATATCCTGTAAACTCCTACACTAACTTAGCTTTATAAATCAGAAACTTGCTGACACAACTTACCTCACACACAGGTTAAAATATAGTTTCACATGTAGTTAGGCATTCTCGGCACATTAAGAAAGGAAACCAAGCCGATGTTGTCAGCCATGGTGATGCTGACTACGGGCGGGCAGATATATCCTAAAAAATATTCCTTTAGAGTGAAAACCTTTTAACTACACGAAGTTAATATTCATTTTGTATTAAATATAGGATATTTTGGACTTCCTTTGGAATAGTATTCTCTCTCTTCCAAACTCTGCAACTTTGAAACTCAAAGCAATTAACTGTTCTCCTCAATATCACAGTAGAGTCAGTTTCTTCCATACTGTGTTAGAAAGTTTACTGTCCCATTCCAGGAATCGCTAGTCCAGACAGATACTTCAAGAGTGGTGCAGTGATCAATATCAGAGATTCTCTTTGAATGGAGCATTAAACCAAGTCCCCTTTGCCTTCTCACATGGATATAAAAGGTATTCAGAAAGGAAGGGTAGTTATCTCTTGTGCCCTAGGCATTATTTATCCCTTGAACAAAATCAGATAACCTTGGTAATGTCTCATTGCTATTTGATTTGTGGTCCTTGAGATGTAAACTGCCTACCAATTTTCCTATATTACATCAGTGCCTTTACTGCACAGATTATTAACTACAAGCCACTGAGATATCTTAATCATGAAAGATGTCCAAAGAAAAACAAATCTTTCTTTCATGATGCAAAAACACTCTCTATAAACAAATGCAGATACCAAGAATATCAAGTTCCCCAACCATTCTACGACAATACGTTATGATCTCAGACCCAGTTATTCCCGTTAGCTGGAACATAGCAGAACATTGCACACTACCCTGGGAATTTTGGCTACTATGCTCAAAAGCACCTTCACAATGAGGTACATTATCCAAGGCAATCCATTCAATACGGCTTATGAAACATCAAAGGTTGCAAATTTTCTAACTTTACTTATTCAAACTATAGATGATTGAAAACTGCGGCACAATTTCAGAATTAAAAGCAAGTATTCTTAAAGAGTCAATATCCCCAAAGAGAAATGGTCAGAATTGGTTAATGTTCTAAGTACAAAAGCATCTTTATATAGTCAGCTTCATTCCAATTTACACCATTGCTTTTAGTGATCAAAAAAGGGCGATCAAAAGGGGGGAGAAAAACAAGATCAAACAGTTTTAACCAAAAGTTAGCTTTCTTTTAAGAGAGTTTGTGTTAATTTCTTGGTGCTAAACAACAACAAGGTTGAAAGCTGGCTGGGAATTATTCAGTTAATCAAGTAACCTAGTGTTCAGAGCTGAGATGATCTTAAAAAACAGCGACTTTGGTTGTTAAATATAAATGAACCTGAGTTTTTTTCTCTTCCACCATTCCTCCAGGTTATGCTTTGTCTAGTGCAGAAATATTTTCAAGTATTCTTTCATTCTCTGCTACCTTGCCCACTGGCTGTCAATTTTTTTTACCAAGAATCCACAGTACTATAGATTTCATCCGTATAATGCCTCACTAACTCCCAATAGGGCAATCCCATTCTCTACTGATTAAAAACGAATACGAGAACATTTTAACGATGGCCTCATTGCAGAATGAAGTTACTTACAGGTCAGAATTTCCCACTACAATGCTGTGATCAACCTTACTTCCATACCCCGCTCCCTGATGGAACACATTAAACCCACATCTTTGCTTCACACTTGGGCTCCTCTCCAAAATCAGTTCCACATGTCTGGGCTTCCCAAACTTTAGGCAGAACAGAGTCACTCTCCTCAGTTATCCAATGGGCTAGAATTGCCCAATCAAACAAAGCCAAAGATGACTTCATCTGTGCTCAGTCTAGCCATAGGCAGCCAGGGTGCCCAACAATCAATGGATTATTTCAGATTAACCAATCATGAGGGCATTATTGGTTTAGCCTTTGGAAGCTGCCCCTTTCCCTCCACAGCTCCTCCTCACCCACACATAAAAACTGGAACAAAGAACAGATGTAAAGATAGCACATGGTCAATGTTAAATTTGATTGATGCTGTCAGTGAACTGTATCTCACTGACTCTGACAATGACCTTAACCCATTAAGTACCAAGCACTTGGAAAAAGCCAGCAAACAGGATCTGACCTACATTCAAAAACAATCAATTATCGTGTCTATTAAGACTTAGGTTATTATCCCTCGAGAAAGGATGTGTGCACAAAAGCACTGCATGAATCAGCCCAGCTATGCCTCCACACAGCCATCTGGGGGAATGAGCGGGGGGTGGGCGTGCTAACAAGGGGCCAGAATGTTTGCTTTATCTGCTCCTTTATCCATTGTTGTGAGTTACTGGTTGAGTCGTGATTCCTCTCCTTCACAATCATTTTCCACCTCTCCGGCAATCCCCACTTTCACTAAGGTAGAGCACACAGAGGATGTCTGGTGCCCCCCTGCACCTGACCCCAGCAATTAGATCAGTGGTTTTCAAACTGCCTTCCTAAACCCACTTTCTACCTTAAGCAACCCTATGTCATAAGTGCTCTGTGATTGGTAAAGTATTGCTTAAGTTAGTACGTGAGTGGGAAGGGAAGGTTGAGAACCACTGCTCTGGACACAATCGCTACTGAAATATTTTGCTTGTGAAAAATTGTCATTGGCCCATTTCATTTGGAGTTATGAAACCATGCACATAATGAGTCAATTAGGTACGATTAAAACAGTGGTTTTCAAACCTTTTTCAGCTGGGGATGGCCAAGCTGTGACCCAAAACAGATCTGATCCTGGCTGATCTTTACTGTCTCTAGCCCAGGTACACCACATAAGCTGCCCAAAGTGTGAGCAGCCAGATGAGATTTCCTTCTCTCCTTTGGTTTCAGTTCCGCAGTCCTCACACACAAACCACCGTGGGAGCAAGAGGACCGTTTTGCTGATTTTCCATAGTCCTCCTGTGTGGTTGAGCCACTTTACGAAAATAATTAGCATAAATCAGCCTATATTTGTAAAAGTATTCCTGAATAAATCCAGCCTGCACCTTATTCCAAAATAATTATTATTTAAAACCCATTTAACTCATTATGGGGTATCTGTTTTTCCACATAACATTATAAATCTCCTAAATCTTCCTATCTGAACCTGGTCCTAAGTATAAAATATTCAATAGATAAGATCTATTCAACTAATCTATAGCTTTTAGCTCATTGCTAGGCATCCATTACACACTCATACACACACACCCATGTCTCCTTTCATGTAGCTCTGCCTATCTCTCTTCCCTTTTCCCTCTATCTCTTTTAATTCAGCTCTGCATTCACAGAGCCAACCCCCCCCCCCCATCCTCCCCCCACCCTCACAATCAATTCTCACCTTTCCTTTCTCCTGGCCTCTTCTCCATGTCCTATTATTTTCTTCTGTCTGTTGGTCTGTACTCCTCTCCTATCATTCTTTTCATTCAGACTCAATGCTTTTTCCATACCTCGAAGAAGGACTCAGGCCCAAAAAGATGGTAATATATCTTTACCACCTATGGATGCTGCAAGACCAACTGAGTTTCTCCAGCATTTCTGTGTTTTTTTCTACAATCAAAGCATCTGCAGACTTTCATGTTTCAATCCATTACTATAAATATGAATCATCCCCTACCTCTTCAATTAAATCTCAGCTTGTAACTCATTGTTAAGTCCCTCTAGTACTATTCACCTCTAACTTAGTTATGGGGATCAAAAATTCTGTTCTAAACTTCAAAATGTGACAAAATCTTTGATCAATTCTTAGTCTGCAACTGGTTTCTGAGGATCAATAACTTGTGAGTTACTGTTAATATGAATCCACATGGAAAGGAGCCATGGTTCCTTACTTGGAGGCTTGAATTCAAGCTCCTTTAAGATGAATAGCAGTGGCCTTCGCACCTTGCCTCCAATTGATCAAGTCAAGAGAACTTTCCAGAAGGCTACAGCTGGAGTATAACAGACCTTCCATCAGCATGCCAGGAGAGTGATAACACTGTCCTGGTCATCAGCCAGTGAATACAGTAAGAACCAAAGCCAGCAGACTCCAACCAAGAGATTGCAGACAGCACCAACCCTACCTGAACCAGGCAATTGGCCTTCGTAAAGAACAGAGAAGCCCGGACTCTGGGAGTCCAGCAAAGATGCCTGTGACCAAGTGTGATGGGTAGTGACTGGGACTTGGACAGATAGTTAGACATCAGTTAAGTATTGTAAGATTGATTGTGTGTATGGAGAAAAGCTGCACTTGCACCAGGATCCAACATGTTTCCTTTTGTCTGTCTCAGAGTATCTCAAAAGTACAAAGCATTTGGGTAAAACACACTGAAAGAGATATTGGTCAGAAGAGCACCAGCTGATTAAACTTTCTAAACAAAATTTCAATGTATTTGTTAAATGCCACTTGTTAAAATGAGGGAAGGTCTCAACTTAAAACAAAATTGGCAATGCTATTTAGCTTCTCCAGCATTTTTTGTTTTACTTTTTATTTAGCTGTTTTATTCCCAGCTGTGCTGGATGTGTTGGTGTAGAGAAAACTGCACTCAACACTTTACAGCTCAAAATCTGTAGACTCATCAGTGTACAGGGAATTAGTGATAATGTATCATGTTCAGGCAGAAGAGATTTAGTTGAATTTGGCATCGTGTTTGGTGCAGACGTTATGGGGCAGAAGGGCTTGTTCCTTGTACTGTTCTAAGTTAATACTTCCTGAACAAAGTTCGGACTGTTAGCAGAAAACTGCTGCTTAGCAGGATGTGGTTATCAGAGATTATTTAGGTGATGCGTATATCATCCAGTCCAAGAGAACAAGTACTGTTTGAGACTGAATTTTCAGCAAAAGAGAAATTACAGACATGAAGTCAGTTGGAAGCATTAGGTAAAGCTCTGCAGACAGCGTGCTTGAAGTAAACCTTGATAAAGGGCTCAAGCCCAAAATGTTAGTTATGTTTCTATAAAGGACACTGCTTGACCTGCTGAGTTTCTCCAGTATTGTGTTTTACTGAAAGCATTGGACGTCAACAGTAGAAAGTAAACATGAGTCTAAAGAAGAATGGGGTAAGTATGGGCAAAGTTGTCTAGCTGTTGCTGGTATTGTGAATGGCAATCTGATTGTCTGTAAAAGAAGAGGCCTGCACCTTTAAAAATGTGTGAATGATCTGAATTGAAACCGAGTAAATCACAAAATTCAGTAGACACCGTGGATGAGGTACAAACACAAAATGCTGGAGAACCTCAACAGCTCAAACAGTGTCCTTGATGTAGCAAAGCCCTTCATCAAAATATGAGAAAATGCCAGCAGGTGTCTGAACAAAAAAGTGGGGGGGGGGGGGGGGGAAGAGGATGGCAAAGGCAGGAGATGATAGGTGGAGAAAGGAGGGAGGGGACACAGCAATGAGGGGGAGGACTGGGTGGGTGGAAGAACTGGCAAGACAGGAAAAGGGGGAGGGGAAAGAAAAAGCAAGTAGGTTTAGTGAAAGGCAGTAAAGTCAATGATAATGCCATCTGGCAGGAGCGTTCCCAGGTGGAAAATAAGGTGCTGTTACTCCAATCTGCGGGTGGACAGGGTGGGATAGTACACAAGGCCACGGACAGACGTGAGTGCGGGATTGTGACTCGGAATTGAAACGGTTGAAAGCAGAGTAGAGGTGCGCAATCTCCCAGTCTGCGACCAGTCTCTCTGATGTAGAGGATGCCACAAAGGGTGCACTGGATGCAGTAAATAAGTCCTCTGGATGTACAAGTGCAGTGTTGCTTCACTTGAAAGGCCTGTTTAGGGCCCCATACCATGGTGAGGAAGGAGGTGTGAACGCAAGTGTTGCACCTCCTGCGGGCACAGGGGAAGGGGCCAGGGATGCGATGGGTAGGGAGGGATGACTGCATGAGGGAGCAGTCCCTGCAGAAGGCTGAGGAGGAAGGAAAAGGAAAAAATGTGTCTGGTGGTGGGATCCTGTCCAAGTGCCAGAAATTCTGGCAAATGATGTGTTGGATGCGGAGGCTGGTGGGGTGGAAGATAACGATGAAGGGGGCAGTATGTTACGTCTGAGGGCAGAGGAGGCCGAGGTAGATGAGTGGAAGATGCGGGTGATGACTGAGTTGATGGTGGTGGAGGGGAAACTACGTTTGTGGAAGAAGGCAGATATTTTGGGAAAATCTGGACTGGAAGACAGATGCGGCAGAGACGGAGAAATTGAGAAAAGGGGATGGAATCCTTGCAGGGAAGAGGGTGTGAGGAGGTGCAGTCCAGGTAGTTGTGGGAGTTGGAGGGTTTGTTGTATATGTCGGAGGCCAGCTTGTCTCCTGAGATGGAAACAGAGAGATCCAGGAAGGGGTAGGTGTTGTCAGAGATGGACCAGATGAGTTTGAGATCAGGGTGGAAGTTGCCCACGAAGTGGATGAAGTTGACAAGGTCATTGTGGGTGCATGAGGCAGCCCCGATGTAGATGTTGATATAACAGAGGAAGATTTAAGGGGTCTTGCTTGTGCAGGCTTACAACATGGATTGCTCCACAAAGCCCACAAACAGGCAGGGGTAGCTGGGACCCATGCCAGTACCCATTGCTACTCATTTGATTTGGAGGAAGTGGGATGAGTTAAAGGAGAAGTTGTTTAGAGTGAGGTCAAGTTCTGCCAGGCGGAGGAGGGTGGTGGTAGAAGGTGATTGGTCAGGTCTTTGGTCCAGGAAGAAGCGAAGTGCTTTCAGACCTTCTGCATGGGGAATAGAGGTATAAAGGGATTGGACATCCATTGTGAAGATGAGATGGTCCCGTTCGGGGAATCTGAAGTCATTGAGGAGATGGATGGCATGTGATGTGTCGCGGATGTAGGTTGGGAGGGATTGGATCAGGGGAGAAAAGATAGAATCAAGGTAGGATAAAATTAGTTCAGTGGAGCAGGAGCGGGCAGAAACAATGGGTCTACCCATATGGTTTGGTTTGTGTATCTTGGGTAGGAGGTAGAAACTGGCAGAGAAGGGGTAGGAGAGAATGAGGTTAGTAGCTGTGGAGGGGAGGTGATGAGGTTGGAGACAGTGGCCTTGATGTGTAGTGATGGGGTCCTGAAGGAGGGGACAATAGGAGGAGGTGTCTGAGTGCTGTTGACTGGCCTCGGCAAGGTAGAGATCAGTGCTCCAGACCTGTGTGTTTGATGGTGAGGTTGGGATTGGTGCAGAGAGAGTGGAGGGCAGAGTGTTCTGAGGAGATGAGGTTGGAATCTGAGGAGGTGAGGTTGGAATTGATACCTAATTTCTCCATCCAGTACACAAAGAAATGGGTATCAAAGGTGCCTGGGTGAGAGTGAATAAAATGAGCCTTGCAGGGACCAATTCAGTGTCACAAGTACCCAGTGCTGACCTAAGACCCTCCAGCAGTATGAGTTAATTCTTTGAAAGGAACAATTGCATGATAAACCTCGAGTTAATATGTTGATGTAAGGGTAACCAGTGGCATGTTGACATGCCAAAATAGTGCAGGAAGACAAATGATGGCGGCCAATCGAAAACAGACACACAAGTGCTAGTGATCTGACATTGTTAATTGTTGGAGATACAGCAAGAACAAAGTATGCATCAGTCTGGCACCAGACATGGCAGAAAGTAGTGTAGACTCGACACACACTGCATCCCAGATTAAATGAGGTGTTCACAGAAAAGGGACTTACAGTGAACGAACAGGCATAGAACCGGATTTGGAACAAAGGTCCCAAAGACACGAGAGTCTACAGTTGCTGGATTCCGAAGCAAAGAACAATCTGCTGGAAGAACTCAGCAGGTCGAGCAGCACCTGTGTGTGTTGGGAGAGGGGGGGGAGGGGGGAGGGAGGGAAGGAATTGTTGACATTTTGGGTTGAGACACTGCATCAGGACTGACAATGGAGTCTACCTATCCAACATCTGGAGGACATTTTTCCCTTTTTTTTCATCAGTAAATGAGAGATATAATATGTGCAATATTGGTTGGTACCACTCCAGAAATTGTACCATGTGGCTAAGTGCGTTGTGTTTGCAATATTATTTAGGGTAGAAGGTTCAATCAAATGCCCATCCACCTCTGGGGACAAGCAGCAGAGAAATCCTACACGTCTCCATGTAGGGTCCCTTTACTTAAAAAGCACTTGTTTAATTTAAATAGCAGTCTCCTCTGGTAACTGAATGCCCTTGACACATGTCAATCTTTCGTGGCAAACAACAGTGCCCACATTGTATTCAAGCTCACCAAAGACACTGGAGGATGGGTATTAGCACCCAAGATCTTTCTGAATGATGCCAGACCTAAGCAGGTAGTTTCCAGCACTGTCTGACAACTCTAGGGAGTTTCCAAGATTCTGTAATCAGCCCTTTTACTGAGGCAAGCTAGGGTGTGTTGGAACAGAAATTTTGTGGGTGGAATAGGTCCTGACCATAATAATGGGTTCAGAGGTTTACTAATAAAACCTGTAACTGTGGGTGAACACAAATTACTCAGTATGAAGGCTGTAACACCATCCAACCTGTCACTAGTACTTTCAGGGATTTCTGACCTGCTAAGTAACCTGATTTCTAAATCTACTCTGTGCTTAGAGCTCTGATATCTTGTTATAATGTACGCTGACTTCAACATTACCTGATTTCTAGCTGTCAGCACAGGTTCTTTCTATAGGCCCCTTACTGGGCATTATACGTGAAAGAGACAAACGGGAGTATATGATGAAGAAAAGGAATTTGCATTTTTGTGGTATCTTTCATAACCTTGGCCATTTGAATTCTGGGGTTGACGGAAGTCTTCCTCTCTCCCATTCCACAAAGGAGCCATTACTGGGACAAGAAGTAAGACTGCAAAACCAGCCTTTCAGTAGAAACAGCAATGTAACTACAGCCTGTCAGTAATCCTGAATGACAGAGCTTTTACAGTTCAGAAAAAGGCGAGTCAACTCAAAAGTTAATGAACTGAACTGTCGATTATGCTCTCATTCCTACATCAAGCCCCCATGTTCTCTACTTCAAATTTTGCCAATGAGTTCAATCACTCCCTCCATATTTCTCTACTTCATCTACGAGTTATTGTTCCTTACCTTCTTCCCTTTGTTTGGTTGACCCCAGATTTATGGGGGAGGTAGGAGCTGCCAAGTGTGCATCAGAGGTAACAAAGAGTGAATAAGGACAGCAATACGATGAAGTCTGCGGCAGAGTCAGGTGGGATTCCAAGTGTGCAGAGATGGTCTTACTGTGGACTCAGCTAGATGGCTGGAATCTCCTCTCTGAATTAAAGACATCAAAGATTTTCAAGTCTCACCCATGGTGAAAATAGGAAGGACACAAAAAAAAACTTTTATAATTTAAACCATCTCCATCAGGCCTCATTATAATCTTTCTTCCAGCCAAAATAAAAAATGGTTAAGAAGTTCAGAACCTCTGCAATCAAACATCATGAAGGAGAAATATTTCAGTCTTTCCCCTTGCTGACTAATAAAGCTCTTTACTGTACTCCTACACACAATGTTCTGATACTGAAGAGCATTATCATTCTATTCTGAGCTTCAGGCAGTAAATTTAATTCCAGGATGACAATTCAAGTAAAAAGCTTACAAAGTTATTCGGTTCTTAAGACAGCAATCCATAAAGTCACACAGTCACTAAAATCACTTCTGCATTATATAATTAGAATACCAAGACAAACATGGCCATGTGTCCAATTAATCGACGCAAGGAGTCTTCTAATCTCATATTTCCATTCCTTTCCTAGTGTATCACCCCTGGGAACCACTCTGGGAAGCAATATTCTGGAATCCAGGAAAAGGGATGGGGAAGGAGGCACCTCCTCATTAGCTGAAGACTCTGTGCTCTAAGATACGAGTGAAGATCAAGAGGGGACTCTTGTGATGGGGAAAGGTTTTCAGGTGGTGAATGGTTGAAGGAATTGGTCCTCCTCTTCTTCATGAACTGAATATCTGTCTGCCATTGACAAGGGTCAAGTCGGGATGTGATGGAACATGCTCCACTTACCTGGAAGAGTGCAGCTTTAACAACAGTCTGATTGATAGGTATCCTATCCACAACCATTCACTCACTCCACCACCAACACACAGTTCAGCAGTTTCTACTACCTCAGGATGCACTGCAGCAGCTCACCAAGACTTCAGACACAGCACATTCCAAACCCACATCTTCTACCAGTTACAAAGTCAAGGATAGGAAAAGTATTGGAAAGGTACCATCTGGAAGTTCAATATTCAAGATTCCTTTATTGCCATGTAATAAAAATAGTGCAATAATTCATCGAATTTGCTTTCATCTGCAGTCAGATTTGCCATCAGCAGAAATTGCCTGAAGCACCTCTTACAGTAATTGAAAGAGAAACAAAAGAGGGTAATCCCAGAGTCACCGAGTGTCCGTGGATTGCCTCCAGCACTGGTGCAGCCCCCACTGACTCACAGAGTCCCGTCCAAACCATCGACAATTTGAGTTCCAGATCTGAACTGCCAACATAATCAGGAAGTCTTTAGCAGCTTCGGCACTCTCTTGCATCCTGGTTCCAATACCTCAAACCCCTTCAGCCATCCCGAGCCAGTGTCCAGCAGCTTGCATGGGTTCCTCACCTCAAGGCGCTAATAGCAAGCCGCCTGTGTGTGCTTCAACTTGTATTGCCTTCCAAGCCACACATCATCCTGATTTTGAAATATATTGCCATTCTTTCATTATCTCCTGGTCAAAATTCTGAAACTCTCTCCTTAACAGCATTGTGGGCATATGGCACATCTCAGGGCCTGCAGTCGGAGGCAGCTCCCCATCCCCTTTAAGGGCAATCAGGGATGGGTAATTAAACCCTGGCTCAGTCTGAAAAATGCTTATCCCTTGAATGAATAAAATAAAATATTACCTGATGATCCTTGTTTGATTACCTGATGACAAACCCTTGTCATCTTTACATTCTTTAAAAACCCAATCCAATAGAAACCCCGCTAAAGGAGAATGAGTGTGGGTGAAAGTAAAATACTTTGGTTTTGGAGGTTGCATAATATTTTAGGGGATAGGATTTGGGCATATTGTTTGCCACAGTCATGCCCAAAGATTCCTGGCCCTGGTGAAGCTGTCAACACAAGCTCACTTTTTATCCCTGTGCTCCTGAGAAGGAAAATGGGCAAGTAAAATAAGCAGTCAAGCAGAGAGAAGATTGGGTATAAGGTAATCCTCTCTGGTAGGAAGAAAAGAAAGCCAGAATATTATTTCATGGAATCAAGCAGCAGTGGACTGTTTGTTTTCACTTAGCATCATGTGAGCATGGCATAGTCAGCTGTTCTAGACTTCATGGATACAGCACTTGTTTTGGCCCCAAAGGAAAAGGCCTTCCCAGTCAAGGAGTGGGAAGATTTTGCAAGAGAAATCTTGCCAGGGGATCAGTGCAAGGCAAGTAAAAACTTTGCAGTGGTAGTTGGAAGTTCACTAACAACAAGAAATCAGCACGTTATGATCCATTGAGTTCAAATCCATGTGCTGGAATGGCCTCCATGTAACTGTTGGGCTATCACCACAATTCTCAGATTCTAGGGATTAATGTATTTATTAATTTGATGGCAATAGTGAAGCTAACTGTGCCCTGGGCAATACTCCATGAAACATTTGCAGTTTATGACACCAATACCTCTTTCCTGATGAACAAAACGCTTGCTGTGTGGTGTGGATCCTTGATAATCGCTGCTGCTCTCTGATGGCAGCGTTCCCTGTAGATGTTCTCCATGGTGGGGAGGGTTTTGCCTGTGATGTCCTGGGCTGTGTTTATCTTTTACAGGGCTTTCTGCTCAGGGGTATTGGTGTCCCCATACCAGACTGTGATGCAGCACACTTTCCACCACAGATCTTAGCTTCATTAATTTCCACTTTTCTGATAGGGCACACATCACTCCCTTAGCTACTTGTTACCCCTTCAAGATCTGTGGCCACAATTGTTTATTTAGGCAGTATCCATAGTCATTACATGGCAAGAGGCCCATTGACCAACCTTTTCCATGCCAGCTAATAAATATCTATCCAGTCTAATCCCAGTTTCCAACTTTTGCCTTCTATGCCAATCCCCCCACTTCCCATGCAGTGAGTTGCAGATCCCATACCTTGAAGAAGGGCCCAGGGATAAAATGTCAGTTATATATCTTTACCTCCTATGGACACTGTGAGATGTGCTAAGGTCATCCAGCACATTTTATTCCAGGTCCCAACCACGCTCTAGCTGAAACAATTCTTTCTTAACCCCCACCCCAAACCCTTACTCCTTACCTGAAAACTATGCCCTCTGTGAAGAGGAAAAAAAATCGGAGGAAATATAATTTTGTACCCCTAATCAAGTTTCTCTTCTTCCTACTTTACTCCAAGGAGAACTAACCCTGTCTTACCTCAGTTTCTCCTCTTATCCCATCTTTGGTGAATAAAATCTATCAACCTGGTGCCTGTATTTGCAAATTGAGGAAATTAACTTATAGACCTTTTTCTTAAGCTCCAAACCTCATTAACCTCCTTGGATGTATTAAAAGATATAAATGACTAATGCCGTGTGTCAGGGGGACCCTCCAGCAACTAGATTTCTATTCTTGCTTTCATTTCATTTCTTTTTCTTTCCTTTTTTTCTTGGGGTTTGTTTGAGGGGAGGGGTTTGGAGTTAAAATCATCATGTAATGGATTTGACATTAATATTTGATTATTACACTTTATATTTGGCTACAACTGCATGTATGGAAAACTTTTAAATAATTTTAAAAAATATAAATAGAATAAAAAATAAAATCTATCAACCTAACAACTACTCAACATCAATACTGTTTTGTAGCCGCACGCTACTCGAAAGAACACACACACACGCACACGCACACGCACACGCACACGCACACGCACACACACACACACACACACACACACACACACACACACACACGCGTAGAGTAGTCAGGTTAAGCTCTGTGTTTTATTTGGGGCTCAGACCCAACTTTTATACTCGCTGCATTCCCGCTGTTTCCCCCTTTTGCTTACATCACGATCCACATGACAAAGGCGGGTATCCTGCGCGCGGGTATCTTCTTGAGTAACAATCCCTTCTTCCTCATGCGCCGTCTCTGACTGTTGGCTGTGCAGCAAGGCCAGTGCCATTTGGGGGTCTCTGGCCTTTAAGCTGCCCTTGCTGTCCGTCCACCGGATCGCCTGTCGGGGCCCAGTGCCGCTGCATGGGCTGCTAGCTTTTAGTTGCGCTCACCGCCCGGAGTGCCGGCTTGATTGCGCCGCGGCAGGCCACCACAGTTTCACATTTTTCCTACTCCCTGTATGCAGAAGTGTTTCCTAATTTCAATTCTGCAAGACCCAGGTCTATTTTTTAAAACATGCCTCAGATTCAGAAACCAGTGAAATAGCTTCTTAATCAGTATAACATTCTTCTGTGTTGCAGATTTAGCTGTATTACTTCTTGTACTTTATTTAACTTTCTCTATGAGTGTGTGTTAATAAAGATCCAATGTTATTCCATTTCAACACCTACATTTTAATATGATGTTACATTGTTCTCGTTCTCCCTTCCTCGCTCTCTCCCACCTATAGGTTAATAGCATCCAACGACCTTAATCCATTAGAACTCCATGCCCTACTTCTTATATTTAAGCCGCTTCTTGATTATCAAAGCTTAATCTAATTCCTTCTATCTCCATCTGGAAATCTCCAAATTCTGCAAGCAGAGGCTCCTTGTCCACAGACTCCACCGACTAGCCAATGCAGACAAAACCCACTTGCAAAAGGTAATCAGCCCATGCTCGTATAAACCGAGAGATTTCATTCTGCAGTGATCTGAATTCACTTAATCATTACAGCTACACCTCATTAATCCCAATTAACAATTCTCCAGCCAGACTTCTTCTGAAGCCAATCAAAAGAGTGAGGTGCTTAATAAACAGGAGCAGGCAGGACAATTACAGTTTGAAATCTTACTCACATTAACAGCAGGAGAGGGAGTTTGGAGTCTGTTAAGCTTCAGAGTCAATGCAGATGTTAGTGGGTGGCACTTTTGCTTCTGAGTTAGAACCCCCCCCCCCCACTACCCTAAGCACTCTAGATAGAGGTAAAACACAATGCTGGAGAAACTCAGCAGGTCGAACAGTGTACTTTATATAAAAAATATAAATTTACATAACCAACGTTTCAGGCTTGAGCCCGTCATCAAGAGATAAGCAAAATGTAGACAGGCACCCGAACAAAATGATAGGGGTGAGAGGGGCAGGGGGAAGAGCACAATCCCACTGGAGGGAGGTGAATAAGGGAGGGAGGGCACACCAGCAAACAGGGAGAGGGTGGCTCTGTGAATGAAGAGGGAAGGGGATGGAGAGCTAGAGGAAAGAAGGCAGAGGGAATGGGAAGGGACGGAGAGTGTAGGTTACCAGAAACTGGAGAAATCAATGTTAATACCATCCAGTTGGTGAGTGTCCAGACAGAAAACTGTTCATAGACCCAGCCTCAGCATGGAGGGGATATGCACTGTTGGAGGTGCAGTCTTTTAGATGAGGTGATCATTAAAATGAAGATGGAGGGTCTCAATCTGTTGGACACCTTCTGCCACCATAACTGCTATTTTTACAGTAACAAGAATGAACTTCTGTGGAGCCTTCAATATATCATCATGTTCCAAACACTTCACAGGAGAATCATGAAGCAAAATATGATATAGAGTCATACAAGACGGAACTACAACAGGTGACAAAAAGCTGCCTCTTCAACGTACATTGTAAGTAGCATCTTGACGGTAAGGGGTGAGGTATGGAGGTTGAACTATGGTCAGAAGTCGGAAGGGTTCTGACCCAAAACACAGATCATCCAGTTTCTCCCACTTTAGCTGTTTGACCTGTTCAGTTCCTCCAACAAAATGTTCTTTGCTCAATGGAAGTGGGGAGGTGTTAGGCAAGATTATGAAAACCTGCAACCACAGATTCAGGACCTTTGCAGAGAACAGATATAGGTTCATCTGTTCCTAAAGTGACAAGTCCTATGTTTAAATAGAAGCCTAGTTTCTAGATTGCCACAAAAGAGGAAGCGACTTCCACACTCCCAGCTCAGATTTCATATTTCAGATTTATTGTCAGAATATATACATGACATCACGTAGAATCCTGACATTCCCTTTTTCCTGCGGGCATGGCGGAATTAGCACTAATTGGTAGTGCAAAAGATAAACTGTATACAGCGTAAACATGTAAACAAATAAAAGAACTGTAAACAGATAAAGAATGTAAACAAACTGATGGTGAAGAACAGAGAGAACAAAAAGAAAATCAAGAAAGTGCACGAGTCCTTAACTGAGCTTTTGACTGACATTATCGTTGAGGATTCTGATGGTTCCTGAACGTGGTGGTGCAAGTTTTGTGGCACCTATACCTCTTCCCTGATTGCAGCAGCGAGAACAGAGCGTCTGCTGGGTGGTGTGGGTCTTTGATGATTGCTGCTGCCCTCCAATGTACTCAATAGTGGGGATGATTCTGCCTGTGATGTCCTGGGCTGTGTCCATTATCTTTTGGAGGGCTTTACCCTCAGGAGTATTGGTGTTCCCATACCAGACTGTGATGCAGCCTTTCCACCACTGAGATTTGCCAGGGTTTCTGGTGTCATACCAGACCTCTGCAAAATCCTGAGAAAGTAGAGGTGATGGCATGCTCAAAATGCTCCAATTTTATACATTTGGATCAATTCTCCCCTCACTTTTCTGGACTCCAATCCATACACATCTAGTCAGTTCAATTTTTCATTATAACGTAGCATTAGCAAAACCAAGGAGATGATTATGGACTTCAGAAGGAAGTCAGGGGTACACACCCAGTCCTCATCGAGGGCTCAGTAGTGGAGAGGGTCAAGAACTTTGATTTCCTGGGTGTCAACATCTCTGAGGATCTATCCTGGAGCCTCCATGTTGATGCAATCTCAAAGAAGGCTCACCAGGTGTTTGAGGAGATTCAGTACATTACCGAAAACTCTCAAAAACTTCTACAGGTTTAGTGTGGAGACCATTCTGGCTGCTTGCATCACTGCCTGGTACAGAAGCACCAACTCTCAGTACAAGAATAAACTCCAGAGGGTTGTTAACTTGGCCTGTGACATCACAGGAGGGAATTTCACTACTTCGAGAACATTTACATGAGGCAATGTCTTAAAGAAGCTGCCTCTATCCTCAAAGACCCCCACTACCCAGGCCATTCCCTTTTCACTCTGCTACCATCAGGAAAAAGTACAGGAGCCTAAAGACGAGCACTCAGCAGGTCAAGGATAGCTTCTTCCCTGCTGCCATCAGATTCCTGAATAGTCAATGAACCAAAGACACGGCCATACTTTTCATGCATGATTATTTTTTTTAAATTTATAGTAATGTTGTAAGATGGTTATAATATGAATGTTTGCTCCATGATACTGCCGCAAAACACCGAATTTCATGACTTGTTCATGACAATAAATTCTGATTCTGAATTTTTGGGCAATGCAAAGTCCAAGAAAACCAGCAGATGCAAAAAGCTGAAGAACAGTGCCATCAAAGGGAAAAGGTCCCATCTGGTGCTTCAGAGAAATACAAAGGAATTGCAACTTTATGAAAACAAGCTGGAAGTAAAACTAGAGGGTATTATTTTAATTTGGAAAAAGACAGATAAGAATCCAATGTGTTGTACCACACCAGCTTATAAAAGTGAAAGTTTAGCTAGAAGTCTTTGAAGAACTGATAAAACTGAGATTTTCATTACACATTTAAAGACACAAGAGTACTAGGTGATTGCAGCACTGTGTTAATTTAAGTAGCAATAATGAATGATTTACTGCAACCACCGTGATCATGTTGTTTCATATACTTTTTCTTTGGCTTGGCTTCGCGGACGAAGATTTATGGAGGGGGTAAATGTCCACGTCAGCTGCAGGCTCGTTTGTGGCTGACAAGTCCGATGCGGGACAGGCAGACACGGTTGCAGTGGTTGCAGGGGAAAATTTGTTGGTTGGGGTTGGGTGTTGGGTTTTTCCTCCTTTGTCTTTTGTCAGTGAGGTGAACTGTGTACTGTTCATTTTGTGGCTATATTGCAGACTAAATATTCCAGTCAGCATCCAATACACTAAGGTAACAAGGGAAATAAATATATTTTACAAATGAATTAGAGTTGAAACAACCTTTAATTCTGATGCCAGACAAGATTGGATTATGAGAAGCAGCTTTGTGCCATCTGTTGGCACTGCCAGTGACCCCAAGCAATCCCTGGTTAGGCAGAGGGTGGTGAAATGGCACCTTCACAAATAAGCAAACTTTCTCCTCTGGCACTTACTGCGATGCATCCTAATCTGGAATTGGCTCTAACCCAGGTCAAAGTCCATATGGGCCACGGAGATAAATCCCCAGAACCTGAAGCCAACCTGCTTGCAGGAAACTTGACTGTTTTTGGAGAGAGGCGTGCTGCTGTTCACAAATAACTTTACCAGACATCTCCACTCCCGTTTCTTTTTTAGCTTTTGAAGAGAATGCAACAAAGCTGCAATCCAGTGCAGCAGTCTTACGAAGACAGATGATCCCCTAAAGTTTAAAAACACATGAGTGTTTAAAACACGGAGCAAACTGGGTGGGAGCATGCTAGCAGCATACTTTATACCTTCTTCAGAAACTTGGTCAGTTTATAAAACCGGGGGGAAAAAAACAACAATCTGCTGGAGGAACTCAATGGGTCAAGCAGCATCAATGGGAGAAAAAGAATCTTCAACACTTTTGGGTCACAACCTTTCATCAATTTTTTTCTCCTATTGATGTCATTCAGCCCTTTGACTTTTTTGCAGGGGGAGGGAAATCAAAATGAGAGCAAAGAAAATAGGATAGCAGTGAGACAGGGAGATACAACAGAGGAAGAAATTAATAATAAAGAGATGATCAATAACAATATAAAGGAAAGGCAGGTGAGCAGACAGGAGAAAGAGCTATTCAACAGGAATACATCGATAACAGGCTAATAGGCACTATACTTAAACGCACGTAGCATTAGAAACAAAGTAGATGACCTGGTTGCTCAGATTCAACTAAAAAGGTATGACATTGTGGACATTACTGAAACATGGCTCAATGAGGTGTGTGATTGGGAGCTCAATATCCAAGGAAAGATAGGCAGGAGGGTAGAGGTGGAGGTGTGGGGGGGGGGGGGGGTCTCTGATGATCAGTAATGACATTAAATCAATAGAAAGAAGGGGCATTGGGTCTAAAGCGATAGAATCAGTATGGGCTGAATTAAGAAATGCTAAGGGTAAAAAGATCATATTAACAGTTATATACCGGCCCCCAAACAGCAGCCGGGAAGTGGACTATGAGATACAGACAGAAATACAAAGGGCATGTCACAAAGATAATAGCAAAATAATTATTGGAGATTTTAACATGGCAGGAGATTGGGAAGGACAGGAAATTACTGGATCACAAGAGAGCGAGTTTGTAGAAAACCTAAGAGATGGATTTTTTGAACAGCTTGTTGAGAAGCCCACCAGGGGATCTGCAGTTCTTGATTGGGTCATGTGCAATGAACCTGACGTTATTAGGGAGTTAAAGATCTTAGAACCTCAAGGAAGCAGTGACCATAACATGGTCGAATTCATTTTCAAATTTGAAAAGTTAAAAATGTTATCAGATGTATCAATTTTTCAGTGGAATAAAGGAAATTATGGTGGTATGAGAAAGGAACTGGCTCAAATCGACTAGAAAAGCAAACAAGTCGGAGGAACAGAGCAGGATTGGAAGATATTTTTGCAAATAATAAAAGGCATGAGGATAGATATATTCCAAGGAAAAGGAAATTAGTCAAAGGAAAGATGGTACCAATGAGGCTAACAAAAGAAGTGAAGGCTAAGATAAAAGCAAAGGGGAGGGCATACAAGGAAGCTAAAATGAGTGGGAAACCAGAGGACTGGGACTCCTTTTAAAACTTACAGAAAGAAATAAAGAAAGTCATAAGAAAAGAAAAAATGAGTTATGAAAGGAGATTGGCAAACAATATAAAAAAAGATACTAAGAGTTTTTTTAAATAAAGAAAGAATAAAAGAGAGACGTGTTGACATAGGAACGGTAGAAAACTATGCTGGAGAAATTATAATGGGTTATAAATAAATGGAAGAAGAATTACATCAATATTTTACATCAGTATTAGTAATATCCCTGACAGACAGAGGCTTCAGGGAGTAGAGTTGGATACAGTTAAGATTTCTAGAGAAATTGTGCTGTGTAAATTGATTGGATTAAAGATAGATAAATCTCCCGGACCTGATGAGGTACACCCGTGGATTTTGAAAGAGGTGGCTTTGGAGATTGTAGATCCATTGGTGACAATCTTCCAGAAATCAATAGCCTCTGGCATGGTTCCATGGGACTGGAAGGTTACAAATATGGTTACATGGTACAAGAAAGGCGGGAAACAGAAAAAAAAAGAAACTATAGATCTACAAGTCTGACGTCAGTGGTTGGGAAGATATTAGAGTCAATCCTCAAGGATGAAATTATGAAATTCCTGGAAATGCATGACAGAATAGGTCTTAGTCAACGTGGTTTTTTAAAGGGTAGATCCTGCCTGACCAACCTATTGGAGATTTTTGAAGAAATCTCAGGTTGGATAGACAAAGGGGAAGCTGTGGATGTTATATATTTGGATTTTCAAAAGGTTTTCGATAAAGTGTCGCATGTTAGACTGCTAAATAAGATGAGGGCCCATGGAATTACAGGGATGCTATTGGACTGGATAGAAAATTGACTGACAGGCAGAAAGCAAAGGGTTGAAATTAAGTGATCCCTTTCAGGATGGCTGCCCGAAACAAGCAGAGTACCGCAGGGGTCGGTCTTGGAGCCACTGCTGTTTACAATTTATATTAATGATTTGGATTGTGGAATGAATGGTTTTGTGGCCATATTTGCAGATGACACCAAGATAGATGGCGGAGCAGAAAGCGTTGAAGAAATCATAAAATTGCAGAGGGATGTAGAGAGATTGGGAGACTGGGCAAAAATATGGCAGATGAAGTACAATGTTGAAAGTGTTTGGTTCTACATTTTGGCAGTGGAAATAAACAGGCAGAGAACTATCTGGATGGAGAGAAAATTCAATCCTCGGAGGTGCAAAGGGACCTGAGTGTCTGCATGCAGGGAAATCTAAAAGATAATGCCCAGGTGGGGTTGGTAGTGAAGAAGGCTAATGCTATGTTAGCATTCATTTCATGAGGAATAGTGTATAATAGTAGAGAGGTGTTAATGAGACTCTATGGGGCACTGGTGAGACCCCATTTGGAGTACTGTGTACAATTTTGGGCCCCCTATCTTAGAAAGGATATGATGTTATTGGAGAGGGTGCAGAGGAGATTTATGAGGATGATTCCTGGAATGCAAGGGATGAGGAGCATTTGGCAGCTCTTGGGTTGTATTCATTGCAGGCAAAATCTTCGCTAGGATTCTACTAAATAGAATAATACCTAGTGTCGCTGAGAATATTCTCCCAGAATCACAGTGCGGCTTTCGCGCTAACAGAGGAACCACTGACATGGTCTTTGCCCTCAGACAGCTCCAAGAAAAGTGTAGAGAACAAAACAAAGGACTCTACATCACCTTTGTTGACCTCACCAAAGCCTTCGACACCGTGAGCAGGAAAGGGCTTTGGCAAATACTAGAGCGCATCGGATGTCCCCCAAAGTTCCTCAACATGATTATCCAACTGCACGAAAACCAACAAGGTCGGGTCAGATACAGCAATGAGCTCTCTGAACCCTTCTCCATTAACAATGGCGTGAAGCAAGGCTGTGTTCTCGCACCAACCCTCTTTTCAATCTTCTTCAGCATGATGCTGAACCAAGCCATGAAAGACCCCAACAATGAAGACGCTGTTTACATCCGGTACCGCACGGATGGCAGTCTCTTCAATCTGAGGCGCCTGCAAGCTCACACCAAGACACAAGAGAAACTTGTCCGTGAACTACTCTTTGCAGACGATGCCGCTTTAGTTGCCCATTCAGAGCCAGCTCTTCAGCGCTTGACGTCCTCCTTTGCGGAAACTGCCAAAATGTTTGGCCTGGAAGTCAGCCTGAAGAAAACTGAGGTCCTCCATCAGCCAGCTCCCCACCATGACTACCAGCCCCCCCACATCTCCATCGGGCACACAAAACTCAAAACGGTCAACCAGTTTACCTATCTCGGCTGCACCATTTCATCAGATGCAAGGATCGACAATGAGATAGACAACAGACTCGCCAAGGCAAATAGCGCCTTTGGAAGACTACACTAAAGAGTCTGGAAAAACAACCAACTGAAAAACCTCACAAAGATAAGCGTATACAGAGCCGTTGTCATACCCACACTCCTGTTCGGCTCCGAATCATGGGTCCTCTACCGGCACCACCTACGGCTCCTAGAACGCTTCCACCAGCGTTGTCTCCGCTCCATCCTCAACATCCATTGGAGCGCTCACACCCCTAACGTCGAGGTACTCGAGATGGCAGAGGTCGACAGCATCGAGTCCACGCTGCTGAAGATCCAGCTGCGCTGGATGGGTCACGTCTCCAGAATGGAGGACCATCGCCTTCCCAAGATCGTATTATATGGCGAGCTCTCCACTGGCCACCGTGACAGAGGTGCACCAAAGAAAAGGTATAAGGACTGCCTAAAGAAATCTCTTGGTGCCTGCCACATTGACCACCGCCAGTGGGCTGATAACGCCTCAAACCGTGCATCTTGGCGCCTCACAGTTTGGCGGGCAGCAGCCTCCTTTGAAGAAGACCGCAGAGCCCACCTCACTGACAAAAGGCAAAGGAGGAAAAACCCAACACCCAACCCCAACCAACCAATTTTCCCTTGCAACCGCTGCAATCGTGTCTGCCTGTCCCGCATCGGACTGGTCAGCCACAAACGAGCCTGCAGCTGACGTGGACTTTTTACCCCCTCCATAAATCTTCGTCCGCGAAGCCAAGCCAAAGATAGGAGAATGAGGGGGGATCTCATAGAGACATTTCGAATATTGAAAGGTTTTGACAGAGTGAATGCAGATATGATCTTTTCCTTGATGGGTGAATCGATGACAAGAGGTCATTGTCTTAAAATTAGAAGTTATCCAATTAAAACAGAGAGGAGGAAGAATTTCTTTAGTCAGAGGGTCGTGGATCTGTGGAACTCATCGCCGCACAAAGCAGTGGAGGTCAGATCACTGGGAGTATTTAAACAGGAAATAGTTAAGTATCTCATTATTAAGGGTATCAAGGGATATGGAGAAAAGGCTGGAAATTGGAAGTAGGTGTGAGCATAGTTCAGCTTAGCCTAGAGTCACGGAACAGACTCGATGGGCCTAGTGGCCTGCTTCTGTTCCTTTATCTAGTGATCTTCTGATTCCAGCCTCAGGAGTTTCTTGTGTCTCCAGTTATAAAATGAACAGCAACTTTAGTTTTAGATTTCCAACAATTGTAGTTTTTTTTTCGCCAATGCACTATTGCTGATTATATTCATGTTTGATTTCAATCTATCTGTTTATGCTCATGTAGGTGAGTCACTCTCCACTCTAAACTTTTTCTCTAGTTCGCACACTTATGCATGCAAGCTCACACATGCGCACACACTCACCTTGAGGCAATGCGTGGCCTCCTGGCAATGAGCAATTGTGGACAATGGCAAATTCATTCTGTTTTTCCCAAGTCTCCCCTGCTGATACCTAGGGCCTACTTTTGACTGATCAGGGAAAATATCCACACCCATTAGGCCCATCCTAAGGAAGGTCTCACAAAACACAGATTTAAACCCAAATTTTAACTTGCTTCACAATATCTACTGTGCTCTACCGCTGTTGGCTGTGAAGGGTACGAATTAAAATTCCAGCACACAGAAAAGACATACATATAACAAAATAATAACCAGGTAACATGTTTTCAGTGACGTTGGTCAAAGGGTAAATATTGCCAAATGTACCTGAAGTTTCCACTCCTCTAGTTCTTTAAAGTGTCTTCACTTGATAATGACAATTCCACAGTATTTTTTGTGTTCAAATCTTTGGGATAAGATGTAAATTTATTATCTTCTGCTTCAGTTGAGGCAGTTGTACTAAATCAGTATCAGTCAGGATAAAGTCTTCACTCCTGCCCAGTGTTTGGACATTTTTTGCAATACTGTTGGCCTCTAAAAATACAGCAAATGGGATTTCAAGGTTTCCCCAAAGAGGCTATTACTCTTTTTTTTGGGAAAGGAAATACAATGTGGGAAACAAGATTTTGGGCTCCAGTTAAATTTGTCCATGAATTATAAGTAATGAGGAGAAATGAACCAGTGTTCATTTTGACCAGGATATGATTTTTTTTTATACATACAGCACAGTAACAGGCCCTTTAGGCCCACAAGCCTGTGCAGTCCAATTACACCCAATTGACTTACAATCCTGGGAGGTAACCAGAGCACTCAGAGGAAAACACAGGGAGAACATTCAAACTCCTTACAAGCAGTGCCAGTTCGTTGGTGCTGTAACGGTGTTGCGCTAAATGCTACGCTAACTGTCCCATCCAAATATGATCAATTCCAAATGATGAAGATTGCTCAGCACCTTCTTGGAAAGAGAGAGCAATAGAAAATCAAACTCAGTTTATAATAACTTAAAACCTGTGTATAAATATACATGCCTGTACAGATATGTGTTTGTGCATTGTATATGCTTGGGAAAATAGGTATGCATTTATGTTCCCAAATGTATTCTGTGTAACTGCTTATTTTAAATTTAGACATACAGCACGGTAACATGCCCTTCTGGCCCCCGAGCCCACGCTGGCCAATTACACCTAATTGACCTACAACCCTGCTACGTTTTGAACGGTGGGAAGAAACCAGAGCACCCAGAGGAAACTTGCACAAACACAGGAAGAATGTACAAACTCCTTACAGACAGTGCAGGATAGTTTGTAGTTGAATGCTTTTATGTATATGTGGTGTGTGGTTGACTAATATATTTTGTGTCATGTGTGTGGGTACACACACCAAAATGTTCACTGTGATGTACAGAAGGACCCCTCTCACTGGGTTGTGTGTGTGTGTGTGTGTGTGTGTGTGTGTGTGTGTGTGTGTGTGTGTGTGTGTGTGTGTGTGTGTGTGTGTGTGTGTGTGTTGTGTTCCATTAATTTGTTCCTTGCCTGCATTGTGATGTATTTTGTTGAGCCAAAGCTGGGAACTCCCAGCTGCCACCAGTTGCTGGATTTAATTAGTCTGTCTTGGCTGCCCCACTGACATGTTTAATTGTAACAGACTGGAATTACAGCGAGCGATACAGATTACTGCCTCCAGCCAGTGATGAATTGAAGTATTGGCAGTTATGACAAGTGATTAAGTCTTTCTGTAGACTTACACACGAGACAAGGATAATACAAAGCTTTGAGTCCCCTCCCTGGATTAGAGAATTAAATGTCAAATTGAGTATTTAATACACTACATTCTCCTTAAATATAGCAACGTGTTTTTAACAAATTTACAGTACTTAGGGCAATCAAATAAATTAGAGAATTAATTTTCAGCACTAATTTCCACTGTTAAAGTTGCCTCCAATTTATTTACTCCTTGACTGCTCTTGACTCTACACAACATGGCACATTGATTCATATTTTGAATCCTGCGCCCACACCTGCGGAGATTGTCCTAGCTCATCTCATTTCTGGACACAAGACAAAGACTACCTGGTCCTTTCCTGGCAGTTGCTCATTGACGACATTGAAGTCACCATGTTATTGGTATGAAAGCAAGGAAGGGAAGGGGGGCGAGGGAGGGAGAGAAAAAGAGAGAGAGAGAGAATTTTCTTTCTTCTCTCCATCACACATTATCTTCTTTACCAATTTCTATAAAGTTGTTTCCCTTGTGCATTTAGGCATTAAACATTTAATCATCTCTTAATTTATCCCTTTCTTTTCTGTCATTTCCTCCTTCTTTGAGCGTCTCAACTTTTCCACAGCTCATTAAAGAACCGCATCTATGACCAGCCAAGAGCCATTTCAAGTTTTTCACCAAGATTTCTACATTCTTCAGCCTCTGAACATAACAATGTCTTATCTTCAGTGATTTCAATCTCAACTTTTTTCCTGTTAACTTCTCTCTCTCTCTCTCTCTCTCTCTCTCTCTCTCTCTCTCTCTCTCTCTCTCTCTCTCTCCATAAGCTCCCACCTACAGGGCCAATTAATTTCTCCTGCCATCTGACACAGTCTTAATTCTCTATAAGGATTTATCCTGAGCAATTTAACCTGAGACTCTAGTTAAAAAAATGTGATGACAAGCCACAGAAGGAAATATTTAGATAAGAAACCAAAGGGCTAGTTCTTAAGGAGAGACGTAAAGAGGATAGAGGGTGGTAGAGAAGCAGAGTTTGGAGAGAAAATTCCAGAACTTGAGAGCAAAGTAGTGAAGGCAACCTTCATCTCTGGATGAAGGAAATCAAAGAAAGACAAGAGATCTGAAAGGGAAAAACAGAGTCATCAGTTGGTTGTAGGATAGGACAGGATTACTTGGAGCTGAGGAAGGATTTAGACAGAAGCACACCAGGTGTTGCTGGACTCAGAGCCTACATTGATCAGGATTAAAAGGAAATCTCAGTCCAAGGTTTAGCAGACCGGTTCAGATGGTGACCCATGGGTAAAATTTGTTCCAGTATTTATAATATGGAGGGCCTGGGATGCAATGGCGTGTCTTAAATTAAAAAAAACATACCCCTCTGCCAAATGCTGGAGAAGCAAGGACCTACCATTTTTATGGGAATGGTTTGACCAAGTATTCTGTCATCACGTTTTTGGTATCCCTGTTTGCTGGTCATTTCAATTACACAATTCTCAATCCATACTCTCAATGTGTGCCTGAACGAAAGCCACGTGTTACTGAGTGTCAAAGATCCAGGGGCCTTTTCCCAAGACTGAGCATATGGAACATAGAACATTACTGCACAATACAGGCACTTCAGCCATATATACCTACCCAAAAAAAAACCTAAACCCTCCCTACCTCAAAACCCACTGGTTTTCTTTCATCCATGTGCATGTAGAAGAGTCTCTTGTGCCCTATAGTTTCAGCCTCCGCAACCACACTGGCAAGGCATTCCAGGCACCCACAACTGTCTGTGTTAAAACACTTACCCCTAATGTCTCCCCTAAACTTTCCTCCCTTCACTTTGTACAGATCTCCA